>NC_143020.1:86587461-87208424 GCF_055824585.1 Amblyomma mixtum
ATGGATTGGCATAGGCTGGCAGCAGTTCCGCAGGAATCTTCTTCTCCTGGCTACGGGTGGTCCGCCAATATCTGAAGAACTGAGAACATACAAAAAAGGCCCGGCAGACACACAAAAGAACGACATCAGCGTTGTTCAATACTGCTATGGGATGTAGTCCTGCTTTTTAATGTAGACCATATATTGGAACTGAAGGGTGCCATGCATTTTTCATTCCTGTGAAGAGGCTATATTAGGACGCGGAAAAGAGATTTTTTCGGTATACAAAAAAAAAAAAGACTGGTGATATGCCATGAAGCTGTTTGTACCAGTCTCGGCGTAAACGGCTGGTTGCAGGTACCGCCACCGGGATATGGTTCACCAGCCTCCACAAGTCACCATAACGCACCATGAACGGTTTTCACACATAAGGCCACAGAATTCATAGATCATCACCCTTTTTACCGCAAAGCTTTAGACAGCAAGATAACAAATTGTTGCATTTGCTATGCGATTAGGAACATTGAAGAACGCAGACATCCAAGAAGAAATGCGAACGGCGTGATTTCCACGGACGTGCCGTCTGCTAAAGCCTGCTACAAGAAAAATAAGGCGTGGAAAGCTCACTGGCGGCCGAGTCAGTGAGATGGTCACGGCTGAAGACACTCACCTAATAACTCCGGCAGCTTTCATTGAAGTAGATTTGTCTGTTATTGCGGTTATACACTTCTGCAGCTTTCATGTTACTGGTAAAGGCGTTAATAAGCCCGAATCTTTCGTGATTGCGCGATGGCATTTGGCACGCGCGCACAAAGACGGACCACGTCTTCACAAGCGCACGCTGCAAAAAGTGATGTTCACCGGGTCGCACGGAGTTATCCTTTCTCTGTCTGTAGGCCCACAGATTTCCTGCTGCAAAACTTCTTCTCACGGACTGACACACGAAATCGGGCACGCAAAGCAACAGATTAGGGAACTGGCCCAAACGGCCACACACGAATTGTGTGCGATAATTGATGCCGCCCGCGATGCAGCTTGCGCCATCAACGTGTTTCCTGCATGGGTTTTTTTTTTAGAAAAGTGAAACCTATTATTGGCGTCGTGTGTCGTCGCGTTTTCACTACTATGGGTTTTGCACACTGCGTTCGCGAGAAAGTCGTCTGCGCACACACGAACAGCGTTTTCGGAATGAAACATCTTAGTAGTGCCACTCCATGTTCCCAAAAAAGTACGACTGTTCCGCAACAAGTAGCTCACCGCCCCATGATGCTTTGAGCGTCCATGGTGGCTGAAGTGCAGCGCCGCCAGCTTTCAACCAACGTTTCTAGATAAAGACAGTTGGGAAACTGCGCCGGCGAGCCAGGGAGCAGAGCGGCCCCACGCGATCGCCTTCTAGGCGGTGGCGCTGCGGTCGCTTTAGGATGAGCGCGTCGTCTGCTACTGCCAGCTTGAGGAGCGTCGGAAGGAGATGGCTCACGTCCGTTAAAAAAAAAAAACAACGTATTTAAGGAATATTACCCGCCCGAGGAATATTATCAACATAAACTACGAAGAGGCAAGCGGTACGTCATGTTTCTCTGAACCGCGGAAAGAAGGGCTTCCAGTTTTTCCCGATATTTACAGCCAAAAGCTCAACCTCGAGCATCCTGCCCTCACGTACCCCAGACGTGGAGCGCACGCGGACTTCGCAATTCGTAGATGAGCGCGGCTAGAAGCAGCCGCCCCCGGCGCAGACGATGCGAGGCGCGAACTAACGTTAATCATTCGCGCAGCAAACAGTGACCAAGCGCAGTCAATGGGCGCCGCGGCGGTGAAGAGAAATCGTGGCCTCTGAGATCAAGCGCGCTGTTAAAGTACCGATGCCCGAGCTGGTCACGGAGGCCATGGAAAACAAACGCGGTACTCCCACCACCTGAGAGATGGCGCTCGCATCTCTTTGAGATGAAATCGGCGGCAGAAAGGGGCCGCATACCCGGAGAGAGTTTTCCAACTGTCTTCATCTATAAACGTTGGTCTTAACGGAACGGCGTTTCTATTTCCCATACTCGGTGCGGTGCTAGTTGAAAGCAACGTTTATAGATGAAGACAGTTGGAAAACTCTCTCCGGGTATGCGGCCCCTTTCTGTCGCCGATTTCATCTCAAAGAGATGCGAGCGCCATCTCTCAGGTGGTGGGAGTACCGCGTTTGTTTTCCATGGCCTCCGTGACCAGCAGAGCCATCGGTACTTTAACACTGCGCTTGATCTCAGAGGCCACGATTTCTCTTCACCGCCGCGGCGCCCATTGACTGCGCTTGGTCACTGTTTGCTGCGCGAATGATTAACGTTAGTTCGCGCCTCGCATCGTCTGCGCCGGGGGCGGCTGCTTCTAGCCGCGCTCATCTACGAATTGTGAAGTCCGCGTGCGCTCCACGTCTGGGGTACGTGAGGGCAGGATGCTCGAGGTTGAGCTTTTGGCTGTAAATATCGGAAAAAACTGGAAGCCCTTCTTTCCGCGGTTTAGAGAAACATGACGTACCGCTTGCCTCTTCGTAGTTTATGTTGATAATATTCCTCGGGCGGGTAATATTCCTTAAATACGTTGTTTTGTTTTTTTTAACGGACGTGAGCCATCTCCTTCCGACACTCCTCAAGCTGGCAGTAGCAGACGACGCGCTCATCCTAAAGCGACCGCAGCGCCACCGCCTAGACGGCGATCGCGTGGGGCCGCTCTGCTCCCTGGCTCGCCGGCGCAGTTTCCCAACTGTCTTTATCTAGAAACGTTGGTTAAGACCGAGGTTTTAGCACTTGGACGCGAAACCAGCGAAAAATCGCGGCTGTGCTGCCCATGGAGACCGCAACTGCTTTTCGAGCCCATGCACCGATTCAGTCAGGCAAATTTCACGAATTTTCCGTTACAGGATTTATACCCACAAGAACCCAAAACCTCTGCACGCACCGAAGCTGCCGAAGCTCCTGCATTCCCGCATATCACAGACGTCCCTCATGCTAGCCAGCGATAGCACTCCTCACCTAGGATGGATGCGTAACTATTCGCTCACCGCCGACGGCTAACCACTGGCGTAGTTTTCACCACCTCATTGCTAACTCCTTCGTAGTTTCCACGAGGCAGTCGAATTCGAACGAAAAAGCGCACCAGAATGCCTACACCTCTACAGCCATCACCACCGTAGCAGTTGCTGCCAGCCTACCTTTTCCATACAAGCCGCAGGTCCGTACTCGCGGCCACCGCGCCCCCACTGCAAATTCCACGCCATTCGGGACTTTACCAGACCACTGGCAGTCCTCCAAACGCAAAGCACAGCAACTAGACAAGTCTATTGAAATAGATCTTTATTCGGTACATTTATTTCGTGAAGGCAGATCCGATCTTTACCAGGTTCACCTTTGTCCGGCTGGAGTCCAGGGGGAGGGGGCACCTGCGAAGAACGCACGCACAGCGAACCCACCCAGGCCAACTCGCAAGACAGTTTTATCTAATCACTGCAACAAAGTTGGAACTCGCAATGACTAGCGAAGCTGCCATTTAATTTAGTTCCGAACCCATTTCCCAGTGTAGCAATACGTATCGCGACGAGCAAATTGTGTACAATGTTCGGTGTAACAGCACAACTTTCACTCACCCATTCTCACACCACACACAACCCCACACTTGCATACTTCCAATCGCCCATCCTCCCATCCTAGTTTTCTTTTTTTGAACACTTGTCGCCCCGTGTCAATGTCGAGAAAGAAAAACCCGACACCAGAAACCAGCAATTTACTTCCTTTCGGTACACAGATACAAAGCATCAATGCAGTGACAACGCAAAGCGAAACCCCGAAGGCCCTGACAAGTTACGTCAAAGGGAGGGGAAAGAGCGGGACGGGGCTAAGAAGTGACTTACCATCCAGAGCTGAGACTATTGCAGGTAGAAGCTTGCAGCAAGTCGGAACGAAAAAACGCAATGGCACGAGACGCGAAAAAAAGCGCGTGATGACTGCAGGCTGGATGTCATCCTCGCAGTGGCCAGGCAGGACGAGGAGGTCTGAAGATCTTCCGAAGGTCCAAAAAAATCCCCAATCCACATGGAAACTCGCACCGCGAAAGCGCCGAGATAAAAATGACACAAGAGACGGGACAAATGACCGGGCGTCTTCTGAGAAGCCTCCGGGGTCGAGGCAGCGAGGGAAGATCATTTTACTTAGTCGATTGTACAAAGCAGGGCGATACAGAGAATACAGCACAGCTCTTACATAACCCTGACAAGTTAACCATTAACGCATTGAACGGTGGCCTCAAGGTGGAGACCAAATCTCCATGTAACAAGCCTGAATGGCAGAACCAGAGACCAGCGTTGGAATAGAGCCCGATACAACCGTAGCACCCGCACTAACCCGGCGTTGCAGCCGAAGCTGAACCCCGAGCACGACGGGGGCTAGGGCTGTCGTGGGGCAAGAGAAGGGGATAGGAGAGAGGACGGGGTAACGTACCATGAGACGGCGTTGACTGCTGCTGCTTGTCCGGATGATAATTGGACGGGCCGGCGATGGCAGGAACACCAGAAGTGTCCGTGTACATCATCATGGCGCCAGATGCGGCGTCCCCGGACGACGCAGCGGCAGGAGGGGCGGCAACGACAGGCGATATCGCCTGCTCGACATAGGGCATTAAACTAGAAGGCGACGGCTTGATATCCACTGAAAACAGAACAGCAAAGGTGGCTTAGGCTTCATGACTGAACACACATGTATTACAACTTACCTTGACTCGAGATGGAGATGTCTGAAGGCAATGAGGCTTGAACAGGAACAAGTGCTGAGTTGTCTGCTGATGTGGACCCTGTGTGATGTGACTGCTGTGACTCGTTCCCGAGTGCTTGCGATGATGAGGCGACGTCCGCGAACACAGGTTCCTCCTACGAAAGGGCAAGCAACCATAAGCACTAGAAATAAAAACACGGAACTTTACGGAGTCCACCGCACAGACTCTTAAAAGGAGCACAACAGCAAGGGAGCACCTACGTTCTCCGTCGACATAGACTGTTCCATAAGGTTCGAAGGCTCCACCTCAAAGTCTGCATCGTCGCCCTCCCCCACGTCGTCACCAACCGAGTCCTGAGTATGCTGCGAGGTGGTCATAGAGTGTGTGGCCTGGGCGCTGGAACCGAGAAGTGCGCCTGAAGGCTCGGCCGTAGAAGACACCGCCACAGTGGAAGGAGGAGACTCGGCCGGAAGGGCGGGCACGCGTTCGCTAGACAAACTACCGTCCTCAATAATTTCGGGACTCTCCGGCCCCTTGATGCGCGTTGCCGGCGGCGCATCTTCGGAGTCGCTGGATGACCGCCGCCGCGGTCGGCCTCTTTTACGTTTACTACTTAGCGGCGGAGATTCGGCACGAGGAGTGCCAACAGGTTTAGCGTCCGCACCGTCTACACTCACGAGCGCGCCTTGCTTGTTCTCACCGGTGACTTCAGCAAGACCTTTCACCTTCAACGTTTCCGCGGTCTTGAGTAACGCGGTCAGCTGGTCTTGCGATACGTTGACCTCGCCGCGGTACATGAACTCGACAATAGCTTTCACGTCCATGTAGCGCATGTCCTTCATTATCACAATGGGGTGCTTGCTGGGGTTCTCGACGAACAGCGTTTGAAAGAAAGGGCTGCAAGCGGACAGGACAATCCTGTGAGCTTTCAGAGATAAACCCTCGCACGCTAGGGTCACATCCACCAACGCTTCGTTTGATAACAGCTGCTCGAACACGGCCAGCATGTTCGACTGGTGGTGGTTCCACTTGAGGCAAAACTGTTGAGACCCCATCTCGGCTCGTGGTCGTCGCTGCGGCTGCAAAAAAAAAAAAAAGTCACTGCAAATTCGCGAACGCATTGGAAGTAAACAGAATCCAACATGTTGAAGAAAAAATGGCTGCATAAGTGCGCGCTTGCTTGCTTTCTTTCAGTTTCGTATTTCGCCCATCATTTAAACTTCTAAAACAAAGCAGCGCTCGCGCGCGGGGTGCGGGCGCTCGCGGTCGCGCCCGAGGCGCCTGCGTCTAGGCGGCCAAAGAACGATTATTAGCGGCTCTGTTATTCCGGAACACGCGTCTGTACAGGCGCGCGCGCACACACATTTTGCTCCGGACGCAGCAAGGCTGTAGCAGCATTGGAAACACTGGACTGACAATTTTGTAAACAAGACAGACGTAAACAAGTTCAAACGCGCTGCGTAGAAGCGGACGACTTTTCACCACTCCCTCCGCCTTTCCTCTCGGGCCCGCAGTTAAGAAAAAGAAAAGTAAAAAAAACTCAAACGCGATCGAGAGGACGTTACGTAATTGCAGTGTGTGGAGTGTCATACGACAGGCTGGGACGGAGCGGTGGGACCGTGGCCCCCGCGATAGAGCAAAGAGCAGCGGCGCGCCGCCGGAGCCGATCACGGAGGCCACGGAGAAACAAAGTTGATATTGGTTTTTCTCGTCAGATGGCTCAAGCGTATCACATCACAAAAAAAGTGCTCGTTCACAAAGCTGTGTTTAGTCGCGAACAGTGTATTCGTTCTGACTCGGAAAATCAGGCCGTCGGGATGGATGGGGGTGAGAAAAAACGCAGCACGCGACTACGCGCGGCGAGAGCGAACGCTTATTTTCAAGCGACCCACGTCGTGCGTGTACAAACCCCCGGTCGGCGAACACGACGTCGTGCGTATACAATCACTCAAAAGAGTACCACAACGCAACCTGAGACCTCTCCTACACAGCCTATGTAGCTACTGAAGTCGTTAACAAAGAAAAAAACCAAACGAGCACTGCTTGAACATTAAGAAATCAGCCACATGCCAATAAGTGACAACTCAAAATCTCGTCGTTAACAAAGAAAAATATCGGACTAGCACTGAACATTCAGATGTCAACCACAAACCAATATTTGTCAGAATTCCTAAATCTCCCTCGTATTAACGTATTACACCAGTCCTAAGTTAACGGGCCTCTCCAATGTAAGTACTGTCACACAGTAGCATACATACCTACACAGGACTAGTCATGCACGTTGCAGCGGCTCACTGCAGGCACAGCCGCCCTACTCGTGTCCTCGTCTCTCACTGACGGCCGCAACGAACATCGTCCCGCACTGACGAAAACGATGCCACGGGGTCTCCCACTGTGCGGCCAAGCACCAATAGAAAGCCGCCGTTCGTTTCCCGCGCTCTGTCAACCAATGGCAGCGCATAACGTCGACGCAGGCGCCGGGCGCTGAGATGCGGAGGGAGGAAGAACGGAAGAACGGATGAGCGAGAACCATGGGAAAATGGCCGACGAGGCAGCCGTTGGTCGAATTTTCAAACATGGCGGACGCGGCATGACAAAAAAAAAAAAAAAGCGAGCAATATTTAGATAAAGTGACCCGCTAAATTAGCCATCTGTGGATGACTGAATCCCAGACGTTACGGCAATATCATGTACGAGGCATCTTATTAATCAACAGAGGGCGGAGGGCACCGTTCGTTGGTATTGGTGGAAGTGGCCCAAAATAGAGGCGATTTCCGTTGGCGGTAGTCCGGCAGGCAGGGAGAAGACGAGGCGCCATGATGGAAATTCGTTCATTATCCAGTGCACGTAACAGGGCCGTTGGGAAGGCTGATTCTCGCATTTTATCGCTTTTAATACGTTTTATAGGGCTACTTCAAACTGTTGGCGGTCTCCCCTGATACTCCGAATGACATAAACATGAATGACATGAATTTTTACCAATTTCTTTTTGTTCGTTTTAACAGCGCGGAATTTTGCTCGAATAAGCACAAATGCGTTCTCACAACCTCGCTTCTCTGCTTTGAGCAGCACAAGCAATTAAATAGCTCTCTGCTGTGCAATTAATTCTTGCCACAAAATTATCGGATTATTTTGTCGTCTAAACAAACGACCGATTACACAAGCGCTTTCGTTGAAATTACTGCCTTGAGCAGGTTTTACAATGCGCATTCTCAGAAACAAATCTGCTTACCAGCACGAAATTTCGAGTGGACGCATGACCCGTGCCAGTTCGCAGACAGCCGCAGATGTATGCATGTTGTTTATTTTATCATTCTGAGAAATTTTCCTGCGATACAAATGTTTGCTTTGTAATGACTTCGGTGTATGCATGATGGTCGTAGTACGCTAACTCAGACACATATTTGCTCGAGACGCGTATTTTTTTATTTTTTCACGTTACCGCAAGCTTTTTGGTTAGCGGGCCGCAATATGCCTTCTGAGGGGATTCTAGCACGTTTTGTTTTTTCACAGATGCAGAAAGCGTTACGACAGCAGATAACAACGGCAGGAGTCAAGGATTTGTGCTGAATTAACACCCGATTCTAACGCAACTCCTTCGCGCTAGCTAAAAATTGGTTCTGTGGCTCTTTGTTCTGTCGCAGAATGTGGTACTCTTTATTTTTGTAGGATTCTTCTGTTGCAGTGGTTTTTACGCTTCCAGTCGACGTTTTTACAGCTGGGAGAAAACACGGAATGGAGCAAGGCGTCAACGTTTCTATCCCGCCGGAGCAGTTTAGAAGAGCAAGGTTCCGGGCTAGTTGGTAATGCTTTTAAAGAAAGAACAGCGCGAAGAAATGACACACACACGAGCGCTCGTGTGTGTGTCGTTTTTTCGTATGTACGTGTTTCTTCGCGCTGTTCTTTCTTTAAACGGAGCAGTTTGTGTCCCGTTTCCCGGCCTACCGGCTCATTCATCGTATCATGTTGTGTGGATGACGACAGACGCTGTTGTTGTTGTTGTGACTGAGAGAAGGATGAAAAGGAAATTGCACGGGCCTGCTACTGGCTCGAGCCAAGCCACCACCGCTGTCACATGCAGATAGAGGAGAGTTAAAAGATCAGAGGAAGGAGAGAGAGGAAAGGAAAGACGCGCGTCGCAGCAACAACTGCGTCCGCCGGAGCGGACGCTGCTCAAAAAACAGATAAGCGGCCGAAGCCGCGCTCGCCGAAGCGAGAACAACACACGCAGCTGCAATGAGTGCCTTTGTATTCTGCGATATGCGTGATAGTGTGTTCTGTACTTTTAAATCCGTGAAAGTCGGTCGCATGGTTCGCTTATAAAAAAAAAATAAAATCAGGGCACTGAGTCACAAGCGCAGTATTTTATTTCGTGCACAGGTTCACACGGATTTGCATAAACTGGCATGAATAGCAAGCCGACAAATTCGCATGCCGCTAATGAAGATTTGCGCGAGTGTCATGCCTAGCCAAGCACTAATAAATGTAATGAATGTGCTTAAACTGTTAGCTGCAATTTTTGCAACGACAGTTGGAACTGTTAGGCCGCCGCGGTGGCTCAGTGGCTATGGTGCTCGGCTGCTGGCCCGAAAGACGCGGGTTCGATCCCGGCCGCGGCGCCTGAATTTCTTTGGAGGAGAAATTCGAGGCCCGTGTACTGTGCGATGTCAGTGCACGTTAAAGAACCCCAGGTGGTCGACATTTCCGGAGCCCTCCACTACGGCGTCTGGGACGTTAAACCCCATAAACCAAACCAGTTGGAACTGTTGCAATATAACTGCTCAGTTTTTATATATATTGTCAACACTGCATAAGCATGCCGCTAATGAAGATTTCCACGAGTGTCATGCCTAGCCAAGCACTAACAAATGTAAATGCATAACTGTTAGCTGCAATTTTTGCAATGACAGTTCGAACTGCTCAGTTTTAATATATATTGTCAACACTGCATAATTTGCATCACAGACACATTTGTAACACTGTCATATAAAAAGCATAAAACATATCCTCTGTTAAGCTGACCGTCAGCCAGCATACACAACTATATAAAAACACAAAGCCTGCAGAAAGTGTACACAAAGGTGCATTTTTTGTTAGCAGTTTTGCACCAACTGCACACTTTGCTCTGTGTGACATTTCAGCCAGCACATGCAGTGTATCCCTGAATTGCACAGAACTGAAGGTTTGATGTACTGGAATTATCATGTGAGTTTCAAAATCTCTCTTAAAGTCCATGTTGTAAACCACCTGTATGATCACAAAGTGCCAATTATCAAAATTTGTAAATGATGTGGTGCCTCTTAAAAATATGCATAGTGCTCTTGAAAAGTAGCAAAGGCTGCAGTAATGACTGCACAACCAAGCAAGTACATCTAAGTGCATCCAAGCAAGTGCACGCTGCCAGATTAGCTATTGGCTAATCACATTGGCAACTTCCGGGCGACGAGCGAAATTTTCTGTGAGTGCAGATCCGAGCGTCACGACAAGCGACACGGGTATTTTGCTTCGCGCGACGGCGTCGCTCGTCGCTTGTGTAAGTGGAAACAAGCGATTAGTGCATCGCGCCAATCCTCGCCGACATCGAGCGGAAACAACGAAGCGCGAACGTGGCGGTCTGCGAGCAACTGACCTCAGCTGTACCGGTCACGACTGGTCCAAGTGGGCTGAGGGACTCGAGATCATTTTTGTAGGATGCAACACTACGGCGGATGCACGCAAGAAAGTGCCTCATCATAATATCGGCGAAAAACACAGTAAGTCCCCTTATGTGTTTTACGCATGGCTCAGATGGCTCCATGCGTGAGTCAGATGGCTCCCTCGGCACTGTTACTTTGGAAATGCCGACCTTGAGATAAAGAAAAAGATAATCCTTGCCTCAGTGCCGTCTCGCATCCGGAAGGGCACTATGCTACAAGGGTGAATGTCTTGGAACGTTGAATGTGGTGTGCCCGAAATCTTCAAGAGCGCCGACCGCGACGCGAGTGTGCCTGCTGCGCACAAGCGTGGTCAGCACCGTAGCCGACAACACAGCGGAAACATCAGACAGATATGCCTTGGAAAGGCCTGAGGTGAAAGATGCTTAGTCTAAACCCCGTAGCATTTTTTAGACTGTGGTTGAAGCATTCTGGCGGTGTCCATTCCACATGCAGCCCGGAGAATTTCTTGACTGGTTACTTGTTACAGTTCATTTTGGCCGCTGACGTGTGATGTACCGGACTGATATGGCTTTAACCAATGAACAGATACAAATTAAGAGTACTCCCCTATTTTTTGACGGCTCTTATTCGCTACTGAGAAGTTCGAGGTATAAAGCTTAAAATATCAATGTAGCTGGAGACAGCTGGAAGCGGAAGCAATTACTAATAAATTGTTCTAGTGCGACAAAAAGTGCTCTGAAGTGCCGTTGTGGTCTTCTTGTCGCGCGACGGGCTCAAGTCTCGAGCTCGCAGACAACCTGCTAATAATGTGTTTTGCTTCCCATCTTCGTTTCTTTCTTTTTGGTCTTTATAGGTGAGGTGCGTTTCCGCCGTCAACGCAAAGAGTCATGGGAAAATCGTCTGCTAGCTACTTCCGGTTCCAAATTGCTCAACTGATTGCATGCATCGCCCTATTCACCGCGTAAGTTGACATCGTTTATGCGATAAATAACTCTTGGTACTAGTCACTGATTGCACTGAAGCATCGAAAGAGAAATTCAACTTCGCCTCATGAGCAGTCTGCAAGTTGATTCGCCTTGTAGCCTGCTGCAGTTGTGATTTTAGGGTGACGAAAGGAGCCTGGTACCTAACACACTTTTAGCTCTAATATGGTACGTTGCGCAGCGCAGGGCTAATCACACATGCGATTGAAGTAAGTAACGTGGTGACCTTGACTTCATGCAACGTATTTCCAACGGATCACTGAAAGCAGTAAGTACTCGATAAAATATTTCTGCTCCACAACACGCGGGCAAGCCATTTCATTTTATTCAAGCAGCTCCGTACAACACAGTGTGGCATATATAATCTAACGCCTCTACTCTCCTTTGCGGCGTGTTCCTGAGTGTTCTCACATGAAATGCCGCCTGCACTTCATCTGGAATAACAAAAAGGCGACAAGGCGATTTATTACTGCACCATGTGATGTGCTGAGACGCGTGCCTCGCGCAGTGGCATATATGGGTTGTCTGCTAGCACACTGGCGGCTCTACACGCTGTCAGGAAAATACGAGCATTGTCTAATCAGCTGCACAGATTGCAGTTTACCAAAGTGCGGCAAAAAACGGCTGTATAATGACTTATGCGCTAAACATGTCGAAACGCACACGAAATCACCCTCAGCGCATATGCACAACAGACGTGGACTAAGGCGGCCGGCATATATCAACCATGAAAAAATACTCTTACCTCTCTAGATTGTCCATTTCTGCGCTCAGGTCATGCAGATATGTAGTACGGGCTTCTCTTTCGATGCTTCACTGCAATCAGTGAATAGTACCAAGAGTTATTTATCGCATAAACGATGTCAACTTACGCGGTGAATAGGGCGATGCATGCAATCAGTTGAGCAATTTGGAACCGGAAGTAGCTAGCAGACGATTTTCCCATGACTCTTTGCATTGACGGCGGAAACGCACCTCACCTATTGTCTTTGTCATTCCACGACACGATTGCTGGTTTGGCTCACATGGACTATCTCGAAAGGATGCCTTAAATTCCTATTGCTCTGTTCCCTATTCGCAGCACTTGCAACCCAATGAGCAGTCAAGTTTCTGTTGATGAAAATTGCTATTTGCGTTAGCATGGAAGGTAGATCATGAGCATTCTCTCTCTCTTGAAAGACGGCCATGAGAATATCAAGATCAATTTTGGTAAACTGTCACATGGTTTTATCTAGCCAATCAGAGGCAGGTGCTTTGTAATTTTTAGGACAAATTTCTCCTGGTCGCTGGGGAAATAGACACTTTTTTCTCCCTCGACTAGTCTGCTTTTCCATATACAGGCAAAGAATGTGCACAAATGGCAATAAAAAGATCAAAATAATTTAGAGTAAGGATGAAGTGTAATGCCCTTAGACCCATTACATTCCAGTAATTAGTTATTTAATTACTTGTCCGTTTCAAACTTTCTACTGAATTCTTCAAAATTTGTCATGGCTCGCAATTCTCTCTAATTGTAGAATAGGTTTTGTACATCATTTGCTGCAATGGCTGATCACACAACCTTCTGCATTCTTGGTTTTGAACTTTTCAGTGGAAGCGAAGAAAAAGTTTGCGAGAGTCACAGAGAAGGTGCACTCATATGGAGCTGATTGACTACGCTATGCCCCATCAAGGATTAAGCAAAGGTGAGAAACTGTTTCTGCATAAGTCGTTCACCTCAGTGCTTTGCCAAATATGTGGAGAGATGCAGCTGCTGCAAGTGCAAGATGCCTTTTGAGTGTATTGTGCTTTATGAGCACAACTGTCAGCACGTACTGTGACATTCAACTTGGCCGACAGCAGACCTTAGTCTGGACAGCACCAGTGGAACAGTTAAGACAGCGGCTGCATGGTGGTATTGTGAACTAGTAATTCTATAGAATATCCCTCCCTGCTCATGTTTTTCTCTTTTTATGCACAGTATTATTTACAGATATGCTCCTGGGACAACAGAAGGTTCAAAAACAAACTGAACAAGGTGTCCATATGAACCATCTGCAGTGCCGACTCTCAGCTATACCGTGCTTTGGTTGCGGACACAAATTCATTTTACCATGACTTCTCTGCAGTCATAGCACTGCACTGCAAAGAACATCTAAGTTCCATGTTTCGCACTCTTCATGGCATGTTTCTGTCAAAACATGTCTGTGGTATATATGATTGCATACAAAAGCTAGTAGAACATTTTTGTTCTTGCAGGTATTCTCCGTCAGATTTCCTATTGTTTTAAGTGCAACTTTTTTTATACTTTGCAGAACTTGGGCTACACTCAGCAGGGACTCGTGCAGGATGCAGCATTGCCGATTACAGGCCAGAAATATCTCCATTAGTTCCGAGGTCAAGCAAAAGTCCTACTAGTCACTCTGCACATTTGTTTGTCTGTTTAAGCACTGCCGTTCTCACAAGCTGCTGGCTGGTCAAGCTATGAACGGCAGGAGCACAATCTTCAAGGTGTGCACGCAGCATGCGTGCGTATATTGTATGTTACTGGAATGTTGTTTTATGTTTCCTGAAACATTACATAATGTTGCTTAAACGTTTCAGCAATGATGCAGCAACATTGTTAAAATGTGGCAGCAACGTTGTTGTGATGTTGCATGCTAACGTTACCTGAATGTGATTTCAAGAGGACATTATCCACGTTGTAGCAACGTTGCAGTGAAACATTGCTGCAATGTTGCTGCAACATTTTGTGCTACCAGGGCAATTTAGCGCAATGCTTTAATTTTATATCAGAATGGCCCTACGCCAAAAATTTGAAATTTGGGAATGAAACTGCAGTGGTTCCCACCGTAATAGGGCCCACTTGCAGCTCCATATCCCACAAACACCGTCTGTTACAACCCCAGACGTGATTGCAAGAAGCTAGCGGCTGGGCTACACTTCCAGGATACTGCCACCCTATTATTACACTAGTAACGCAACCGGCTCCTTCACAGCCACGCTCGTGCATAGAAATATCACCGCGATTCAACATTTTATAAACGAATCGGGAGAAGATCACACCCTACTTGAGATAGTACCAAGGCAAAAAGGGGACACCAATCTTTTCATCCGCCCAGAAGCAAAGGCACCGGACTCCCGCAGTTGTTGATAAACACAATAAAGCTGGCTGCTAGAGCTTAACTAATAATTATATGAAGACTTCAACTCTCAACAGTCAGCCTGGGGATATCCCAGGTGAAAATATGAAGTGGGATTTGAGATGGACCTACTTGTATTCAAGTGGTGCGACTTCAAAGCAAGTGGTTTTACAAATGGTCCCATTTGCTTTCAAGCGGTCCCACATGAAAGCAGGTGGTTTTGCGAATGGTCCCACTTGCTTTCAAGTGGCACCATTTGAAAGCAAGTTTTTTTCACAAATGGTCCCACTTGCTTTCAAGTGGTGCCATTTAAGCAAGTGGTTTTTCACAAATGGTCTCATTTGCTTTCAAGTGGTGCCATTCAAAAGCAAGTGGTTTTCAAAGTGCGACCACCAGACTGAAAGTGGCCACAGCTGGGCATCAAGTGCAACCATGATCCATGTGAACATTTGCATATTAAACAAACAAGGCCGAACTATAAGAGATTCTTAAATAGAGAGGTCAGCAGCTTAACCTACTGAATTGTATTCTTCATTTGCTCAATCACTGTGGTCGAAATTATATGAAATAACTGCGCTCAACAGGCAAGCGCCACTGGCCCCAGTATGGGAGTCTCACAAGGAGGGTATATATATATATATATATAGAAGGAAAAAAGTGTTCTGGGGATGTGTACACACAAGGCAGTGTTATTAATGTCTGACTATAGTATGTCTTCTGTGCGATGTATGCTTGTGTATGTGTCTTGATTTCCATGACAGTATATGCGATTCTCAGTTTCAATTCTCCTGTGAAAATGTTGGCACCAAGCTCAACGCCACCCTGCAGTCCTCACAAATCAGTTTTCCTTTTGCTCCTTAATAATACGCAAAGGCACAATTGGAACCAATTTCAAAACCCAGTTGGAATCATCTGAAATATCGAATTTCATGGTTCTACTTAAAATTTCAAAATTTTTTTAATGGTTCCGTTTGCTCAAGTGGTCCCATTTGCTCAAGTGGTCCCACTTTGCCAAGTGGTCCCTGTCCAATGACCCACTTTAAGTGGTCCCACTTGCAAATTTCCACCTGGGATACCAAAGCAACTCCGAAAGGTAACCTGCTGTGGCAAATCATCCAATCACTAGGGCTCACAACGCTAAACAACCCGAGCGACCACACACGCATGGGTAACAGTGTATGTGTAGACACATCTCCTGACTTATCCCTCTCTAAAAACGTCAAGGACGTAAAGTGGGTAACACCGGGAAAAATCTTGGTAGCGATTACTTCCTCCATAGCATCACCTTCCCCACGAGAAAACTAAAAAACAAAGCTAAAGAAATATGAACCACGGATTGGGACATGTTCAGGGAACTTCGCAACAAAATAGCTCCAAAGGAGATATCTCTAACCTTGACTGCATGGGTTATCTGCCTGAATAAGGATGACAGCTCCATTAGAGATGTGGTGCCAGTTGAGAAAGTGGATATGCAGACTCAAAACTTTTACACCTGTGGCAGGCACAAAAAGGGCCCCACAAACTCTGTAAGAAGCAAAAACACAACAAGCGACCCCGCAAAAAGATCACTGGAATCGAGATGCGAATTGAGGAACATACATTTACTCCAAACACAACAATGGAACCGAATATGTGAAAGCATCAGTGGACAGCTCGCAAAAAAGAAGACATATGGCATCTTCTAAGACACCTGCTTGACCCAGAACAAACACGTACCGTGCAACAAAGTTGACTGTACAGACTCATACATAAATATGAGGGTACAACTGAAGACATAATCAAAGAGCTAGCAGAACACTCTCTAAACACAGATGAGGGTACCATACAACCAGACTACCGGGGACTCCTAATCCAAATGCAGACACAGATCTTAAAGACGCAGACGGACAAAATTTGCGGCAGGACCACACAAAGTAACAAATAAGACTCTCAGGAACTTAGACACAACGTCGATCGCGGCAGTTACAGACCTTATGAACAAATACTGGCATGCAGGCACATATTACAAGAGTGGAAATGCGAAAATCCCTTTTATTCCTAAAGCGGGTGAGAAATTCAGCACTGAGAATCTACGCCCAACTTCATTAACATTATGCCTAGGCAAATTAATGGAGCATGTCATCATCAACAGGCTCCAAAACTATGCGGAGGACATGAACCTCCTACCTGAAGCAATATTAGGACTCAGGACCCAACTATCTACCCAGGACATACTCTTGCAGCTTAACAAGGACATAATTGAAGCTGACGAGGGAACGGGAACGAAAGAAATGTTGGGTTTAGCTTTCTACAACATCACCCGCAAAGCCATATCGACAAACTTGTCAGAAATCAACCCCAGAGAAAGGACATACAACTGGAATCTGATCCTTCCTCACTAACAAAACAACAGTGATAATGGTGAGAACAATAGAGTCTGCCCCAATCACACTTGGAAGCAAAGGAACACCACAGGGCTCCGTCCTGTCCCCTTTCCTTTTTAACCTCTCCCTCATCAAAATTCCCTCCAAATTGCCACAAATCCCAGACCTACATCACACGTCCTATGCAGTGCAGATGACATCTCGCTTTGGGTAACCAAAGGATGCGAAGGCTACATAGACGACACACTCCAAGAAGCAATGGACATCATTGAGGCATACGCATGGCAGTTCGGCCTCACTTGTTCAGAGAAAAAATCTGAACTCCTTGTGATACAACATAAACGAAGAGCTAGGAGAACTACGACTTACCCCCCGCAAAAAATATCTATCTCAATGGACGATCCGTCAAATAGGTACAAACCATCAGAATCCTGGAGTTGTATTTACAAACAAATGGAAAGAATAATGACACACTCACTAAGCTAAAACGCACGATAGAAGCGACGGCGCGATTAATCCACCCCATAGCTGATCGAAGACAAGGGGTGAGGGAAAGAGATTTATGCCGACTAGTGCAGGCCGTTGCGCTAAGCAGGATACCCTATGTGACATCTTATCTCAAATTTGCAAAAGCAGAAAGGACAAATTGGATAGCATGATACAGCAGGCCTACAAAGCTGAATTAAGACTCCAACTAAATGCCTCAACTAAAAGGCTTATGAGGTTAGGAATACAGAACACCTACAATGAACTGAAAGAAGCCCATTTAATGGCTCAAACAGCGAGATTAGCCAATTCCAGAACTGGCAGGAGTATTCTTACCAGGCTTGATATTAACTTTCAACCTACGAATAAAGACACTAAAGTAGACTTGCCCCGTGACTATAGGACGGCCCTACTAATCAAGCCACTCCCCAAACACATGCACCCCAAACACCATGAGAGTAGAAGACAAGCCCGAGCCAAAGCCTTACATAATAAAATACAGACAATGCGCTGGAACACTTGATGTAGATGCGGCAGAATACAAACGTAAGAATGTCTTTGCACTGCCAGTGACACCTCATCTCACCCCCCCCGTCCGATTGGAACCCCATGTGAAAGTCAGCAAGTGAGCTTTCCCACATATTAATGTACAAAGAGATTGCGGAGCTTGTGCTAGAAAAGCTGTGAAGGCGACGAGACGAGTGCTGTGGGTGTGGGCGTTAAGCATGCATCACATTATCGATAAAACAAAAACTGCAGGCTTATGTGCTGTTATTGTTCGATAAGGGGTGGTTGGACATCTTATTCTCGTCACACGCGATACGTGAGAAGGTACACCAACAGAACTGTGCAGGAGGGCCAAGCCTCCTAGTGTCAAAATGTGACCAGCCCACATGAAAAATAACTCTAAGACAATAACTTTGTACTGTTTTCTTAACATTTATTGCTTTAGTGATTTCTTGATAGATTGTATCTGCTGAGATAGTGTACTTTTTTCACACCTGTAGCATAAAAACAGCGACTATATTTCCAGTGTCTGCCAGCATTGCCATGATCAACCAACACAAAGCCTTCCAGTCCATGTGAGCAGATCCATGATTCACTGCAACAATACAGCTCTGAACTGCACAGAAGTGCACTAGACAGGGCAATGCCAGCTTCTGCACGTGCAGCCGAACAACGAACTGTGACGCACGAGTGCACCTCATCACACTGCTGTCACGTTAACATACAACAATGCACATCCAGTCCAAAACTGTGCCCGCACTCTCGTCTCATCTGCTTGTCGACTTTAGACCAACGGTAAAACATGTCCCACAACATGGTGTTGCACACCGGGTAACGAAACTGTGCCAGAATTGTGCACCATTACACCGCAGTACATTTCACATCCAACTACCATGGTGGTTCGAGGCTAGCAGCGAGATCCCTCTCCTGTGGTTCTGCTGGGTAAGGGATGCAGTGGTATGCGTGTGAGCACTCACTCAGCATCACCTATAGTGACGAAGCATCTCAATGTTGTGGTGTGTAGGCTGAAAAATAGCCACTGGTCCATTCTGCAGAGTCAGAAGTGATTCCTCACTTGTCCACGCAATTTTAAAACAGCAAATGGGATCCCTGTAAGTGAGAACCATCACCTTAATGACGCTCCTCACGAGCCCTTTCGGATGTCATGAAATCGTGAGCCAGCACAACTTAAAAGCACCTGATTTGCTTTTTATGCAATCAAGGAGAGGGAAGTGTGTGTACAGAGTTGGCTTTGTAGCTAGTTTAGATTAGCTTATGAGGGATTAATGGCCCCAAAAGACTCGGGCAATGAGGGACGGCGTATTAAAGGGATCCGGAAATTTTGACCACCTGGTGTTTCATAACATGTACTGACATTACAGGGGCCTCTAGAATTTCGTCTGCATTGAAAATTGACTGCAGCAGCCGGCATAAATTGTAGTGTGACCTTTCACTCCACAGAATGTACATTTTGTAATGGAAACTTCAATAAGATACTAATGGGCACTAAGAAATTTCATACAATGGACCCAATTACGAACTTTAAAATACACTATAAGATTAAAATGTTTTTCATAGCCACTAATCACAGTATTTTTTGTTTCAGCAGCCATGAACCTTGCAGCATGTTATCATGAACACCTCATGTAAATCGATAAGGCTTTTTCAAGTAACACCAACACAACATAGAAGGTAGCAGAATGTGAAATGGTCACAAACAGTTGCTATTCTGACAGACAAAATATATTAAAAATCGCTTCGAAACAATGCTCCATAAATATTATGCCATTTCCATTCAGTGGAGACAGTGCTCTGAGAAATGATGATGCAGGTGTTAGTGAACTCTTTTATTGGCTTTCGTTCCAAGGAACAAAGAACTCTTAAAGCCTGCAAAATAACACAAGACACATCATTTTGATGTTGGACCCCTATTTGTCACTATTCAATCCCGCCACTAACACTGCTGGAATAAAGACAAAGATTTACACAAGAAAAAGTTCTCCTTTATTGCCAGACAAACTTTACAGGTTCAGTGATATTAATAAGTGAATTTATAATTAGGGTCAGAAAAATTATCTCACTAAGACTGCACTAATAAAATGAATTGTTATACGACCTTTCACTTCCCCAAATCTTTTTATTGAGGCAGGGTGACAACTAGCGCCAGTGAATAATACTGAGTACAATGTTTTTGACAGTCTCAGCCCAACAAGAAGTGATGGCATTGACGTGTGATCGTGATTTTACTTCCATTCACGCAAGTTTATAAGCATAGCAGGCTTCCTATCCGTCTTTAGGAATGATTCAGAGCGGGTGTGTAGTCTAATGACACAAAAAATGTCATTTTCTGAGAAGTTTGTCAAAACGAACAAAGCTTACAAATGTAATTAATGATGAGGGATAGCTACCAGCACCTTTCATGTGGTAGTCAGCTAGAATATTGTTAGCTTGTACACATACTGGCAGTTAGCAAAACATTTGTACCAGGGGAATCACGGACCATTGCTATTTTTTGTGAATAGTGTTCTTGTGGAGGTTCAAATTATGGCTCTGAGAGAATCTTTTTTGGCACAAGTCACATTGGAAGGGCTTTATGCCCTTATGGGATCTAATATGCCTTGCAAGGTCTGAACGTACCGGAAAAGCCATGGGGCACAGCTGGCACTGAAACGGCTTTTCACCCGTGTGGGTACGGATGTGTGCCACCAGGCTGTTTCTCTGTGCAAAGCTGCTACCGCAGTGGTCACAATGGTATGGGCGGTCACCTGTGTGAGTGCGCTCGTGTACCTTTAAGGTGAAATTTAGTGAAAAGCTCTTTCCACAGTTGTTACAGCGGTATGGGCGGTCACCTGTATGGACTCGTAGATGCCGCACTAGATGGTCTCTTCTTTTGAATCCCTTGCTGCAGTGGGTGCATTTGTGCAGCTTATTTCCTGTGGGATTACCCCGGCCGTTACCCATACTAGGAGTAGATTCCATGCAGTGGCTCACAGGGTGCCTTTCACTGGTTGAATCTTCCACAGCAGGTGCGCCATGGTCGCTCTGTGTCACGACTGAACCTGTGTTACACAGGCAGAGTAATTTAAAAAAACAGCGAGAACCAACAATCCACAGTTCACTTGGAGTTAGGAAGAAATGTTGAATGCAGCAGACACACTCATCAAAAGCTGTTGATGTCTATCAAAAGTTTTGTTCAACAGATCAGCCTTAAAGAGTTAACTGAGACCTGAAACAAGATGTCTCTACAGTCAATTCTGCACGCAGGCAAAAAAAAACATTTAAACTGCAAGAAATGTCGTCACTGCTGAAAGAAAAATATGGCAGCCATTGTAATCCATCCCAAGTCGCTGCATTTGACCCTTGCGCTTACATAAACTGGCATCATGACAGACACCACCCAAAGACCACCTAAGTGGGCTTAACCCTTTCTGGTCATCTGCTGCACTGTGCCTGACAGCTTAAAATTCCACGTCCGGTCAGTTCAGGCCATGGCTTGACACACAGTTTTGCCTGCTATTTCCGTATGAAAAATTTTGCACCATTTGTTTATAATTATTGTAGCCTGCAAATTAACTATTTGGCCTTCCTTCTGAGGATAGCTCCCCACACTGATGCAAAATTATTTCATTGATGACATGGATTTAAAGGCAATAAATGGCGCCAAAATATAACGGCATGACTTCCATTCCAGTAGGTGAATGTTATTGACAGTTGTCAAATAAGTTTGTAGAAAAGACGACGACTTTAGTGACAAAGAAAACTATGTGCACCCTGCGACAAGGATTGCGAGCTGTATGCAGTGAGAGAACGATAAAAGGAGGCAGACGGGAGATGGTGTTTTTTTTTAAGATTGGCGAGAGGAAGCCTGGCCTCCACCTGCGAGGTACCACACTCTAAACAAGCACGGGTGAAACCCTACCAAAGCTGAACAAAAATGGTTTAAATATGTGCCTATAACCAAATCTTGATGTGGCAGTCACTTTCTTTGCTATGGGCCAGAAAGACCATAATGCTGACCGGTGTAGTATTCACTGGAAAAAATACACTCGACTGGAAAGGGTCAATAGCTAGACAAGTAGCTCTAAGCTTACCTTAGCCCAATGGCATTTTTTTTTTATTTGGTCTGTGTAGGTAGGTCGAGGCTAGAGGCCTAAGGAAGCCTTGGTGCCCTGTACAATTTCTTGCATCAATGAACAGAACCCATATAGGTCCTAGTTCGGTGAGTATAGTTCACATATCACAGAAAACAAATTTACAGAATATCGAAGACACATATCACCATACTTCACCACAGTTCAGTAAACTAAAGCTTCCGTATCCTAGAAACTGTTCTTTGAAAGACAACCTTCAGGAAAGCATATATGGATAAAAAGTGTAGATTCTAACCTGGTGAGTGGTGTCCAGAAGGTACAGCATGTTTGTGGTCCCCGGAGCACAAGCCTGCATGTGAAAACCACATTACATATACTAAGACACTAAGCTCATGTGGTGTTCTGTGCATGACACGGTGAATATGGAACACAATGGCACAGAAAAACTTTTCCAGGTTGTGTAGGTCGAGCTGGAAAAGAAGTGTGTTGAAAAGCAAACATTCATTTTAGTTCTGAATGAAGATAAATACTATACTTATGCTCACAAAAAACTGACAATTGCCTACAAATTTATAAGCCTACTGGAATCGAGCCGACAACCATTGCATTGAAGAATGAACTTGCACCATTTCTGGCTTCATGGGACAGACAGTAAAAGTCTGCCTACACAGGCTTAAGAACTAATGAGTATCATTCACTGCAAAAAACATTGGTACAGCCATCATTTTTTTATTAAAACTTTATGGCAGTTCTACTGTGCACAGTAAAAGAACTTTCGGTGGATGATAACTGGTAAAAATACCCTGGCTACAGCTGCCCACAAATGCTGCAGATATGCCCAACATGCTGGTCCGCCTCCAGCGTCTCAAGAGTGCAATTAATGGAGTAGAAGCACATATAAAACTGCACACTACTCTGTCTTAAGTGCAGTGCGAGCATACCATATTTACAAGTTTGGCACCCGAATCTCCAATTTTGACAAGAAACCAGGGGGTTTTTGAAAAAAGGAAGAAACTGTTGTGACCAAGATTCACAATGCTCTGCTCTGAAAATTGTTTAAGGTGACCAGCTTTTCCAACACCATGGATGGCACTGAAAAAGTCCATCCCTGAGAACATGGTGATGAGGTGAGCTCACTGGACAGCAACGGGAGTGAGAGCTGGTGACGACAGTGATTAATTCTTATGACGCAAGGGCAGCTTTGGTCAGAGAGCATTGTGGTACTTTCATCAACAAGAGGCGGGGGGGGGGGTTGAATACCCATTTCCAGGCACTCCATTCAGCAGAATCCAGGGGGAAAGCTTGCGTATCGTAACACAGGTGGGTACCCAGTGGCACAGGAAATCCAACCCCGCACATCCTACGTGCGAGATGCACGCTCCAATGACTAGGCCACCGTTGCAGGGAGAGTGAATGTGGCAAGAAACAACGAGTAAAGGTGCGGCGTGTCATCAGTTGCATTATTCTGAGCAGAAATCACAGCTAGCGCTACACTCGTTTTACGGACATTCTTTTGATGCAAGGGAACCAGTCAGGCAAAACTAAAAAGCGAACACTGCAGGTCAGTAAATCTGGTAAAACTGGCGCTGCATTGTGCAATAGTGTATAGCAAAAGAGCACACAGCTTAACAAAAACATAGGCCAACTTTTTAAATGGCTTTGCATTATAATAAAACAATTTCCAGCTCAATAACAAATCAAAGCTCATACCACCATCATGAAATGAAATCTGTACATAATGAATTCCAGATGTGCAGATATACACAGCAATGAATATAGTTTTGACAGAGTCAATAATGCTTGGTAGAATGACAAAATGAGGTCAGTCACTTATGACAAACCACAAGGAATCATAGTGTACTCTTCAGCAAAGCCAAAAGGAAACCCAAAAACAAGTAAACAGCATCAAATACAATAGAATGTAAAATTCACCCCACAATACAGGACAGGTTTAACAGAGCTACAGTCTTCGCACAGCGCCAACCAGGAGACAAAGGAAGAGTGTGAAGTGCTGGAGTTACATCGAATTACGTAAGCAAGCATTCGCAGATTCGAGGTCATACAGCACAAGATTCAGGATAAATGTCGTGTGTCAAACACAGAGGCACGAAACGCCAAGAGCAATTTTCGTGCAATTTTCATCCTTGATGTTTCTGCTTTGATTGAGAAATGAAAGAATATTGCATAAGTGAAAAAATTCCGAAATGACCGAATCCGAATGAGAAAAGTTCCGAAACAAGACGGAACGAGCTGGCGGGAGAATGTTTCCACCACAAGGCCTCCCTGCACTAGTGGAGAGTGGATCGCCGCGTCGAAACGAACATTCGCGACAAATTGCTTAGCCCAAGAGAGAGTGCTCTCCTGCATGTTCGCAGCAACCATGCAATCTGTGGTGCTCATGTCGGTGCAATGCAGTCACCCTCTCTTGTTAGTTAAGGTAACTAACTAGGGAGGGTCACATGGCACTCCCCTCCTTGAGACCGGCCATGGGAGGGTGCATCGCAGGAACGGAAACCACAGGGGAAGGCGTGGGCAATGTACCGACACACGACAGGCACTGTCCAAAATCCACCCAGGTGCACTTAATAGCTAGATGAATGGCAATTAGTGACGCTTAGCACATAGGACAATGCCATTTCTTTTGCTTTATTTGCCTCTCAGACAGTGTTGAAGAGAGGGCCAAGGCTAAAGGCTAACAGCCGCAGGAGGCGTCAAACCCTGTGAAGTTTTAACATCATCGCACAGAACTCACAGGGGTGACAGTTTGGTAAAGAGTTGATATTTCAAAGAACACAACTTTCCAGGATATCGAAGGTCAATATTGTCACTTAGCAGAGTTCTGCAAACTGAAGCTTCCATATCCTTCACGCTGACTGTCAAAAGACAACCTTCACGAAAGCATATATGGAGAAAAAGAGAAAAACTGTAGACACCAACCTGATGAGTTCTGTCCAGAAGGTACACCATGTTTGTGATCCCCGGAGCTCAAGCCTGCATGTGAAAACCAGACAACATTCACTAAGACAAAAGATTACATGTGCAACAGCTCACGTGGTGTCATGTGGATGACACAATGAATACAGAATACACTCGTAAAACAGCTTTACCAGGTTGTGCAAATTCAGTAGGACGAGACTGAGAAGAAGCGAGTTCCAAAGCAACACCATTGGCTTTTAATTCTGCATGCAGATTACTATACCTACGCCCACGAAAAAGAGACAATTGCCTATAAATTTACAGACCTATTAGAACCTAGCCAACAGCCACTGCATTGACAAACCTGCATATTTTCTGGTTTCATGGGAAGGTCAGTTCAAGTCTGCCAACAGAGGCCAACAAAAGACATGTCCCACAATACATATTTTACAGGACAGGGGCATCAAGCTACGGGTCAGCATAGACTGGCTGCAGTTCTTCCTCTGGAATGTTCTTCCCCTGGCAACTGGTGCTCCTTCACTGGCTGCAAAATCGAGAACACACAAAAAAGGCACAGCACACACACAAAAAATACACAGGCATTGTTCAATATGGTTATGGGATGTAGTCCTGCTTTTTAAAAAAGACCATTTAGTGGATCTGAAGGGTATAATGCATTTTTCATTCCAGTGAAGCGGCTATATTAGGATGTGGAAAAAGAATTTTATACTTGCATGCCAAGGAGACTACTTCAGTATAAAAAAAAAAACACTGGTGACATGCGTTGAAGCTGTTTGTACCAGTTTTCGGCATAAACTCCTGGTTAAAGGTACCGTCATCGGGATATGGTTAACCAGCTTACACAAGTCACCGTAACGCACCATGAACGGTTTTCACACATAACGGCACAGAATTCATAAATAATCACCCTTTTTACCGCAAAGCTCTATACTGCAAAAGAACTAATTGTTGCATTTGCTATGCGATTACAAACACAAGAGAACGTAGGTATCCGAGAAGAAATGCGAACGGCGCAATCTCCACGAACGTGCTGTCTTTGCTAAAGCCTGCTACATGAGAAATAAGGTGTGGAAAGTTCACTGGTAACCGAGTCAATGAGATGGTCCCGACCAAAAACACACCCCCATATGAGTGTTCATAAATTAACGACAAATGCAGCTTTGCAGCCTATTGTATCTACTTGCCAACTGATGCAAGTGTTCAAGTAGCAGGTTTAAAGGAATAATTCCAGCAAATTTCACTGAAGAAAATTTGTCTGGTATTGCGACATAGAGTTTTGCAGCTTTTATGTTACTGAAAAAAGCGTCAATGAGCCCAAATCTCTTTCATGACTGCACGATGACATTTGGGCACGCATGTACAAAGACTGAGCATATCTTCACAAGTGTACGCTGCCATACGCTACCGAAGCGTGGCCTTGTGGTAGAGCATCCGCCTCGCATTCGGGAGGTGCTGGGTTCGATCCCCAGTGCCGTCGGGTACCCATCGGTTTCTTTAATGGGTACAAGATTTCCCCTGGCCTGGTGCTCGGCTCTTCTAGGCTGAGATGCTTGGGAAAAGGGTCTTAGACCAAACAGTTGCCTTGACGGATCAGCGATAAGTTCCGCCGTCAAGCAACCATAAGCCCGCCTCGTGCGGCAGAAGCTCGACTTGTGGCCTTTTTATTTTTCTGTAAGGCGCAGCTTTTTGCTCAAGTTGGCGCAGTACCACTGAACTCACGTTAGAGCGAACTCGTTTAAACTTCATCGAACTCTTGAAACTCCGTCGAAACTGTGAACTCTGAACTGAATCACGAACCACCTTTGCAGGCTGATGGTGTTCGAAACTGGTTTTGCCCCCGAAAGGACACAGCTGGGTTTGCGGAGCCTCTTCCAAGCGCACACCCCTGAAGAAGCCGAGCGCCGGGCCGGGGGTGGCTTGTACCCATTTTTACCGGTGGGTGTCCGGTGGTGGGTTTCGAACCAACCACCTCCCACAGCCGAAGCGGACGACCAAGCCTCTAGGCCACGACTGCGGTGGCCTAGCGTGGCCTTGTGGTAGAGCATCCGCCTCGCATTCGGGAGGTGCTGGGTTCGATCCCCAGTGCCGCCGGGTACCCACCGGTTTCTTTAATGGGTACAAGATTTCCCCTGGCCTGGTGCTCGGCTCTTCTAGGGTGAGATGCTTGGGAAAAGGGTCTTAGACCAAACAGTTGCCTCGACAGATGAGTGATAAGTTCCCCTGTCAAGCAACCTTACATCTGCCTGGTGCGGTAGAAGCCCGACTTGTGGCCCTTTTTTACTACTGCCAAACGTACACCCCTAAGGAAAGCCAGGCGCCAGGCCGGGTGACGCTTGTACCCTTTTAACCAGTGGGTGCCCGGTGGTGGGTTTCGAACCACCCACCTCCCGCAGCCAAGAGGGGCGCTCAAACCACTGGGCCACGACTGCGGTCGAATAATGTTATCCTTGCTTTGTATGCACATTGATTTCTTCTTCTTCTTCATCCTCTTAAGAATGGCGCATACCCACGTGGGGGAATTGGCCAAGGTGTAGCGACATAAACAAGGAAATTTCCATCAGCAATTACGACAAAATATTGGAGCCAAGCGTGAATTTTGAAAAATGTGTCAATGAAAAACGACAGAAGAATATTTAAAGTTAAATAACAAAGAACACTGCAGTGAAAAAAAAAGAAAAACTCCAAGAATTTTACAAGAGTTAGCGAATCAACCGACCAGTTGCAATTATGTAATCACGGAGAATCCCACAAATTGAACCCAATGCAAATCCTTTGGCGCTAGCACCGAAGGATAAGAACACTGGCAGAGATAACGGGAGCCCTAACCTGGAGAGGGACCTCCAGGTAAATCTTTCTCTGAAGTGCGAACTTTGGACAGTAGAGAAGGAAATGGTCCACAGATTCAGCGTGCCCGCATGAGTCACATAGGTTTGTCGGCGACCACCCACATCCGCATAGATATAAATATGAACTGGGAATCCTACATCGCAGCCGCGTCAATGATACCTCAGACAGCCTGACACCAGTCATCGGGTCCAACGACCTGAGGAAAGTTCGCACCGTGAGTACTTGAAAGCGGGAAATTAGATCAGGGATACTGGCTTTGAGATAAAGCAGGGTGTTTGAAACTGATTTTGGGAGACCAAGGCAGAGACGTAGAGCTCGTCTTTCCAGTAAGATTAATAGTTACATCTCGTAGTTTGCGCTACCAGAGAACAGAATGCAACTGAATTCATGTATAGGTCTTACATAGGCTTTGTACAGTAACAATAATGTGTCGCGGCGCATCCCAAACTTTTTATTGTCGATTCGTCTCAGCCGGCCTAGAGCGTGTTCCCCTTCAAACACATTGTTCATTATATGAAGGCTCCAATCTAATGCTGGGTGATAAGTAACACCCAGATATTGAATGGATTCCGCTTGTGGAATCTGGTTAGAGCGATGGACTAATGAAATGTGCAAAAGCGTGTCTGGAGGAAATACCGGTATGCCACATTTGTTAACATTCAGGGATGAATTAATATGGTGCAACCAAACTCCAACAGCATCAGAATATCTCTGCAGAATCCGGTAAAGGGAATGGATATCCCTGGCCAAAGTGAAAAAAAAAACTGTTATATCAGGACGAATGGGGATGTCACTGACCAAAATATTAAAAAGCAGCAGTGATAGCACCAAACCTTGCGGCACTCCTCTTGACTGATAATAAGTATTAGAACATAGGGATCCCTCTGTGTAGTAAAAGTATCTGTCCTTCAGAAATTCAGTAATCCACAGATAAATGTAGGTTAGAGGATGTAACTGCAAAAGTCTGTTAAGTAAAATAGTATGTTTTACACTACCATAGGCCTTTGCTACATAAAGAGTGACCAAAGCTGAAGCTTCCCTTCTGCATATCAAGAGCCAGACTCTACTCCCCAGATCCACATGTGCAGACCATATAGAGCATCCGCGACGAAAGCCAACCTGTACTGAGCTAAGACCATTAACATCTTAAACATGTTTTGTGAGATTACTATGCACTTTTCTTTCTATTAATTTGGATAGATTTGAACTTAGTGCAATCGGCCGAATATTATCTAAGACGTATGCTTTGAAATGAATGGCAGCGCAACAAGGACGCTAACACGAAAGGGACACCACATGAGCACACTACCAACTGTTCACTACATGTAAAGGTGGCATATTGAAACATACAGCTCAGGCATGACACTCATCGCATTATCGCTCTGATCGTAACACGTGGAAAAAAAGCAGCAACATCAGATTAACGGACAAGAAACCTTTAACCCCTGCAGAATTCAACCCGCCTCCGTTTTCTAACGATTTTTTATGCTCCCGCGCCCTGTCGTTAGAAAAATTGTTAGAAAACGGAGGCAGGTCGAATTTGCTCCTACATTGTAAAGATTGCAAGTGTGAACCAGTGCTAAACGGAATAAGGATTCTGGGCAGGAGTTGCGATCAGGTGGCACGTGAAATTCTTGAGGCTTTTATGATCAATAAGAAGGGTAGCACTTGTGTTAGCGACTTTTCAGTATCCCTCCGTAGAAATGAAGTGTCCTTTTTTGATAGTTTTTTGTGACATCATGTACTGTGCGTCTTTTCAGCCCTGCATTTCTAGCAGCCGTCTGTTGTTTGTTTAGGCGGGTTGTTAATTTTGTTATTGTTTTGGTCCCTTCCTTTGTGTTGTTTTTTCGGGTTCTGACTGCTTTTCCTTCATGTGCTAGAGTCTGCCTTTGCTACGATTGTCATTTTTTTTTCTTACTTTTTATTTTCGATATTTGGTTTCTGACTGGTTTTGCTTCTCATGAGAGAGAGAAAAACTGTTTAATGAAATAGATTGTTTGACACTGCTTTTGCCAAGAGATGGCCTCCTCCTCTAATTTCTGTTATCAGAATCTCTTAGCTTTTTCTGCAGGGGTTAAAGGTTTCTTGTCTGTTCTCCTGGTGTTGCTGCTTTTTTCCACATGTTTGGTTCGGAGCGATAATGCGATGAGTGTCTTGCCTGAGCTGTATGTTTAAATATGCCACCTTTCCATGTAATGAACAGTTACTTGTTAGTGTCCTTGTTGCGCCGCCGCTCATTTCACCATGCACCAACTCGCCCCTCAGGCCATTCTTCTCATGTATCCTTTCCCTGCATCTTTCATCAATAAAACAATGTTCGCTACCTTCCAAACGCTTGAAATCCATGCATTTTTCAATCAAGCACTGACAATATCTAAGAGGTTGCTCGTAAAATCCTGGGCTAAAATTTTAATTACACCAACAGTGACACCATCCAAGGGCGTCCGCAGAACTTTTTCCAGGGGGGTGCACCCGATGGCCACTTATGGGGGAGGCGGCAGATGTGTAGTTGTTTTCTACTAGTGCATAAATAATATCCGTAATTCCAAGGGGGGCAACCGCCCCCCCTTGCCCCCCCTTCCGGACGCCCATGACACCATCTTCTTTTCCTTGAGCTTCAGGATGCAACATCACCAGGACTGAAAGGAGCTCTGATGCGTCAACCTCGGTATAATCCGAAGAGGGTGAGACTGTGCACAAAGGGACGTTTCTCCGCGTCTGGAAACGTAACGCCAGTCCTTCAGCAATACTCTCCACGGTTTCCTGAGCCTTTTGTGGTGATAACACTGTTGAAGAAGTGAGGTGAGCGACTGGAGAACTCTTGTTACGTTCCATGAATCTATACAGGGCCTACAGATTACGAGGATTTGAAAGATAAGTGTTTAAATTTTCGTTATATTCCTCCTAGGCTTTTGCAATTGTTCTTTTTAAAGATGCAGAGAAAAATTTGTAACTTAACCAATTAGCTGGACTCTGGTTGCAGGATAGCCTCTTCCAGGTCGCTTTTCTACGACGATAGGCCTTCTCGCATTCTTCAGACCACCAGGGAGACCACTGTGTATTAGAGGCTGCTGCGGGCACAGTGAATATTGAGTGGTCTACAGCACTTTGCAAAAGTGAAACTGTCTGCTGAGCTCTGTCATCCCGGCTAGTACTGACTACAGAGGTAAGTGAGGCGGACATCAAACTTTTATAAATACTATGGTGGACAAATTTATGGGTTACATAACTATTTTTGAGCAGACATAACTGGATAGTGAAAGTTATAGGAAAGTGGTCACTAGATGTACCCGAATCTTCTGTCGACCAATCAGCCTGCCTGCTGATGATGTTAAGTCAATGGCTGAGCGAGCAAAACCTCGCATAAAAGTTGTTTCTCTTGAATTGCAGCAGTGTACAGCATTTGCAGACAGCCACAAACAGAGAAGCTGGCCGCAGGAATCAGCACGACTTTCCCAATCACTATGGTGGTAATTAAAACCTTCTGCAATGACTACACTGGTTTAGCCAGCCACCAAGCTGTCTAAACAGTCTGTCCTGTGTACATCTGAAGGAAAATAGACATTAGCAATTGTAACATCGGCACACTGTGGAAATTAAATTTTTGATTGCTAAAAGCTCGGTCAGGGAGACGAATTTTCGTAGAGACAGATGCCTGATGACACATATGTTTAGATAGCATGGTTACCAATCCACCTCCCCTACCAGCATTTCGATATGATATGAAAACTCTAAAGTTTCTTACTGAAAATGATTTATAAGGTGATAACCACCTTTCTTGTAAAAGTATGATACCAGGGTTATGTTTGTGAATAAGTAGTTCTAGATCTGGAAGAGAAGAGAGTACAGAGCAGCAATTCCATTCTAACACTGATACCTGCCCTGATTATTGACCAACTGAAGAGGCAGAAACCGCCTATTTGATTGGTTTATTGGGGTTTAACGTCCCAAAGCAACTCAGGCTATAAGGGACACTGTAGTGAAGGGCTCCAGAAATTTCGACCATCTGGAGTTCTTTAACGTGCACTGAGATCGCACAGTACAGGGGCCTCTAGAATTTCGCCTCCATCAAAATTCAGCCGTCGCGGCCGGGACCGAACCTGCGTCTTTCGGGCCAGCAGCCGAGTGCCGTAAGCACTGAGCCACTGTGCCTCTTTGAGGATATCAACATGGGGAAGAAAATTGGGTGGTTCTTTTTTAGTTTTAATCTGGGGAGAACCAGATTTAGATGGTGACAAGGAAGCACAACACTTCTGCGTAGGACAGGACATTTCGACATCTGTTGTGCACATGTCGGGGCGACATGCACTGCTAGGAACAGAGATGTTAGGTGGGACTTGGGAAGCATCAGCAGGTGATGTCGAGCGGCTAGCACTAGCTGCACAAGCTGAAACAGATGCAGACGTTGCTGCCAGAACGGATGTTGATGGTGACACAGACTGAACCGCAACATACTGAGCCAACGCCTCAGAAAGTGTGTTTAGTATTCGCTCAGCCACAATGTTACGGGCTTTTTCTACAGTGGTGACAGTGGAGGCAGCCAAGTTGGACTCAGTGTCCCCAACAGAAGCACGCACATGACTAGTGTATGGTTGGTTTGGTTTATGGGGTTTAACGTCCCAAAGCGACTAAGGCTATGAGAGACGCCGTAGTGGAGGGCTCCGCAAATTTCGACCACCTGGGGTTCTTTAACATGCACTGACATCGCACAGTACACGGGCCTCTAGAATTTCTCCTCCAAAGAAATTCCAGCCGCCGCGGCCGGGATCGAACCCGCGTCTTTTGGGTCAGCAGCCGAGCACCATAGCCACTGAGCCACCGCGGCGGCAACTAGTGTATGAATCTTTTTTTTTTTTAACATCTCCATCTTTTTTTTATCTTCTTTTTTAACATCTCCAAAGAGAAGTGGTGCTCCAGAGCTAAAGCTTACGCTCTTCTCAACAGGAAAAAGACTAGTGTATGAATCTTTTTCCTGTTGAGAAGAGCGTAAGCTTTAGCTCTGGAGCACCACTTCTCTTTGGAGATGTTAAACAAGCTGCACTCTTCATTGCGTTTTGCGCAATCGGCACCATCTGCTGGGTGGTTATTGCTGCAGAGGCAGCAATGAGGCTGCTCTGAGGTGCTGTTATCAGGAGCATGACCTTCTCCAACGAAACGGCAGCAGGTCTCTGACTTGCATGCTCTGCCACTATGCCCAAACCGCCAACAGTTGGTGCATTGCAGAGGGGGCGGTTGCAGAGTGTCTGCACGGTATACAATCGGCCAGACTTTTAGCTCATGAGGGCAGGAAGAGCCGGCAAAAGTTTTTATCACAGACTCAGTAGCCACACGCAAGCCATGGACCTCTCTACTGCACCGATTGACTGAAAGGACTCCAACTCCTGGTTTGGTTTGGTTTGGGGGGTTTAACGTCCCAAAGCGGCTCAGGCTATGAGACGCCGCAGTGAAGGGCTCCGGAAATTTCGACCACCTGGGGTTCTTTAACGTGCACTGACAGCGCACAGTAAAAGGGCCTCTAGAATTTCTCCTCCAAAGAAATTCCGCCGCCGCGGCCGGGATCGAACCCGCGTCTTCTGGGTCAGCAGTTGAGCACCATAACCACTGAGCCACCGCGCCGGCGGACTCCAACTCCTGCATTCTAAAATTACTCTATAATTTCTTGCGGGGAAGATACTGGGCGATACCACGCACAATACCCCTGACACATGCAAGCTGTTCGGGAATGAATGCTCTCACTGGCAATGAGCTGAAAATTTTGCACTGAAGCAAGACTGCTACACAAGCGATGTCTGAGGACTTGCAGACAATGATCTTAGCTCCTGTTGAATTCGTTTGGGTGGTTTTCATTTTGATCGCACCGTCACCGATTGGGACGAGAGCCACAGGAATTGCATCAATGCCATTTTTTGGAAGGACTCAAGCGGCAGGCTTTGGGCTGGCAAGCTGGCAAACCAAGCTGCCAACCCTCCACCTGGGGAGGTCAAAGACATCTCTCAGCAAAACGCGCCCTCAGGTTCACATGAACTGCGTCTTAACCTAAGCCTTGGCCAAAACCCCCCAACGTAGAACGGCCTCACCAATGATGAACAAGCCGGAACCACCAGGAGAACCACAGAAACAGCAGCATCCCGCAAGGATACGTCAGCGCACTCCTTCCGTCTTATTCTCCTTACAGACCGACAACACAAATTATGTAATTCGACAGCTAGAGGAACCTGAAGGAACTGTCACAACCAGCAACACACGAAAAGCAGGTCCCCTAGGCACGAAAAGTGTGTGATTATTGATGCCACCCGCGATGCAGCTTGCGCCATCATACATCGTCTCTCATGGTAGGCGTAGGCACGTTTCAATAGATGTATAAAAGAAAACATTATTAGGATCATGTCATCAATTAAGTATTAACGACGAAGGAAAGTTTGAGCTGTGCCCAAGGTATAGTTGATTGAAAACTGGCATTCAGTTCCGACCTTCCAAAGCGATTGAAAGCAAAACCGAAATTCGACACTGTTGGTTTCGATATCGCGCCTGATGTGGCGCAATGCTTGAATTTTGTATCTGAATTTTATATCCGCGGCTTAACTTGTACGTGCGACGGTTTACTGACCGCCACTGCGAACGGCGCAAATAGAAACCATATGTGGAGATCATTCTCCACTGCACTATAGTTGTTTGAAAACTGGCTGTCGGCTGTGACCTTCCAGCGTGATCTAAAGCAAAACTGTTGGTTTCGATATCGCACCCGCTGCAGCGCAATGCTTGAATTTTGTATCCGAATTTTATATCCGGCTTAATTTGCACGTGCGATGGTTTGCTCGTCGCCACTGCTAACTGCCCGAATAGAAACCATATGCGGCGAATCCTCTCCACTGTATTGAAACTACACTCCGCCGATGCGTTGAATGAGCAGCACTATAGAACGCGTCCAGCTCGAAGCCGCCACGCACAACGCATGTCACGCCTATCGTGAACGCCTTTTACAAGGACCTCATCATGCGTAGAGTTTTAAAATACAGCTCCTGTCCGGGCTTATTTTCAGCAAACGCGTTAAGGTGACGCTACAACGAGATCCTTTGGAGGGACACTTCATTAATTGCAATTGTAGATGGTAACGTTCTACTCCGCCAGTTGTAATCGATTTCGGCGCATTCGTTGTGGAGTAGAGGAGGTATCACCCTGGTATGCGAGCTCCCTCTTCCACAACATACAGAGACTTCCATATTTACCTGCCGGATTTTGACTAAAAAAATTCCTGGGAGCAAATTTCAAAAGCAGATATATATCGCTCAACAAGATATATCACTTACGTGCTTGTCTTTGCGTTGAGTTTTATGGCGCGTATATGCGACTACGACTACCATGCGCCCACCAGAGGATAGAATTTGTTTGCTTTTAAGAAACCTCTGGGATGCTTATAAAACCTCATAGTTTGATAAGCTTGCTTTTTTTTAAATATTTAAAAATGAGACATTTCCACAAGCACACTTTCTCGAAAGAGCAAACAAGGGTTTTTGAAAAGACCAGCATATATCCAGAATAAAACAGTTGAAAATATTTTTTCTCACTTTGTGCAGCTTTGTGCATGAACATCAGGTATGATTTATGGTGAGCACTTCTCCGCACAACTCGCAAGCTTATCCTCTTTTGCCAGAATAAAACTGTGTAGTGCATTCGTCCAATATATGCGAAGGCGACATAAAATGACGTTGAGCTATATAGGCGCGCTGGTACATTATCAGGCATTCATCAGCGTAAACGCATAATGAGTGCAGTACCTTTTATTTTGTTCTGCTAAATAAATGACCTGAATTGAAATTTTGCAAGCATTGTTCTGAAGATGTTATTGATTTATGATACATTTATACTGTAATCTGGGTATCTAAAATCTTCTATAGGGACTATTGGCACTTACTATGTTATCTGCATCATTTTTGCAGTGAGCACAGGTTGATCCGATTGTATATTCCTGCAGGCTTCATATTTAATGGGATTCGATATATGCTTTACATAGTTTTCTTGCTTGATTCAGTAATTTTGATAACAATTAAACTAAAAGACCTTTCAACCTAAAAACTTAATAACAACCAAATTATTTGTTTTTATTTTCCTTTATGATACCCAAATAATCATATGACCCAATTAAGTCCCTCATTGCAGTTGTAACCCTTGCTCTTTCTCTCTGCTTGATCAAAATGACATACTTTTCAGCCAAAACGCAGTTGGTCCCAATTTATTTCAGCACTTGCTTGAAAGCCCTTTAAACCTATTTTTTTCTAGGTATATCCATATAAATGACTTCAATGAATCATTTTTAGAGTGACCATGACCTCCATTCTGCTATAATAGGTTTTACTAGGTGTATCTTAAGATTTACTTCAATATTTCATTTCAACAATTTTATTTATTCAATTCTTACTATCTCAAAGGCCCTTTCAAGGGGTATTACATGAGGGAGCGGATTACAGAGCATAATGTTGCTTCAGTTGATGACTCGGATAGTGATCAATCAGTTAGTATAGGGCATGACATGGCTGGGCAAGTCATTCCAGTCTTTCGCAGTGCGTAAAAAAATGAAGACAGACGTGCAGGCAGGTGGAGGAAAGGTGGTCTTTTCATGGTTCGTGCAGCTGGAGATGCAGTAGGGAGGAATGATAACAGACTCCTGCAGAACATGATAAAAAATTTGATATAGACATAGTCTTGCGATAAGACATTGGTTAGTTAAATCTGTGAGATGAGCATTGCAATTTAGTTTGGTGACACTTTTGTGATGCTAGTGAGCAAAGATGAACCGAATGGTGTGGCTTTGTATTGCTTCTAGTGCATTAGGTTGATTAAGGTCTTAAATAGTGCGTGCATACTCTAGTTTGGGATATACAAATGTTACATAGGCTAATTATTTCAACGATGGTGGTTGAAAGCTTATAGTGTATAGAGTTTATTGGGTGCCACATACAGGGAGTGTTCACTCTTGATTTCTTTGTGGCAAGCTTTTGCAGGACATTGATCTACTTTCCGATTACCACCGATTTTGATGTCGCTTGGAACACAGCAAAATTTTCTCGTGTCTATTTATTGTGGCTCTTGCTACCTTGTGTATGATGTCTCTGACTAGTGGTGTGACTGCATTCACATAGTGAAGTGAGGCGAGTATGCTCAGAGTATCAGTAAAAATGATGCTGTTCCCGATGTTATCATTTACTATTTTTCCTACAGCCAGAGACACAACGTAACACACTGCAGAAAAGATGGATGCACTCCGAGATAGATGCATTGTTCTTTCCCAGTTGTTTTGTACTATGGCACTTCCAACGTAGCGTGCTGATTTTGAACCATTAGCATAAGATGCTGCGTATTCTTCGTATCTTTTTGTTTCATAATTATTTTTGTAATATATGTTCATTCACAGTGTATTTCTTCTAAAAATGTCTTAATATGTGGTAATGTGAAGTATGTACAGGACCGCGCAACAATCTACGTTCTTTAAAAAGCAATTTAAAACATCAGCACTAACCTGGATTTTCTGTAACTGATGACAAACTGCCTAATGATGATCAAAGCTCCCTTGGACGTACCACGGGCATCTAAAACATCCACAGGACATCCAAGGGAGTTTATTGCCCACTTGGTGGTGCTGCTCACATTATACAATTTCCAGAAAGGCAGCCATAAGGTTTGGCTGTGCCCCCCTGCCAGTCGGTGAAGCAACCGAAGGCTTGGCTCGGTAGATGGGCAAGTTGCACGGTTCCTCGAAGATGCTATTTGATTCTCTTGCTAAAATAAAGAGAGATGGGATCTTAGAAAAAAAATTTTATGAATGAAGTCACAATTATGAAATCTTCAGAGCACATGCACTTTTGGACGCTGATGCCAAGCGTTCATATAATACAAGTCTTTCTAAAGTATGTTACATAAAATAGCCCAAATTACTTATTGCAATATTTTATGTAACATTTTGCCGTGTGTTTTATAGAAACTGACAAAATGCAGGCAGGCCATTGGTTTCTCTTGATATCAAGCTAAGCAATAAGGGTAAGACTGTCATCCTGCCTGTAATAGAAGTTGAGTTACACGGTTTTGAAGTTCACACTTCAGAAACAGGAGTGGGTATTTCTCTTCCCGTTTATGAAGGCAAAATCAAAACTTTGTAACCCAACTCTTACGACAGGCAGGATAATAATTTTACCCTACTTGCAAAGCTTGATGTCGAGAATTCATATTCGCAATGCTGCATTCTTTTCACCCCTCCTGCTAGGGCCTAAAGTACTTGTTAAATAAAAAAAAAACAGAGAATCCAACAACATGCATTCTAGGAAGATCTCTACAGAAAAATTTCTTGAATGCTCTCAGCAAAAAAAGTTTATGTACATAAAGTGCATAAGGACCTTTCACATAAAATTAAATTGCATATTTGGAATCAGGACACAAAAATACATCTTCCATGAAGATTCCATAAATAAGACTTTATTAGCAGAATTTTTTTTAAAGACCACTTCCCTCCTAAAGCCAAAAGAAGAGACATATTCACGAAAACTTTGTGCAGAACAACACAAGACCGAGGGAGAAACACATACACACACACGAGCGCTCGTGTGTGTGTATGTCTTTCTCCGTCTGTCTTGTGTTATTCTGCACCAAGTTTTCGTGAATTTATCACTGCACCAACTGGCCCAACATTCTGCTCTACCCAAATGAAGAGCCATCGCTCGTCTAACTAAAACACGACAAAAATGCTGCAGCTACCTTCAAAACAGACGCGCAACTCGTGCAGCCACTAAGCCAGAATTTCGGTCGCAATTCTTTGTCTGGAGGTGCAGCAGCCTGTCGGATCAGATGCTTGGCTTGCACCTGTGAAAGCTGTACTCTCAGCCAACCGCAGTTTCTTCTTAATTCAAGAAACTGCAGGCAAGCGCCAATGTTCAATTATATCTCAAAGAACACAGACCACAACTTGCTGCCTTGCGAGCAATGTATGCTCATGATTAGGTCAGCAGCTTGCATGCAGAAATTTTTCAATCCAGCTTATAAATAAAGAAGTCTCTGTAGACGCCGACTTGAGCTACGTACGTTATAAACAGGAGTTTGTTACAGTGTGACAGTTATCTTCACTCTGATGCCCTGCAGCAATTCGTCAAAGACACATTCGAAGTGTCCGTTATTCATCGCAATGATAACGGTTTTATTAGGAAAACTCAGCACAGCTGTGCAGTTTTCGTTCCCTTCTTAATTTACAGCAGGATATGTTCCGCAGATCACAGGGCACAATCTAGCAACACAATTACCAGCAGTATACACACAGAAAACTCCAGACTGGCTACAAAACTTATGCGGTCATCTTTGTTAGCTTCCCAGATAGCTAAATCTAGAAGACTGCTAGGCACTTTTCTCATTTTGGTCAGATACATTACAGTGAGTTTTACAAAGGGCCAGAATGTGTTCAACATTTTGTAATGAAAATTGCAATATAATACTCATGTGCACTAGGCAATTTCATACAGTTGACCCAAATTATGAACTTTACAATGCACTACAAGATTACAATGTTTTTTGTAGGTACTAAACACAGTATTTTTTGTGTCAGCAGCCATGACCTTTGCAGCTTGTTATCAAGAACGCCTTATATAAAAAAAATGCTTTTTCAAGTAACACCAACACAACAAAGAAGCTAGCACAATGTGAAATGGCAACAAACACCGATATTCTGACAACCAAAAGAGATTAAAAAAGGTGCCGCCACAATGATCCATCAATACACCATATACATTCAGTGCAGACAATGCACTAAGAAATGATAAAGAAGATATTAGTGAACCCTTTTGTTAGTTCCCATTCGAAACTACAGAAAACTCTTCAAACTAACGCAAGACACATCCATTTGAGTCTGGACAACTAATCACCCTTTACCATTCCTGCCACAAACACTGAAGAATAAACACACAAAAATTTACACAAGATCAACTTTTCCTCTGTTTTGATACAAACATTTAGAGGTTGTGACATTAATGAGTTTATATTGTTAGTCACAAAAATTAACCACCGCAGGCTACAAGATTACAAAAAATTTTGAGCACTTTTACTTCACGAAATCTCTTCACTGAGGCAGGCCGACAACTGGCACCAGCAATAAATATTCAATATAAAGTGTTTGAAAGTCTCTCCCCAGCAAGAAGTCATGCTATCCACGTATTACCATGATTTTATTTCCATTCATGCAGGTTTACGAGCATAGCAGGCTCACTCTCCGTGTTCAGGAAAGACTGAGTGACCGTCTGCGTGCTGCCTAAGGGAACAAATGTTTTCTGAAAACTGCATTAGAGATCATGACGAGAGTTAACGATGAGAAGTTAATGATCAAAACTGCATGATGGGGTTAATGATGAGGTTAGCTACCAACACCTTCCATAGGGTAGTCAGCCAGTATCTTGTAAGTTTGCATACAAAATGGTAGGTAGCAAAACACATTGACTAAGGTCATCACGAAGCACTGATATTTATTTGTGAAGAGCCTTCTTGTGGTAGGTCAAATTTTTCCTCTCACTGAATGTCTTTTCGCACAAGTCACATTGGTATGGCTTTTCGCCCTTATGGGATCTAACGTGCCTCACAAGGCCTCGACGTACCGCAAAAGCCATGGGGCACAGCTGGCACTGAAACGGCTTTTCACCCGTGTGGGTACGAAGGTGTGCCACCAGGCTGCTCTTCAATGTAAAGCTGCTACCACAGTGGTCGCAACGGTAAGGACGTTCACCAGTGTGAGTTCGCTGGTGTACCCCCAGATTCGCCCTTTGTGTAAAGCTGCTACCACATTGGTCACAGTGGTATGGGCGGTCGCCTGTGTGAATGCGGCGGTGTTGCTTTAGGGTGGAATTTAGTGCAAAGTTCTTTCCACAGTCGTTACAATGGTATGGGCGGTCGCCGGTATGGACTCGGACATGCTGCACAAGCGTGGATCTTTTCTTGAATCCTTTGTTGCAGTGGGTGCATTCGTGCAGATTATTTCCTGTGGGATTACCCCGGTGGTTACCCATGCCAGAAGGAGTAGACTCCATGCAGTGGCTGACTACGTGCTTTTCACTGGTTGAATCTTGCACAGGAGGTGCGCCACGTCCGTTCTCTCTGAAGACTGAACCTGCATTTCAAAACAAAGTACATTCAACAAAATGCAAGAACCTACAATCCATAGTTCACTAGGAGTTAGGGATAAAAAGGAATACAGAGGACACACTCATCAGCAGGTGCAGATGTTTATAAAAAGTTTTATTTCACAGATAGGTCTTAAGAACAATTCAGGACTGAAACAAAATGTCCCTATAGTGAATTCTGCACGCAGCTGAAGAAAACATTTAGCAGGCAAGAAATATCATCATGCCAGTCACCGCCATTGGCCCTTGCACTGGCATTACTGGCACCGCGTATGGGGCATTTAATAAGGAGTGAAAATATGTTCTCCCCGCTTAACTTTGGCTGACACAGTTCATTACTACCCGATCCAATCCTGTGATCGCGTATGCTACTGAGCGCACACCGAACAGTGGGCTTTGCTCTGAAGGAACAAAGGAATGACACTGTGGCTCAAATAAAAAGGCATTTATTGCTAGAGCAATAACGACAGCTAGCAAGATATGCTAAGGAATCAAGGACGTCCAACTGAGTAGTACAGTTACAAGCAAACGTTTGCCCATGCCAGGGCAAGGGGGAAACACCGAAACAAGACGGGACGAGCTGGCAGGAGAATGTTCCCACCACAAGGCCTCCCTGCACTGCTGGAGAGTGGAGCGCCGCGTCGAAGCGACCGTACACGACAAACTGCCTAGCCCAAGAGTGAGTGCTCTCCCGCCTGTGCGCAGCAGTCACGCAATCTGTGGCACTCAAGTCGGCGCAACGCAGGCGCCCTCTCTTGCTGGTTAAGGTAACCAACTAGGGAGGGTCACACCGCACTCTCCTCCTCGAGACTGGCCGTGGGAGGGTGCATCGCAGGAACGCAAACTAGACAGGAAGGCGTGAGGCAACATTCCAACACATGACAGACACTGTCCAACGTCCACCCAGCTGCGCTTAATAACGATACAAATGGCAATTAGCTATGCTTAGAACAAAGCACAACAACATTTTTTTTCTTTATTTGCTCCTTAGACAGTGTCTAAGGGAGAGCCAAGGCGTCAAACCATGCAAAAGTTTTTACATCATTCAACAGAACTCAAAGGGGTGATAGTTCGGTCAAAGGTTGATATTTCAAAGGAAACTTTCCAGAATATTGTACGCAATTATCGTCACTTGGCAGAGTTCTATAAACTGAATCTTCCATATCCTTTATGCTGATTGTTGAAAGGCAAACTCCACGAAAGAGCTCATGCAGAAAAACTGCAGATTTTAACCTGGTGAGTTCTGTCCAGAAGGTACACCATGTTCGTGGTCTCTGTAGCGCAAGCCTGCATGTGAAAAGCAGATTACATCCAATAAGACAAAAGATTACATGTGCACCAGCTCATGTGGTGTCATGTGCACGAGACAGTCAATATGGAATACAATCCCGTAAAACAGCTTTTCCAGACAATGCAGACTGAGTAGGATGAACTTAAAAAGAAGCGAGTTCCAAAGCAAAAATTCTTGAGTTTTAATTGTGCGTGCAGATGATTACGATATTTATGGTCATGAAAAACTGATTGCTGCCTATGAATTTATAGACCTACTGGAACCCAGTGAACAGCTATTGCATTGAAGAATGAACTTGCACAATTTCTGGCTTCATGAGGACAGTACAAGTCTGCCTACATAGGCTTAAGAAATAGCGAGTCAGTTATTCGTAATGAAACAACACATTGACAGAGCACTGATTGTTTTAATAACCCTTTTATACCTCCTGAACATGCAGCGCTGACAGACGAGGGACGAAGGAGAGACGAGACACACAGGGCAGTGAGACACTGCGTCCTGTGACTGTCGTCTCTGCTTCGTCCCTCGTCTGTCAGCGCTGCATGTTCAGGATGTCAAACCAACTTGCCCAGCAACACACCCAGCTTTTATACCTGTTATACTGCACAGAGGGAAAAAAAAAGACTACAGCATAGTTACTGATAAACACAGCAAGGTTACATCTGCCCATGAATGTTACCTATATGCCCAACATAATGTTCCACCTCCACAGTCTCCAAGAGTGCAATTAATCGAATAGAAGCTTGTCTGAAACTGCACACTACACCGTCTTAGGTGCAGTTAGAGCATACCACGTTTACTTGTGCAACACCCGCATCTCCAACTCTGGGACGAGAAATCAAAGGGGAAAAAAGGAAGAAACTATCATGACTGAGACTCTCAATGCACTGCTCTGAAAGAGGTTTAAGGTGACCAGCTTTTCTAACACCATGGATGGCACGGAAGTCCGTCCCTGCAAACATGATGAGGTGACACCATCGAACAGCAATGAGCATGAGAGCTGGTGATGATAATGATAAAATGCAGCACAGCAGTGCTATACTAACTTCACGGACATTTTGTGATGCAAGAGAACCAGTAAGGCAACACTAAAAAACGAATACTGCAGGTCAGTGTTGTAAAACTGGCACTGTGCTTAGCAAAAGTTTATAGCATCACTAGAGCACACAACTTAAAAAAAAAGCATAGGCCAATTTTTTTAAATTCCTTCTTATTATAATAAAACAATTTCCACCGCAAAGTCAAATCAAAGCCCGTACCACCATCATGACATGAAATCCATAAACAATGAATTCCAGATGTGCAGATCAACTTTGAGTATTGTTAGAACACTACAATAAACATTGTCACAGCACAATCCATATAGCCAACTGCAACCTCCTCTTAAAAAGGCCTCAAAACAAAATGAACGATGTCAGAATGCAGGCTAAATGAACACAGCAATGGATATAGTTGGGACAAAGCCAGTAATGCTATGTGCAATGACAACATGACGCTACTCACTTGTGAACAACCACAAGCAATCATAGTGTACTCTTCAGCAAAGCCAAAGGATGCCCAAACAAAAACCAGTAAACAGCGACAAATACAATACAATATAAAATTCACTACATGATACAGGTCAGGTTTTGCAGAGCTGCACTTTTCACAAAGCCCCAACCAGGAGTAAAAAGTGGTGGTTACATTGAAGTACGTAAGCAAACATTTGCAGATTTGAGGTCATACGGCACAAGAATCAGGACAAATATGGAGGCGTCAAACACATAGGCACAAAATGCTAAGAGTTCCAATGCATGTAATTTTCATCCTTGATGTTCCTGCTTGCACTGAAAAATTAAAGAATATTGTATAAATAAAAAAATCAATTTGTCCACATAACACAATGACCACACAAGAACCAGCATAATTTTGTGCTCTCGTACAATGTTGCACATGATGTTTTTCACAATGACCACCTCAGAAGTGATCTTGCTTTGATATCGTAATGACAGGATGGGGTCTGGTTCACCCCATTTTTCACCAAAACTAAAAGCATCAATTTCTGCCATCCGTATTTCTTATGCAGCATATATTCAAACCAATGGGCCTCGCATACTAAACGTATGCACTAGGTTCTCTATATTTTTTTTTCAATTCTTCGCGTCACAAAGTAGCTAAGTGACATGCGATGTCCTCCTGACATAGGCAAAGACTTTCCTGAAAAAATATGCGGCATCTCCTGAATGTCGTAACTGCCCTAAAACATGCGCCAATCTGACCAACTTTCTTCTGGAATGCCCCATGGCCATTCAGCCTCTGAGCGACCAAATAATGTGACTCTACTACTACTACTAATTGCCTACCACAAAGGTACACACGTTGGAGGATTCACTTGAATACTCTATGTTGTCAGGTGTTCTGTTAGAACCCCAACTGATATGGGAAACCCAATGAGAGCTTAAGTTAAACTGTTCATTCATTGCCCACCAGTTATTTCTGCTACAAGATTCAAGACCAAAGAAGAAGAAAGAACTTCGTGCCTATTTTTATTCCCGTTATTCCCTCAACATCCCAAGAATAATACCATTCCTGTCAAAATAATTATTTTTGAAATGAGTTTACAAAATAAATTCTTGTTTTGAGGGCAGTCCCATTTCCATAATTATTTAAATCCCTCTAATTGAAGCAAAATCATTAAAAACACTTCCATCAAATTTTGTACATAGACAGAGTGCACTGAGGTCATTGCACATACAATTTTCTAGCTTATGAGCATCATGCAATGGAGTCATGAAAGGTTGTCAGGTATGGCACTGAAGGTTTCTTCCTCTGGAACCTTGTACACATTGGCTTATCAACAATTGCCTGCAAAGTAATGGAGAACAAATCAGCGTCACTATAAAAGAAACACAAAGGCTGTGAGCAGCGGGCTCTGCGCTTTTGCGTAAATGGCAATGCACAAAGAAAAGAGAATGCACAATATCCATGTTCGACTACACATTCTGCTGTTTTCTTTCTCCTTCAAGCACAAAATGAGAAAGGATATGGATAGGGAAAAAGAAGTGCAATGGCAATGTGCACATTTCTGAAACTGATGTTATCTACCAGCTAAAATGCAATGTCACTTGTGTTACTTCTAGAACAGCTGGTATGGATAGTTCTCTTTGCACAGACAGATGGATTCTCGTGCACCTAACATTTCACATGCACATAATGAGAAGGTAAGCCAGCAGTAGGTTGAATTGAAAGGTTCATCATCGGGCATGTACTCTCTGTCCTCCTAATACAGCTACCGATGCCTGCAATTTGAAACAGCGCATAGTAGCATAAGGAGAAGTCTCCAAGGCCTCAGCAGCATTGTTCATGTGCTTTGTGTATAAAATACATAAAATGCAGTCCTAGACCAACAGACTGAGTTGACTCACTCAGGCTCATATTCAGATGATTATCTTATCTGAGTGGTGAGCGAGTGAGGATCCAGACTCAAATTCAGATCGTGACCCGATTTGTGAGCGAGTCCGGGTCAGGCTGATATGATCTGTATTTTTGCAAGGGCAGTGCACACTTACATTTTTTTGCCTCCTTATTTAATAACAGCGGAGAGGAGGAATGATTTACTGCCACGACCAAGGATGATTGAGGGCGAGGCAGGATGGCGACGTCTGTGGCCGACCGAAGAAGGGTATTCCGCCGAAGCAAGGAAGATGGTATTTCGTTCCATCCCTATTGCCAGTTTTACATGGGCGCAGTAATGAGCCGGTAGCTTTGTTCGACTAACTCTATGCAGCTCAGACTTCTTATCACTACGATTTGCAATCAGCATAACATTCCTGACACGTAGGTAAGCTGTCTACTTTTGGCATAAACTTAACCCAAACAGCAGAGCAAGAACATGCGTTCGTGAGCCTTAATTAAGATCTCTAAAGCCAAACATATGTGCGGCCAAAAAGAATGACCAGACTACCAAGCAGGCAGCAGATCAAAGGATGAGAAACTGGTCATGCTTTCTGGCCACATATGTGGCTGAAGGGACGTCAGGGGATAATGCACCGCGTCCAACACTGAGGTTTTTTTCACCTTGGCATCGACCGACTGACAGCTTATAATGCGATCCTATGCCTTGGCACAAAAAATATTTGACTTCTGATGCCGCATGACTACGTTTGTAGCTGATGAATAATGGTCGCTGTCGTGACATGTGGCACTACAGTATGTAGGTCAGCATGAGATGTCCTCAACTGACCTTTTGAAAGTAAAATTAATCATAAGAATATGGCAATTTTCAAGCATAACAACCAGCCAAAACTAATTCAATGCAGTATTTTTTACTCCCGGAAGTGAGAAACACGTGCACGACCAACCAAGAACTTGCTTAACCAGAAAATGTATGCTTCAGTTGTGATTTCAAGCTGAATATCCAAATGCACTACAAAAATAACTCCTGGCTTACTTTTATGCAATCTTTTCACCTGAAACTTCTAAGCAAAAGTATTATGCCAAATAACAGAAAAAAGCAGGTATGAAATAAATAAAACAATGGCTAGAAGAGGCACTGCCACAACTAAGAGAGGCAGGACAATTTGTGAACCTATAGAGGAGATAATGCGTAAGTTGAAAGGAACTCTTACAAAAACACACATTGGCTACAGAGCCATCAAACTCCAAGAAAATGTAGAACGAAAAAACTGCACAACACATCATAGAAACCGAATAAATAAAGCTTAGAATACAAACAATTGCCTAGAATGGAAAAAAAGTAAACAGAACAGGAACCAAAGCTTACAGATAACTGGATTAAAACCTTACAAATAGGAAAAGCCAGTAGAAAAATAAAGCAATTAACCACTTTAACTTACTAGGCAAGGTGGCATTCGCCAAAGGCCTGGTACAAAGGGGATGCCAATAGTTATCTATTAATCTAAGGGGAGATCTTTTGGTGCACAGTACAAAGACATGTCCCATCAATACATATTTTACAGGATAGGAGCATCAAGCTATGGGTCGGCACAAACTAACCACAGTTCCACGGGAATCTTCTCCTGGCTACTGGTGCTTCTCTAATGCCTGCAAAACTGAGAACACACAAAAAGCACAAAACACACAGAAAAAAATGACACCAGCATTGTTCGATATGGCTATAGCATGTAGTCCTGGTCATTAAAGTAGCCCATCTAGTGGAACCGAAGGGCATCATGCATTATTCATTCCTGAGAAGCGGCTATTGCAGGACGCAGAAAACGCAGTTTATACTTGCAGGCCAAGGAGACTACTTCCGCATACAAAAAAAAAATACTACTGATATGCCGTGAATCTGTGAGTGAGCAAATTTGGGTGAAAAGACTGGTAGACACTCAAGATAAAACAGTGGAAAATGTTTTTTCCTGATCACTCCATCCAGCTTTGTGTATTAACATCAAATAGGAATCATGGTGACCACTTTTCCGCACAGCTCACACGTCTCTTCTTTTGGAAGAATATGCTGCGCGTATGTCCAATATGCGAAGGCGACATAAAATGACTTCAATGAATGCCTCCAATAGGAAAGAGAGCTGGTACACTGTCAGAAATTCATCCCTTTTCATCAATTTATAGAGAGAAAGAGTTCAGTACTTTTTATTTACCTCTGCTCAATAAATTAGCCGATTTGCAACTGTGCAAGCATTGTTCTGAACAAATTATTGATTTGATTTTTATTGTAATATGGGCATTTATAGGCGCTATTGGCACTTACTATTGGCACTCGCTCGCACAGTCGGCTTATTGTCGCGACTGCAATTTCTTTTGCCACAAAACACAAAATTGCTACTCTACAATTCATTGTTTCTTCCACACTGAGCTACTGTTTTCTGATCTGGGGCGCTACCACACAAACTAAGATTAACATCATTCTTTTTAGGTTACAGAAAAAAGCAATACTATCATTAAAATGCCAACTTTAACACCCACACAAAACCATTCATTGAAGAATTGCAGCTTCCACCCGTCACCGAATTGCAAAATTCAGTGCTTAGCTCATGCTACTGCCGCGGCATAACCAAAAATGACACAAACCTCAAAGATCTTGCTTCATTAACATTGCGAACCAATGTGTACAACACACGTAGCACTGACCGCTGTGCAGTTCCTCGCACCCGAACAAATTACGGGCGTCAAATGTTAAAATACTGTTTGCCAACTACTCTTAACTCAGAATATATCTCCTCACTCTGAAAGAAGATTGCATGCCATTCGTTTTGTCTAATGTTTCTTTTGTGTTCTTCCGAATTTTTCCTATCTTTTTGTGCTCATTCCTAACATAGTGATCATCATAGCTGTTTCTGCCAAGTGTTTGTTAGTAGGTGTCACAAGCTGCCTCTCTTGTAGAGCGGAAGTTACGGGATCTTCCCGCTCCTCCGAGCATGCCTCGACATGACTCTCCGGGGCAGCGACCGGCCAATTCGTGTCCTTTAATTAAGTGCGCGTCTCTTTTTAATTTACAATAGGATATGTTTGGAAAATCGCAAGGCACTGTGCAGGAAAACAATTACAAGCAGTAAACACAAAAAAAACTGCTAACGGTCTAATAAACTTACGTATTCATCTTTGAATTAGCTTGCGAGATAGCTAAATCTAGCAGACCGCTAGGCACTATTGCAGACTGCCAGGCGAAAGAGGGATGAGTGAAACACTGTACCTAAGGTAAGGCACGTTAATTGGCACGTGGAACTTGAGAGAAAGAGATGAGGGAAGAAAAGAAAGTGCAGTGGTATTTATGAAAGAGATGGAGAAGACGACAGGGGAACCGAATAAGAGGCGGAAGAAGAAGAAAATGAAGTGAATGTATAAAAGGAGGGGTGGTGACGTGGACAGGAGGAGTAACTTCATAGGTGCAGACGTTAGCACAAGGCCGTCAGCTGCTGCAAGAGGTGTTCGATTGTGAGGCCTACTGACCAGGAATGGTCCTCACCGGCTGATGCCCAGTCCCCGTTAATCATGACGCTGACGTAGTCTTCGGGACACGGGCCCTGTGTCAATGCCTCAGGGACGACGACCCAGCCTGCGTTTGCTGTTTCCTCCCAGACCTCGTCACCGATACGAGGACGCTCCAGCGGCAACATCCAGCTAAGGTGACGTGGCCGCAACGACTCCCGTTACCTGATCCTCTTCAACACTACTCTCTTGAAACAGCGGCGTCTATTGAAACAATGTTCCTCCTGGGTTTTTGTCTGTGCTCCGTGTCCGAGCTAGCGTGCTAACTATACGCGTTTGGTAGCAAGCCTGTACGAGTGTGATTTTGTGGTTTACGCATGACGATCATTAGTGTGGTAGGACTACGGAGTTTTCTGTAGTGTTATCTTGGTGTAGGTGTAGTGCGCTTTTTGGTTGTTGTTCAGTCAAGTATAAAGTGTGGTGTTTTGTGTTTCCCTTTCAAAGACTTTTTTCTGCTTTATAGGCCTGCACGCACATAGAGCACTTACCATTCAACATCGCAGGCACATTTTTGTACGACAGCGTACTCGGTGGCGCTGACAATCGAAACCCGCACCACCCACATGCGAGGTGGATGCTCAAGCGACTAGGCCATCACTGCGGTTAGTCATGAAAATGAGTGACAAATTGAAATTCATGAGCCGACACATAAGTGGCCACTAATTAATAGCTTGATGGGTAGTAAACTCTTCATAATTCGTATTTCAAGAGACTGGAAGAAATGCCTCAGTTATCTGCATGTCGATGCATGAAATGCCATCCCCGCCCTCAAAAAAGTAAACATAAACACTGCCAATGATGCGGTGACAGGTTAAGAGGAGGCTCCATTGCCCAAACAACAAACAGCATGTGACGAGTGATCAGCTTCAGCGTGCTGGAAGAAAAAACTGGACTTAAACGAGGGGAACACAAGTTTGCATCCGAATGTTGACACTAGTCATATATGTATATAAAAAAAGATATGACCATTGACAAGACAGTTGACATCGCCAGGGGCTAGCAGTTAAGCTCAGAAACTGAATATACATTTCTACGCGATTTCTTGGGCTAGCAGCAATGACCCTTCTATCGCCGGCACTACTTATTTCACTGTGGGCACATCAGAGGTGCACGGACTACAATGCGCAACACAATAGGTGGAATTTTTGCACTATCGCTTGCACTGCCGGCAACACCTCGTATCACCCTCCCCCGTCCGTTTTAAACCCCACGCAAAAGTTAGCAAGAGGGCTTTCTCGCATATTAATTCACGAAGAGATAGCGGAGCTCATGCTAGAAGAGCTGTGAAGGCGACGAGTGCCGTGGGTGTGGGCATTAAGCATGCATCACATTATCGATAACACAAAAACTGCAGGCTCATACACTGTTATTGTTCGAATGGGGTGGTTGGCCATCTTATTCTCAACACATTTGATATGTCTGAAGGTACACCGACAGAACTGCGCAGGAGGTCCAAGCCTCACAGCGTCAAATTGTGACCGAACGTGATGATAAATAACACACGGACAATGCTTTTGTACAGTTTAACTAACAGTTATTGTTTGACTTATTTTTTGATTGATTGTACCTGCTCAGATATTGTGCTTTTTTCACACCCATAATATAACAAAAAACGACTATCTTTTCTGTGTCTTTCAGCATTGCCATAATCAACCAAAAGATAGCCTTCCCATCTATGTGAGCAATCTCATGAATCACTCCAACAATACAGCTGTGAACTGTGCAGAAGTGCACTAGACGGAGCGATGTCAGCTTCTGCCCGTGCAGCCGAACAACGAACTGTGACGCACGAGTGCACCTTGTCACACTGCTGTCACGTTAACATACAACAATGCACATCCACTCAAAACTAAAGCCTGCATTGCTCATCTGCTTGTCGACTTCAGACCAACGATAAAACATGTCTCAGAACATGGTGTTGCACACCTTCTAACAAAACAAGGGTGCCAGCATTGTGCACTATTACACCACAGTATTTTTCACATGTAACTACCGTGGTGGTTCAAGGCTAGCAGCTAGATCCCTTTCCTGTGGTTCTGCTGTGTAAGGGATGCAGTGGTATGCGTGTGAGCACTCACTCAGCATCACCTATAGTGACGAAGCATCTCAATGTTGTGGTGTGTAGGCTGAAAAATAGCCACTGGTTCATTCTGCAGAGTCAGAAGCGATTCCTCACTTGTCCACGCAATTTTAAAACAACAAATGGGATCCCTGTAAGTGAGAACCATCACCTTAATGACGCTCCTCACGAGCCCTTTCGGATGTCATGAAATCGTGAGCCAGCACAACTCAAAAGCACCTGATTTGCTTTTTATGCAATCAAAGAGAGGGCAGTGTGTGTACAGAGTTGGCTTTGTAGCTAGTTTAGCTTATGAGGGTTTAATGTCCCCAAAAGACTCGGGCTATGAGGGACGGCGTATTAAAGGGATCCGGAAATTTTTACCACCTGCTGTTTCATAACATGTACTGACATTACAAGGGCCTCTAGAATTTCGCCTGCATTGAAAATTGACTGCAGCAGCCGGGATAAATTGTTGTACGACCTTTCACTCCACAGAATGTACATTTTGTAATGGTAACTTCAATAAGATACTAATGGGCACTAAGAAATTTCACACAATGGACCCAAATTACAAGCTTTAAAATACACTATAAGATTGCAATCTTTTTCATAGGCACTAATCACAGTATTTTTTTGTTTTAGCAGCCATGACCCTTGCAGCGTGTTATCTTGAAGACCTCATGTAAATCGATAAGGCTTTTTCAAGTAACACCAACACAACCTAGAAGCTAGCAGAATGTGAAATGGCCACAAACAGCTGCTATTCTGACAGACAAAATACATTAAAAATGGCTTGGAAACAATGCTCCACAAATATTATGCCATTTCTATTGATGATGCAGATGTTAGTGAATTCTTTTGTTGGCTTTCGTTCCAAGGAAGAAAGATCTCTTAAAGCCTGAAAATTAATGAAAGACACATTATTTTGATGTTGGACACCTATTTGTCGCTAATCATTCCGGCCACCAACACTGCTGGAATAAGCATACAAAGATTTACACAAGAACAAGTTTTCCTTTATTGGCAGACAAACTTGACTGGTTCAGTGATATTAATATAAGTGAATATATTATTAGTGTCACAAAAATTGTCCCACTCAGACTGCTCTAATAAAATGAATTGCTATGCGAGCTTTCACTCACCCAAATCTCTTTATTGAGGCAGGGTGACAACTAGCGCCAGTGAATAATACTGAGTACAATGTTTTTTACAGTCTCAACCCAACAAGAAGTGATGGCATTCACGTGTGATGGTGATTTTACTTCCATTCACGCAAGTTTATAAGCATAGCAGGCTTCCTATCCATCTTCAGGAATGACTCAGAGCGGGTGTGTAGTCTAATGACACAAAAAATGTCATTTTCTAACAAGTTTGTCAAAGTGAACAAAGCTTAACATGTAATTAATGATGCAGATTAGCTACCCACAACTTACATAGGGTAGTCAGCTAGAATCTTGCTAGCTTGTACACAAATTGGCAGTTAGCAAAACAGTTATACCAGGGGGCAACACGGACCATTGCTATTTTTTGTGAACAGCGTTCTTGTGGTAGTTCAAACCATGGCTTTGAGTGAATCTCTTTTGGCACATGTCACATTGGTAGGGCTTTTCACCAGTATGGGTTCTAACATGAGTCACAAGGCTTGAACATACCGCAAAAGCCATAGGGCACAGCTGGCACTTAAATGGCTTTTCGCCCGTGTGGGTACGAATGTGTCCCATCAGGCTGCACTTCAATGTAAAGCTGCTGCCACAGTGGTCACATCGGTAGGGACGTTCCCCTGTGTGAGTGCGCTGGTGTATCTGCAGATTTGCTCTTCGTGAAAAGCTGCTACCGCAGCATTCACAATGGTAAGGACGCTCGCCTGTGTGAATGCGCTGGTGTTGCTTTAGGGTGAACTTTCGTGCAAAGCTATCTCCACAGTCGTTACAAAAGTATGGGCGGTCACCTGTATGGACTCGGAGATGCTGCACAAGATGGCATCTGTTTTTGAATCCCTTGCTGCAGTGGGTGCATTTGTGCAGCTTACTTCTTGCAGCTTTACTCCGGTGGTTCCCCATGCCAGAAGGAGTAGATTCCATGCAGTGGCTCACAGGGTGCCTTCCACTGGTTGAATCTTCCACAGCAGGTACGCCATGGTCGCTCTGTGTCACGACTGAACCTGTGTTGCACAGGCAGAGAACTTTAAATAAACTTCGAGAACCAACAATGCACAGTTCACTTGGAAGAACGAATAAGTTGAATTCGGAGGACACAGTCATCAAAAGCTGTGGATATCTATCAAGAATTTCATTCAACAGATCGGCCTTAAGAAGAAATCAGGCCTCAAACAAGACGTCTCTACAGTCAATTCTGCACGCAGGCAAAAAAAAAAAAAACATTTAAGCTACATTAGATGTTATCACTGCCAAGAAAAATTGGGCAGCCTTTGCAATCCATCCAAAGTTGCTGCATTTGACCATAGTGCATACATTACTGGCATCGTGAGGGGCACTGTCCAAAGTCCACACAGGTGGGCTTAATGGCTAAACAAGTGGCAGTCAGCTATGCTTAGCCCAATGCAAAATGCCACTTTCCTTTATTTCCTCCTTAGGGTCTAATAGGAGGAAAAGGCTGAAGGCTAAAAGCCAGACGAGCCCTTGGTCTCCTGTACAATTTCTTGCATCAATGAACAGAACTCACAGCGGAGACAGTTCGGTTAGTATAGTTCAAATATCATAAAATGCAACTTTGCAGAATATCGAAGGCCAATATCACCATCATTCACAATAGTTCAGTAAACTAAAGCTTCCGTATCCTACAACCTGCTCTTTGAAAGACAACCTTCAGGAAAGCATATATGGAGAAAAACTGCAGATTCTAACCTGGTGAGTTATGTCCAGAAGGCACAGCATAATTGTGGTCCCCGAAGCGCAAGCCTGCATGTGAAAACCAGATTACATCCACTATGATACAAAATTACATGTGCAACAGCTGATGTGGTGTTATGAGTACGACACAGTGAATATGGAATACACTCTTGTAAAACAGCTTTTCCAGCTTAAGTAAATTGAGTAGGGTGAGCCTGAAAACAAGTAAGCTTGAAAGCAAACATTTCCAGACAAGGCACTTTGGTCTACACAGGGATGTGGGTCTAATACCCATTTCCAGGCCCTCCATTCAGCAGAAGCCAGGGAAAAAGCTTACGCATTGTACCACAGGTGGGTACCCAGTGGCTCAGGCAATCCAACCCCGCACATCCTACATGCGAGATGCACGCTCCAATGACTAGGCCACCATTGCAGGGAGAGTGAATGTGTGCAAGAAACAGCGAGTAAAGGTGCGACTTGTGATCAGTTACTGCAATATTTTGAGCAGAAATCACAGCAGTACTACACTCGTTTTACGGACATTTTATGATGCAAAGGAACCAGTCGGGCAAAAATAAAAAACAAACACTGTGCAACACTTGTGCAACAGCGCATAGCATCACTACAGCACACAGCTTAACAAAAACATAGGCCAATTTTTTTTAATGGCTCTGCATTAAAATAAAACAATTTCCAGGTCAATGAAATGAAATGAGGTGCATGAAATTAAATCCATACACACTGAATACCAGATGTGCAGATATACATTCAGTACTGTTAGAAGACTAAAACAAACATTTTCACAGTACACTGCACACAACTAAATTTAGCATGCTGGTAGAAAGGCCTCAAAACGAAGTGGAATACCTCAGAATGCGGACTAAATGAACACAGCAATGAAGTTAGTTTAGAAAGTCACTAACGCTAAGAGTACACTAATCATAGTGCACTCTTCACAAAGCCAAAAGGATGAACATCAACCAGTAAACAGCGGCAGATACAGTAGAATATAAAATTCACCACACGATACAGAACAGGTTTTGCAGAGGTACAGTGATCCCAAAGCCCCAGCCCGAGAGATAAAGCAGGAGTGCGACGTGGTGAAGTTGCATCGAATTACGTAAGCAAGCATTCGCAGAATCAAGGTCATACAGCACACGATTCAGGAAATAAAGATTGATGTGTCAAACACAGGTGACCAAAAGCCCAATAATTTCAATGCACACAGTTTTCACCCTTTTCTTCCATTACAAAATGTAAGAATATTGCATAAATTAAAAAAAAAAATCAATTCGTGCACATAAGAGAACAATTACACAAGTACCAGCATAATTTTGTGCTTTCATGCGATGTCACATGAAGTTTTTTTGCAATGACCCCCACCTCAGAGGAGATCTTGCTTTCAACGCTGAATAACAGGATAAAGTCTGATTCACCCCATTTTTTACCAAAAAAAAAAGGCATCATTTTCTGCCATTTGTGTTTTTGATTGAGCATAATACTTTGGAACCATGGGCTTCCTTTATTAAAGGTGTGCACCAGATGCTTTTTTCTTCTTCCAATTATTCATGCCGTGAATTTACTTGACGAAGGGACATGCAATGTCCTACCGTCACCAGCACAGACTTTCTTACAAAAATATGCAACATCTCCGGAATATTATAACTGCCCTAAAAAATATGCCAATCTGACCCACTGTCTTCTAGAATGCCCCACGGCCATTCAGCCTCTGAGTGACCAAATAATGTGATTCTATGAGTACTACTAATTGCCCACCACAAGGGTACACACGTTGCAGGCTTCACCTCACTGCTCTACGTGGTCAGGTGTTGTTTTAGTACCACAACTGAAATGGGAATCCCACTGAGAACTTAATTTAAACTGTTCAATCAATGCACGCCAGTGAGTCCTGCTACACCACCCTTGAGCTAAGAAGAAGAAAGAACTTGGTGTCTATTTTTAATCTCGCTACTCCCTTGTTCCCTCTCCATTCCAAGCCTGATGTCATTCCCGCTGAAAGAATTTTACTGTTTACAAAACGCGTTCACTAAAAAAAATTTGTTTTTAGAGCAGCACACATTTTCACTATTTAAATCCATAGAATTCAAGCAAAATAATTAAAAACACTTCTATCTCACTTCGAACATAGACACAATTCGCTGAGTTCATTGCACACGCAATTTTCCAGGTTATGAGCATCAAGCAATGGAGTTGGGGAAGGCTGGCAAGCGTGGTATTGAAGGTTTCTTCCTCTGGAACCTTGTACACATTGGCTTATCGACAATGGCCTGCAAAGTAACGGAGAACAATTGAACGCCATTATAAAACAAACACAAATGCCACAAGCACCGGGGCCAGTTTGGTTTTGTGCAAATGGCAAAGCACAAAGAACTAAGAATGCAAAATATCTGCGCCTGACTACACATTCTGCCGTTTTCCTTCTGCAAGTAAAAAATGAGAAAGGATATGGATAGGGAAAAATAAGTGCAATGGCAATCTACTGTAAACTTCGAGTACAAATTTTTGAAACTGATGTCCTCTACCAGCTAAAATGCAATCTCACTCTCTCAAATGCATTTAGCACGGCTGGTCTGGAAAGTTCTCTTAGCACAGAACGATGGACTCGTGCACCTAACTTTGCACATGTACATAAGTGAAGGTAAAGTTCTGCCTATGTTCGTGGTAGTAGGCTGCATTCAAAGGTTCTTCCCCAAGCATTTACTCTCTGTCCTACTAATACTGCCATTCATGCCTGCAGTTTGAAACAACGCGCAGTAGATTAAGGAGAAGTCTCCAAGGCTACAACAGCATTGTTTATATGTTTTGTGTACTGAATACATTTAATGCAGTCCTAGATCAGTGGACTGACTTAGGAGACTCACTCGGGCTCATATTCAGAAGATCCCATGAGTGGTGAGCGAGTCGGATCCAGACCCACATTCAGATCATGATCCGAGTCGTGGGTGAGTCTGGGTCAGGCTCATATTATTATGATCTGTGTTTCTGCAACAACGATGCAAGCTTAGATTTCTATGCCTCCTTGTTTAATAACAGCAGAGAAGAGGAATGATTCAGTGCCGCTATTAAGAACGCTTGAGGGCCAGGCAGTTTGGAGACGTCTGTGGGTGACCGAAGAAGAGAATTTTGCGGAATCAACGAAGACAACATTTCGTCCCACCATTCCCATTGCTAGTTTTACGCGGGTGCAGTAATGAGCCGATAGCTTTGACCGAGTCACACCATGCTGTTTAGAGTTTCCATTAGCACGACGATTTGTATAACATTCAGGACATGTACATAAGCTATCTAATTTTGACATAAAGGCAAAATAGCACTTATCTGCATTACGGTTAAAAATGCGGCCCGTGCAACTTGAAAAATGTAATTGAAAACATTAGGGTTCAAACCTAATCCAAAGAGCGTCAGACCAAGAAGATGCATTCGTGAGCCTTAATTTGGACCTCTGTAGCCACACACATGCGTGGCCGAAAAGTATGACCATACCAGAAAAAGAAAAACCAGAAAAAGAATGCTTGAGTTGCAATTTCAAGGTCAATAGCCAACTGGAATGCAGAAACGACTCCTGCCTTTATTTATGCAATCTTTTCATCTGAAAATTCCTATCAAAAATGTTACATAAAAAACAGACAAAAAAGCAGATATGAAATAAATAAAGTGACGGCTAGAAGAAGATGCATTACCACAACTAAGAAAGGCAGGACAATTTGTGACCCTAGAGGAGATAATGTGTAACTTGCAAGTAAGTCTTACAAAACAACACATTGGCTAATGTGCCACCAGACTCCAAGAAACATCAGAATAAAAAATTGCACAACACAGCACAGAAATGTCAGAAATACAGCAGCGAATAAAATAATAGCCTTGAATAAAAAAAATTAATAGATAGGCTAGGATTAATCAAAGCTTAAAAAAAGGAAGAGCCAGTAGAAAAAACAATTCACCACTTTAACTTACTAAGCGAGGTGGCACTGGCCACAGGCCTGATCAAAGGGGATGCCAATAGTTATCTATTAATCTAGGGGAGATCTATTGGTGTGTGGCACAAAGATACGTCCCTCAAAAAATTGTGTTACAGGACAGGAGCATCAAGCTACGAGTCTGCGTAAGTTGGCAGCAGTTCCTCTGGAATGCTCTTCCTCTGGCTACTGGTGCTCCTCCAATGCCTGCAAAACGAGAACACGCATACAAAAAAAAGACACTGGCATTGTTCAATATGGCTATGGGATGTAGTCCTGCTTTTTAAAGTAGACCACTTAGTGGAAATGAAGGGTGTTAAGCATTTTTCATTCCTGTCAAGCAGCTGTATTAGGACGCGGAAAAGGGATTTTATACTTCCATTTCAAGGTGATTAGTTCCGTACAGACAAAAAAAAGCCTACTATATCGTAAGTAGAAGCTGTTTGTACCTGTTTTCAACGTAAACTGCTGGTTACAGGTACTGCCATCGAGATATGGTTAACCAGATTCCACAAGTCACCCCAACACACCATGAACGGCTCTCATACGCAACGACACGGAATTCATAAATTATCACCCTTTCTACCAAAAGCTCTAGAGCACAACAGAACTAACTGTTGCATTTGCTATGTGATTACGAAGACAGAAGAATGCAGACATCCGAGAAGAAATGCGAACGGTGCCATCTCCACGAACGTGCTGTCGTTGGTAAAGCCTTGTACAAGAGAAATAAGGCGTGGAAAGGTCACTGGTGACGAGTCAGTGAGATGGTCATGGCTTAAAAATAACCCCATGTGAATTTACATCAATTAACACCAAATACAGCTTTGCTGCCTATTGTATCTACTTGCGCACTGAGGCAAGTGTTGAAGTAGCAGGTTTAAAGGAATAAGTCCGGCAGATTTCACTGAAGAAAATGTGTCTGGTATTGCGGTTACACACTTCTGTGGCTTTCATGTTGGTGGAAAAAGCGTACACAAGCCTGAATCTTACGTGACTGCGCGATGACATTTGGGCACGCGCGCACAAAGACGGACTATGTCTTCACACGCGCACGCTACAAAAGGGAAGTTCACCGGGTCGAATAAAGCTATCCTTGCTTTGTATGCACATAGATTTCTTCTTCTTCTTCTTCATCCTCTTAAAAATGGCACATACCCACGTGGGGGCATTGGCCAAGGTGTAGTGACATAAACAAGGAAATTTTCATTGGCGATTACGACAAAACATCTGAGCCAAGCGTGAATTTTGAAAAATGTATCGATGAAAAACGACAGAAGAATATTTAAAGTTACAGAACAATTTGGTGAAAAAAAAAGAAAAACTCCAAGAATTTTAAAAGAGTTAGCGAATCAGCCTACCAGTTGCAATTATGTAATCACAAAGAATCTCATAAACAGAACCCAATGCAAATCCTTTGGCGCTCGCACCGAACAACAACACTGGCAGAGATAACGGGAGCCCTAACCTGGAGAGAGGGACCTCCAGGTAAATCTTTCTATGAAGTGCGAGCTCTGGACAGTAGAGAAGGAAATAGTCTACAGATTCAACATCCCCGCATGAGTCACATAGGTTTGTCGGTGACCACCTGCATCTGCATAGGTATAAATTTAAACTAGGAATCCTGCACCACAACCGCATCATTGATACCTCACACAGCCTGGTTTTACACGAACGGACGTTGCAATTATATGCTAAGAGCTGATAGTCAGTGGAATTTAGTAAGAGATTGCGTAACCGGGCTGATATGTTGGAACCGCTGAAACCTGGAAATCGCCAGCAGACTGAAATTCGGGACAGGATGTGTCACTGACTCGTCAAGAGCTGACCTTGCTAAGTAATCAGCCACCTCGTTTGAATGAATGCCTGCATGGCCAGGAACACAGACAAAACGGACCTCCTTTAAAGTGGACGGGACAAAAAATCGCAGGAAACAGCTAAAAAAATCTTTGTGAAGTTTCAAGGGAGACTAAAACTGACAAACAATCAGCCTCCTAGGATGATAGCGTGGGATACATGACATGGAGTTTTGCGCAAGGCCATTCTAAGAGCCAAGAATTCTGCAAAGAATATAGGAATACAATCTGGCATGCGGACAGAATAGCTCCATGCCAAATCTTACGAAAATATGCCAACTGCACCTTTTTGCAACTGACGGAGGCATCGGTAGAAAGCACCATATGATGGGGGTATTCCGCTATGTGATCAGAAAGAATACTGTTTAAAATGTCTGAGGGCATGTGTTTCGCATCAGATGGGAAGATGCGGTCAAAATGGAATTCCGCTGCTGCCAGCGTGTCGTCAACCCACTGCAAAGAACTGAGATCAACACCAATCAGTGTTAAAAGGTTCTGCGTTAAGGTAATTTGTGCCATTCGATAACGTGGCCATTCATGGCAAAAGAATAACGCCGGATGCGACACAAAATTCTGAGTACTGACATCAGTCATCGGGTCCAACGACTTGAGGAAAGTTCACACCGCAAGTAGCTGAAAGCGGGAAATTAGATCAGGGATACTGGCTTCGAGATAAAGCAGGGTGTTTGAAACTGATTTTGGGAGACCAAGGCAGAGACGTAGAGCTCGTCTTTCCAGTAATATTAAGGGTTTAATCTTGTAGTTTGCACTACCAGAGAACAGAATGCAACCAGATTCAAGTACAGGTCGTACATAGGCTTTGTATAGAAACAATAATGTGTCGCGGTGCATCCCAAACTTTTTATTGGCGATTCGTCTCAGCCGGCCTAGAGAGTGTTCTCCTTTAAACACATTGTTCTTTATATGAAGGCTCCAATCTAATGCTGGGCGATAATTAACACCTAGATATTTAACGGATTACCCTTTTGGAATCTGGTTAGAGTGGTACACTAATGAAATGTGCAAAAGCATGTCTGGAGGAAATACCAGTATGCCACATTTTTAACTTTCAGGGATAAATTGATACGGTGCACCAAACTCCAAGAGCATCCAAATATCCCTGCAGAATCTGGTAAAGGGAATAGATATCCCAGGCCGAAGCAAAAAAAAACTGTTATATCAGGACGAATGGGGATGTCACTGACAAAAATATTAAGACGGAAGCATTTAATGCCTCATCGTTGTAAGCAGAAGTTGTCGACAGAAATGTCACGCTTTTCAATTGGTTGAAATGGTCGTGACGCCACAGCGCGCGAATTTCAAACGGGGCTAATTGTACTTTGGCTAGTAACCATGCAACCAACTACAGGGATCGTATAGTGATGCTCCAAGTAAGTGGGAATGAGTTGAGTTAATTGCTTAATTACCTAATTAGCCCAATTAACATTTCTAGGAAGGTCAGATAAATAAATAAAACCAAGTAGGAAACCGGTCGAGCTCGGGAATCGAACCCCGGTCTCCGGAGTGCGAGACGAGCACACTACCACTCCGCCATGCCAGCTCGATGGTTCGGAATGAACAAAGGCGCGTCTGGTGAATATGATGTCTTCGTTCACTTCCATCTTCCTCCCTTCCCGTTACGGCGAGGTTCAGGTGTCCACTGAGGTATGCGAGACAGATGCATTCCCTTCCCACACAAACCAATTTACCGACGAGCAAGGCGTAAAACCGAACGGGCAATGGCGTACTGTGGACTCCCTGGCAGCGTTGCAAGACGCTGTCGCGTTCCACTCTTACAGGCGAACCTTAACATCTTAACCACACATCAGTGACACAAGCAGCAACACTGCGCTTAAGGCTTTCGCCTCACTGAACTTTAGGTCAACAAAGTGCCCCCTGAATTTTCTTTTAAAAAGCAGCAGTGATGCAACCGAACCTTGCGGCACTCCTCTCGACTGATAATAAGTATTAGAACATAGGGTTCCCTCTGTGCAGTAAAAGTATCTGTCCTTCAGAAATTCAGATATCCACGCCTAAATCTAGGTTGGAGGATGTAACTGCGCAAGTCTGTTAAGTAAAATAGTATGTTCTACACTATCATAGGCCTTTGCTACATCAAAAGTCACCAAAGCTGAAGCTTCCCTTTTACATATCGAGAGCCGGACTCTACTCTCTAAATCCACATGTGCTGACCCTATAAAAAATATGTGACGAAAGCCAATCTGTCCTGAGCTAGTGCCATTAACATCTTGAACATGTTTTGTGAACACTATCTTGAACACATCTTGAACACTATTCTTTCTATTAATTTGACTAAATTTGAAGTTAGTGCGATTGGCCGAATATTATCTAAGACATATCCTTTCCCTGCATCTTTCATCAATAAAATAATGTTCGCTATCTTCCAAATGCTTGGAATCCATGCATTTTTCAATCAAGCACTGACAATAGCTAAGAGGTTGCTTGTAAAATCCTGGGTTAAAATTTTAATTGTACCAACAGTGACACCACCTTCTCCTGGAGCTGCAGGATGCAACATTGCCAGGACTGAGAGGAGCTCGGATGCGTCAACCTCGGTGTAATCTGAAGAGGGTGAGACTGTGCACAATGGGACGTTTCTCTGCGTCTGGAAATGTAACGCCAGTCCCTGAGGAATACCCTTCAGGGTTTCCTGAGCCTTTTGTGGTGATAACACTGTTGAAGAAGTGAGGTGAGGGACTGGAGAACTCTTGTTGCATTCCATGAATCTATGCAGAGCCTTCCAATTGTGAGGATGTGAAAGATAAGCGTTTAAATTTCGGTTATACTCCTCCTAGGCTTCTGCGATTGTTCTTTTCAAAGATGCAGAGAAAAATTTGTAATTTAACCAATTTGATGGACTCTGGTTGCAGGATGGCCTCTTCCAGGCCGCTTTTCTGCGACGATAGGCCTTCTCGCATTCTTCTGTCCACCAAGGAGATAGCTGTTTATTAGAGGCCGCTGCGTGCACAGTGAATATTGAGTGCTCTACTGCACTTTGCAAAAATGAAACCGTCTGCTGAGCTCTGTCATCCCGGCTAGTACTGACTATAGAGGCGAGGATGACATCAAACTTTTATAAATATTATGGTTAACAAATTTATGGGTTACATAACTATTTTTGAGCGGAGATAACCGGAGAGTGAAAGTTATAATAAAGTGGTCCCTAGATGTACCCGAATCTTCTGTCAACCAATCAGCCTGCCTGCTGATGATGTTAAGTCAATGGCTGAGCGAGCAAAAACCTCGCATAAAAGTTGTTTCTCTTGAATTGCAGCAGTGTACAGCATTTGCAGACAGCCACGAACAGAGAAGCTGGCCGCAGGAGTCAGCACGACTTTCCCAATCACTATGGTGGTAATTAAAACCTCCTGCAATGAACACACTGCTTTCGCAGCCACCAAGCTGTCTAAACAGTCCGTCCCGTGTACACCTGAAGGAAAATAGACATTAGCAAGTGTAATATCGGCACGCTGCGGAAATGAAATTTTGATCGCTAAAAGCTCACAGTCAGGGAGAAGAATTTTCGTAGAGATAGATGCCTGACAACATATATGTTTAGATAGCATGGTTACCAATCCACCTCCCCTACCAGTATTTCGATCTGATATGAAAACCCGAAAGTCTCTCACTGAAAATGATTTACAAGGTGATAACCATGTTTCTTGTAAAAGTACGACATCAAGGTTATGTTTGTGAATAAGTAGATCTAGATCTTTAAGAGAAGAGAGTACAGAGTGGCAATAGGGGATATTCAAAATTCCGCAAGTGCGCTTTGCCGCATAACAATGTTGCCCCAAAGAAGATGGCCGACTTCGCTATAAAGGAACTGCGTGGGATACAGGACAGGCACTAAAGGTGTAGATAGAATGTAAGAAACGTATTTTGGAAGAATCAAACAAAAAAACAATCTTTCTTGCTATGTTTCAGCTGGAAACGCATAGTCAGACATCTTGTTTGGGGCAACATTGTTATGCGGGAAAGCGCACTTACGGAATTTTGAATATCCCCTGTTTCATTGTAACACTGTTACCTGCCATGATTATTGACCAATTGAAGAGGCAGAAGCCACCTCTTTGAGGCGGAGGAAGTTTAGGTGGTCCTTTTTTAGCTTTCATCTGGGAAGAACCAGATTTAGATGGTGACAAGGAAACACAACACTTCTGCGTAGGACAGGACATTTCGACATCTGTTGAGCAGATGTCGGGGCGACATGCACTGCCAGGAACAGAGATGTTAGGTGGGACTTGGGAAGCATCAGCAGGTGATGTCGAGCGGCTAGCACTAGCTGCACAAGCTGAAACAGATGCAGACGTTGCTGCCAGAACGGATGTTGATGATGACACAGGTTGAACCGCAACATACTGAGCCAATGCCTCAGAAAATGCGTTTAACATTCACTCAGCCACATTTTTAAGGGCTTTTTCTACAGTGGTGACAATGGAGGCAGTCAAGTTGGACTCAATGCCCTCAACAGAAGCGCGCACATGACTAGCGTATGAATCTTTTTTCCTGTTAAGAAGAGTGCAAGCATCAGCTCTGGAGCACCACTTCTCTTTGGTGATGTCTAACAAGCTACGCTCTTCACAGCGTGTTGCACAATCGGCATCATCTGCTGGGTGGTTATTGCTGCAGAGGCAGCAATGAGGCTGATCTGGGGTGCAGTTATCATCAGCATGACCTTCTCCAACAAAACAGCAGCAGGTCTCTAACTTGCATGCTTTACCGCAATGCCCTAACCCCCAACAGTTGGTGCTTTGCAGAGTGCGCGGTTGCAGAGTGTCCACACGATTTACAATCGGCCAGATTTTTAGCTCATCAGTGCAGGAAGAGTCGGCAAAAGTTTTTATCACACTCAGTAGCCACACGCGACCCATTGACATCTCTACTGCATTGACAGACTGAAAGGACTCCAACTCCTGCATCCTGAAACAGTATTTCCTGCGGGGATGATGCTGGGTCGACACCGCGTACAATACCTTTGACACATGCAAGCTGTTCGGGAATGAATGCTTTCACCGGGAATGAGCTGAAAATTTTGCACTGGAGCAAGTCTGCTACACAAGCGCTGTCTGAGGACTTGCAGACAATGCCTCGACGGCATGATCTTAGCTCCCGTTAAATCAGTTTGGGGATTTCCATTTTGATCGCACCCTCACCAATTGGGACGAGAGCCACAGGAATTGCATCAATGCCATTTTTTTAGAAGGACTCAAGCGGCAGGCTTTGGGCTGGCAAGCTGGCAAACCAAGCTGCCAACCCTCCACCTGGGGAGGTCAAAGACATCTCTCAGCGAAACACGCCCTCAGGTTCACTTGAACTGCGTCTTAACCGAAGCCTTGGCCAAAACCCCCCAACGTAGAACGGCCTCACCAATGATGAACGAGCCGGAACCGCCAGAAGCACAGAAACAGCAGCAGCCCGCAAGGATACGTCAGCGCACTCCTTCTATCTTATTCTTCTTACAGACCGACAACACACAAATTATGTAATGCAACAGCTAGAGGAAACTGAAGGAACGGTCACAACCGGCAACACACAAAAAGTAGGGCCCCTAGAAATGAAAAATGTGCGATTATTGATGCCACCGGCGATGCAGCTTGTGCGATCTTACATCTTCTCTCATGATTTGCGTGGGCACGTTTGAATATATGTATAAAAAAAAACATTATGAAAACCTTCTAGACAACTTCAATTAAGTATTATTAACGAAGAAAAGTGTGATCTGTGCACAAAGTATAGTTGATGGAAAACTGGCTGGCAGTTCTGACTACACTTTAGTTCTGACCTTCCAAAGCGATCGAAAGCAAAACCGAAATTGAGACTGTTGGTTTCGATATCGCACCTGATGGGCGCAATGCTTGAATTTTGTATCTGAATTTTATATCCGCGTCTTAACTTGTACGTGCGACGGTTTACTGAGGGCCACTGCGAACGAAACCATATGTGGAGATACTTTTCCACTGCACTATAGTTGATTGAAAACTGGCTGTCAGCGGTGACCTTCCAGCGTGATCGAAAACAAAACTGTTGGTTTCGATATCGCACCCGCTGCAGCGCAATGCTTGAATTTTGTATCCGAATTTTATGTCTGGCTTAATTTGCTCGTGCGATGGTTTGCTCGTCGCCACTGCTAACTGCCTGAATAGAAACCATATGCGGCGATTCCTCTCCACTGTATTGAAACTACACTCCGCCGACGCGTTGAACGCGCAGCACTAGAACCTGTCCAGCCCGATGCCGCTACGCACAGCGCATATCACGCCTATTCTAAACGCCTGTTACGAGGACCTGATCATGTGTACAGTTTTAAAATACAGCTCCTGTCCGTGCTTATTTTCAGAAAATGCGGTAAGGTGACGCTATGCAATGAGATCCTTTGGAGGGACACTTCGCTAATTGCGATTGTATATGGTATAACGTTCTACTCCAGCAGTTGTAATGGATTTTAGCGCATTCGTTGCGGAGTAGCGGAAGTATTACCCTGGTATGCGGGCTCCACGTTCCCTTTTCCACAACATACAGAGACTTCCATATTTATCTGCCGGATTTTGACAAAAAATATTCCAGGAAGCAAATTTCAAAAGCAGATATATATCGCTCAAGAAGATATATCGCGTACGTGCTTGTCTTCGCGTTGATGTTTACGGCGCGTACGCGACTACGACTACCATGCGTCCACCAAAGGATTAAATTTGTTTGCTTTTGAGAAACCTCTGGGATGCTTATAAAATCTCATAGTTTGTTAAGCTTACTTTTTTTTAGATATATAAAAACGAGACATTTCCACAAGCGCACTTTCTCCAATGAGCAAACAAGGGTGAAAAGACTGGCAGGCATTCAGAATAAAACAGCTGAAAATATTTTTTCCTCACTTTGTCCAGCTTTGCGCATGAACATAAAATACGTGATTATGGTAACCCCTTCCCCGCACAAGTCGCATGCTGACGACTCCTCTTTTGAAAGAATAAAACTGTGTAGTGACATGTATATAGGAAAGAGCCAAGGGCGCTGCTTGTCAGGCATTTGTGCCTTTTGTTCTGCTTAATAAGTGACCCGATTTAAAACCTTGCTGGCATATTGTGTTGACTTATGATTGGTTTGTACTGTAATGTAGCCATTTAAATTCTTCTATAGGGGGCTGTTGGCACTGCGCTGTCTGCATTATTTTTGCAGTGAGAACAGGTTCATCTGATAACATATTCCTCCAGGCTTGACATTTAATGGGATACAATACATTTTTTACACAGTTTTCTTGATTGATCAACTTTGATAACAAACTTCAACAGCCCCAAGCAACCACAGATATCCGTCGGACGTACGAGCTAGATCCGAACGTCCTTTGCCGAAATCGGACGTCCATCGGACGTACTAACACAATCCGATTTCGGATATCCGTATTCGTACATCCGCCGGACATACGGGCAGTGTCCACTTTTGTATATCCGCATGCGAGACGGGGTGTACGTCCGAAGGATGTAAGGCCGAGTATTTTCCCAGGCCATATGGACGTTTTTTCACAGAAAATTCGCGTCTTTCGTGTATGTATACTGTTTTATTTGCATCAGTTGGAGGGTTTGACGCGAAGACGTTTGTAAATTGGTGCGATTCCACTCCTACCTGCAGTGCAAGAGCCGCCAACGAGCTAAATTTATCTAAGAGGAGAAGCAGGTGTTGCAGAATTTTGCAAGAACTCAATGACTAGTTTTATATTTATAAAACTTCTCCAAATTAGTGGAGTTGTGCGACATGTCCACCGTTTTGCTAGCTAAACTTGCCATTGAAACCCATTGAAACCATTCGTAAGAATCAAAACTCCCGTGCATTCTGCTATCACTATCATCATAGATGTCAGTTCGCGGTCAGTCCAATCCAATCCATCAGTACGGCTCCGCAGCGCTGTTGATTGGTCACGTAGTGTTGTCGCGCAGAGCTTTATAGCTCTGTTGTTATAATGTGTGGCTTTGTTCGGTCTGTGGACGAAAGTAGTATGTAACTTAAGCAATTCGAAAGATACAGGAAGCGCCTGAAGCTCTTCTGGAGCACCGGAATCCCGTACTGCGTCGACCTTGGTTTAAAGAAGGCTTAGTGCACATGTGATTGCCTACGAAGGTATGTATCCAGTACACTTCTTGGAACTTGCTTCTAGGACAATGCAGCATGCTCATATAACATTCGTTCACAGGACAGTGGGAGCAGTAAGCGCGAGGAGATGGCTTCCACAAGTGTGTGCTGTTCTCACACTTTCGGGAGCCTACATCACACAGAGGCGGGAGCACTCAACTCGCGCGGCTAATTCCCACTCCTCTTCAAAGATGCCGGACGGAGTATTTTCGCATCTTGTTAATTTTTAAGGCATCGCTAGGTTCACTGTGCCTATATAAAGAGTGACAACGCGCGAAAGGCAGCCCATAGGAAGCACGTGTAGTTCGCAGTGGTTCTCAACGGAAGCTTTGCGGCTTTCTGTGCACAGTCGTGTACAGTGCTGCGCAGGTTAGTGCCCTAAGGCCCATGAGAATAAATAAAGAACAGATGCATTGTCAATTATGGTGTGGAAAAGTGAGAGCTGTTATTGCCTGATACTTATTGAGGTGTTTGTTAAAGTGCATTGTCTGTTATACTTGCAGCATTAAACACTTCTATTAATTGGCTCCAATGTTTTTACTTGGGCTGCTGCATTGTGCCATTTGTTTCACATGACTGATGTTTGCCGCGTTCTTTTTTATTTCAGAAATCCTGTGGGTGGGAAGATTACGGATGTGTGTCCCAAGCTTGCCACATTTGAAGAGTCACATTTTAGAAATTTTCCGAATATAACTCATTGCTCTGCTGCTGCTGATGTATCATCAACCACAATAAAATATGCGTGCTATGCATCAAATTGTTTTTGGTTTTATTGCATCGCGCGGAGTGTAGAAAGCACGCATGCACCATATATGCGAATATTCGAGAAAGATCCGCCAATGGACGTACTCAACTGGACGTCCGTCGGCGGGCGAACCGTATACCTTTGGCCACCTTTCGGACGGCCGACGGACGTCTACCGGCTGTTTGCGGATGTTCAGCGGACGTACAGAACATCCGAAACAGACCTCTGTCGGCTGTCCGAAGGATATCGGTGGTTGCTTGGGGCTGTCAACCTGAAAACTTAATAATAAGCAAATTATTTCAGCTTTTATTTTTTTATGATGCCCAAGTAATCATATAACCCAAGTCCCGCATTGCAGTTCTAATCCTTGCTTTCTCTCTTTCTGCTTGATCAAAATGCCATACTTCAGTGAAAATAATAAGCAAATTATTTCAGCTTTTATTTTTTTATGATGCCCAAGTAATCATATAACCCAAGTCCCACATTGCAGTTCTAATCCTTGCTCTCTCTCTTTCTGCTTGATCAAAATGCCATACTTCAGTGAAAATGGAGTTGGTCTTATTTTGCCTTAGCACTTACTTGAAGGACCTTTAAACCTATTTTTCCATGTATATTCATATAAGTGACTTCAATGGATCATTTCTGGAGTGACCATGACCTCCATTCTGCCATAATAGGTTTTACTAAGTGTATCGTAAGATTTACTTCAATATTTAATTTCAACATTTTCATTTATTGTTTACTACCTTAAAGGCCCTTTGAACGGGTATTACATGCGGGAATGGGTTAAAGAGCATAACATTGCTTCAATTCATGACTTGAATAGTGATCAACAGGTCAGTATGGGGCGTGACGTGGACGGGCAAGTCTTTCCAGTCTTTTGCAGTGCGTACAAAAAATGAAGACAGATGAGCGGGCAGTCAGAGGAAAGGTGGTCTTTTCATGGTTCGTGCGGCTGGAGGTGCAGTAGGGTGGAATGATAACATGAGAACAGACTCGTGCGGAACATGATAAATGAATTGGTGACAGACAGTCTTGCGATGTGACGTCGGTTAGCTAAATCTGTGAGATGAGCATTGCATTTTAGATTGGCGACACTTTCATGATACTAATTAGCAGAGAAGATGAGCCTAGTGGTGTTGTATTGTCTTGCTTCTAGTGTATTAGATTATTTCAATCAGGGTCCCAAATAGCGCATGCATACTCCAGTTTGGACCATACAAATGTAACATGGCTAATGATTTCAATGATGGTGGTTGAAAGCTTATAGAGTCTAGAGCTTAGAGTACCACATGCTGGGAATGTTCACTCTTGATTTCTTTGTGCCAAGCTTGTGCAGCACAATGATCTACTCCCTCATTGCCACTGACTCCGATGTTGCTTGGAACACAGCAAAATTTTCTCATGTCTCTGTGACTTTTGTTATGTTGTGTATGATATGCCTCTAATTAGTGGTGTAACTGCATTCAGATAGTGAAGTGAGGAGAGTATCCTCAGAGAATCAGTGGAAATGATGCTGTTCTCGATGTTATCATTTACTATTTTTTCTCCAGCCACAGACACAGTGTAACACACTGCAGAAAAGATGGATTCACTCCGAGATAGCCGTAGTATTCTTTCCCAATCGTTTTGTACGACGGCACTTCCATCATATAGTGTGCTGATTTTGATACATTACCATAAAATGCTTCGTATTCCTCATATTTTTTGTTTCCTAAATATTCTTGTAATATATGTTCATTTGCTGTTTATTTTTTCTGAAAATGTGTTAATGTGTGGTAATGTGAAGTATGTACAAGATAGCATTACAATCTACGTTCTTTAAAAAGCAATTGAAAACATCGGCACTACCCTGGATTTTCTGTAACTGATGACAAACTGCCCAATGGTCATCGCTCTCTTGCACGTCCCACGGACATACAAGACGTTATTGCCCACTGGGCGGTGCGACTCGCATTACAGTTTCCAGAAAGGCGGTCCGAGCAGCCATAAGAATGGGCTGCTCCCCACTACCAGTCAGAGAAGAAACTGAAGGCTTGGCTCGGTAGGTATACAAGTTGAGCAGTTCCTCGAAGATGCAGTTTAATTTTAAAGACTGCTAACCTGTGGCAACGTCAACTGGCTTGTCAAGTCTGATATCGTGTTGAAAACACTACGACTGCTAATATATATATATATATATATATAAAGATATCAGAATTGACAAGCCAGTTGATGTTGCCACATGCTAGCAGTTAAGCTCAGAAACATAATTTACATGTCTACACTATTCCCTAGCCTAGCAACAAAGAACAAAGATTCTCCTAAAATTGTCGGCACTATTTCTGCTATAGGCACATAAGAGGTGCATGGTCTATAATGCAGCATGCAATAGGCGGGATTTTTGCACTATCACTTGCACTGCCGGTGACACCTCGATTCAACCCCACCCCTCCGTCGGGGAAGTGGGCTTTCCTGCATACCTCAGTTTATCAAGAGATAGCGGAGCTCATGCTAGAAAAGCTGTGACAGGGACGAGACAACTAATATGGGTGCAGGCATTAAGCGTATATCACATTATGGATGAAAATAAAAACTGCAGGCTCTCATTCTGTGATTGTTCGAAAGGGGTGGCCGGCCATCTTATTCTCGTCACAAGTGGGAAGGTACAGCAACAGAACTGCACAGGAGGTCCAAGCGTCTCAGTGTCAAAATGTGACCAGCCCACATGATAAATAATGCGAAAGAAATGATTTTGTACTGTTTTTCTAACATTTATTGCTTGACTGATTTTTTGATTGATACCAATGTGCACTAATTGATTTCAAACAATGGACCCAAATTACGAGCTTTACAATACAATGTTTATCGTCGGCACTAATCATAATATTTACCAGCCACGACCCTTGTAGCGTGTTATCATGAACACCTTATGTAAATCAAGAAGGATTTTTCAAATAACACCAACACAACATGGAAGCTAGCAGAATGTGAAACGGTCACAGACAGTTGCTATTCTGACAGACAAAATAGATTAAACATGGTGTGGAAACAATGCTCCACAAATATTATGCCATTTATATTAAGCAGATGGTAAAGCAGATGTTAGTGAACTCATTTGTTAGTTGTCGCTCCAAACAACAGAGAACTCTTCAAACTAATGCAAGATGCGTCATTTTGAGGCTGAACACTTACTTGTCCTCACTTATTCCAGCCACTAATACTGCTGGAATAAACACAAAGGTTTACACAAGAAGAAGTTTTCCTTTATTGTCATACAAACATTTATAGGTTCAGTGATATTAATAAGTAAATTTCTAATTAGTGTCACAAAAATCATCCCACTCAGACTGCACGAATAAAATGAATTATTGTGCAACCTTTCACTCCCCCAAATCTCTTTATTACGGCAGGGTGACAACTAGCGCCAGAGAATAACACTGAGTACAATGTTTTTGAAAGTCTCGGTCCAACAAGAAGTGATGCCACTCATGTGTGACCGTGATTTAATTTCCGTTCATGCAAGTTTACAAGCGTAGCAGGCTCACCCTCCGTCTTCAGGAATGACTCAGAGCGAGTATGTGTGCGTAGTCAAAAGGCATAAAAACTGTAATTTCCTGACAAGTTTGTCGAAATGAACAAAGCTTACAAATGTAATTAATTATGCAGGTCAGCTACCGGCACCTTTCATAGGGTAGTAAGCTAGAATCATCTATGCTTGTAGACAAATTGGGAAGTAGCCAAACATTTGTACCAGGGGCACCGATGACCACTGCTATTTTTTGTGAATAGCCTTCTTGTGGTTCCTCAAACTGCTCCTCTCACTGAATTTCTTTTGGCACAAGTCACATTGGTAGGGCTTTTCGCCCGTATGGGATCTAACGTGACTCTCAAGGTTTGAACGCGCCGGAAAAGCCATGGGGCACAGCTGGCACTGAAACGGCTTTTCACCCGTGTGGGTACGGATGTGTGCCACCAGGTGACCCCTCTGTGTAAAGCTGCTACCACAGCGGTCGCAACGGTAAGGACGTTCGCCAGTGTGAGTGCGCTGGTGTACCACCAGGTGATTCTTCAATACAAAGGTGTCCCCACAGTCATCACAATGGTATGGGCGGTCACCTGTGTGAGTGCGCTCATGTCTCTCTAGGTTCGTCCTTTGTGTAAAGCTGCTACCACAGTCGTCACAAAAGTAAGGTTGCTCGCCTGTGTGAATGCGCTGGTGTTGCTTTAGCGTGAACTTTCGTGCAAAGCTATCTCCACAGTCGTTACAATGGTATGGGCGATCGCCGGTATGGACTCTCAGATGCCGCACAAGATCGGATTTTATTTTGAATCCCTTCTTGCAGTAGGTGCATTTGTGCAGTTTATTTCCTGTGGGTTTACCCCGGCGGTTACCCGTACCAGGAGTAGATTCCGTGCAGCGGCTCACAGGGTGCCGTTCACTGGTTGAATCTTGCACAGCAGGTGCGCCATGGTCACTCTGCGTGACGACTGAACCTGTGTTGCACAGGCAGAGAACTTTAAATAAGATGCATGAACCAACAATCCAAAGTTCACTTGGAAGTAGCAATAAAAGTTTAATGGGAAGGACACAATCATCAAAAGCTGTGGATGTATATAAAAAATTTCATTCAACAGATCAGCCTTAAGAGAACTCAGGCCTGAAAAAAAATGTCTCTACAGTCATTTCTGCACGCAGGCAAAAAAAAACATTTAGGCTACATTAGATGTTATCATTGCCAAAAAAAAAACGGGCAGCCTTTGTAATCCATCCAAAGTTGCTGCATTTGACCCTAGTGCTTACATTACTGACATCTTGACGGACACTGTCCAAAGTCCACACAGATGGGCTTAATTAGCTAAACAAGTCGCAGTCAGCTATGCTTAGCCCAATGCAAAATGCCACATTCTTTCTTTTATTTTCTCCTCAGTGTCTAATAGGAGGAAAAGGCTAAAGGCTAAAAGCCAGACAGGCCCTTGGTCCCCTCTACAATTTCTTGCAACAATGAACAGAACTCACAGCGGAGACAGTTTGGTTAGTATAGTTCACATATCATAGAAAACAACTTTGCAGAATATCGAAGGCCGATATCGCCATCATTCACCACAGTTCAGTAAACTAAAGCTTCCGTATCCTACAACCTGCTCTTTGAAAGAAAACCTTCAGGAAAGCATATATGGAGAAGAAGGGCAGATTCTAACCTGGTGAGTTCTGTCCAGAAGGTACACCATGTTTGTGGTCCCTGGAGCGCAAGCCTGCATGTGAGAATCAGATTACATCCACTATGATACAAGATTACATGTGCAACAGCTCATGTCGAGTTATGAGTACGACACAGTGAATATGGAATACACTCTTGTAAAACAGGTTTTCCAGGTTAAGTAAACTGAGTAGGGTGAGCCTGAAAACAAGTGAGCTTGAAAGGAAACATTCCAGACAAGGCACTTTCGTCAACACAAGAAGGTGGGTCTAATACCCATTTTCAGGCACTCCGTTCAGCAAAAGCTAGGGAAAAAAGCTTGCGTATTGTACCACTGGTGGGTACCCAGTGGCATAGGGAATCCAACCCTGCACATCCTACATGCGAGATGCACGCTCCAATGACTAGGCCACCATTGCAGTGACAGTGAATGTGGCAAGAAACAGCGAGTAACGGTATGACTTGTGATCAGTTATTGCGTTATTTTGAGAAGAAATCATAGCAGCGCTATACTCGTTTTACGGACATTTTATGATGCAAAGCAACCAGTCAGGCACAAGGAAAGAAATGAACACTGCAGATCAGTATGGCACAACTGATGCTGCATTGTGAAACAGTGTATAGCATCACTACAGCACACAGCTTAACAAAAACATAGGCCAATTTTTTTAAATGGCTCCGCATTAAAATAAAACAATTTCCAGGTCAATGAAATGAAGTAACGTGCATGACCTGAAATCCATACATACTGAATTTCAGATGTGCAGATATACATTCAGTACTGTTAGATGAGTTTAGTTTAGTTTATGGGGTTTAACGTCCCAAAGCGACTAAGGCTATGAGAGACGCCGTAGTGAAGGGCTCCGGAAATTTCGACCACCTGAGGTTCTTTAACGTGCACTGACATCGCACAGTACACGGGCCTCTAGAATTTCTCCTCCAAAGAAATTCTAGCCGCCGCGGCTGGGATCGAACCCGCGTCTTTCGGGTCAGCAGCCGAGCACCATAACCGCTGAGCCACCGCAGCGGCCTATTGTTAGACGACTAAAACAAACATTGTCACAGTACACTACACAGAACTAAATGTAACATGCTCGTAGAAAGGCCTCAAAAAGAAATGGAATACCTCAGAATGAGGGCTAAATGAACACAGCAATGAACTTAGTTTAGAAAGTCACTAATGCTAAGAGTACACTAATCATAGTGTTTTCTTCACAAAGCCAAAAGGATGCCCATCAACCGGTAAACAGCGGCAGATACAGTAGAATATAAAATTCACCACAAGATACAGCACAGGTTTTGCAGAGGTACAGTCACCACAAAGGCCCGACCAGGAGACAAAGCAGGAGTGCGAGGTGGTGAAGTTGCATCAAAAGTAAGCAAGCATTCGCAGATTGAAGATCATACAGTGCAAGATTCAGGATAAAGATTGATGTGTCAAACACAGGTGACCAAAAGCCCAATAATTTCAATGCACACAGTTTTAACCCTTTATTTCTTCTTCTATTGCAAAATGTAAGAATACTGCATAAATGAAAAAAAAAAATCAATTCGTGAACATAAGAGACACAATTACACAAGTACCAGCATAATTTTGTGCTTTCATGCAATGTCATCTGAAGTTTTTTGCAATTAACGCCAACTCAGAGGTGATCTTGCTTTCAATGCTGAATAACATGATAAAGTCTGATTCATCCCATTTTTTACCAAAAATAAAGGCATCATTTTCTGTAATTTGTGTTGTTGATTGAGCATAATACTTTGGAATCAATGGGCCTCCTTTATTAAAGGTGCGCACCAGATACTTTTTTTCTTCCAAATATTCATGCCGCGAATTTACATGACGAAGGAACATGCGATGTCCTACCGACACCAGCACAGACTTTCTTACAAAAATATGCAACATCTCCGGAATGTTATAACTGCCCTAAAACACATGCCAATCTGACCCACTGTCTTCTAGAATGCCCCAAGGCCATTCAGCCTCTGAGTGACCAAATAATGTGATTCTATGACTACAACTAATTGCCCACCACAAGGGTACACACGTTGCAGGCTTCACCTCATTGCTCTACGTGGTCAGGTGTTGTTTTAGTACCACAACTGAAATGGGAATCCCACTAAGAGCTTAATTTAAACTGTTCAACCATTGCACGCCAGTGAGTCCTGCTACACCACCCTTGAGCTAAGAAGAAGAAAGAACTTGGTGCCTATTTTTAGTCTCGCTACTCCCTTGTTCCCTCTCCATTCCAAGCCTGATGTCATTTCCGCTGAAAGAATTTTACTGTTTACAAAACGCGTTAACTAAAAAAATTTGTTTTGAGAGCAGCACACATTTTCGTTATTTAAATCCCTAGAATTCAAGCGAAATAATTAAAAACACTTCTATCTCACTTTGAACATAGACACATTTCGCCGAGTTCATTGCACACACAATTTTCCATGTTATGAGCATCAAGCAATGGAGTTGGGGAAGGCTGGCAAGTGTGGTATTGAAGGTTTCTTCCTCTGGAACCTTGTACACATTGGCTTATCGACAATGGCCTGCAAAGTAACGTAGAACAAATGAGTGTCACAATAAAGGTGGCAGTTTGGGCTTGTTGGTAACATGCCAAACAAAAATAGCGCAGGGGCAAAGCAGGGACAAGCAAGGACACACACAAGCGCTGGTATGTGTCCATGTAGCACTCGTGTGTGTCCTTGCTTGTCCCTGTTCTGCCCCTGCACTCTTTTTGTTTGTCACAATAAAACAAACACAAATGCCACAAGCAGCCATGCTTGTATGCTTCTGTGCAGATGGCAATGCACAAAGAAACAAAAATGCACGAAATCCACGTCTGACTAAACATTTTGTCATGTACTTTGTTCTGCAGGCACAAAATGTGAAAGGATATGGACAGGGAATAAGAAGAGCAATGGAAATGTACTGTAAACATGCAGTATAAATTTCTGAAACTGATGTTCTCTACCAACTAAAATGCAATGTCACATGTGATATTTTTAGCCCAGCTGGTCTGAATAGTTCTCTTGGTGCAGACATATGGATTCTGATGCACCTAACTTTGCAAATGCACATAAGTGAAGGTAAGGTTCTGCATATGTCTGTAGCAGTAGGCTGCATTCAATGGTTCTTCCTCAAGCATGTACTCTGTGTCTTTGTAATACTGCTCCTCATGACTGCAATTTGAAAAAGAACATAGTAGTTAAGGAGAAGTCTCCAAAGCCTCAACTGCATTGCTCATATGCTTTGTTTATTGAATACGCATAATGCAGTCCTAGATCAGTGGACTGACTCATGAGGAGACTCACTCGGGCTCATATTCAGAAGATCACCTGAGTGGTGAGCAAGTCGGATCCAGACCCACATTCAGATTATGATCCAAGCCGTGAGATAGTCCGGGTTCAGGCTCATATTATGATCTGTGTTTTTGCAACGACGGTGCAAGCTTAGATATCTATGCCTCTTGTTTAATAACAGCTGAGAAGAGGAATTATTTACTGCCGCTATTAAGGTCGCTTGAGGGCGAGGCAGTCTGGTAATGTCTGCGGGTGACCGAAGAAGGGGATCCCACGAAAGCAAGGAAGACGGTATTTCGTCCCATCCCCATTGCCAGTTTTACATGGGTGCAGTAATGAGCCAGTAGCTTTGTTTCAGTCCCTCCATGCTGCTGAGAGTTCATATTAGTACAAAGATTTGCAATCAGCACAACATTTGTGACACGTAGATAAGCTGTCCACCTTTGGCAAAAACTTAACCCAAACAGCGTCAGACCCTGAACATGTGTTCATGAGCCTTAATTCGGACCTCTATATGCAAACATATGCACGGCCGAAAAGTATGACCAGATTACCAAGCAGGCAGGAGATAAGATGAGAAACTGGTCATGCTTTCTGGCCACATATGCGGCTGCAGGGTCGTCAGGGGATAATGCAGCGCATCCAACACTGAGGTTCTTTTGAACAGCATCGACAGACTGCCAGCTTGCAATGCAACCCTTTGTCTTGCCAGAGAAAAATTTTGACTTCTGACGCCACATGACTACGTTTGTGGCTGTGGCCTAATGATCCCTGTCGTGATATGTGGCAACACAGTACGCAGATCAGGATGAGATTTCCTCTACTGACCTTTTGAAGGTATGACTAAACATAAAAATATGGCAATATTTACGCGTTACAACCAGCCAATACAAATCCAATGTAGTATTTTCAATTCGGGACATGAGAAATGCGTGCACAACCAACCAAAGATTTGCTCAAGCAGAAAAAGAACGCTTCAATTCTGATTTCAAGCTTAATATCCAACTGCAATGCAAAACTGACTCCAGCCTTATTTTTATGCAATCTTTTCATCTGAAAATTCCTATCAAAAATATTACGCCAAAAAACAGACAAAAAAGCAGATATGAAATAAATAAAACTATGGCTAGAGGTAGAGGTATTATCACAACTAAGAAAGGCAGGACAATTTATGAACCTGGGGAAGCTAGTGTGTAACTTACAAGGAACTCTTACAAAAACACACAATGGCTAATGTGCCATCAGACTCCAAGAAACATCAGAAAAAAAAATTGCATGACACATCACAGAAATCGAAGAAATACAGCATAGAATAAAATAATAGCCTTCAATGGGGAAAAAAACAAACGTACCAAGATTAATCAAAGCTTAAAAAAAGGAAGTGCCAGTAGAAAAAATAATGAACCACTTTAACTTCTTAGGAAAGGTGGCACTGACTACAGGCCTGATACAAAGTGGATGCCAATAGTTATCTATTTATCTAGGGGAGATATCTTTGTGCACAGTACAAGGACAAGTCCCGCAATACATATTCTACAGGACAGGGGCATCAAGCTATGGGTCGGCATAGAATGGCAGCAGTTACGCTGGAATCTTCTTCCCCTGGCTACTGGTGCTCCTTCATTGGCTGAAAAACTGAGAACACACAAAAAGACACAGCACACACGCACAAAAATAGACACGGGCATAGTTCAGTATGGCTATGGGATGTAGTCCTGCTTTTTAAAGGAGACCATTTAGTGCAATTGAAGGGTACCGTGCATTTTTCATTCCTGTGATGTTATTATACTAGGTTGCGGAAAAAGAATTTTATACTCACAAAAAAAAATACTGGTGATATGCCGTGAAGATGTTTGTATTAGTTTTTGGCGTAAACTGCTGGTTACAGGCACAGCCATCGGGATATGGTTCACCAGCTTCCACAAGTCACTATAATGCACCACGAACGGTTTTCACACATAACGGCACAGAATTCATAAATCATCACCCTTTTCACCGCAAAGCTCTAGACTGCAAAATAACAAATTGTTGCATTTGCTATGCGATTATGAACACTGAAGAACGCAGACATTTGAGAAGAAAAGCAAACGGCACGATCTTCACGAACGTGTCGCCTTTGCTAAAGCCTGCTACAAGAGAAATAAGGCTTGAAAAGCTCACTGGCGACCAAGTCAGTGAGATGGTCATGGCTGAAGATACACAACTAATGAATTTTCATAAATTAACGCCAATTACAGCTTTGCAGCCTATTGCGCCCACTTGTCTCGGAAGCAAAAGTTGAAGGATTAATTCCGGCAGGTTTCACTGGAGAAAATTTGTCTGATATTGCGGTTATACACTTCTGCGGCTTTCATCATACTGGTAAAGGCCGCCGCGGTGGCTCAGTGGTTATGGTGCTCGGCTGCTGACCCGAAAGATGCGGGTTCGATCCCGGCCGCGGCGGTTGAATTTCTTTGGAGGAGAAATTCTAGAGGCCCGTGTACTGTGCGATGTCAGTGCACGTTAAAGAACCCTAGGTGGTCGAAATTTCCGGAGCCCTCCACTACGGCGTCTCTCATAGCCTTAGCCGCTTTGGGACGTTAGACCCCATAAACCAACCAACCATCATAGTGGTAAAGGCGTTAATAAGCCCGGATATTTCGTGATTGCGCGGTGACATTTGGGCAAGCACGCACAAAGAAGGACCATGTCATAACACATGCACGCTGCAAAAGTGACGTTCATCGGGTCGCATGCAGTTGTTCTTGTTGTTGTTGCCTACGACAGAATGGCACATACCCACTCTGGGGGATCGGCCAAGAATCGGGTGGTAAAGGTTGGTATTCACCTGTACGTAGTAAAGGCAAAAGGAAAGCACACGGGCGAGGAACACCGGGGGTCTACCACAAGAAGGGCACGGAGAGGATGAAGAAAAAAAAAAGAAAAAAGAAACAAAAAAAAAACAAATAATAATAATAATCATAAAATATATATATATATATATAAAGGAGTTTGGATTGGATAGAGAGTGAAAGAGAGAAAAGAGAATAATTCGAAAAATAATGAGGCATAAAAAGAAAATACTGAAAGCTTTAGCAAGGTAGTCGATGAGATTCCAGCAAGAAATTTTGAACAGCGTCACAAACAGACCTGCGGCTGAACCCAAGTGTGGTGGCACCAAATGATAGCAAGTGTGGGCTGCTCAAACTGAGGCCAAGTTGCTGTAAGGGCAACTCCAGCAGTCTTCTTCTCAAAGAGGTGAAACGACGACAATGGAGCCAAAAATGATCGATAGATTCAGGCTCACAGCAAAATGCACAGAGGGGAGATAACGCCAAACCGGATCTGTGCAGATAGAAATTTAGAGGGGGATGCGGCAGCGCAACCTCGTCAGAGATACTTCTAGCTGCCGAGATGGACAAATTTTCCTGCTCCAGGAATATTTCAGATGCTGATATTCCACCGATGTTAAAAGTGTTGCGTCTTGCATGCTTAATAACGCTCGTCGCCGGAACCTAGATGCTGTGATATACGCTGTAGCCGGGATGATGGGCAACACAGGGCCGCCTAGGGAAGCCTTTGCAAGGTTATCCGCGATCTCATTTACAGTCACGCTGCTGTGGCCGGGTACCCATATCAAGTGAACAAGGCTCAAATGCGAAGGAAGAAGCGATAAGAAAGTGCTTAAAGTGGGACAGTCAACATGCGATGCAAGGGACGAACACAAAGATAAAGAATCGGTAATGACTGCCACTGCAGAAATAGAAGGATCAAGCTTGCGCAGAGCAAGAACTACTGCCAGAAACTCAGCTTGGAAAATAGGGGTGAAATCCAGAAGGCGCAGCGAAAAGGACCAGTCTAAACTCGGACAGTAAATTCCCACCCCTGCCTTTTCGTTGCACTGAGAGGCATCGGCTGCTATTGCAATTTTTGTAGGTAGGGACCTTAAATGATCCTCTAATAGACCATTTAAAATACGGGGTGGTAAAAGTTTCGCGTTTTGAGGAAAAATCTTGTTGAAAACAATGTGGACAGAGGACACACTGCTTAATGCAGGAAGGATGTTGTAAATCTGCACGTATAAAGGCTCAAGCAACCTTTGCACGAACACAACCTGTGAGGTATGAAAACGAGGCCAGTGGACACCAAAAAAGGAGGTCAGCTGGCAACAGAAAATGCTTTGCGAACGATGAAATTGGGATTCAAAGATTTTGAGGAAAGTCTGCACAGTTAGAAAGTGAAATCGAGATAACAGAGGAGGAATGCGGGCCTCAAGGTACAGCACATTGGAAGCCACGAATTTGAGGACGCCAAGGCACATCCGAAGCACCTCCCTCTCCAAAAGGATGAGAGGACGAAGTTTGTATGAAGCCGAGCCTGAAAACAACACAGAGTCAAATTCTAAAATTGGCCTAACATACAATACGTAAATCATTAGGAGCGTATCCCTGCGCATGCCGTACCTGTGACTACATAACCTCCGTAACATGCCTGCGGCACGAGTCCCTTTTACAGCAATATGGTCAATGTGAGGCCGCCAGGAGAGTTTGTAGTCATAAATTACGCCCAGGTATTTTAGGGATTGAACTTGAGGTATTGGTTGAAATTTCCATGAAAGAGAGAGCACGACAGGATCCTGTAGAGGAAAAACAAGGACAGCACACTTGTTAACATTTAATGAGAGGTGTAAACTGCTCAACCAGAGCTCAAGAGAACTCAAATATGATTGCAACTGATCATAGAGGGAATGTATATCAGGCGCAGCCGCAAAAAATGCTATGTCGTCCGCATAGACGTAAGTGCGAACATGGTGGTGGAGAGGAATGGAGCTCAGAATATTGAACAGCACAGGCGAAAGGACAGCTCCTTGCGGAACACCTCTCGTCTGTTTGTACCTCTCGGATTTTTCCCCATTATGGACGCAGAAGAATTCCCTGTTATAGAGAAACGCAGATATCCAAGCAACTAAAAATTCTGGAAACTGGAGGGACTGTAACCTGTGTATGAGGATGGAATGCTCTACACTGTCATAAGCTTTAGAGACGTCGAGCGTAACCAAAGCAGCATACAGGCATTGATGACGAGCTAGAAGAATACGACTCTCAAGATCTACATGTGCATTCCATATCGAACATCGCGGCCGGAAGCCGAGTTGACACGGGCTGAGAATAGTTCTGCGGTCCACAAAGGCAGAAACCCGCATAAGTAACACCCTTTCTATTAATTTTACCACGTTTGATGTTAGAGAAATAGGCCTAATATTTTCCAATTCATAGCCTCCACCCTGGTTTTTAAGTAAAGGGATCACCTTGGCCAGCTTCCACTCAGAAGGGATCCAAGCGTGTTTGATAGAATAGTTGACCAGGTGTAACAAAGATAATCAAGCAGAACTTTTTGCTGGGCTAGTTGGTCCATTCTGACATTGGTGAAAACAGCGCGAAAGAAGAAGCCCGAAGGCGAAACGAGGAAAGGCGAACGAGCGCTCTTTCCTGTCACTTCCTCGTTTCGCCTTCGGGCTTCTTCTTTCGTGCTGTTTTCACCAATGTCAGTGTAACAAAGAGCCCGGAGATGCCTCAAATAGAATCTTGAGTATCTTTGAAGTAACACCATCAGGACCGGGAACAGAAGCTGGTAATCTTTGAACAACTTCAGAAAGCTCCGAAAGAGTGACTTTAGTGAAATAATTATCTGGCGTCCTTTGTGCAAACAACATGGGACGTAAAGGAAATAGAGACGAGAACTGCTTATGCAAGCCCGCAGCAATTGATTCAACCACCTCGATAGCTTCCTTTGGTGACATAACTAATGACTGTAAATCACGAGAAGGCAGGACCTGTTTTCTGGACAGTAAAAAGCCAAATAATGCCCGTCGGTTGCCTGACTTTGAAAGAAAATCAAAATGTTCAGTCATATTTCTCTTTCGCACGAGGTACTGTGCGTTTAAAGGTGGCTGCTATGAATTTATATTCTTTCCAGTTATTTGGGCATTGGTTATAAAGAAGCTTTTTCCATGCTGCCTTCCTCCGCCTGTAATCCCTCGTACAGTCCGCGTTCCACCAATGATTAGAGGAATTCCCATTTGAGGGCCGCACCAGGAACTCCAACTTTTTCCGGCAATTCTCTAAAGCCAGGCATATGCTTGTTGACTGGTGATCTTCGGCGATGTTAGAAACTGACGCGAGGGCAGACCGCAACATCGTCTCAAATTTGTCATAATTTACATGCGTCCGCAACGGACGAGCCACAGGTGTTACACGACATAAGATATCAAAACGAACAGGTATATGGTCACTTGAGGAGCCGCAATCAACAGTCGACCAATTCATTATGCCAATTCCAGGACTGGTGAATTTAAGATCTAAAACAGATTTAGACTGAGCGCAAAGGTAAGTGGCTGATCCAGAATTTGAACACGTAAGGCTGTTATCAGAAACCCAGTCCCAAAGGCGCTTCCCACATAGATTTGTGTGGTAGCCCCAAGACACATGGTGTGAATTGAAATCGCTAGCCATGAGAAGTGGGTTTCCACAGCTAGCGAGAAGCGAATCTAGCGGTCTAGTATCCTGGACTCCACAGGGGAAATAAACATTTACTAAGGAAAATGGGGAGCACCCAGGAAGAACAAAGTCTAATGCCAAAATCTCACAGTCCGGGGACATTAGCTGAAAAGATACCTTAGCCTTGTGGCAAAGTTTTGAAGAAACTAACGTTAGCAAACCCCCTCCTCGTGAGTGGCGATCTAGACGAAATGAACGATAATTTTTAAAGTGAAAATGTTTGTCGGCTGAAAGCCACGTTTCTTGAAGAATAATGACATCTGGATGAAGCTGGGAAGAAATACAGTGTAAATCTGTTGAAGCTGTAAGAATAGAGCGACAGTTCCATTGCAAAACTCGCAACGACGCTATGGTTTCGAAAGCAGAGCAGCAGCAACTGCTTGCTCTAAAATGGTGTCCTTCGGCATATTGCCAAGCTGCTTCTTCTTTGATTTGGATTGTGAACGAGGAGAAGTAGATGAAGGAGATATCGCGGACCCGCTACGCTTTAGGACCCGCATATCAGGCTCCATCATCTCGGAATCGGATATAACTCCAGCGTCACTGGAAGTACCCGAGGTAAGAACAGCGTTGGTTGCATAAGTTTGTTCCTGGGGCTGAGATGTTGCAGATAGAGAAGAACGGACAAGAGCAGGGGTAATTACGTTCGATAGAGAAGCCAAACTGGTCTGCACAGCATTAGTGAGCTGGGAAGCGAGGACGTTGGTGAGGCATTCCGAAACGCTTGCAGCAATTTTCTCTGCAGCAATTTTTGTCAAGGACGTTTCCACAGCAGACACAATTGCCTGAGTCAGCGATGAGTCATTCCCTGACGAGCGGTCACCCCTGCATACCCGTAGGCCCGTTCCTTAATTTCCAGTATAGCTTCTCGGCGCGAACATCGTTTCCGGTCTATAACCTCCAGGATCTGAATCTCCTGCGCACGAGAGGGGCAGTTGGAAGAATTAGCAGCGTGGGCGCCACCGCAAAGGCAGCACTTCTCGTTCTGCTCAGAGCAAGTGCTCGAAGCATGATCTCCACAGTGGCAACAGCGCAAGGTGGATTTACAACCGCCGGCGCTATGACCATAGCGCCAGCAGTTGGTGCACTGCAGAGGCCTAGACGACAACTGGTCAACCCGAAAAATTAGAGGCCAGGCCTTTATTTCACTGGGGCAAGACGTGCCGGCCAAGGTGGCAATTATTGACTCAGTGGGCACCCGCATGTTGCCAACATCTCGGTTACAGCGGTGCACAGCAACAACACCTGCGGCGGAGAGCAGATCAAGGCTCTCAAATGGAGACAGCGAAGAGTCGACGCCTCGGACAATGCCCTCCGTGCAAGCCAGATGTGGTGGAATAAAAGAGCTTACCCGGAGAGATGCGAAAGACGAGGTAGCTAGGAGATCTCTGACGCAGGCGAGGTCTGAGGACCTGCAGAGAATACCGGCGCGTCCAAACTGGCGGACCTCACTGATGGCTTCATAATGAGAAGTGGCTGACTGGAGCGCAGCCCGAACAATTCCAGGATTGGTCATCTTGATGGCGCCACCATCCTTAGGCACCAGCGCAACCGGGATGCAGCCGACGCCACTGCGCAAAAAAGCCTCCAAGGGCAAGACTTCAGGGGAAATTGTGCACCTTTAAGAGAACACAATTTGTCTTTGAAGAACAGTACCGCTTCGCACCTGCTGGCGCACATCAGTGAGTGTGGAAAAGATAACGGCAAAAAACAGAAAGCAGGCAAACTGTGTGATGCAACGCTCCAAGGCACCAGCATCTTGTGCAGGAGCAATGACGAGCTTGCGCGAGAATTGGCTGAGGCCTACCATGTAAGGAAAAGCTGTACTTCATGTGTCAGTGCACCATCTGTGACAATATATGATAACCATAAGAGGTGAGTCACCTGTGCCCTTCCTATGTGCTTTTCCCGGGTTTTGGCTTGCACGTGGCACTGATGATTATCCTTTTATGTTTTAGTATAAATGTCATGTACTTTTTCCGGAATAAAACAGTTGAAAGTGTGCGCTGCGTCCTGTCTACCTTGTCTTATGGTGTCGTCTATCTGTGCGCATAAAAGAAATCTGAACATGGTTGAGCCACTGCCCAAACCTTACGGCGTGCTCACACCAGGCAGGCTCCACTGCCAGTGGACTTGCCCTTCAGCGCTAAAAAAATCCAAAAATGTGCTTCGCACAACAGTGGCATTCTGTGCACAATTGCGTGCCCTCGTCCTCTGCAGTTGGAACATTGCAGGGCTAGACGCTGCCTCTCGCCAGGAGCCCTCCCGAACATTTCCGAATGTGTCTGTGCAGTCAGCGTAGCCAGGAGGGCAGTAGTGGCTAGCTGAGCTGCTCTGCTTGCAAAGGAAGTTGTGCAGCACGCACGTCGCCTTCACTATGTTGTCGACGTTTTTCGGCTCCAGGTTGATTTGTCGTTCAAAACTGCGCCATCTAGATGTCAGGATGCCAAATTCGTTTTCAACGCATCTTCTGTAAAAGAAACAATCACAATTTTGCTTGCAAAACTGATGTGTGTGTGTCACTCTTTTCACACCAAGCAAAGCCCTTTTGTGACTCAATACACTGTTTCTAGCACTTCTAATATATCGCATGCCTGCAAGTCTATGCCAACTGAGTGACCAGAAACACAGTTAAATTTACTGTTAAGTTCTCATTTGAGTGATACATACCGTGCACGGCTGAGGCGGTAGTTGAAGACCACCTCTCTGGCGTCTGTGCGGCTCCCTGGCAGTGGCCTCATGAAATCTGGGCGCAACTGGAAGGCCTCATCGCCAACGAATACATGAGGGCACACCTTCTCTGACTTTGGCAGTTGAGCTGCACGAGGCAGATTAAGCTTGCCCTCATGCAGACGTTGGCCAATGGGGGAATCCTTAAAGATGCCCCCATCACTGAGCCTCCCAGGTGCACCCACGTCGACCAGCCGGAAAAGGTACCTGCTGTCAACAACGGCCAGCAGCACGATGAAATGGGTACCCTGGAAATAAGTGCGAATACAAACACTGGAGGCTGGAGTCCACAGGTGTCACTACAGCGAACAGTACCCAATGCATTGACCTGGCATGTCATCCTACCCTCTACAACGTCCTAATGCTCGCCCTGCACCCACAGCAGTTGGCAACGCTCACCCCCCCCCCCCCCCCCCGTAGTGCTGGAGTGTCATGAACTTTGTTCTTGCAGTGCGTTACAATTATTGTAACCTAGTGGTTTTTGCAAAAAAAGGAAACTGCTTTGCCTCCTCAGAATACACACTTGCAGTCATGCCACACAAAACACCAGTTCAGACCACTCACAAATTCATTGCACTGTAGCATTAAGTTTAGAATTTGGCGTTTCCCACTACTGCACAATTTCTTTCTTTTTTCACAAACACTGATTCGGATTATAAAACTTCTATTTCCAACAGTTTCAGGGGCTGTAGGCCTCTTGCCTAAACACACACACAAAAAAAAGCGCAACTGCCTTCCCTCCTCAAGGTTGCAAAACTTCCAAAACAATCTTTCTGCCATAACATGATTACACTACTAATTTCCTACTTATCAAGACCACACATTGAAAATATATATTGAAACAGGACAGCGCTTGTCCTGTGTCGACCTTTCTTTGCGTCTGTAGTTTTTTTCCCCTCTTCAATCATTATGACTGTTTATCACCTCGCCCAGCTCAACATTCTGCTATTCGCCTATGCTATCCGTGGTTTCAGCTATTACAGGCTTCCTTAAAATGCATGTCATAACAAACCCCTAATTTCTCTACCCTTGTCTGTTCAAGCACGTTCTTCATGTCACATTTCCATAACTGATGTTTTCGTAGCTGTTAAGGTCCTGCTTTTTCTTGCACTAGCTCAGTGTGACTGTTTCACAGTCATATGTGGCCCTTTACACAATGCTCGTTGGGCCCTGGCAGCAGTGCAACAAATGGATTACTCTCTTTTTTACATCACAACATACAAATGCTTTGCTTTCATACCTTATAGTTGAAATAAAGGCTTCCAGCATTCTTGGGGCATTTGATTTCGATGTGCTTGCCATCCACTGCTCCCAGGCAGTTAGGGAATTGCCACAGGGTCCAAAAGTCTGAAGCAATCTCCTTCCACTCATCCTCTGTTGGAGCCTGCAATACAGACGACTAGTGCTTAATGAAAAACACTGTACCAGAGGGTAGTGTTGACGCACCTTCATGTAAATTGGAGCCAGCACCTCCCAGAGCACCGTGCATGTCAGATGGATTGCCCGTCTGGCTGTTTCAATCCCCACCCTGAACGCCATTGCGGCATCTTTAATCAGCATTCCTGATGAAAGGTACTTGAAAATATGGACAATAACAAGAATTTCATTAAGTTCCAAAACGCACGCACGCACACGCGCGCGCGCTGTGCTACTCTGTGGATTATTACAGCCAAGAAATATCCAGTACAATGTCCCCAGACAAGCGTCGTCTCCTCAGAGCCGCTTGTCGGCCATAAATTCTAAACCGCAGTAGCCACACAGCGTCCCTCCAGAAACAGTATGTACGTCCTTACCGCAGCGTCAGGGCGAGGCGCTCGCCAGACGATATCGGCTCTCTGCACAGCCACTCTTTCGTGAGACGACTCTCCACCATTGCGTGCAGGGAGTGAAATGTCTCCGGTGACATCCGGTAAAACTTGTGGAACAGCGATGGATCGCCGTCTTGCATTACCTTCATCTGCAAGAATGTATTTGAAGCATATGCAGTTGCGCTGCTTTCATTTCTTCGCCAGGAACAACTTACCGCTGTGAAGAATTCGCTTTCCTCAGCGCGCCGCTTCCAGACTGGCCGCGCCCAGCACTTGCGGGCAAGAGCCTGCTTTCTCTTTAAAATCAAACGCAACCGCAGAGCTGCGAGTTTCTGCTGCCGCTCCATTTCGGACGGGGAAAAGCGTGGGGGAAATGCGCGGGAGAAGAGCGCACGGGGAAAAGCGCCAAAACCAAACTCCACAACCGAGTACCGAAAGTTTACGTAAGCGGTCAGTTAAACAGTTTATATTCAATGAAAAAGCTGTACATACATTTTATTTTGCATTTTTTTTTGTTCAAAGTTTTAATCCTTGCAAATAATGTGACTCTTCTTATAGGCTCAAACAGGGTTGCGGTGTATTATGTCAGCAACACTGATCGCCGTCGCCATTTCGCGTTCGCCTCTGTTTCGCGTTGTCGCTGCGCATGGAGCTTGGCCGGTGGGCGACGGAGCGACAGCCAGCCGTCGTCGCGTCGCTTACTTTTTCGCGTACATGGAGCTCAGGCTGCCCCGGGCTTACAGCTTCACCGTGTGCTTGATGCCCACAGAACGATAAGGGCAAAGGCTCAGGGAGAAAAACAAAACCTCAACCAACCGAAACTCAACCGATCGTTCCCGGAGACGGGCTGACAACACACAAAATCGACTGTGTCGAATTGAGGAACTGGTACAACCGGCAACACATGAAATATGGTGGCTGTACATGAAATGTGAGCGATAATTGATGCTGCCCGCGATGCAGCTTGCGCCATCGTACATTTTCCCTGCAAGGTTGGCGGGGGCACGTTTAAATAAATATAAAAAATAGCAATATCAGGAACATGTAGGGAACTTAAATTAAGTAATAATAATGACGCAGAAAAGTTTTATCTGTGCACAAAGTATAGTTGATTGAAAGCTGACTGTCAATGACGGAAAGAAAAACCGAGTTTTGACACTGTGAGTTTCAATATCGCACCCAATTTAGAGCAATGCTTGAATTTTACATCCAAATATTGTATCCGTGGCTCAACTTGTACGTGCGATGGTTTGGTCGTCGCCACTGCGTACTGCGCGAATAGGAACCTGTAAGGGGAGATACATCTCATTGTGGCGGGTTTTTTAAATCCTCGTCCACAGAAGGCTGTCAGCAGAGGTGTCACGCTTTTGACGGGTGTCCACGGAGATATGTCCTCCTCAAATACAATTTTCATTTTCTTCATTATGGTCCCTCTTCATTCACTCTCCCACCTCCTCCCTTCCTCTACAAAGGGATGATGGGTGAGATATGAGACAGTTACCGTGTAATTTCCTTTCCTCAAATACAATTTTCATTTTCTTCATTACCCTCTTTCTTCCTTCACTGCAACTTCCTCCCTTCTTGTAGAGTGCAGTTCAGGTGTCCACCCAGATGGCAGATAATTACTGGGGTTATTTCCTTTCCTTAAAAAGCACAGGTGTCAACCCGGACATTGGATGGCAGAGAATTACTGCTCCACTTCCTTTCCTTTAAAACACTCCCTGGCAGCGCTACAACACGCTGGCTTTCCACTCCTAAAGGCGAAGCTTAAGCGTAATTACTTAACAGCTAATTAATTAGCCATGCATTCATTTGTAATAATTACTTAGTAATTAGTCAGTTTATCCGGAATTTCCCTCACTTTGTCCAGCTTTGAGAATGAACATAAAATATGATTTATGGAGACCACTTCTCCACACTACTCGCACGTTGATGTCTCTTCTTTTGAAAGAATAAAACAATGTGATGTGTGTGCATCCCATATATGCAAAAACAACATAAAATGACTTCAATCAATGACTATAGGCAAGAACTAGGAGCGCTACTTGTCAGGCATTCATATGAGCATTTTCATCAGCGTCTATACAGAACGAGTGCAATACCGAGAATTCTGTTCTGCTCAATAAGTGACCTGATTTGAAACTTTGCGAGCATTGTTCTGAACATGTTGATTTATGATTGATTTGTACTGTAATATAGGCATTTAAATTCTTCTACAATGGGCTATTGGCACTGGCATTGTCTGCATCATTTTTGCAGTGAGCACAGGTTCATCTGATAGTGTATTCCTCCAGGCTTTACATTTAATGGGATTCAGTACATGTTTCACACAGTTTTCTTGAATGATTAACTTTCATAACAAACTTCAACAGCTTTCAACCTGAAAACTTGATATGTTCATTCCCTGCTTATTTTTTCTCAAAATGTGGTAATGTGTGGTAATGTGAAGTATGTAAAAGATCGCATTTATGGTCTTTAAGAAGCAATTTGAAACATCAGCACTAGGCTGGATTTTTATAACTGATAAAAACTTGTGCCACACACACGTACAGTTTCCAGAGAGGTTGTCCGAGGAGCCAAAGCAATGGACTGTGCCCTACTGCCAGTCGGAGAAGCAAGCGATTGTTTGGCTCGGTGGGTGGGCAAGTTGTGCGGTTCCTTGAAGATGCCGTTCCTGCTAAAATTAAAGCCAAAAAAGAGCCACCACTCCTCCAACTAAAACACAACGAAAATCCTAACAGTAACCTTCAAAACAGACGCACAACTCGCCCAGCCACCAAGTCAGAATTTCGGTTGCTTCTTCGTCTGGCAGGTGAGGCAGCCTGTCGGATCAGACGCTTGGCTCGCATCTCTGAAAACTTGACTCGAGACCAAAAAGAGTTTCTTCATAATTAAAGAAACTGCAGAAAAGCACCAATGTTTAATTATTTCTCAAGGATTATAGACCATAATTTCCGACCTTGCGAGCAATGTTTGCTTGTGATAAGATCAGCACCTTGCATACAGGAATTTTTCAATCCAGCATATAGAAGTCTCTGTAGACGTCAACTGCATATGTGTTAAATAGGAGTTTGTTACAATGCACCAGTTATCTTGGCTCCGATGCATCGCAGTAATTTGTCAAAGACATGTAGCGCACAGCGATGCTGTAAAGCGGAGGCGCTAAGATGGGCGTTCCCAGCAGGTGAAAGAAAAAAATTATGTTGAACAGCGTGCACTTGGAGCACAAATTATGGCTGCTTACCAGAAGGGTATAGGACGACTTATACGTGTTAGCTGGTTCATGAAACGATTTACACATTAATGCTGCATACGATACAGAACAGCGAATGTGTTTACGTTATGGGACGATTAGAAGAGTGCTTTATGGTTTGTAAAGTCTGTAGGCACGAACTTGGAGGATTTTGTCGCACAGCACCCTTGCGAGCAGATTCCTGAGGACATCTGTCCTCTGTCCACGTATGTGTTCTGAATGAAAACCTGGTTTCGCACAATATTTCGTAGTAAGCACTGCAATATCGCTAGCAATTTTTTTCACCAAAGAGGTGATTGGCAGTTTGGATAACGTTGATGTTTTGTAGACAGCAATCACAACCATAAGAGTGCGGATGAAGTTGCAAGTATTTTTATTGGAAATCTCAAATAACTCACACCAAATTACATACACACTGGGTGGACGATTTCGAAGTCCTATGGAGAGTCGATAACACCCATGCACGTTTAGGCACCCTTCTTCCTTATCGAGATAGAACAACCTTGAGCATGTGTGTGTTCGACGTGCCCTTTCGAAAAGAACATAAATTAAGGGCACGGAGCCTGCTTTGTTGTATGTCCAGTTTCAGGACAGAGAGAATGAACAGATCGATGGAGACAGCAGCTCATGGTAGGCTTTTTATTTCCAGAGGAGACTTGCGGTTGGAAATAAGAGAAGAATAACAAGTGCTGATGAAAACAGTTTCAAACACACTTAGGTGGGACACGACAGTCATAGAACACAGAACTGGAGGCCACAAATTAGATCTAGTGTGCTTTAAAAGCAGCGAGGCATGAATCCGGAAATGTTTCAGGTGCACCCTATGAACTTTAAATTCGATAGTAGTTCTGAAATGGCGAATGAAATGTTGGCTGTTAAATGTGGCTGTTAAAGTGTAGTTGCCATTTGGCCACAATGAATGTGCCGCTTAAAGCAAATATTTGGATACTTTTCCCCATTTCTGCCCATTGGAAGTAACTAACACTAGTGAAAATTCTACATACATTTTTGTAATTGCTATATCGTTACCCATTTCTGATACGAGATGGTATCAGTCTAAGGGGTAGCAACATGTACAGTATCAAAAAACAACAGTGCAAAAATCTTAGACGTCTGCAGTTATTACGGTCTTCAAATAATGTCACAGGCAAACCTGCTTATGCATATGCCTGCATATGCTCTGCTTGTCTATATGGAGTTGAAGCATTCCCAAAGGATGTCAGTGAACACTAGCTCCAATTGGAGAGCGCAGCATGGCGGCAGCCCTCCATATGCTGCTTCTTCGCGTCGAGGAATGTAACAGCTCATCCAGTTTTCTTTTTGAGGGACCTTTCATTAGTCAAATTGCCTATTAGTGGTCAAAAAGCAAATAGGCTATTAGTTCTACCAGGATTTTTGTTAGAGTGAACGACATTCACTATCACCAGATAAAAATATCTGGATGTTGCTTTTAGTTCCTTGCCGTGGTACCACAAGTCCTCCGTGTGCGTTCAAGACGAGGCAGGGCTTGATGGCCGGACAGGATCAAGCATGCATCCAAAACATGTTCATATACACACAAACCATGCATCCTTCTGTGCACTGCACTCATATATAAGCTTGTGCTACAAAACACATGCGAGAAATTTGATGTTCACGAGTGGATCATGTTTTGACACATTTTCTCAAATTCACAAAAAGTGACAGCCATTCCCAGTGCCATAAATTTGTTATGAACTAGGAATATAATAATTAGTAAAAAAAAAGCATTCCAAGACAGGCAACCATTAATTAAGGACCCAATACTGTGCCGACTTTTTCTGCGACAAATGCTTGGCTGTTTTCCCTGCAATGGTTCTCACAAAATGAGGCACAAGGAGTCACTGAAAACTGGCCGGCTGCTGTACATTGGCATGCTTTGTTCCTTCACGCAACTTGCTCAAAGCGTTTTTGCTAGAAAGCACTGCTAGTTGGAACATATCGACATCAACATCCGCATCTATACTCTTTTTGGTAATAAGTATGTCGTGTACACTTAGTGTGTCATGAATTTGCAACACTGGTCACAAAAGGGTTAAATCTCCTTCGAACCCTTACTATGCATGGCAGGGCTTAATCTAGGGATCAGTTCTAAAAGTTTATTTATCAAGCAAGGGGCCAGAATGCAGAGACTTATGAAGTATTTTATTGGCATCAGTGTATCAAGTGCTACGCTCATTAATGACGACCGCTTCCATGCTGCTCGGTGTTTCAAAAGCCCACTGTGAATGTTAACCAGTTTACCAAATGGGTAATTCTCAAGGCATTTTACTGGAACAGTAATAGTAGCACCATTCCACAAATTAGCACCACTGACTTGTAGCGGCAAAGGACAGAAGCCACCATCCTCCAGTAGAGTCATCCTCCCACCAATCTCTACCACAGCAAAGGCTTCAACCTACCTACCAGAAGCCGATGAGAGAAGCCTCATGGGATCGATCAGTCAATCAATCAGTCGGTCGGTCAACTGATCAATCAATCAACCAGTCAGTCAATCAATTGATCGATCAATCAGTTGAAGGAACTTTATGTTGCAACTTCGCAAGTTAAAAAGGTGGCTGGAGGTATCTGATGAATGAACCGGAAAAGTGAATAAAGTGAGTCCAAATTAATGAGATTCCACTCCACTAGCTTCCATATTGGAAGCACAACTCACTGCCTCGGTCCGCCACTGCTGAATTCGATGCAGTGGCAGACGGGCATGCCTGCAAAAAAAGGGCCCAGTTCAAGCAACCACACAGTGCAGAGTAGCAGCAAGGCTGATGATCTAAGACACAATTGTATTCATTAGGTGCAATATGATCCTTGGATTAAAGCTTAGTCTCAGTGAAGAAAATCAAAGGAATCTTTTATGCCAGAGGGGAGCAGGTCAAATTCCATCCAACTTGATTCTAAAACACGAAAATTTAACGCAAGGTATATCAGACAAGGAAAACACTCAGACAGGAAGAACGCAGGTTTTTATATACAACTACCTGAAAGTCTGTGACCATCCTGTCTGCATCTCTTTAGGTATTGTACTTTCCACACGTTTTATGTTAAGAAATTGTGTGATGCCAACTATAGCCCTTCACTGAGTTCTCCTCGATTTTATTTATTTATTATGCGATACCGTAGGAACGGACTCATGTCTATCTGGACCCACCACCGGTGTCTCACACTTTGCCACAGGTGAAGTGGAGAGGGGAATCTCACTCTCCACTCTGGCATGTGTGGTCGTGCATAGACAAGGTTCTTATGTTAACCCATTGTCACAGCCAATGACAATTGGTTGTCCTCCAAGTTTTTACTCTATGTAGTTATTTATTTATACATACTACAACACATCGAGTGCTACGGCAGGAAAGGGTTGAAAAAGTACAAGGTACACATTTGAGTATAACAAACAGAGATATGCAAGACTGAGTGGTTTCATAAACAAGAAATACAGTGCAGGGAAAGGAAAGGGAAAACAAAAGAGAAAGTTTACAACTGGACACCATGGATCGGATGTGCAGTGATTATGCATCTCAAATAGCGGATGCAGAAGTTTTGGATAAACTCCGGTGAATGGACCCAGGTAATGAATTGCAGACTTTGATAGAGTGGGGGAAAACTAAATTGAAGCACAGCGTATAAACTCAGGTAAGGGCCGCACTTTTATTTTTGAATTCTGATGTGAATTTTGAAGGTACCACCCATACACAACTTAAAAAACACAATACCATATTTTTTTCACAATTACCTGGTCCAAAATGGGGTGCAACCTTTGCACGATATTATATGGTATATTGGACATGTGTAGTATGGTATCAAGTTTAGATCACGATGTCTTCTCACTGATGATTCTGGCACAAAGCATATATAATGATTATTTGAGAGCATAGCCTAAAGACTCATAATGAAAAGTAAGGTTTTTAATCATTAAATGTGAAAACGTGAAGAGAGCAAAAACGAGTTCTAGGAAAGAGGTGCACAAGAGGATGATAGGTCACGATCATAACAATGATCTTTGTGTCTTTTGTTTAGTGTTCACCATTGATAATCTAGTTTTGTTAGAGCATGACCACATGTGTAATCAATGTGATTAGACCATGACATGTTATACGTAAAAATGACAGCAAGGCAACCTTTCCTCAGAAACCTTATCTACGGCATAGCCACTGAAAGAGTAACTCGAAAGGAAAGGAAAACGTTTGTCACAGAAAGACATCAGGCCGGTTTTACCAAAATTGATGTTAATCAATGTTCAAGAAAATACTCCTATCTAAAACAAGCATTGACTCCAGTGCCACACCATAAGAGTGAAATAACAAGGAGAATAAGAAATGAGAGGGAGTGCACATGGCAGGCACTCTCAGGTGATTAATATCAGTGCACCAGTATCCCTCAAGACAAAAGTATATAGAACATCTGTATCTTACTGGCAGTCACCTATGGGGAAGAAACGTGGAGGCTAACAAAAAGGACTCAGCTGAGGGAACAAACGTGGATTAATGACATCCTAGTCGAAATACAGGAAGAAATGGACTTGGGCAGGGTATATATAATGCAAAGGCAAGAGAACCGCTTGTCCTTAAGGCTAACAGAGTGGATTCCAAGAGAAGGCAAGTGTAGCAGGGGGTGGCAGAAAGTTAGGTGGGCATATGAGAATAAGAAGTCTGCGGGGATATGGCAGCTGCAGCTGTCAAAGAACAGGGTTAATTGGAGAGGCATGGGAGATGCCTTTTCCCAGCAGTTGGCATGGTCAGGTAGATGATGATTATGACACCAAGTAATAAGTTTATCTCGTCTAAACAAATTGCTGACATGACTATGTTGCCCCATTACAAGAACACCAGAAACTACGTCTAGATCTGTCCCAAATGCATCTAGAGGCTCTTCAAAGGCCCAATTCTGATCACCAAATACTTTGAAATTACGTACAGCAGAAAGCTTTCTACAGATCTTTGGCGTGCAAAAATCCAGAAAAAAAAAGGGGAGGAGCAGCACTTATGTTAAGCCTTTAAGTGCTGAGTATGAGAACATTAATTGGTTAATGCCCATATATGCAGAATTTCTTAGCTACAGATCTCAGGAGTCCTCATACAGCTCCTCATGCAGCGCTGCAGCATTTAAGTGATGCGTAACTGCAATATGATGGCAGGTGCTGGCCTGATGGCAGTGTGCCTGCTACCCTCCTATTTCCGCTGCCCCAGCTCAGATGCTTCCCGTAACGATGGCAGATGTCAGAGCTAGCAAAAATCTTTTTCTTCTGCTTACTATTATTTTAATAAAACCACTACCACTACTACTACTCACGCAGTGCTGCAGCATTTAAGCGATGCACCAATGCCATGTGATGGCAGGTGCTGCCACCTGTGGGGCTTTTGCGACCCAGGTTGCTCTCCTCACGGCTGCCCGGGTCGGATTGCACAGGAGGGTTGTAACTCCGCTGCACGCTGATCCGGGCGGCCATGCTCTTCTCGAACAACCTCTCGCAAACAACCATTAATTGAACTCCCACCTGCCACGGTGGGCAGTTTGCTCACATTCTCGTGGGCAGGTTGCGAAGACTTCATAAGGGGACATAGCCTATAGTCTCTTTCACACATAGCAGGCAATGCTGCCAAAACTAGAGCGCCTATTCGCGCAGGCTAAGCTCGCACCCAAAAAGTAGTTCACCATGCAACCACAGTGATCATGATGTATTTTGTACGGCCTGTAAAAAGTACAGTGAATGCTTACCACCTACACTTCCTTTTATTCTTGCCACATTTTCAGCCTGCGACTCATCAAGGCTTCAAGAAGTAAAAATGACATCCGATATTGTGATACGCGACTCACAGGGCGAATCGCTCTTACTCCATCTGTGCCTAAAAAGTAGTCCGCACTCGGTGAAATTTATAGCCAGAGGATTCGAACACTCAGCGCCTCGCACCTTTTGCCTTGATTTTCAATGCTACAACTTCGTTTTATACCGCTCTTTGTTTTAGTTTAAAGACTTACCGAGGCTTAGAGAAGAACAAATCGTACAAGGTGGAGTAATATGGTTTCACGGATGCACTACTTTTGCAGCCTCTGCAGCATCGCCTGCTATGCACGAAACAGAGTAGAGGTGGCCCACATGTCACCGAGGTTGCTTCTTTGAGGATTTTTTTGTGGATTTCTTGCTCATGGCAAACGACGCCGAAGACAACTTTTCTGCAACATGGGACTCTCAACACTTCCGCATTAAAAGAGTGAAAGCTGTCGAGAGTGCGACAAGTGCCACTTTGCACTTTACATAATTGAGCGTTTGAAGATTTTTCACAAAACATCAAAAATTTTACCTTCTATAGATCTGCAATTGTTTTGAAAGCTGACTAAAATGAAAATAACAAAAATTATTTTCAAACAAAACTAGCAAGCTCCATTCGAAAGGTATAAGGGCCAAGCTGTAGCTAATGCACGAATAGCAGGAAGATGAATCACAGCCAAACAGGATGCAAGGAAGAAGGCTAATGAGCCTAGAACCTACTTTGAGCCGCAGAGTCTCATCAAAGCACTGTAGTGCTTGTTGGGGGCCATCTCCAAATTTTTGTATCTGCAAATGAATATATATGATAGCACTGTGTCCTCGATCAGAAGTCAAGTATGTTGACTACATTCCGCACAATGCTTTACACAGATGCCTCTGTTTCCCACCTCGTTTCGCCATGGCCAGGGAAATATTTCAGAAACCACTTCAAATACCATTTGAAGATCTCGAAGGCAGCACGCATGTCATACACAGAACAATGGCAGATCAAGAAACTAATTAACAGGTTCAGAGGACGAGAAAGCAGCAAGCAGAGCCCAAAGCTGAATGCCAAAGAAACAACCTTCTTTTAGCCACTAATGTAAACTGCCAAGCTCACAACATAGCCTGTTTCACTTGCCAACAGAACGCTAGTGTTTCTGACTTGATCACAAGATTGCAGGAATCATGTTAGGAACACAGAGAAAAACAAAGCACAGGGGTAAGAGAGTGGTGGAGGCCCCTCAGCTCAGTGCAGACATTTTGAAAGAACTATAGTCATCTTTGTAGTGAGGAGAAGAAAGCTATGACGAGTGTAAAGGTAACGTAAACTGCCTCACCCTGGGTGGATGCCTGAACTACACCAGGGGGAGGAAAGGATGACGGAAGTGAAGAGTGGACATGAAAAAGTGCACATAGTACATATTAAGCATGGTTAATAGCATGCGTGTGTGGATCCAGCCCATTTATGCTCAGGACCATGGTCTCACAACTTACCTACACACTACAAGAGCAGTGGCACATTCCTAAGGCTTGTTCCCATATGTTGAGCATTGAGGTTGTTGGTTCTGCTTGACTGAAAAGAGGAAAAGCAGTGCAAAGAACAGGGAGGAAGGGGAAAAACATTGTATGATAGAGAAAGCCGGCTCAGAGGCACGGCTACTTTTCGTCCTGCTAAGAACAAATTCAAGTTCATATCGGAAAACACAAGAACAATGCACACAAAGTAAAGTAGCATAGGGAAGAATTTCTGCTCGAACTGAATGGTGCCATATAGATTTACGGAGAAAGCAGTGGAACTTTAATACTGAAAACACACAGAGTACAGGGCAACAAAAGAAGCAAAGAAAAAAAGAACACCTTACGCTACAAACGATCCCCAGTTATTCTTTATTTAGAATATGATTCTTAAAATCAGCCTTGAATCATTGATATAGAGGCAAAACTAAAATTTGTAGCACAAAGGATGGCTTTGGTTTAAGGCAAAAGCTTGAAAAGACTCGTGTTATTTTACTTGCTCATGGATGCAATGCATATTTCACTGCTAATATTTCTTTCCACATATGTTTGCAACGCATACTTACTCCACTGACCCTCAGCATGGCATACCAAATCATGACCAGCCACATCTCTTTACTATTCGAAGAAAAGTGAGCTCTAATTGGAGTCTATCATGCTGTGACATTAACCGACAGTTCCTTAGGTAACAGCGGATTACAGGCGAATGCAGATATACAAGAGGGTACCAACAGTCAGGTAAACAGGAGATTATACTGGGGTGCTTGCAGGAATGAAGAGGCTACAGGTGGGTCTGAATAGAGACGGATATGGGGGAGGCCATTGTTTTGAAGAGGGCATAGTTGGGTCAAAGATGATGACACAGTAACATTACAAATATGTTACCTGGGCACACAGTTCATCAATGACCTGATCAGATTCAGTGAAGTGGCTGTTTAATATTTGAAATGCATTCACCTTACTTTCATGACACAGGCCAGGAGCAAAGAATAAGATTAAGTGCAAGAGTAACAATAAACAAAAACACATTGATGAGACAAGGAATAAACAATCAGCACAAAAAATAAAAGTCTGGATAAGATCAGCATTGACAGATCTCTCATCTGTGTAGTGCGTGTTTCTTTACTGTTTGATCCATTTCCGAAATATGGAACGAATTTAGTTCAGAAATATGCCTCCGTGCAGCCAGCCACACAAGCGATCATATAGTAATAAATGCGGTAGTTTTCGTTCTGCCCACTTCCTGCGTCGTGAAGGCAGCTTGGACATTATTCAAAATTATGCCTTCCTGTGACCAACTTCAAGGGCTATTAGCCCCTAATCTCTCCTATTGCAAGGCTATAGGTTTAGGAACAAGAATTCGATGACTGTCCTTATCATTGTGTTGTACCTCTTCAATCACAGTTGTCCTTACAGTGCCTTCGCTGTTCAAAATCTGTACTTTTCAGGCAAGTATTGAAGACCTCAGCCTTCGCTCAGGGGGGCTCGTGAGCCACACTCTGTGCGACGAATCACCAGCAACTACAGTAAAAAAAACTGTTTTAATTCAAACAGCAACAAAAGGAAGAATCCAAGTCTTGCGGATCAGGAAAACACTGTCAACCTGCGGTTGGGTAAAGAAGAAAAAAAGAGCAAGCGAAGGCAAGGCATGCAATTGCACGTGCAGAAAGGCAGCTCAAAAGGGCAGCCGAGGCACCAGAGAGAGAGAGAGAGAGAGGCCATTTGCTTGCAGCTTATCTAGCGTGGGACTGGTCACGTGCGATTTCTATGCGCTGCCGTCCTGGGACCTGCCCGACATGTGCAATAAGGTTGCCATCATTTGAGTGCAGCAGGGTGCACTCGCCCCCAACAGAACACCACCCACCGCGTGGGGGCCTCGTGTGTGTCCCTATACGCCGAGAAAGAGGGGCCAAATGCCCACAGTATGGTGGCATCAGTGTTTGCATAACTGCTGAAGCTGAATTATGAATGGATTGTATTCAACTTGCGATGTCTGTCCTGAAAGTTGCGGCGAATTCTTTGCGCCGACATCATACTTGATTCATTTTCCCACAGCATGTGTTGAGAGTATGGGGCTGTGTTTAGAATTGGTTAGTTTTTGTACACTGCACTGCTGTTGCAAGGCTGGTCTTCTGGCTTGCTTTATTTTTTATGCATGCACAAGCTTTTTTAAAATCTTCAGTAATGTGGAACTCAGCGGTTAATACTTCTTCTCCAAGATCAAGTTCATAAACGCACACATCTCTAATGCGCCAAGAAGATGGGCCAGCGCTCTGATTCAACCATTATGCTAAGTGATGAATCCCTCTCCCGTCGTGTTCAGCGTGAGAGAAAAGGCATAGGAGACTGAAAAGAGATTAACAGGAAACCAGTCCAGGAGAAGAAACTGGAAAGTCAGTGAACAAAGAATAAAGCATTAGCTGATATTGAGACTTGCAGCTGCCTACATGATCTACACCACAAATCAACACATGTCAGTGGCATGCATTCAGGGAGCGAAAATATGTCCACACTGTTGAGAAAGTCGTAAAACCATATTTAAAGAATATATCCACAGCAGAGAAAATGCAAACAACTCCCTTTCGCTAGATGCCATAGGCAATGGTTAGCTCAGAGAAATGAGTCTCGCAATTTGGACCCAGAGTGATTTTTCGATCTTGGAAAGTGCAAACCAACAACAAAAAAGCGGCTGCAGTTCATACTGCTCCAGTCAATACACGGAAATACGTACGTCTCTACACAATTGAGAAGTGAAGTTGTTAATTCAGACCTCTCACCAGATGACCACACAGAACTGCTTAATTCCTACTGGGACCTGGCAATTCGCGACGCACATACCTGAAGAGCAATGCACAAATAAAGAGTTTGCACACATGAAACTGCAGTACCTTTCGAAGCTGTCTTAAGCGCTACTGCCATATAAGCTGAATAGTTCTTCAACAGTGCAGTAAAAAGAAAAAAAAACTGCCATAATATTGATTCTTTAATACACTGAGTTTGACTCCATGACTCAGCACCAGCTTAACATGTCGTAGCCACTGTGCCAAGCTGAGGCACTGAGGCACAGACTTGAGAAAAAAATCACTCACCCACGTCGGATCGTATGCATCAGGCTGACAGCGCTGCATCGGTCATCGCAAAATTATGTGCGCCGAATTTGAAGGTGCCCGCCGCGCATCTCGAACCTAAGTACCATTGATAAATAATTCAGGGGGCTCTTTGACTGTCTAAAGTGCGTAGAGGCGAAAGCGTTTTCCGCACCACTTTGCCTATGTGACACTGGTGACGTCACCACTGGAATACGTAATTGATGTCGAAGTAATTACAAATTACTAATTAGTGACTAATTACTGATTAATCACTCAGCACTAATTGACTGCTAATTAATGGCGCTTAAGCTTTGCCTTTAGGAGTGGAACGAGACAGCGTGTTGTAGCACTGCCAGCCGTTCAGCGCGCTGCCTTGCCCTTTTAACGCACCGCTTTTTGAGGAAAGGAAATGGCGCTGTAATTCTCAGTCATCTCGGTGGACACTTTAACTGCGCCGTACAGGAAGGTAGGAAGTGGCAGTGAAAGAAGAAAGAGAGGCCGTAATGAAGAAACTGAAAATTGTATTTGAGGAAAGGAAATTATGCAGTAATTGTCTCCATATCTCGGTGAACAACCGTCAAAACGCGGACACATCTGTGGACACGGCTGCCGACACGGACGCAGACACGGCTGCCGACACGGATTTCTAAGGACAGCATGAGGCATTAAAGGCTTTCGCCTTAAAATGCGCGTGCTGTTCAAACAAGCGGCTACGGCGCGGTTGGTGCTCGCGCTATGTTTCATGCGGTGAAAATAAGATCGAGGCGCGATTCCAGAGACTCAACATACTACCACACAACAACGCGACCAAATGGGCCTCCCACATTCATCCCACCACCGTAATAAAAAGCCAAAATAAACTGATTCATAGCCTCCTCTATTTTTTAGGAGGCTAAAAAATAGAGGAGGCTGTGACTGATTACATCAATCTTGTCGTTGTTGCCCGTTGTTGCCTGAGTCAACGTTCTTGGACATGGATAGATGGATGGATGATAATGGCTTTACCCTTTGTACCGGGCGGTAGCTTTCGCCACCTAGCCTATACTTCCCCCATTGTTAATTTAATTTTCTTTTCCCTTTCGCTCTTACAATATCTAATCTGTCTATCCTATTACCCTTGAAATTCACGCCTCCCTTGATTTCCGCCACCAATCCTCCAACCTCCCCTTCGTCAAGTTGGCCTGAGTAACATTGTGGCCAGATGAGGACCTCGACAACCACTGCAATGGCTTTGTAATTATTTGTAATCGTGTGCTCATAATACACGATCAGTGTACGCAACGTTTATCACAAAACCTTTAGAAAAAATTACTAGTTGCGTGATAGCAAAGCTAAACTGATTCTGCGTGCCTAAGCTGTATTCTCCTTGCATAAACCGCTCTGCGTTCAAACAGCCGAGAGCCTCTCCGAGCGTCAGTTTACGCACGGAAGTTGAGGGAGATCTTAGCTGAGACTGTCGTGCTTTGATAGAGATGGCGAACGAAGACGACTTTGCAGAAATTCGTCAAGATTTCACGGACGGAGAATGGCAGAGCCTTTCGGAGAAATCGTGGTACGCGAACATCAAAGATAGCTGCGAGCTGAAGCTGGGTGAGTGAACTATTAAGGCGAAAGCCTTTAATGCCTCATGGTGTCAGCAATCCGTGTCGGCAGCCGTGTCTGCGTCCGTGTGTCGTGTCGGCAGTCGTGTCAACAGATGTGTCCATGTTTTGACGGGTGTCCACCGAGATATGTGAGACAGTTTCTGCGAAATTACCTTTCCTCAAATACAATTTTCAGTTTCTTCATTACGGTCCCTCTTTCTTTTTTCACTGCCACTTAAGTAAAAAAAAATTAAAAAGAAACAAGTAAAAATCAAATATGAAAAATAAATATGAAATAAAAAAGATAAAGAAGAAAAATAAAACAAATAAAATATGATAAATAAAAATAAATAACTAAAGAACTGCGCCAGGAAACGCTTCGCCTTGCACCATTTTAGAAAGCCAAAGTGCCCCCTGAAATTTTTTTTTCACTGCCTTCCTCCTGAGCTGTTTGTTTGAAAACACATCTCGCGTGTACTATCCCGCAATTAATACATTTCGTGGCTACCAGGTTGACGCAATTTTCAAAGAAAACAGCTGTGCATAAATTGAAAGAGGCCCCTGCCACGCGTGTGTCAACAGGGGGCTAGATCACTCGTGACACGCAGCAAAGTACAGCCTTTGTCAAAAGTTTGGAGCCCAGGGGGTTTTCTTTCGGGCCACACTGTGTCGTTTTTAATGGATCTCTAGCGCTCCAAATTTCCTGGACATGAGAAGATTTCTGGCACTGCCTCCTGCAGTAGGTAGGACTTCCATGAATGCTCCTGGAGTCCCACTATAAAGCTTGGAAGTGAACCCCCTGGGCTCTAAACTTTTGAAAAAGACTGTACATCATAACCACGTGGCAACATATTTAAACAAAAGTGCGCATACAATCGACATAAACTTTTAGAATATACAGTTACAGCTTAAATACTCACCTGTAATAATACAACTGCTAGGTTTTGTTCTTATATTTAGTTGAAATGTTTTTAAAGTGCATGAGTTCAGGTGAGGCGGCGGCCATGGTGTGAGGCGAAGTTCGCTCACATGAACGAATTTCGTCCAGGCTGTCGGCTCGAAGTCATTTAGTTCGCCCATACGGTTATACTCGATGTCGAGCAAGCGTACACGACAGCATACCCCATGCCGTGCTTTTCTCCCTATTGGACTCGGACCTGGGGGCTCCGGAGCTTCTGCTGGCCGACATTCAACGTCTCTGTCAGGAAACATGGTCGTCGCGCACTTCGGGTCCTCGATCGGCCCCATCGCAGTGAAGAAAGGTCGGCACCAAGTGTGTCTGTTGTCGCCGCTCGTATATTCTATATGGCGAGCATCGAGCGAGAGCTGCTTAGGTCGCAGTAGGTTTCCGCCTCAGCTGGCATGGATGACGACTGCTGACTGCCGGGTAAAACCTTCGCGGACGATCTAGTACTGCCTGTGGAATACCCCCCAAGGATTTGCAATTGCTGCTAAACAACTGCCAGAATATGGTTACTCGTCAGAACCCACAGCTCAGTTCCAAGAAGGCTGTGGTTATCTGTTTGGCTGGATCCAACACGGCGGATTAAGAATTAACCTTGAAAAATAACACCTTTGCCCAGTGTTTAAAGTTCCGATGTCTGGGAGTGGAGATCTTCGTTGAAATTCAGTTACGGCCTTCACAAGGCTACCGACAGGCTGCCCTTACCTGATGCGGTGCCGATTTCATCAGACAGTGAAGAGCACGCTATCCTGAATGTGTGGGCAAGCAGACAAAACTGCGGAACAACTGGCTCCCTGCTGCCAAGGCCTTTCTAGTCCACCACGGATGACAAATTCTACAGGTGTTTGGGTCTCCATTTCACGCCCAGCTAGAGGTACTGGATCGCGATCACAGCAGCAAGCGTAATATCTGAGCCCCAGTGGAGACCATCGAGAAGCACCTTGCCGGGTGGTGGGTGCTGTGTACAGACGATACTAGGAGCACCTCTAAAAACTGGTTTGGGGTGTCGTGAGGAAGCAGTCAATGAAATGGCCAGCAAGATTACGATGTGCTGCTGTCATTGCTGTTCCAGTTGTATGTGTGTTTTCATGCGTGTGCATGCATTCTGTGTAGGGAGTGGCTAGATGTGTGTGCATGTGTTTGTGTACTCTGGGTGGGCACCACACCATCTGTGCTTCTCTGATTCAAAGGACAAGGCCACAGTCATCATCAGGCTGTCTCGACTAACTCGACTCCCACTGTTCCACAGGAGTGAAAGAATTATCATGCAGGATCTCAGAATATTTGGCGTGCATAGCAATTTCATGGAGTGCAATTTCTAACTACATAGAGGGCTTCGTTACCGCACTGCACTCGATGCTGCTGTGATGCTTCAAGCTATTGAAAGCAGAGAAAGTTCCCTGCCACCGTCCCTCAAAATTGTTTTTTTTTGGGGTGGTTATGAAGATTTCGTGATGCCTTCCGATACGAAAGATCTGAATTGCTCTGGAGCCAGACCGCTTGTCTGGCTTTCATTGGTTACTGTCACATAAAGGAAGGTGCATATCTGCACATGTTTCTGTAAATAAGCTCTCCAGCAGTGCGGCCTGGAATGAAAGCCTTTCTACCCAACTTTTGTTTTTCAAACGAAGGCAGCCTCTGACTGATCCTTTGCGCATTCTCATGCGCTCACCAACCCCGACCATGAATCAACCGATCTTTTGGTCTTGAGCTGTTGCTTAGCAACAGTGGCACCACACTAAGTTTGTTGTGTATCAAATAAATAATAAAATAGATATTGCTGCAACTGGAATTTGAACCTGCAGCGGCGTGAACAGATCAGCTTTGCTGGCCAATGCTCTAGGGTACTATGCTATCGTCACAGCCGATCATGCCTCATGTTAAATTGCAACACACCCTTGCACACTGCATTGCACATTGTCGTCTTTGTCAGCCTTCAGGTGCGCATAGATGGGATCACCTAAAGCCTCTATCAGAGCTTAACCTAGTCTGATATCCTTGCCAGACTTGCTGACGACCCAGCAAAGCAAGACCATGAGCCAATCAGGCTAAACACATGCCTTTGCATGTCTATTCAGGTGAACTATGTGAAAACTCTATCGTTCTTAAGTCTGTGTTGATCATTATTTCTTGTCTGACAAAGTGAAAACTGCAGTTGGAAATGGTGCATTGCGTATCTTGGCTGCACATATCAGGATGTATGTGCTGATGTAAAATGTGTAAACTGGGTGCAGATAGCTTTGGGTTCTGTTTTTCGAAATGCTTGAGCAGATTCTTGTAGGGTATTAACAAGGAAATGCTATGTACCACATTTTCCAAGCTTTGTCTTTGCAAGTTTCTTTTCTTTCTAGAGTCCTTTTCGCAAAATTGTTTTTCCTGCTGCTGTTCTATCTACTTCTCAAATTTGAACCACTGGGTCAGCGGCGTTACCGCGGCACCTGGCTAAGTTAGTAGGATTTGAGTCAAGGAGAAATTCAGAAATCTCAATTGCACCCTAAAGAACCCCAGCTGGTCTAAATTAATTTGGTGTCCCCAGCTATGGTGTTCCTAATAGCTAATGTGTCACTGAGGGATGTTAAGTCACATAGTTCACAATTCACTTTTTTTTCCAACATCTAGGGAGCTCAAGTTAGTCTTGCGTCTGATGAAGTTAAAGTACAATCCCCCCATAGGAGAGTAGGGACGCATTTACACACATTCGCGTTTAAGTGTTATGTATGGAGGGTGAGAAGCGCCATGAGCAGAGCACAGAACTGCATGGGAATACTTAATTTCCACATCTTCGTTGTCCTTCGAAAGGATAGAGCAGACCAAAGAAAGCTCCTGAAACGTCTGTGTTCTAAGGCACTTTAGCTGAGTCCCAGAGGCAAAAATTCTGTGCTCATATGACTTATTTTGCACAAATTTCGATGGAGGCAAAGTTCTAGAGGCCCGCATCCTGTGTGATGTCAGTGCACATTAAAGAACCCCAGGTGGTCAAAATTTCCAGAGCCTTTCACTACGGCATCTCTCATAGCCTGAGTCGCTTTGGGACGTTAAACACCATAAACCAAACCAAACTTCAGTACGCCTGTAGTGCCAAATTTAAGAGAAGAATGTTGCTTGGTTGGCGGAAAGACTCTTCGGAAAGCTGAACAAAAAAACTAAAGCAGATTATACCCTCTGTAAGACTGATGACACAGCGATGCATTTTGAGTTTGGTTCCACTAAGTTAACCATGATTATACTTGTCATTTATATCTATGTTGTCTATTGTACCACCCCCCTCCCCCCCAATATCCATGACCACTCAGTCATTAGTAGGTACAAGTGTTTATTTCTGTACCACCCACAGACACACACCTCACATCCCCCTCCCCCCTCTGTCACAACTAATACAACACAGCCACACCTGCTGGCACCAGATGGCACCTCTTTGTCTCTTTCTTCTTTCACTCCCACCTTACTCCCTTCCCTTAGGGTCCTTTCCTCAAAAGCCAATTTTTCAATTTTCTCTTTCTTCATTTATTCCCTCCCTCTCTCCTTTATCCCTTCTCTTATGGGGCAGTTCAGGTGTTACCAGAGATGTGAGCCTACTGTCCATTTCCTTTCCCTAAAAACCAATTTTCAATTTCCTCTTTCTTCATTTCTTCTTTCACTTCCCTCCTGTATCTGTTCTCTTGCACTGTTCAGGTGTCCCCAGAGATGAGAGCCTACTGTCCATTTCCTTTCCCTAAAAACCAATTCTCAATTTCCTCTTTCTTCATTTCTTCTTTCACTTCCCTCCTGTATCTGTTCTCTTGCACTGTTCAGGTGTCCCCAGAGATGAGAGCCTATTGCCCATCTCCTTTCCCTAAAAACCAATTCTCAATTTTCTCTTTCTTCATTTCTTCTTTCACTCCCTCCTGTATCTGTTCTCTTGCACTGTTCAGGTGTCCCCAGAGATGAGAGCCTACTGTCCATTTCCTTTCCCTAAAAACCAATTTTCAATTTCCTCTTTCTTCATTTCTTCTTTCACTCCCTCCTGTATCTGTTCTCTTGCACTGTTCAGGTGTCCCCAGAGATGAGAGCCTAATGTCCATTTCCTTTCCCTAAAAACCAATTCTCAATTTCCTCTTTCTTCATTTCTTCTTTCACTCCCTCCTGTATCTGTTCTCTTGCACTGTTCAGGTGTCCCCAGAGATGAGAGCCTATTGCCCATCTCCTTTCCCTAAAAACCAATTCTCAATTTTCTCTTTCTTCATTTCTTCTTTCACTCCCTCCTGTATCTGTTCTCTTGCACTGTTCAGGTGTCCCCAGAGATGAGAGCCTACTGTCCATTTCCTTTCCCTAAAAACCAATTCTCAATTTCCTCTTTCTTCATTTCTTCTTTCACTTCCCTCCTGTATCTGTTCTCTTGCACTGTTCAGGTGTCCCAAGAGATGTGAGCCTACTGCCCATTTCCTTTCCTAAAAAAAACAATTTTCAATTTCTTCTTTTATTCTTTCACTCCCTCCTTTATCTGTTCTCTTGCACTGTTCAGGTGTCCCCAGAGATGAGAGCCTACTGCCCATTTCCTTTCCTCAAAAACCAATTTTCAATGTCCTCTTTCTTCATTTCTTCTTTCAGTCCCTCCTTTAGCCCTGACCTTATTACTGTGGAGGCAGCCACACAACCTGTGGCTTAAACAGCATCCGCTGTTGAAAAGGCTACACATTCTCCTCATGGGCACCAGGAAGAGACACAGAAGAAGGAGGTCATGTCCATCTGGATATCTGCACAGTGTTTCTCATCGTGTAAAAAAAATCGCAGTGTGACACAGTGTGCAGGCAGTGTTCTCCACCGAATATGAAGCTGGGAAAGTGTGTGCTGCAGTGAATGAGAAGCTGGAACCGGCCTATTCCAGAAAGGACGTTCAAAATGCACTGTATCACATGCAGACAAGTTCATTAGTTGCAAAGGGTGGTGTGTATGATTCTTTTGTCATGCAGAAAGATATACTATGGTCGAATAGCTACATGCAGAAATGTCAGAATGAAAGGGCACGAAAATTCTCGTCACAAGAAAAAATTGCCCTTTTAACCTCGCACAGCACTGCTATGAATGCAAAGAACATGAATATCATCCTTGCCTGCCGGATTTGCATAATCTGTCAGTAGCATGCAAGAGTAGTAACCAGATAAACAGGGAACTTTTTGGAGCATATTGCTTCGCTAAGAACTCCAACATGCGTGTGGCAAAACCGTCTGTTGCATTGCAGAGAAACCAGACAGTGGTCCTTGATAAGTGTCTTTCCTCTGCAGTGTAATCCTTGATGTTTTTGTGTTTTTTGTTTCGGTTTAGGTTTCCCGCGTTTTCACCTTATTTATTTCCTGAGTTTTCCACTAAACCTTCAGTTTGTTAGGCGGTGCCCGTGTCATCTTCTCTTTCATTGGTCCTTTGTTTTGGGCTGGTCTTCAAGATCAACTATGTCCAACTTGCCTAATACAGTGTGCTGGCAAATTTAAAGCAAGAACAATTTGGTTGCTGAAGCGATCTCTTTTTTGTCGGGCTCAGCCCAAATCTACGGAAACTCAGTACCGTAAGAGAAACAATTACAACGCACTAGTCTCTAAACACAGAGCAAATTTATATGCTAAAAAAGTGTTGATGTCTGTAAAAGGGAAATGTCCAAGATCACAATACCATTTTGTAATCTCTGTGTAAAAAATAATCATATGATGTGACAAAAATAAAATGCTGATTTCTAAATTTAGTTTCACGCCCCTTCCCAAAAAAAATAACATAGGGCATGAAGAGAGCTCCTCACCCCATTGTCATTAGTTATGAATATGGGCATGGGCCAAGCAGAGGCAGGCTTATGGGTCATTCTTGGAGGAGGTGGTTTGGGGGGAGAATCCCATTTGGGCAATGTATTTATGAGCCTTTTTTGTCTAAAAAATTGGGTTCAGTTTGGATTGCCTGTGTGAAACTTTTTGCTTGGGAAAGAGTTTCCTCCCTATCCAGGCATAAATCTGCCCCTGGAGCAGAGTTTATGTGAACAGAGGGTGTTCTGGCAATTTGAAAATCTTGGGAACCAACAGCACCATTTAGCCCAGATCACTTCCACCTTCAAACATATGGTGTGAACTTTGGCGGGGACCATCCAGCTTATTCTTGTTCATGTTTAGTGTGGAAAAAGTAAGACAATGCAATAAGGCCAAAAGTCAGAGAAAACGTTTATTGTTCTTAAGCATGTGCAGACACATGACACTGTCTTCAAAACGTGCCTCTCGTGATGTGTTGATGTGTATAGAATAATAAAGTGGAACAGGGAGTCGCACTTTTATGAGATGAGTAGGATGAAGCGCACTTGGCTAATATCCTGAATTGAGGCAGGGGGTGGAATTTCAATTAAGGACAGTGCAGTGTAGCCTGGAAAGTAAAACGCCAGAGTAGCAGTAAAGGGTATGAAGAGATCCTAATCGCTTTGTGAGCAAGCAGAGGTAAGGAAATTCTAGGTAAAATCAAGGAAATGTGCACAGCGAGTAATGTGGAGTATGGATAACTGATGGTAGGCTTACATCTCTGGGGACACCTGAACCATGCAAGAGAACAGGTAAAGGAGGGAGGGAAAAAATGAAGAAACAGGAAATTGAAAATTGGTTTTTGAGGAAAAGAAATGGGTGGCAGTAGGCTCACATCTCAGGGGACACCTGAACAGTGCAAGAGAACAGATAAGGAGGGAGTGAAAGAAGAAATGAAGAAAAAGGAAATTGAAAATTGGTTTTTGAGGAAAGGAAAATGGCAGTAAACTCGCATCTCTGCGGACACCTGAGCAGTGCAGGAGAACAGATAAAGGAGGGAGTGAAAGAAGTGAAGAAACAGGAAATTGAAAATTGGTTTTTGAGGAAAGGAAATGGGCAGTAAACTCACATCTCTGCGGACACCTGAACAGTGCAGGGGAACAGATAAAGGCGGGAGTGAAAGAAGTGAAGAAACAGGAAATTGAAAATTGGTTTTTGAGGAAAGGAAAATGGCAGTAAACTCACATCTCTGCGGACACCTGAACAGTGCAGGAGAACAGATAAAGGAGGGAGTGAAAGAAGTGATGGAACAGGAAATTGAAAATTGGTTTTTGAGGAAAGGAAATGGGCAGTAAACTCACATCTCTGCGGACACCTGAACAGTGCAGGAGAACAGATAAAGGAGGGAGTGAAAGAAGTGAAGAAACAGGAAATTGAAAATTGGTTTTTGAGGAAAGGAAATGGGCATGCAGTAAACTCACATCTCTGCGGACACCTGAACAGTGCAGGAGAACAGATAAAGGAGGGAGTGAAAGAAGTGAAGAAACAGGAAATTGAAAATTGGTTTTTGAGGAAAGAAAATGGGCAGTAAACTCACATCTCTGCGGACACCTGAACAGTGCAGGAGAACAGATAAAGGAGGGAGTGAAAGAAGTGAAGAAACAGGAAATTGAAAATTGGTTTTTGAGGAAAGGAAATGGGCAGTAAACTCACATCTCTGCGGACACCTGAACAGTGCAGGAGAACAGATAAAGGAGGGAGTGAAAGAAGTGAAGAAACAGGAAATTGAAAATTGGTTTTTGAGGAAAGGAAAATGGCAGTAAACTCACATCTCTGCGGACACCTGAACAGTGCAGGAAAACAGATAAAGGAGGGAGTGAAAGAAGTGAAGAAACAGGAAATTGAAAATTGGTTTTTGAGGAAAGGAAATGGGCAGTAAACTCACATCTCTGCGGACACCTGAACAGTGCAGGAGAACAGATAAAGGAGGGAGTGAAAGAAGTGAAGAAACAGGAAATTGAAAATTGGTTTTTGAGGAAAGGAAATGGGCAGTAAACTCGCATCTCTGCGGACACCTGAACAGTGCAGGAGAACAGATAAAGGAGGGAGTGAAAGAAGTGAAGAAACAGAAAATTGAAAATTGGTTTTTGAGGAAAGGAAAATGGCAGTAAACTCACATCTCTGTGGACACCTGAACAGTGCAGGAGAACAGATAAAGTAGGGAGTGAAAGAAGTGAAGAAACAGGAAATTGAAAATTGGTTTTTGAGGAAAGGAAATGGGCAGTAAACTCGCATCTCTGCGGACACCTGAACAGTGCAGGAGAACAGATAAAGGAGGGAGTGAAAGAAGTGAAGAAACAGAAAATTGAAAATTGGTTTTTGAGGAAAGGAAAATGGCAGTAAACTCACATCTCTGCGGACACCTGAACAGTGCAGGAGAACAGATAAAGGAGGGAGTGAAAGAAGTAAAGAAACAGGAAATTGAAAATTGGTTTTTGAGGAAAGGAAATGGGCAGTAAACTCACATCTCTGGGGACACCTGAACAGCGCAGGAGAACAGATAAAGGAGTGAGTGAAAGAAGTGAAGAAACAGGAAATTGAAAATTGGTTTTTGAGGAAAGGAAATGGTCAGTAGGCTCACATATCTGGGGACACCTGAACAGTGCAAGAGAACAGGTAAAGGAGGGATTGAAAGAAGAAATGAAGAGGAAACTGAAAATTGTTTTTTGAGGAAAGAAAATGGGCAGTAGGCTCACATCTCTGGGGACACCGGAACTGCCCCACAAGAGAAGGGATAAAGGAGAGAGGGAGGGAATAAATGAAGAAAGAGAAAATTGAAAAATTGAAAGCATCCTAAGGGAAGGGAGGAAGGTGTGAGTGAAAGAAGAAAGAGAGAAAGAGGTGCCAAATGGTGCCACCAGGGGTGGCTGTGTTGTGTTACGCAGAGAACAACTGTGGTATTAGTTGTGACTCAGGGGGGAGGGCATGTCAAGTGTCTATCTGTGGGTGGTACATAAATAAACACTTGCACATACTGATGACTGAGTGTTCATTGAAATTGGGGGGGGGGGGGGCGGTACAATAGACGACATAGATATAAATGACAAGTATAATCATGGTTAACTTAGTGGAACCAAACTCAAATAGCATCCCTGTGTCATCATTCTTACAGAGCATGTAATCTGCCTTAGTTTTTTTCTTCAGCTTTCCGAAGAGTCTTTCCGCCAACCAAGCAACATTCTTCTCTTAAATTTGGCACTACAGGCATACTGAAGTGACTATAAGAACTGCAAAATAAGTCATATGAGCACAGAATTTTTGGCTCTGGGACTCAGCTAAAGTGTCTTAGAACACAGATGTTTCAGGAGCTTTCTTTGGTCTGCTCTATCCTTTCGAAGGACAACGAGGGTGAGGAAATTAAGTGTTCCCATGCAGTTCTGTGCTCTGCTCTGATCACCCATCATACATAACACTTAAACGTAAATGTGTGTAAATGCGTCCCTAATCTCCTATGGGGGGATTGTACTTTAACTTCATCAGATGCAAGACTAACTTGAGCTCCCTAGAATTGCCAAAAAAAAAATTAAATTGTAAACTATGTGACCTAAAATTCCTCAGTGACATGTTAGCTATTAGGAACACCATAACGGTGAACACCAGATTAATTTAGACCAGCTGGTGCTCTTTAGAGTGCACGTGCAATGCACAGATATTGAGGATTTCTTGATTTCTCCTTGACTCAAATCCTACTGACTTAGCCAGGTGCCGCAGTAAGGCCGCTTACCCCGTGGTTCAGGTTGGAGGAGTAGATAGAACAGCAGCAGGAAAAACAATTTTGTGAAAAGGACTCGAGAAAGAAAAGAAACTTGCAAAGACAAAGCTTGGAAAATGTGGTACATAGCTTTTCCTTGTTAATACCCTACAAGAATCTGCTCAAGCATTTCGAAAAACAGAACCCAAAGCTATCTGCACCCAGTTTACATATTTTACATCAGCGCATACATCCTCATATGTGCAACCAAGATATGCAATGCACCATTTCCAAATGCAGTTCTCACTTTGTCAGACAAGAAATAATGATCAACATAGACTTAAAAACGATAGGGTTTTCACATAGTTCACCTGAATAGACGTGCAAAGGCATGTGTTTAGCCTGATTGGCTCATGGTCTTGCTTTGCTGGGTCGTCAGCAAGTCTGGCAAGGATATCAGACTAGGTTAAGCTCTGATCGAGGATAAGGTGATCCGATCTATTCGCGCCTGAAGGCTGACGAAGACGACAATGTGCAATGCAGAGTGCAAGGGTGTGTTGCAATTTAACATGAGGCATGATCAGCTGTGGCGATAGCATAGTACCCTATAGCATTGGCCAGCAAAGCTGCTCTCTTCGCACCGCTGCAGGTTCAAACTTCAGTTGCAGCAATATTTATTTTATTATATATTTCACACACAACAAACTGAATGTGGTGTCACTGTTGCTAGGCAACAGCTCAAGACCAAAAGATTGGTTGACAAGATTCATGGTCGGGGTTGGTGAGCGCATGAGAACGCGCAAAGGATCAGTCAGAGGCTGCCTCCATTTGAAAAACAAAAGTTGGATAGAGAGGCTTTTATTCCAGGCCGCACTGCTGGACAGCCTATTTACAGCAACATGTGCAGATATGCGCCTTCCTTTATGTGACAGTAACCAATGAAAGCCTGACAAGCGGTCCGGCTCCAGAGCAATTCAGATCTTTCGTATTGGAAGGCATCACGGAATCTTCATAACCACCCCAAAAAAAAAAAACAATTTTGAGAGACGGGCACAGGGAACTTTCTTTCCTTTCAATAGCTTGAAGCATCACAGCGGCATCGAGCGCAGTGTGACATCGAAGCCCTCTATGTAGTTAGAAATTGCACTCCATGAAATTGCTATGCACGCCAAATATTCTGAGATCCTGCATGATAATTCTTTCACCCCTGTGTAACAGTGGGAGCCGAGTTAGTCGAGACAGCCTGATGATGACTGTGGCCTTGTCCTTTGAATCAGATGAGCACAGCTGGTGCGGTGCCCAGCCAGAGTACACAAACACATGCACACACATCTAGTCACTCCCTACGCCGCCCACCCCGGTAGAGGGCTCGTTTCTCCGGTGGGTGCCAGATGGCGCCACGGGTACCAGGGTTGCGAAGCCACAGACTCTATGCCACAGACGATGGAGATTTCCAAATAATTCTGACCGAATCAGGCAAGTAGCCCATCTAATTGTAGTATAAAACAAAACTGACCACCAAATGCAACCTCTGTGCGAAATTTGAACTCGAACAAACGTGCGGTTAAGACGAGAGAATTTTTTTTCGATTTTCTCTGATTTACACAACAGTCGGTAGAATGTTGGCCAGCAGAAGAGCCCCCATGTCCTAGTCAGGCAGGGAGGTAAAAACATAAACATGGGTAAAAGCACGACATGGGGTATGCTGTCGTGTACGCTTGCTCAACATCGAGTATAAATGTATGGACGAACCAAATGCCTTCGAGCCGACGGCCTGCACGAAATTCGTTCGTGTGTGCGAACTCCACCTCACGCCATGGCCGCCGACTCGCCTGAACTCATGCACTTTAAAAAAGTTTTAAAAACATTTCAACTAAATATAAGAACAAAACTTAACAGTTGTATTATTACAGGGGAGTATTTAGGCTGTAAATGAATATTCTAAAAGTTTATGTCGATTGTATGCGCCCTTTTGTTTAATATGTTGTCACGTGTTTATGATGTACTTCCGTGCGTGTCACGAGCGATCTAGCCCTCCTACATCGCTGTCGACATGCACGTGGCAGGATCTCTTTCCAAACTTTTTTCGGGCCAGAATCAACGGCACACAGTCGTGCACAAAAACAGACATCACTGATTGCTAGCATAAATGGAGATACAAACAAAAAAAGAATTACGGAAAACACACACACGACTCTTTACTGTAATTTTGCAGAACGGAAACCACTGCATCCTGAATTCACGAAACCGAAACTGGCTCTAGCTAAACCTCCAACAAAGTCCAACTGCCGTGAGTATGCAAAGAACTGCCACATACTGTGAAGTGCCGAGATAGTTCTAATTTCTTTTTAACGCCGCTTTCTTGCTTCATATGCAGAAGGGAAAATGCGTGTCTCTGTCAATGTTGGAATATTGGCAAATTGAAAATTGGTTTTTTAGGAAAGGAAATCACGCAGTATCTGTCTCACATCTCGGTGGACACCTGAAACGCACTGTAAGGGAAGGGAGCAACTGTGTTGGCGTGGCCACCACGAAGTTCCCGAAGCAGCTTGGGGCACGCCGGGACAACGGCCTCAAGAGAGATACAGGGACGCAGATGCTGACCGCCATTGAGAGAGTCTCATTTATTCTGAGCGCGGACCCTTGAATAGACTCAGCACCGCTAATTGAGCGCCCTCTGAGGCGAGTAATCTTTTGGTCTCAAAATCGAAACCACGATACATCATCATCCCCCTCTTTTTTAAAATAATTGTGGATAGCAGCAAGGCTTGCTCCTTTGCTTGCAATGTATTTGTTAATGGAATAAATTATACGATGGTAATATTTTTTTGTTAACAGAAGGTTGGGGAAGGAACATCAAAATACATTGTAAATGCCAACTCTCTTCCCCCTTGTGGAACAAAAAGCACAAAATAGAGCACTGTATGGTAAAATAAAAAAATTGAACATGTGGCAACACAGTGGACTGCCAGCCTACAAACATATCTGAACACCTGTCTAGGTGTGGCACTGTACCGGCAGTAGTTTTTCATTTACAGATAACGAAGGTTCTACAATTGGCAGAGCACCGGACATGAAATTCGGAGGCCATGTGTTCTGATCTAACCGGTGACGTGTGGTTGTTTTTCTTCTGTGTTGTAATGAATTATCTTTAAAATGTTATCTTTAAACAATCTTTCATTGATAAACATCACAAATTAAAAAAATTTCCTTACACTCCTTGGATTTAGTGTCTGTTGGCTTCTGTCTTGTCCGTTCTTTAGAGTACACTCAAGTGTCAGTGGCGCTCACTGCTGCTTGCTGCTTTCGCAGAGCCAATCGAGGCGCGGCAGAGAAGGCCATGGGAATAGAAAATTAACTGTTACAATTAAAATCATCAACTCCCTAGTTAAAACAATTCATCACTGTTCTGATGTCCATTCACACATGTTATTACTATGACACAGAAGCCATACTGTTATCTCAGAAACCTATATTTTTAATCAGTGCCATGCTTTCCTGAAACACTTGGTATATATCGCCTGCCATGGAGAGCGCCTAACAAGGCCTACATTAGGTAATAACATCCTCCTATTCAGTGTCTCTCGGAAGCGCTGGGCAAATGTTTAATAAGGTCCGCCAGGTTTACGGGGTGGTAGCCGCCAACCCTCACCTCCCCTCGGCGCTGTCACTCGCATAAACACCGATTTCCTCCACTCTTTTGTCACCTTCCGAAAAGCCGAACCGTGAGGCAAGCACCAGATATGGTAGTAGCTTATAAGAATGATCGGCATTGATGCAGTTGTCCTTGCCACTACAGAGGTGCACCAGTGGTACTTCGCACAAGAAATTGCACAAGGCAATGAAAACAAAGCAATAACAACTCTTCTGTGCACATCTGTATGTGTTTGGTTTGGTTTATGGGGTTTAACGTCCCAAAGCGACTAAGGCTATGAGGGACGCTGTACTGGAGGGCTCCGGAAATTTCGACCACCTGGGGTTCCTTAATGTGCACTGACATCGCACGGTGCATGGGCGTCTTGAATTTCTCCTCCAAAGAAATTCAACCGCCGCAGCCAGGATCGAACCCGCGTCTTTCAGGTCAGCAGCTGAGCACCATAACCAGTGTGCCACTGTGGCGGCGTCTGTATGTGTGAATTTCTGACGACTGGAGATTGATGCTGGAACCTCATGTTAGGTCGTTCATGAGCTCTCTGTTAATTGTGTGTTTTTTCTGCGCTCAGACGATGGAAACTACAAACTTGATCTGCAATCGGTCTTCTCCTGCGACACATGTGGCAAGTTGTTTTCCGAGCAAGACCACCTCGAGAAACACAGGCAGCGCAAGCACCCGCAGAGGCCACAGGGAAATCACTGTTGCATCTACTGCCCCTACTCCAGCGATAAAAAGTAAGACAGGTTTGACTACTCGCCTTGTTTGGGTGCTGCTAATATGTATATATACACCTACGACTTTGCAACAAATAAGTGTTCTCCATTACTTAGATTAAAGAAGGGTGGGAGGGGATGGGAGCAATAGCACGATTTGACAAGAGTTAGAACAGGATGCTGTGGCATTACAGAGAAAAAATATAACATATACTGCGCCCTCCTCCACTTTTTAGACATAACGTGGCGCCCTCTGGGGAAAGGCAGAAATTTTATTGCCACTGGTTGAGAACAGGCGATGAAAAAATGAGAATCCAGTTCAGAGGCTCCAACAGAGCCTGCTAAGTGGCAAGAGTATGTTTGAGCACAGTTGTCATCTGTCGCAAGCGACCATCACTAACATGAACTGAGCATACGCTGTGAGAGCTGGCAGTTGGTTTTCAGGCTGGAGCTGGTGGAGGTGCGCATGCGTGGAACGGCCATGTGGAAAAGGCAGGACTGGATCCGCGGCCACAGATGGCAACACTCTTGCTGTGGGCATCTTAATTTTTATCCTCTGCGTCGTCAGTGAGGCTTGGATGCTTACTGTGTTAGCTTCTCTCAATGTGAAAGCATTTTTGTCTCATGAGTGTCGTGTACAGGGCCTGTTCGCAGAGCGTGTCCGCACGAACTGTCAATCATCCATTATGGGTGTAATTAATAGAATAGTTGATTCAATAATTATGTAATTAGCAAGAATGAATTACGTCACCAAATGATTAATTTCATGGTTAGTTAATTGGCCAAAGTATTTCGGTGTTCTGTTAATTACCTAACATGTAAACAAAATTAATTGTCTCGATGAATTATTTATTTATTGAATTGATAAAAGAAACAATTAAATTGCATTGTCATCACACTGATAATTTAATCACATAGAATTGACCGAATTACTTATTTAATCCACTTTGCACATTTGTTGGGAATTTTATCAAATTTATGAATTGCTTAATTATTGAAATAATTATTTAATTAGTACTTTTGTGTGCATACTAGACACACTAGCAATGGCACCTACGCCCTCGGAAGTGGAAGAACTGGAGTCAGAGCGAAAACAAGACTTCGAAATGGCAAAGGCATAAAGAAACTGACGCGCAGCAACATAATCAGCAGCAGTAAGAGAAATGCTTTCGCACCGCTGCACCTTAGCAGACAAGTGCATCACTGGAATTTTCTTCCGTTGTCACACACCCAGATCCCATGTCACCGCCCATGTGCGTATCCACACTGGTGAGCGGCCCTTCGTGTGTCAGGAGTGTGGGAAGGGCTTCACACGCCGTCATGACCTCAACCGCCACCTGCTGGTCCACTCTGTGATCCACACTGGTGAGTGGCCCTTCGTGTGCGAGGAGTGTGGGAAGGGCTTCACACGCCGTCATGACCTCACCCGCCACCTGCTGGTCCACTCTGTGCGTATCCACACTGGTGAGCGGCCCTTCGTGTGCCAGGAGTGTGGGAAGGGCTTTACACGCCGTCATGACCTCACCCGCCACCTGCTGATGCACTCTGGGGAGATGCCGCACCAGTGCGCGGACTGCGGACAGCGCTTCAATCGAAAGTACATTCTGACGCGTCACCGCCAGGAGCAGCACTCTGTGGATGGCGGGGCTAAATCGCATCTGTGTCCCCACTGTGGAAGGGGGTTCAAAGAGAAGGGGAACCTCAACAGACACCTGCTGACACACACGGGGCAGAGGCCCCACGCCTGCTCACAGTGCGGGGTGTTGTTCACACTACGCAGCAACGCCATGAGACACGAGCGGGAGGTGCATTACCGCCAATAGAGGCTGCACTGCCCCCACTGCGGGGAAGGCTTTCGGGACATGGCCGATATGAGAAGCCACATGCGCACACGCCACACCTCCACAGTGGAAACGAAGTCTAAATAAACAAGGACAGCAAAAACGAAGGTGCTCTTGCTCTTGACCCTGTTCTGTGTGTGTTTTTTCGCGCAAATTTTTATCAGCCGTGAATTATTGCAAAAAGTAGCTTTTAGCACAGAAAGACAGCACAAGAAGGAAGGAACTTTACAGGGCAGAGCGTTAACAACTCAGGTTTTTATAGCCAGACCACTTGCTTTTATACACAACATGTTCGTATCAACAAACTGAGAGAAAAGAATTCACTCACGAACATGTCAATTCGACTTAGATCCCATTATCCCACGAGGAGGTTTGGAGGGAATTATTTTCTTTCACTTTGTCAGTATACGAGCAGCTGATGCATAGAAGAAAGTGGTCTGAAAAATAAAAACATAAATTATTAGTTGGTGCTCTGACCTGTCGTAACTGTTCCTTCCTGTGCTGCCTTTCTACCCTAACAACAAATTTTAGTAATGCACCAACTACCCTGTGGAAACATTCTTGCAAGTTACAACAACTAGCCCCACAGAAAGCCTTACTCATGCTATGCAATTATTAGGGAGCAATTGAGAAGGATACTTTAAAGAACACTAAGGACGCACAACTAAACCTAGTGGCGATCCCTCAGGGCCAATATACACTCCAGGGCGAAAAAAATAGTTCGCTTTCAAGGAACACGTTAATCGGACGATTTTCAGCAAAAAAAAAAAGACGTGCGCTCACACAGGCACACACACACACTCACAGAAAGAGAGAGAAAGGCTGTACAGAAAAGTGATGTCCAGGGACATTAAAGCGGGCAAAAAAAACGCATTTGCTTGACGTGCAGTGATCTGCTCTGCTTCACTTCAGTTTCTAAAGAACAATAATGTGAAAAACCTTCACGAATTTTTCAATAGCGCAAGTTCTCAGTCAGTCGTGACTGCTTTAATTCTTCTCCCTGCTGCATTCGAATTCAGTGCGCTAACCCGTATGCAAATTATGATGCACTGAAGGCGCCTTGACGTACAACAACTATAGGCGGCTTGATCCTGTTGTCCTAGTCCGTAAACTCATCGTATTCTGTTTACGCTTTTGTCTTGTTGTTTGTGTTATGCTTAGAAATTGGTTTTTCATTGTTTCGTTGAAACCCATAACTCTGCATGAGCCAAAAACTAAGAAAAGGTGGGAGTGCAGGATACTTCCTCTTGCACCATTTTGAAAGTTTACTGTTTTGTTATTTCACACTTGACTCAAAGATGCCTGTGTCTCTTGACACTGTTATCGCATCACTTTCACTACACTGCCCGCTGTTGTTAGCATTTGGTGTTTAGTGTGTTTGCGCTGAACTATGTTCTCTTGTTCGCGGCATTTGACAGTGCAAATGAGTTGCGACAAGTTTGGCATTTGAGCTATTTATTCTAGTTTTTACTGTTGTTTATGGTTGTGGATATTAACTCCTTCTGAGGTGTATATAGCGTTCGGGTTTCGAACCCACCCTGTAACATCCCTGCAACTAGCAATATATATTAAAAAGAAAAATAAAAAAGCACATGATCCTTGATCACCATAACATGGATCTGACCGCCATGAATGTGTCAACTGTATGAGCTATTCATATAGCTTTGTCTTTTTGGTAGAACCCAGGGCAATAGTGACGAAACAATATTGATTAACATAAAACAAAAAAGAAAAATCTGGCTGGATCATGCTTTCAGTTTTGCTGTATTATAAAGAGGGATACAACTTGAAAAACAGCAGTTTCTGACACTGGGCCTCGGGTTGCGGCGTACTGTATCGCACTGCTGGCCAATCGCATTAATAAACAAAACCTGCCAGTTATCAAAATTCTAGACCTTATAATTTTTTCTTGTGATTAGTTTTTTGTTTAGGTAAGAAGAAAGGTTTTAACAACGGGCTATTTTTTTGTCGTGGAGGAAATCTGTGCGGCGGTCATGAATGTAGGCGGAGCTTCGATTATAAACACCTAATTTTGGTGGCATGTTTTCTTCTGTACAATGATGTGGAACACACTACTATGCATGAATCACCATGCACTGTTTGCCTACGACTTTTTAATAATTTATAATCATATATTTCTGCCATGCTGTTTCGGTTTCGGCTTCAACAGCCAAACGATGGCTGTGGCATCAAAGAGAGGTGACAGGTCATGTGAGGCATGGAAAAAGTGCAGTATAATCACTACTTCATCATTTTAATTTATTACAGTGATGAAGGCAGCCTTTCTCAAGACCTGGAATGACAATGAATATAGAAGCACCGATTATATTGCAGTTTTTCATGCCTCACATGACCTATAACCTGTTTGACGTCACAGCCATCGTTCGGCTGTTGAAATCGAAACAGGAGGAGAAAGAAATTCGATTATAAACTATTCAGCAGTCATAGGAGAATACCATGTTTTAATTCATGTATAATAATGCCTTACACACCATTACAAAGAAGAAAACACACATCAGGTGTCCATACTTCTCTTTGTTGTATCCGACTATAGAATACCTGATTTACGCTAGGATTTACAGAAGACCTTCTGCTCACGTATAGACTTACCAAGGTAAGTGACGCAAGCTTGAATCCTGCAAGGATGATCATTCAGTAGTGTGTGTTTTGTGCACTGTGTTGCAGCAAGCACTATAACCTCCTTATACCAACTGACACAAAACTATAGTGGCAATAATTGAGCTCCTTTTTCCGCCCGCCGTAAGGGTGATGACGGGATACTTAGACGAAGTGTCACAACTACATATAGACTCATCTCTCTCATCCGCTCCAGAGCACAGATGGAATTTCTAAAAAAATCCCTGCTTCCGACAAAACTTACTCCTGAAAGCTTCACCATTGAAAGCTTCGATTTGGCAAACCAGCACAAATCGATGTCATTCCTGACCGGTACATTCCGAGGAGCGATCAAGGCCACGCACGTTAACACCACGGAACTCATGGCTTTATTTTACCCTTCAAAAAAGAAAAGTGTTTACAGATATATGCCCAAGGAACTTTGAATGAAATGTTGCCCGAATGCAGGCTTCACTCGCTGCGAGTTCACACACACTATACCACAATTTTGCAGAATGCTATTGGTATAATGCTCTCACAGTAAAAAATAAAAAAGCTGGCTAAACAACGCTACAGCTTTGTTAAAACATCCGGCTAAAGCCGTGATGTCCCTCAACTCACCCCCTTTCTTCTTTCTCTCTGTCTTTTGACTTCTGTGCTTTACTGCATCTTCTTTCTTCTCCTTTTTCGTCTTCTTTCTATTCTTTTTATTCTGCCTTTTCTGTCTTGGCTGGCAGATTCCTAGGACAATGATTACAATGGCCTTCAGTTACACGTGCCTACTCTGGATGGGGTCCCATTAAAGGCTCTCGCTGTAAAATTGATTATGCTTATGCTATGCTGCCACTTAAGCCATGTGAGAGCAAGAGTAAACGAATGCTTTTTAAATCTGTCCCTTTTTCCATTTCTTAATTCATTAACAGACGGTCTAGGCCCCCACACAGTGTAAGACTGCTGCAGCACCTTTCCTCTAAACTACTCATAATCCCAACACAGATGCGCAGAAAGAAAAAGATTGGTTATCAGGAAGTGAAAGACGCAGTAACTGCCTCACTTCTTGCTGAGCTATTGAACCTCACCATGAGCTAAGGGACTGAGGGAGGTGGAAGCGAAAGAATAAAAAAAGAGGAGCCATAGTGGAGGGCTCCAGACTAACGCAGACCACTTGGGGTCTTAACCTGCGCCGATATCGCATAGCACACGGCAAGCTCTCGCGTTCCGGCTCCCTCAAAACGCGGCTGGGTTCAAACCCCTGTACTATGGCTCGGTAGCGAAGCTCCCTAAGCACTGAGCCACCACGGCGGGTGCGCAGAAAGGCACCCGTGCACTGATTGACGTCGGTTCACGTTCAGATCACCAGGTGCTCAAAATTATTCCAGAGCCCTCCACTACAGTACGTCTTTCTTCTTTCACTTCCTACGCACGGTTGAAAAATAAGCAAGTCACTACAATTTTCATTTCCTTCAAACCAGTTTTCATTTTCACAAGTGCATAGAGTCCCAGAGGCGTTTCAAAGCGTTTGGTGGCGTCGTACAAGTGGGCACCAACGAACGTTGCATGATGAGCAAGGTGGTCACTTCTACGGAGAGACAAGCCGCTCGGAAAAGGTTGCAGGAAACAGGTGCACGGGGTGGTCACGTGATACAGTACACAGCCGTCTCGATTTCGGGGCACCTCGCACAATTAAGAGATAGGAAAGAGGCCTGCGCCACCCAACGGCAGCTCATTATGTACATGCAGGCAAAGGCATGAAGGTGGCATAACACGTGGTTAAGGCTTAAAACGGGCGTCGATGGGTCGCCATGCATCGAGCAGCGAAAGAGACCACAGATGAGCGGGGCGGGAAAGACAGGTGGAGGAACTCAGTGCCCGTAAAGCACTAAAAGCAGTGAGGAACGCTTGCAGCCTTGCTCAGGCAGAGGAGAAACGGTTCAGAGTGACGGCTCCTACAGTTGCGAAAGCAGCCAGGGTGGTCAGTGCTGGACACATTGAATGCAAGCATGTACAGTCAGATCTGGTCGACGCCTGAGTGTGGCTAGCGCCTTCTATGAGGCACCATAGAATGTGCTAAATAATTTCCTGAAAAGCATTTCGTTTTGACAATCAGATGGAGTACACATTTTTTAAAGACTCCTTCGCCTGCATACAGCACCCATGCACTCCAGGTAGTCATCTTTGCTGCCTCTAGGCAGTAAATGTAGCCATGTTTTATAGCGGTATACATGTTCGCACCCATCTGGGCACTAACAATTTCCTGGCCCATATTAGTAGAAAGCGTAAAAAATTATGGCTGCTTACCAGAAGGGTATAGGACGACTTATACGTATTAGCTAGTTCATGAAACGATTTATGCATTAATGCTGCATACCATATGGAACAGCGAATGTGTTTACGTTATGGGACGGTTAGAAGGGTGCATTGTGGTTTGTGAAGTCTATAGGCACGAACATGGAGGATTTTGTTGCACAGCATCCTGAGCACATCCGTCTTCTGTTTGCCTACATACGGGTTCCGATCGAAAACCTGCTTTCGCACAATGTTTCATGAACAGCACTGCAAAATCACCAGTAATTTTTTTCACCAAAGTGGCGATTGGCAGTTTGGATAATTTTGAAGTTTTGGAGACAGTAATCACATTCACAACCATAAGGATGCACATGAAGTTGCAAGTATTTTTTATTGGAAATCTCAAATAACTCACACCAAATTACACGCACGCTTGGTGGACAATTTCAAAGTTCTTTTAAGAGTTGTACAGCACCCACACAGGTTTACGCACCCTTTTTTTTTTAAGATAGAACATCCTTGAGCATGTGTGCGTGTGTTCGACGTGCCCTTTCCAAAAGAAAAAAAAATTAAGGGCACGGAACCTGCTTCGTTGTGTGTCTGGTTTCCAGACAGAGGAAATGAACCGATTGACGGAGAAGGCAGCTCATGGTAGGCTGTTTATTTCCAGAGGAGACCTGCGGTTGGAAATAAGACAAGAGGGAGAAGTTCTGATGATAACTATGCAGGGCGTAGTGAAATGGTTTCGAACAGACTTAACCGTAGTACCATTTCACAAATTAGCACCAGTGATGTCTGAGGGCAAAGGGCAGAAGCCATCACCCTCGAGTAGTCACCCTCCCACCAACCTCTACCACAGCAGAGGCTTCACCCTACCTACCAGAAGCCGATGAGAAGCCTCATGCGATCAATCAATCAATCAATCAATCAATCAGTCAGTAGGTCAATTAATCAATCAACCAGTCAGCCAATCGATAAATCTATCAAAGTAACTTTATGTCGCAACTTCGCAAGAGAAAAAGGTGGCCGGTGGTATCTGATGAATGAATTGGAAAAGTGAATAACGCAAGTCCAAGTTAATGAGATTCCACTCCACTAGCTCCCGCATCGGAAGCTCAACTCACTGCCTCGGTCCGCCACTGCTGAATTCGCTGCAGTGGTAGACGGGCATGCCTGCAAAAAAAGGGCCCAGTTCAAGCAACCACACAGTGCAGAGTAGCAGCAAGAGTCATGATCTAAGACACGATTGTATTCATTAAGTGCAATATGATCCTTGGATTAAAGCTTTGTCTCAGTGAAGAAAATCAAAGGAATATTTTATGCCAGGAAGGAGCAGATCAAACTCCATCCAACTTGGTTCCTGAACAAGAAAATTTAATGCAAGGAATACGGGACATGGAAGAAACTCGGTCAGGAAGAACACAGGTGCTTCTAAGTACAACTATCTGAAAGTCTGTGCTTGTCCTGTTTGCATCTCTTTATGTCCCAAAGCTTTCACAGGTTTTCTGTTAAGAAATCATGTCACGCCAACTAACCATTCACTGAGTGCTCCTCGATTCTATTTATTTATTATGTGATACCGTAAGAAGAGCCTCATGTCCCTGGACCCACCATCGGTGTCACACTTTGCCACAGGTGAAGTGGAGAGGGAAATGTCACTCTCCACTCTGGCATGTGTGGTCGTGCATAGACAAGGTTCTCATGCTATCCCATTGTCACAGCTAATGGCAATTAGGTGTCCTCCAAGTTTTTTATTTGTGTAGTTATTTATTTATAATAAGGGAGTAATTACTCATTGGCATCCACCCAAGCGCAGCCATTTGGCTACAAAAGAAAGCTATACAGCTTTCTCAGAAACTTCGCAGTTAAAGAAAAATTCGTACTGGTCCGGGGTTTGAACCCGGGACCACCGCTTCACCGGAGCAGTCGCTCTACCAACTGAGCTACACAGTTTCTGAGAAAGCTGTATAGCTTTCCTTTCTAGCCGTATGGCTGCACTTGGGTGGATGCCAATGAGTAATTAGTGCCTTATTACAAATCCACTCCACCTTGGGGGATTCCCCTAAACATTTGACCAGTTATTTATTTATACATACTGCAATGCATCGACTGCTATGGCAGGAAAGCGTTGAAAATGTATAAAGTAAACATTTTAGTATAACAGAGATGAACGACTGAGTAGTTTCATAAACAAAAAATACAGTGCAGAGAAAGGACAGGGTAAACAAAAGAGAAAATTGACAAATGGCCACCATGGCTCAGATGTGCAGTGATTATGCACCTTGAATGGCAGATGCAGAAGTTTGAGATGAACATCAGCGAATGGACCCAAGTAATGAATTGCAGACTTTGACAGAGCGGGGGAAGAACTGAATTGGAGCAAAGCATATAAACTCAGGTAAGGGCCACACTTATTTTTTCTAATCCTGATGTGAATTTTGAAGGTACTGCCCATACACGAAATAAAACATATTACCATATTTTTTTCACAATTATCTTGTCGAAAATGGGGTGGAACCATTGCACGACATTATGTGGTATATAGTACATGTGTAATAGATTATAAAGTTTAGATCATGATCTATTCCCACTGATGATTCCGGCACAAAGCATATTTAATAATTATTTGAGAGCACGCCTCTAACTAATAATGCAATGTACGATTATTAGTGATTAAATGTGACAACATGAAGAGAGTGAGAACAAGTTCTAGGAAAAAAGTGTTCAAAAGGATGAAAGGTCACGATCATAACAGTGATCTTTGTGTCTTTTGTTTAGTGTTCACTATAGATAATCCAGTTTTGTTAGAGCTAGCATACATGCGTAATCAATGTGATTAGACCATGACATGTTACGTGCAAAAATGACAGCAAAACAACTTTTACTCAGAAACCTTATCTACAGCACGGCCGCTGAAAGAGCAACTAAGAAGGGAAGGATAATGTTTGTCACAGAAAGACATCAGTGCAGTTTTATCAAAATCGATGTTCATTGATGTTCAAGAGAATACTGCTATCTAAAACAAGCAGCGACTCCAGTGCCACACCATAAGAGTCAAATAACTAGGAGAATAAAAATGGAGAGGAGTGCACTTGGCAGGCACTCTCAGGTGATTAATAGCAGTTTACCCGTATCCCTTATGAGAAAAGTATATGTAACAGCTGTATCTTACCGTTACTCACCTATGGGAAAGAAACATGGAAGCTAACAAAAAGGGCTCAGCTTTAGTTAGGGACAATGCAGCGAGCTATGGAAAGAAAAATGATAGGTGTAATGTTGAGAGGCTGGAAGCGGGCAGAGTGGGTGAGGGAACAAACGTGAATTAATGACATCCTAGTCGAAATCAAGAGGAAGAAATGGGCCTGGGCAGGGTATGTAATGCAATGGCAGGAGAACCGCTTGTCTTTAAGTGTAACAGAGCAGGTTACAAGAAAAGGCAAGTGTAGCAGGGGGTGGCAAAAAGTTATGTGGGCAGATGATATTAACAACTCTGCACGGATACGTTGGCCGCTGCTAGCCAAGGACAGGGTTAATTGGAGAGACATGGGAGAGGCCTTTGCCCTGCAGTGGCCGCAGTCAGGCAGATGATGGTGATGACCAGTATCCCTCAAGAGAAAAGTGTATACCAGCTGTATGTTGCCAGTACTCACCTAAGTGCAGAAACGTGCAAGTTCACGTGAAGGGCTGAACTTCAGTTGAGGGCAAATCAGTGAGCTATAGAAAGGAAAATGGTAGGTGCAACGTTAAGAGACCAGATAAGAGCAGAGTGGGTGAGTAAACAAAGATGAATTATGGTATTTTAGTTGAAATCAAGAAGAAGAAACAGGCATGGTTGTGGTTTATGGTTTATGGGGTTTAACGTCCCAAAGCGACTAAGGCTATGAGAGACGCCGTAGTGGAGGGCTCCGGATATTTCGACCACCTGGGGTTTTTTAACGTGCACTGACATCGCACAGCACACGGGCCTCGAATTTCTCCTCCAAAGAAATTCAGCCGCCGCGGCCGGGATCGAACCCGTGTCTTTCGGGCCAGCAGCCGAGCACCATAGCCACTGAGCCACCGCGGCGGCGAAACAGGCATGGGTAGAGCATGTAATGTGAAGGCAAGATAACCAATGTACTCTTAACGCATTCACTTCTCAAGCTTCCGATTTACCATCTTCACTTCAAAATAGTTTCTGAAATAATTACGCATCAGCAGATTGCACCCCATGCTTAGCTACTAATTTTTCTGTAGTACTTCTCACTTCACATGACACTAGTTGCTCACTGTTTTCAAAAATGTATTGCAGGAAGAAAATTCCCTTTCCACCGCTTCTTTTGAACCCGACCATGGCATTACAGGAAGACTTAAGCTTCAGGGACACTAAAAATTGATGTGCTGCTTTTTGGCAGTGAGAGGGATGCAAAGTGCAAATACCATAAATTTTGACATGATACTGAAAGCAGTAAGTGTGACTTCATTTACAAGAAGAGGATTAGGACTCTGACTGTGAGCATGGCACTTCAGATGTAGCTTGAGCCGCTGTTCGAAAAGCCGAAAGCTTGCAAGGATATATTTGTGACTGTGATGAGTTTTGCTGTTTACTTCAGCTAGCAAAATTCATCTAATAAAGAATGTGCGACACCAAGTAACGATGCAAGGATGCAACAATGGCACAGATGGAGAGCATTCGCCTCACATGCAAAAAGGACAGGGGTTTGAATCCTGGTGCTGCGCAATTTCGCCACCGGGTTAAACAAAAAATTAAAACTCCGCGTGTCAATGGAATTGCATAACCAGATCTGGAGTGCGGCTTGATCTTGGTGACTAGAACTGACAATGCACTCGCTCACCAGACAGATTTGGCCACCAACGCGGGTTACCTAATTGTCATAGCCAAACGGCCAGCCGCTGAAATCGCACTCCTGAACCTGGTGTCCCACACAGTTATAGAACTTCGCACCAGATCCAGGAGTGTGTCGAAAGTCCGAGGCGGCATCCGGAGAAAGCTGCAATGCGCAAAGGAGAAAAAAAGGATTGAAGGAAGGTTGCAAAGATTGTGCTTTGCACCATAAAGAAACAAATGAAAACTTACTCTCCGTGGTATTCTTCATCGTGCGCCTGCAGCTGCGGTAGCAGGCGGCTTGCATGTCCGGCCACTATCCGCGATCGGAGGCAGGGTCGAACCCACCAACAACGCCGTCGCCGCTCTTTCTGTGCCGTACGCGCGCGCGCAGCAAGAGCTTGCGCGGTCGCAGAGCACATCAGAACAGTGACGACGTCTTCCTCCTCGCTGAGGTCGCCGTAAAACATACTTTCGTTGAGCCGAGGTGCGATACAACAAAATGCCTCGGGACAAGCGCGAGCAAGTGAGAGGCGCGAACGACCACATTCCCGATGGTTCTCGCTTGGAACGAGAACAGAACGAGAAGGCGACTCACGTAGTCGCCTTCCTAGTGTGAACATCGGTAGTCGCGAGCTGCTCCCAGGTCGCATGCTATTTTACATGCGATGCGAGTAGCACGCCCTGCGCGACTCGCAAGTGTGAATGAGCCATGCCTTCTTTCCTCCATGGCCGCCATAAACTATCATTACAGAGGCTAGCCTCTGTACTATCATAAACAGTTGTTGTTGTTTCCGGAGCCCTCCACTACGGCGTCTCTCATAGCCTTGGGACGTTAAACTAGTTAAACCCCATAAAACCAAACCAAATCAGTTGTTGCTGTTGTCGTTGTTGCCTGAGTGACTATGTGGCCAGATGGGTACTCAGACTTAGCCAAGCGCTGCACTGGCTTTGTGATCATTTGTAATCACGTGTTCATAATGCATGAGAAGTGTACGCAATATTTATCACAAAACCTTTCGAAAGAAATTACTTGTTGTTTGTTAGCAAACAAAATGATTCTGCGTGCCTAAGCTGTATTTCCCTTGCATACACCGTTAAGCTCTAAAACGACTCTCCACTAGGTGGCTCAAACCGACGACAGCATTATGGTGGCCACCATAACAGCAATGGACGACAGCCTTTTCGAGCGTGAGTTGACGCACGCAAGCTGAGAGAGATCTTCGCTTAGAGTGAGTCTTTCGTGCGTTCATTGAGATGGAGAGCGAAGATGACTGTGCAGAAATTGGTCACCACTTGACGGACAGAAAATGGAAGGGCCTTTCGAAATACACGAAATCGCGGTACGCGAATATAAATGGGAAGTACGAGCTGACGGTGAAACAGGGTGAGTGAACTCTTTTTTGTTGCCTTTCTTCTGAGGTGTTTGAAAATATGTCTTGCTTCAACAGTTTTCCGCGGTTAATGCATTTCATCTACCAAAATGACGCAGTTTTCAAACACAACAGCTGTGCATATTAGAAAAGTGCATGAGTAAGAATGAGAACTTTTTGGGGTCAGGATCAACAGCACACAATCGTGCACCAAACCGATATCGCTGATTGCTAGTATAAAAAGTGATAGAAACAGAAAAAGAATTGCCGAAAGCACTCACGGCTCTTACCTGTAATTTTGCAGAACGGAAACCATCGCTTCCTAAATTTATGAAACCGAAATCGGCTCTTTGCTAAACCTCCAAGAAAGGCCAACTCCCGTGAGTATCGAAAGAACTGCCAGATACTGTGAAGTGCTGAGATAATTCTTTCATTTCTTTTTAACGCCGCTTTCTTCCACCATATGCTGAAGGGAAAATGCTGGTCTCTGTCAACATTGCAAAATTGGACAATTTAAAACTGGTTTTTGAGGAAAGGAAATGGCACAGTATCTGTCTCACATCTTGGTGGACACCTGAATCATGTCCTAAGGGAAGGGGGAAGGTGGGAGGGAAAAAAGGAAGATAGAAATAGGTGCCGTGGTGGAGGTCTCTGGAATAATTTCGACCACCAGGGGATCTTTAACATGCACAGACATGGCGCCTTTTGCGTTTCGCCTCCCTCGAAACGCGGCCGCCGCGGTCGGGTTCGAACCCGAGTGCTCTGGCTCGGTCGACGAGCGCCTTAAACACTGAGCCACCGCGGCGGGTATTGGATAACTTGTTGAACCAATATTTTATTGTGTTTGAGGCAACAGCTTTTCAGAATGAAGGGTCAAGACTCGACTCGTTGTGTGAGCTGCTTTCAGTATGCAAATGACAATAAATACATTATGGTGCGTATGTCATGCTGAGTTTTAACGTTTCAAAGCTACACATGTTGGCTCTGAGAGGCGCCGTTGTGGAGGGCTCCGAATTAATGTAGAACACATACCGCCAGGCTGATGAATTCTTTCTGCATAGCGGGATTCTCGCTTCACAGCAAATCGTCCCAGACTGTTTCATGATTGAACTCCACAGCCCCTGGGGAGCTGGCTCATTCTATAGTTATATGTGTGCCAAAGTACCTTTCTCACCACAGTATTTACATACCCTGTCCTCTACCTTGTGCTGATTGTATATACCTAAGGTTTCTGGCGAAAAGTAGCTGTTATTTTGTATCTTCCTCTTGGCCATTGCTTCCTTTGGTGAGAGCGATTTGACTGGGGTGTGGCAATTTCCTTCTATTGAGTCTGTAGCCTTCCGTGGTTTCTCGGTATGTGACCGTTGCTTCTCTTAGGTTTTAAGATTTTCACATTTGGGGCTCCTGATGACGTCAAGACCCTCTCGACCAATCAGGGAATTTCTTTGCGGAGAAACCCGGTGGTTTGCCCTAAAGTCCCTTTATGAGCTTTTCTAAAAAAAGCTAAGTACAGAAAACGTTTGCGGCGCCGCCGATGCACATTATTGGACAGCGCCCACTTCCGGTGGGGAACTGGTTCCGTTCCACCATATTCTTCCTAAGTCGTCCGGCTGCATAGTTCGACGGCGCTTGCATGCTACGTTTCTTGCTGGTATAGTTGTGCTGGTGAGGGACATTCAGCGGCGGGGCCTTTTTTTTACAAATGCCGTTGTTTGCTGGAAGTCACTTTAGTTTTTCGGGCACTTTTTTGTGCCCGCAGCAGCAGCCGAAATGCCAGGCTATTGCTCCTTTGGGTGCTCAACCCAGTCACGAAAATGTCTGGCATTGTTTTCAGTGCCGCTTGCGAAGAACGATATTGTGTGACAGAAAGTTTGGCTCCACAGGATTGGGAGAAAAAATTCGAGCCGACGAAGTCTAGCAAGCTAAGAGGAAAGTTAAATTCCTGCTTTCCATCGTTGAGACTCGATGCTCTAGTAGCAAACTTTGGCTGGCGAGTCAGAATTGGTAAAGCTCTCAGCTCGCACTGTGTTTGCCGATTGTTTGATTATGCGCTGCTGTCCGCCTCTGTCATTTCGTAAATGGTTGGTTTAGGTTTATGGGGTTTAACGTCCCAAAGCGACCAAGGCTATGAGAGACACCGTAGTGGAGGGCTCCAGAAATTCCGACCACCTGGGGTTTTTTAACGTGCACGTGTGCACGTGCACTTTAATGTGCAATAACGTTCTCCTCTTCAGGGTCTCTCGGAAGCACTGGGCAATCATTTAATAAGGTCCGGCAGGTTTACAGGGCAGCGGTCTCCAACTCTTCCCTCCCTCCAGCGCTGTCACAGGCATGAACGCTGATTTCCTCTGCTCTTTTGTCGCCTTCGAAAAAATCCAACCTTGAAGCAAGCACCAGATATGGTAGTAGTAGCGTATAAGAACGACCGGCATTCATGGAGTTGTCCTTGCTACTACAGAGATGTGCCAGTTACTTCGCACAAGCAATTGCACAAGGCGTTGAAAGCAAAGCAATAGTAACTCTTCTGCGCACGTCTGTACTCGTGTATTTGTCAGATTGATGCTGGAACCTCATGCATTTGGTGGCTCACGAGCTCTCTGTAAATTGTCTTTTCTTTTTGCACTCAGAAGAAGGAAAGCACGAACCCGAACCGCAATCGGTCCCGCAGAGGCCACAGGGAAGGCACCGTTGCACTCACTGCCCCTACTCCAGCGATAAAAAGTAAGACAGATTTGACTACTCGCCTCGTTTGGGTGCTGCTAATATGTCTACGTACACCTATGACTTTGCAACAAATAAGTGTTCTCCAATATTTAGATTAAAGAAGGGTGGGAGGGGACGGGCGCAATAGCACGGTTTGACAAGAGTTAGAACAGGATGCCGTGGCATTACAGAGAAAAAAAAAACATATACTGCAGCCTCCTCCACCCGTGATACATGTTGTGGCGCCATCTGGGGAGTGGCGGAAATTTGGCTGCTACTGGTTGAAAAGAAACGATGAAAGCATGAGAATCCAGTTCAGAGACACCAACAGAGCCTGCTAAGTGGCAAAAGTATGCTTGAGAACTGTCGCCGTGTGTCGAAGCAACCATCACTAGCATGAACTGAGCATACACTGTGAGAGCTGGCGGTTGGTTTTTGAACAGTGGAGCTGGTGGAGGAGAGGAGCACATGCGCGGAGCAGCCGTGTGGCAAAGGCAGAGCTGGATTCGCGGCCACGGATGGTAACACGCATGCAGTGGGCATCTTAGTTTTTATCCCCTGCGCCGTCAGTGAGGCTTGCATGCTTAGTGTTTATGGTTTAGTGGGGTTTAATGTTCAAAAGCGACTCAGGCTATGAGGGACACCGTAGTGAAGGTCTCCGGAAATTTTGACCACCTGGGGTTTTTTAACGTTCACTCACATCGCACAGTACACGGGCCTCTAGAATTTCACCTCTACGGAAATTCAACCGCCATAGCCGGGAGGCATGCTTAGTGTGTCGGCTTCTCTCTTCTAATGCAAAAGCATTTCTTGTCTCATGAAGGGCGTCTACAGGGACTGTTCACAGAGCGTGTCCGTACGAACTATCAATTATCTATTATAGGGGCAATTAATGGAATAGTTGATTGAATAAGTATGTAGTTAGCTTGAATAAAATCACGAAATGAATAATTTAATGGTTAATTAATTGGCCAAGTTAATTACTTGAACTATTGATCCACTTAGCAAGTAATCAGGAATTAATCAAATTGATCAATTATTTATTTATTCAGTTAATAAAATAAACAAATTTATTAAGTCACCATACCGACAAATTAATTTGGTGACAGTCGACTGAATTAATTAATACACTTAAAGAAGTACTTTGCATAATCGTCTGTAATTTAATCAGTTTGATGAATTACTTATTGAAAATTATTTAATTAGTACTTCTTGTCCTCACTAAATGCTTCAGCAATGGCACTCATGCCTTCAGACGTGGCAGAAGTGGAGTCAGAGCAAAACTTAGAAATGGCAAAGGCGTAAAGAAACAAACGCGCAGCAGCACAGTCGGCAGCAGTAAGAGAAATGCTTCGCACTGCTGCACCCAAGCAGACTTAAGTGCATCCCTGGAATTTTCTTCCGTTGTCACCAACCCAGAAGCCATGTCACCGAGCACGAGTGGACCCACAAGGGCGAACGGCCCTTCGTGTGCCAGGAGTGCGGGAAGGGCTTCACACGCCGGCACTTTCTCACCGAACACCTGCTGGTCCACGCTGGGGAGAGGCCGCACGAGTGCACGGACTGCGGACGGCGCTTCAACCGAAAGTCCACCCTGTCGCGTCACCGAAAGGAGCAACACTCTGTGGATGGCGGGGCTAAATCGCACCTGTGTCCCCACTGCGGAAAGGGGTTCACCCAGAGGAGCCACCTCAACACGCACCTGCTGACACACACGGGAGAGAGGCCCCACGCCTGCTCACAGTGCGGGGTGTGGTTCGCGCTACGCGGCGCTGCCGTGAGACACGAGAGGGTGGTGCATTACCGCCAATACAGGCTGCACTGCCCCCACTGCGGGAAAGGGTTCAGGGATGTGGCCAACATGAGACGCCACATGCGCACACGCCACGGCTCTGCTGTGGAAGAGGAACAGCTGTGCAGAGACTAGTGAGGGAGTCAGTGCTGGTGGAGGTAAACGTGAGGGAGGGAGGGAGGGAGGAAGTACGCCAGTCATAGAGCCGACATGAAAGAAGTTTACACAAACAAGGAAAGGAAAAGCGAAGGTGCTCTTCCCGCGCCCTCTGTTGGGGGCGTTTTTTCCCGCAACAGCTGTGAAAAATTACACAAAGTAGCTTTTGGCGCAGAAAGACAGCACAGAAAGGAACTTTGCAGTGCAGAGTGCTAACAACTCAGGTTTTTATTGTATAAAAGCAAGTGTTTTTATGCACAATGTGTTTGTATCAACAAACTGAGAGAAAAGAATTCACACACGAACATATCAATTCAACTGCAATCCCGTCATCCCACGAGGAGTTTCACTTTGTTGATACGAGAAGTTGATGCATAAAAGGAACTGGTCTGCCAATAAAAACCCGAGTTGTTAGTTAGCGCTCTAGCCTGTCAAGTTCGTTCCTTCCTGTGCTGTCTTTCTGGCCTAAAAACTAATTCCAGTAATGCACCTACTATACTGCGGAAATGTTCTCGCAAGTTACAACAACTACCCCCACAGCAAGCGTTACTCATGCTATGCAGTTATTAGGGAGCAATTCACAGGGATACTTTACAGAACACTCAGGACATATCACTAAACCTAGCGGCGTTGCATTGCAATCCCTCAGGGCCGATATACACTCAGTGGCAAAAAATAGTTTGCTTTCAAGAAACATGTTAATTGGGTTGGTTGGTTGGTTTATGGGGTTTAACGTCCCAAAGCAACTAAGGCTATGAGAGACGCTGTAATGGAGAGCTCCAGAAATTTCGACCACCTGGGGTTCTTTAACGTGCACTGACATCGCACAGTACACGGGCCTCTAGAATTTCTCCTCCAAAGAAAATCAACCGCCGCGGCCGGGATCGAACCCACGACTTTCGGGTGAGCAGCCGAGCACTATAACCACTGAGGCACCGCGGCGGCGCACGCACACACGCACGCACACACACACACACACACACACACACACACACATGAAGGCTGTGCAGAAGATATACAGACACTAAAACAAGCAAAAAAAATGCAATTGCCTGAGGTGAAATGATCTGCTCTGTGTCACTGCAGTTTCTAAATAACAATAAAAGGAAAAACCTGCACGAATCTTTCATAGTTCTCAGTCAGCTGTGACAGCTTAAATTCTTCCCCCTGCTGCATTTGAATTGAGTGCGCTAACCCTTATGCTCACCATAAGCGCACTGAAGGTGCCTCGATGTACGGTGACTATAGGTGGTTCGTTCCTGTTGTCCTAGTCCGTAAACTCACAATATTCTGTTCACTTTTGTCTTGTTGTTTCTGTTGTTCTGCTTGGAATATGATGCGTTTCATGGTTTCATTAAAAAGTGTAGTTCTGCACGAGCCAAAAAGGAGTGAGAGGGGCGGGGTGCAGGATACTTGATCTTGCACCATTTTGAATGTTCACTGTTTTGTTATTTCACACTTGATGCGAAAGTATCTGTGCGATGATACTGTTATCGTATTATTTTCATTACACTGCCTGCTGTTGTTAGCATTCGGTGTTTAATGTGTTCTAGCTGCACTATGTGTTCTTGCTAGCGGAATGTGACTGTGCAACTCTGTAATTGCGACAAGTTTGGCATTTGAGCTATTTATTTTAGTTTTTGGGATTGTTTATGGTCATGGTTAAAGGGGCCCAGAAACACTATCTTAGTTGACTATTTTGCCTGTTGGTCGCATACAGTAACAATGGTGCTATTAGTGTCGGTAATACCGCGTATATTCCGTTTTTTAATATTATAATGTCCTCCCAAAAACAAATTCATGGCTCTGATGGTGTCCCCACACAGTGGCGGGTTTCAGCAGCGGATATGATATCACCTGGCACGAGCTTGATGATTGTACAAACAGTAAATATACTGCAAATTGTGTGAATAAATAGAGAAAAATTTTCTCACCTGTCTGCGTTTTATATTAGATCAAGAAAAACAACTTGTTTGTCTTAGATAAAAGTCCTGCAAAGCAAGTAAAATGAAAATACACCACCAGGGGCTCTGGAATGGAAATGACGCTGCCAGTCTCGGCAAGAACGAGTTGCAGAGAGCAGGCAACCGTGGAGTGCAAACTTCCGCGACGGGCTCTGGCAGGCTGTTTTGATTGGTTGCGCCAGGTGTCGTCATCGGGAGAGCGAAATAGGAGTGGGAAGCCCCGCCAAAATCAAGTTGACGGCAGCGTTTTGTTTGCTTGTATTTTCAAATTTCTTCATTGAATAACTCCTGTTCCTGTGCATTGATTCCTGTAATTCTTTATAAGTCATCATCTGTGTGACATAAAGAATCCACCTGAAGTATAGCCGGTATTCTCTCAAGCAGTGTTTCGCAGCCCCTTTAAGAACGCTTCCTGAGGTGTATATTGCATTCATGGTTCCAGCCCGCCCTGTAACGTCCCTGCAACTAGCAGTATTAATAAAGGTGAATGAATAAAAAAGCAAATGCTCTTTGATCACCATAACATGGAACTGACCGCCATGAATCTGTTAACTCTATGAGCTATTCGTATAGCTTTTTTTTTCATAAAGCCCAGAGCAATAGTGATGAAACAATATTGGTTAACATCAAAGAAAAAAGAAGATCTGGCTGCATCATGCTTAAATTTTTGCTGTACTGTATAGAAGGATACAACTTAAAAAAAAAAAAAGCAGCAGTTAATAGCACTAAGCCACGGTTCGCAGCATACTGTATTGCTCTGTTGGCCAATCATAATATTTAACGAAACCAGCCAGGTATCAAAATTCTAGAGCTTATAATTATTTTTTTTCATTAGCGCTTGTGTGTGTGTTTCGTCTCTCTTGTCCGTGTCTTTGTTTGCGCTATAACATTTCTACTTCAAGATGAACTACCAACTCGCCCAACAGGAAACATTAATAATATAATTTTTTGCGATTAGTTTTTTGTTTAGGTAAGAAGAAAAGTTTTAGCAACTGACAATTTTTTTTGTCGTGGAGGACATCTGTGCAGTGGTCGTGATTGTGGGCAGAGCTTCATAGCAGACTTGAAGGGGCCACGACAGCCTATTTTCGCGCATACCGTGCTTATAGCATATAATTCCCAACACATTAAGCTGCAATTTCCCGAAGTTTCAGTTGATTCTGTACAGTAGATATTTTTAAAACAAATTTTTTTCGTTTCTCTTGCGAGCTCCTTGGTGGTCTGGCAACCTCTGATCGCTGACGTCACAAGGGCATACTCGCCCCGCGTCGTCTGATGTGCGCTGTTCGCTGCGTTGAGGTACTTGCTCGCACATTGTGTACGGCGGTTACTCAACAGGTTTTTTTCTTTTAGCTTAGCGGAATAAAATGCATTTTGCATGTTTTGTTTTCAGAAGCCTTCAGCCTAGTATGCAAGCTTAGTGATCTTTGGGAGTATTAATTAATTAATAAATAGACTCAAATTATCACGAGGTGGCACTGCATGGGTGTGTAAGTCAAACATATATTTCTTTCGGCTCGTTGAACCCTTTTGCGGAACCAAGGCACTAGCAGAAGCCAACACGACTCGAATGTTTCACTGCCTGCATTGACGAATAGTCGCTGCCACCTAAATGGGTGCTTCAATATAATAGTGCATCATTTAGCATTTACTCTGCTTGTGCTAAGTCTGCAAGGAATGCGACAATTACGATTACTGCAGCCACGCACTGAGGTTGCTTACTTAGCTGTGCTCAAACAGTACTGATTGTTTGCTTGCCATGACGTAAAGTGGGCTCTCCATGTCTTAAATATTATCTACTCTTGCTCAGAAAATGTAGTTTGACTCTTTACACACTACAATAACACTGCAATAACAGCCGATGCTGCTATCGCCTGCTTTGAAAACGCTTCGTTTACGTACGGCGCTTCTTGCTAATTGTTTCTGCTTCCTCCAATGTCATCAATACTTGATTTTAAGTCGCTTTACCTGAAAATACGTTTGGACACCACTTGCATTAACGAAAACAGCCAAATTCGTTGTCCACAGTCGAAGCCAACGACCGCTGCTGGCTGCATGCCGACCTTCAACACACATGCTCTGCAGACCGGGTCACATCGGCACTTCTCCCTGACTCTACGGGCGTCCTGCGATCAAGGCAGTAATCGCTTTGAAGTCACTGCAACCAAAACTACGCTCGAAGGCTATTTGCATGCACTAAGAGCTGTGAATTTCCTCTTCGCAATCGCCGAAATCGCAAACACGAATCCTGCGGACTGGCTAGGCCTCGTCGCAAAAGGGGCAAGGGGCCGGCACTCTGCCGTCCACCGAAATTTAAGAATCTGGCAAAAGTTGACCAAAGCTCACTGTTTACACTGCTACAATACGCAGCCGTTGGTCGTGCTGACGTCATGGTCAGTTGTAGCGTGTCATACCTGTGCGTTAGCGACGGCATCTGCATACCGACCAGCCCACCGACCGTCAATCGACGTCACATTGGCCTAGTGTGACCGGAGCATACCAGAAAACTATGCTACTGTTATTGCTTTTGCGGCACTAGTCACTCATATATGAGGGACGCCTGCTACTGCGATCCCCTGCAAAAGTACAGGGGAGAAGAGAGCTCGCTGCGTGCTTTGCTGCAACAATAGCAGACGACGTTGCTTCGTGTATGCCCTAGTGACATCACGAGAGCCTTCAATATGGCGGTCGCTGCCGGTGGGAGGAGTTTACTGGTCTCAATTTCGGTCGCATTTTTTCGAATATACAGTGTGGCCTGGGCACCCAAATTTTGGATATTGAATCAGAGGCTCTTCTATTAATGGCTGAAGTACAAAATGGCAATACGAAGAACGACCCTGTCGTGGCCCCTTTAAGAGAGTATAGACACCTAATTTTGGTGGCGTGTGTTCTTCTCTGCAATGATGCGGAAGACACTACTATGCATGAATAACCAGATGGTATTTGCCTATGACTGTAAATAATTTATAATCAAAATTTTCTGTCATGCTGTTTTGGTTTTGGTTTCAACAGCCGAACGATGGCTGTGATGTCAAAGAAAGGCGATAGGTTATGTGAGGCATGGAAAAAGTGCAGTATAATCACTACTTCATTATTTTAATTCACTACAGTGATGAAGCCAGCCTTCCTCATGAGCTGCAATGACAACGAATGTAGAAGCACCGAATATATTGCAGTTTCCCATGCCATATATGACCTACGTCTCTTTGACGTCACAGCCATTGTTCAGCTGTTGAAACCAAAAACTGAAACAGCAAGGGAAAGAAATTTGATTATAGATTCTTTAGCAGTCATAAGAGAATACCGCGTAGTAATCTATGTATAATAATGCCTTACGCATCATTACGAAGAAGAAAACACACATCCAAAAGTTAGGTGTCTATACTCCTCTATGTTGTATCCGACTACAGAATGCCTGCTTTACGCTTGGATTTACAGAAGACCTGCTCACGTATGGACTTGCCAAGGTAAGTGATGGAAGCTTTATTCCTGCAAGGATGATCAGACAAAGCTGCTCTGTTCGGTAGTGTGTGTTTTGTGCGCTGAGTTGTAGCAAGCACTACAACCTCCTTATACCAACTGACACAAAACTACAGTGGCAATAATTGAGCTTCTTTTTCCGCTTGCGGTATGAGTGATGACGGGATGCTTAGACGAAGGCTCACAACTAGATCCAGACCCTCATCTCTTCCTTCCGCTCCAGAGCCCAGATGGAATTTCTAAAAAATTCCCTGCTTCTGACAAAACTTACACCTCAAAGCTTCAACAGAAAGCTTCACTACTGAAAGCTTCAATTTGGCAAATCAGCACAAATCGATGTCATTCCTAACCGGTACATTCCGAGGAGCGATCAAGGCTACGCACGTTAACACCATGAAACTCGGGGCTTTATTTTACCCTTCAAAACAAAAAATTTTTACAGATATATGCCCAAGGAACTTTGCGTGAAATGTTGTCCGAATGCAGGCTTCACTCGCTGAGATTTCACACACACTACACCACAATTTTGCAGAATGCTATTGCTATAATGCTCTCACAGTAAAAAATAAGCTGGCTAAACAACGCTACAGCTTTGTTAAAACATCCGGCTAAAGCCATGATGTCCCTCACCTCACTCCCCTTTCTTCTTTCTCTCTTCTTATTCTCTCTGTCTTTTGACTTCTGTGCTTCATTGCATCTTCTTTCCTCTCCTTGTTCGTCTTCTTTCTATTCTTTTTATTCTGCTTTTTCTGTCTTGGCTGGCAGATTCCTAGGACAATGACTACAATGGCCTTCAGTTACACGTGACTACACTGGATGGGATCCCAGCAAAGGCTCTCGTCATAAAATTGATTATGCTTACACTATGCTGCCGTGTAAGCCACCCAAAAGCAAGCTTTTTAAATCTGTCCCTTTTTTTTCATTTATTAATCCCTTAACGGACGGTCTAGGTACCCAGACAGTGTAAGACTGCTACAGTCACTTTCCTCTTAACTACTTATAATCCCTACGCATATGCGCAAAAAGAAAAAGATTGGTTATCAGGAAGTGAAAGGCGCAGTAACTGCCTCACTTCTCGGTCAGCTATTCAACTGCGCCGTGAGGGAAGAGATCGAGGGAGGTGGAAGCGAAAGAAGAAAGAACGAGGAGCCGTAGTGGAGGGCTCCAGAATAACACAGACCACTTGGGGATCTTAAACGCGCACCAATGTCGCACAGCACACGCGCACCTTTCGCTTGCCGCCTCCCTCAAAATGCGACCAGGTTCGAACTCTTGCACTACAGCTCAGTAGCCGAGCTCCCTAAGCACTCAGCCACCACTGCGAGTGTGCAGAAATGCATCTGCGCTGTGTGAAGTGGGTTCGTGCTCGAAATTGTTCTGGAGCCCTCCACTACAGTACTTCTTTCTCTCTTTCTTCTTTCACTTCCTAATAATAAGCAAGTCACCGAAACTTTCATTTCCTTAAAAGTGGTGTTCGTTTTCAGATGCGGACATAACGTCCCAGAGGTGATTCAAAGCATTTGGAGGCACCTTGCAAGTGCGCACCATCGAAGGTTGCATGATGAGCGAGGTGGTCACTTCAATGGAGAGACAAGCCACTTGGCAAAGGTTGCAGGAAAAACGTGCACAGGGTGGTCACGTGATAGAGGACACACATGCCTCGGTTTCGGGGCACAGTTAAGAGATAGAAAAGAGGCCTGCGTCACCCAACGGCAGCTGATTATGTACCCACACGTGAAGGCGTGAAGGCGGCCTAACACATCGTTAAGGCTTAAATAGAGCGTCGGGGGGTCACCATGCATCAAGCGACGAAAGAGGCCAGAGATGAGCAGTGTGGGAAAGATAGGCGGATAAATCAGCGACTGTAAAGCATTAAAAGCAGTGAGGAATGCTTGAAGCGCTGTTCACCTAGAGGAGAAACTGTTCTGAGCAGCGGCTCGTAAAGCTGCGGAAACAGCCAGGGTGGTCAGTGCTGGACACATTGAATGCAGGCAGGTACAGGCTGATCTGACCGACAGCTGAGTGTGGCTAGCGCCCTTTATGAGGCACCATAGAATGCGATAAATAATTTCGTGCAAAGCGTTCCATCTTGACAACGAGATGGAGTACAAATTGTTTAATGACTACTTCGCCTGTATACAGTGCCCATCCACTCCAGGCAGTCACCATTGCTGCCATTAGGCAGTAAATACAACCATGCTTTATGGCAGTATATATGTTTGTAGTCATCTGGACACTAAGAATTTCCTGTCCCATATTTGTAGTGGAAAGCATAAAAAATTTTGACCGCTTACCCGAAGGGTATACGATGACTTATATGCATTAGATGGTTCACAAAACGATTTACGCATGACACATACAATACAAAACAGCCCATGTGTTTACGTTATGGGATGGTTAGAAGAGTGCTTTATGGTTTGTGAAGTTTGTAGGCACAAATTCGGAGGATTTTGTCGCACAGCACCCGTGCGGGCAGCATCCTCTGTTTGTTCACGCATGTGTTCTGATCGAAAGCCTGCTTTCGCACAATACTTCCAGGTTAGCACTGAAAAATCACCAGCAATTTTTTTCGCCAAAGTGCCGATTGCCAGTTTGGATAATTTTGAGGTTTTGGAGACAGCAATCGCAACGATAAGAGTGTGCATGAAATTGCAAGTATTCTTTATTAGAAATCTCAAATAACTCGCAACAAATTACATGCACGTTGGGTTGGCGTTTTCAAAGCTTTTAGGAGAGTTGTACAGCACCCATACACGTTTACGCACCCTTCTATAACATCGAGATGAACAGCCTTGAACTTCGCCTTCAGTTAGACGCGCCCTTTTTTGGAAGGATCAAACAAAAAACCAGTCTTTCTTGCTTTGTTTCAGCTGGAAACGCATGGTCAGCCATCTTGTTTCGGACAACATTGTTATGCGGGAAAGCGCACTTGCGGAATTTTGAATATCCCTTATTGAGGCACAAAGAGTAACGAAAGCTGGCCGGCTGCTGTACATTGGCATGCTTTGTTCCATCACACGACTTTCTCAAAGCATTTTCGCTAAAAAGCACTGCTAGTGGGAACATGTTGGTATCAAAATCAGCATAAAAGCTCTTTTTGGTAAAGAGTACATCGTGAACACTTGGTGTGTCGCGTATTTGCAACACTGGCCATAAATGGGTTAAATCTCTTTCGAACCCTTACTATGCATGGCAGGACTTAATTTAGGGATAAGTTCTGAAAGTTCATTCATCAAGCAAGAGGCCAGAATGCAGAGACTTATGAGGTATTTTATTGGCATCAGTGTATCAAGCACTAACCTCATTGATGACAGCCTCTTCCACGCTGCTCACTGTTTCAATAGCCCACCCTGAATGTTAACCAGATTATCAAAGGGGTGACTCACCTAACCAGTTTATCAAACAAGTAACTCAAAAGGCATTTTACTGGAACAGTAATAGTAGAACCATTCCACAAATTCGCATCACTGACGTGTGACGGCAAAGGGCAGAAGCCATCACCCTCGAGTAGCGCCACCCTCCCACCAACCTCTACCACAGCAAAGGCTTCACCCTACCTACCAGAAGCCGATGAGAGAAGCCTCATGGGATCATTCAGTCAATCAATCAATCAGTCGGTTGGTCAATTGATCAATCAACCAGTCAGTCAATCGATCAATCAATCAATGGGACTTTATGTCGCAACTTCTCAAGAGAAAAAGGTGGCCGGTGGTATCTGATGAATGAACTGGAAAAGTGAATAAAGCGAATCCAAATTAATGAGATTCCACTCCACTAGCTTCCGCATTGGAAGCACAACTCACTGCCTCGGTCAGCCACTGTTGATTTTGATGCAGTGGTAGTCGGGCATGCCTGCAAAAACAGTCCCAGTTCAAGCAACCACATAGTGCAGAGTAGCAGTAAGACTCATGATCTGGGACACGATTGTATTCATTAAATGCCATGTGATCCTTGGATTAAAGCTTAGTCTCAGTGAAGAAAATCAAAGGAATCTTTTATGCCAGGAAGGAGCAGATCAAACTACATCCAACTTGGTTCCAGAACACGAAAATTTAATGCAAGGAATATGGGACATGGAAGAGACTCAGACAGGAAGAACACAGGTTTTTCAGTACAACTATCTAAAAGTCTGTTATCGTCCTGTCTGCATCTCTTTATGTCCCATAGCTTTCACAGATTTTATCTTAAGAAATCATGTCATACCAACTAGCACTTCACTGAGTATTCCTCTATTTTATTTATTTATTATGTGATACCATAAGAAGAGCCTCATGTCCCCGGACCCACAACCGGTGTCTCACACTTTGCCACAGGTGAAGTGGAGAGGGAAATCTCACTCTCCACTCTGGCATGTGTGGTCATGCACAGACGAGGGTCTTATGCTATCCCATTGTCACAGCTAATGGCAACTAGGTGTCCTCCAAATTTTTTATTTATGTACGTATTTATTTATATGTACTGCAATGCATCAAGTGCTATGGCAGGAAAGGGTTGAAAATGTACAAGGTACACATCTGAGTATAACAAAGAGATATGCACGACTGAGTAGTTTCATAAAAAAAATACAGTGCAGAGAAAGGAAAGGGTAAACAAAAGGGAAAGTTTACGTCCGGCCACCATGGCTCGGATGTGCAGTGATTAGGCATCTGGAATGGCGAATGCAGAAGTTTTGGATAAACGCCGGTGAATGTACCAACGTAATGAATTCCAGACTGTGATATAGCGGTGAAAAACTGAATTGGAGCACAGCGTAACAACTCAGGCAGAGTAGAACGGTGGGGCTAAGAATTAACATGCAGAAAACAAAAGTAATGTTCAATAACCTTGCAAGGGAACAACAGTTCGCAATTGGTAGCGAGGTGCTGGAAGCAGTAAGAGAATATGTCTACTTAGGGCAGGTAGTGACCGCAGATCCGGATCATGAGAGGGAAATAACTAGAAGAATAAGAATGGGGTGGAGCGCGTATGGCAGGTTCTCTCAGGTCATGAATGGTAGCTTACCAATATCCCTGAAAAGAAAAGTATATAACAGCTGTATCCTACCGGTACTCACCTATGGGGCAGAAACGTGGAGGCTAACAAAGAGGGTTCAGCTTAAGTTAAGAACAACGCAGCGAGCTATGGAAAGGAAAATGATAGGTGTAACGTTAAGAGGGCGGAGTGGGTGAGGGAACAAAACCGGGTTAATGACATCCTAGTTGAAATCAAGAGGAAGAAGTGGGCTTGGGCAGGGCATGTAATGCGAAGGCAAGATAACCGCTGGTCCTTAAGGGTAACGGAGTGGATTCCAAGAGAAAGCAAGCGTAGCAGGGGACGGCAGAAAGTTAGGTGGGCGGATGAGATTAAGAAGTTTGCGGGGATACAGTGGCGGCAACTAGCAAAAGACTGGGTTAATTGGAGAGACATGGGAGAGGCCTTTGCCCTGCTGTGGGTGTAGTCAGGCTGATGATGATGATGTAACAACTCAGGTAAGGGCCACACATTTTTTAAAATTCTGATGTGAATTTTGAAGGTACTGGATATACACGAATTAAAAAACATACCATATTTTTTTCTCAATTCCCAATGGTGCATAAATATCCAACAGACATCCGATTTAGATCTGACTGTCCAGGATCGGTAAAGGACGGCAAGGGGAGAAACACAGGACATTCACTTTCGGGCATCCCAAATGTCTATTTATTTTGACACAAGAGGCGTCCTACGGAAGTCAGCACACGGCTGTTCGATATATATCCTGCGACCAACGTATTGTGGACGTAACACTGGGTGTGTTTTCAGCGTGATTTGAGGCGCCTTCAATAAATGCTTCAAGTTGGTTTTTGATAATGCAATCTGTACGCTGTTTACATCAGTGCCAGACCTCTCCCCATCAGTAATGTGCACTCCGTGCAAGCTACTGTGGAAATTACGAGTGTCGACATGACTGTGCTTCACCTTCATGATCGCTCCGTACCTAAATTCAGCTCACTTTGAACATTTTAGGCTGCACAAGGTGGGTCAGGCGGAGTTATATCAGCAATTTTTATGCTCCATTATGCCGCATAAAACACCGGTCCTACCGACGACGGCGCCGTGCTCGAAGTCCTTCTCGCGCTGCAGATCTTCGGACGCTTCATCGGCTGGTTTTCAGTTCTGTCAGTATTAAGGGAGGAAAAATAGGGAATCGACGTTTATGCATATGTGCAGCATGCACGCAAGTGCTGTATTACATGTCAATGAATATTAGACTTTTAGCATACCGTAATACAAAACTGACAAACTTAATTCCCATCGGTCAACTCTTGAAATGAATTTTACAGTTAATGACTCAGCAGTCCGAGCTAAACACCTCAACGAGGGCACAATGGGCCCAGAAAAAAAGCCATGCCTCTAATTTTTAAAGTGGAAGCCTTTAATGCCTCATCGTTGTAAGTAGGAGCTGCCGACAGAAATGCCATGCTTTTCAGTTGGTCGAAATGGTCGTGACGTCACAGTGCACGAATTTCAAACAGGGCCAATTGTAGTTTGGATAGTAACCATGCAACCAATTAAAGGGGCGATATAGTGATGCTCCAGGTAAGTGGGACTGAATTTAGTAATTGACCAATTATCCTAATTAACCTTTCTTGTCAGACCAGAAAAATATTTAGAACCGAGTAGGAAATTGGTGGAGTTGGGGTATCGTACCAGGGTCTCCGGAGTGCGAGACGAGCACACTAACCACTCTGCCATGCAAGCTCTTTTTCTTCTTTCATGGTATTTATTTAGATGGTTTTGTGCAGAAAGGATATATATACATATGTGTATGTGTACACACACAACTATTTACACAGCACCTAGGCAGGCGCTACGTGGCGCAATTATAATAGTACACATATTATAACTAAAAGGCCGGTAAGGATATACAGCGCATCAGGAGAGGAAACCAATCCAGTAAAGTTTTCAATTCTTTGTTAGTGTCCGTTACCTGCGTCAACATTTGGGTAAAATGTATTGTGGGCGAAACAGCATGTTGAACGTTGCGGTCTTGCATGCGTGTTTTCCAAAGGCTATGATGCATGCACGTTTTCCAAATGCTATGAAGTCCAATCAGAATATTCATATCATAGGGGTTCGAGTCACGTTGGGAAACAACAAGGTAGCGCACACTGTAGCAGAAAATCTTTCGTTAGCGTCCTCTGCAACACATCCCAAAACAAAATCACGTCTTTGCAGTCTACAAAACAATGTTCAATTGTTTCAGGCACATTGCACAAGCGACAGTTTACAGAAGACAGAAAAATGTTTTTCCTATCGAGCCATTTGTTGACAGGTAGAGTTTCAGTGTGTAATTTATAGAAAAATGTTTTGGTGCAAGGAGAAATTGGCATTTTTCACACTTGGTTTAAAACATCATGACCCATGAGCCCAAAGTATAGACAGAACGATGCAGGGGGGGGGGGGGGGGGCAGAAAGAGCATCGATATCAAATCCCTGTACAGATTTTTGCGTGAAACAAAATATAAGTACTCATTTGAAAACTGAACTGTCAAAAAATGCATGAAGGTATAAACTTCCTGCATAAAGCCTATTAAACGGGGGTGTTCAGTAAAATTGGAAGAAACACTAAGTTCAGAAGTAGAGTCGTGAAGTTAAACTGCAAGAATGCTCTAATAATTGGATAGAAACAATCATGAAAAAGAAGAAACGGCCAACCAACTGTCTCACATACAGGTTCTCTAGATCCAGGCCACCTGTATAAACAGGCCTGAAAAGGTTATCACGCCGCATGGGCTCAAATTTCGAAGACCAAATAAACGTCACAAATTTACGATGGAGACGCTGTATGTAATTTCTGCCGCAGTGAAGGACCTGGAGTACGTAATAAATTCTTGTTGCCAGAAAGGTGTTGCAAGCCTGGGTTCAACCAAAAATTGAAAGCCAATGCTGTACAAACGTCTGAGCATAACGCTCAATGGCAGGAACTCGCTCTCTCCAGTAATGCACACTTGATTTGTAGGCATGAAGTGGAACACCAAGATATTTGGAGGCACACAAGGCCATTCTATTCCGGTGTACAGGGGCAGAGTTCTGCCCCTTGAATCAAACCATAGGCCAGAACTTTTGCAGCGATTCATTTGAGCTCCTGAAATGATGCCAAATTGATCTATCGTGGACAACACATCATCAATGCTGGGCTTATCAATGCAGAAAAACGCAAGATCGTCAGCATATGCCAGCAATTTGACTTCATTACCCAAAACAGGGAGCCCATGAATGTTACTGTTACGCAAAACACTCAAAGAAAGCGGTTCCAGGTAAAGAGTAAAAAGCAGAGGAGACATCGGACAGCCTTGCTTCACGGAACCCCCTTAAGTACAGAAAAACTCACGTTTGCTCGCTCTAGAAGCGAAAACAGAAATGAATGGCGAACGCAGTCAAATGCTTTTGCAAGGTCAATCTGAAGCAGAGCAAGCTGCTCATGACAGCTGGAGAAATATTCAAGAATTGTTCGCGCAGTGAGAGCATTACTTTGAATGAAGTGGCCTCTCAAGCCACACGTCTGGTGAGATACAATGAGTATCGACATTGCAAATCACAGGCGATTTGAACTTTAGCAAAAATTTTGTTATCCACATTTGCCAATATAATGGGTCTATAACCTTCTATGGAGAGCAGTTTTCCTTCATCCTCCACGCTAGCTCGATGGTTTGGAATGAACAAAGGCGCGCCTAGTGAATACGGTGTCTTCGTTCACTCCCATCTTCGTTCCTTCCCGTTACGGCGAGGTTCAGGTGTCCACCGAGAAAAGCCAATTTACCGATGACCAAGGCATAGAGTCCCCCAGAATTTTTCCTTCCTCCTTGGAAAAGGCGTTCAAAAGCACTAGGGCCATTTTTTTTTACCTACACTGGCTACACTGCTCTAGCAAGTGCATCATAAAATTATGATACACTAGTGTAGCCAGTGTAGGTAAAAAAAAATAACTGTAGTGTTCAAAAGTTATACACAGTTCAGATAGACCACTACATGACCACTATGACGAGGACAGCTTAGGATAAGTGGATGGATGATGGGAGCGTCTTCTTTAAATTGAGGTAATGACAGCTGCAACCAAGCCCTAGTTTTTTGCTTTATAATTCTTCAACAGTGTTTTTATTATACATTTCGTAACTTTAGATGGCTAATGATTATTTACAGAATACGTTAGCAAGGGTGCGCGCGGGGGCGCTGGTGGCGGCGGCTCCACTGATCTCCACTAGGTGGCTGGATGCCGCAGTCCCGCTTTCCGATTTAGAACTTTTATTTAGATTTAGAAGAGCTTTCCGAGACGAGCGCGAGCGAAGTCTTTTTAAGCATGAAATGCTTCTAGCTCCCGTTGTCGGCAGTGTGGTGACGTCACTCCGAGACCGAGTTTCAATGCAAAAAGTCGCGTCTTTCGCCCCTTCGTTCTCAATTTTTTGCATTGTTCGCGTGTAATTTCTGCTGTTCTATGAAAGGAACAAGCAAGCTGAACGCGAGAAATGTGAGCATTGTGTCTAGAACGTTCCCTGTAATTCCAGAGAAACCGAAGATAACAAGCATGCAGGTCTCACCCTGCCGCGGCAAAAAGGCACGTGCATTAAACGCTATGTTCTTGTCTGGTTCTTGTCTTCCGAGCGTGAAGGAGAAGTAGTGGAATGACGATGAGGCTAGGTCATCTTAAAACCGAATTTTCATGCAGCAAAGATAATTCACAGCGCGAGAGGAACGACTGACAAGAAAGACGAATGCTGCAGTGCGCGTGAGAAGCGCTGCTAGAAGCTGCACCAAGCACCACGAAAAGCCCATTCAGGCTTAGCTTGCTACAATACGAAACAGTACATGATATGCTCCGTTGAAAAAGCAGTACCATACCTTTTGGAGGCGCTAATGTGAACCAACCGAACATCGTCGACACCTCACCAGATAGTAGCCTAGCCCTCGCTACGGTTCGGTCTAAACATAATTCGTTAAAATGGTCGCTTGAAAGTCAGCTGCTTGGTGAATGTTTCCTCCTATTCTTTCTTATATTTATCCCCTTTTGTTAGCGTAACTTGGTCTTGAGCGCGGGAACAAGCATCACAGTGAAGAGACGAGTTGGCGACGCTACCACGGGACGACACAGAGTTGGGCAGACGAAGCTCCACACTGGCTGTATACGTCCTGTCGTAGTGTCGTCCCATTGCGATGCAATGGACCCTTACTTTTGAAACGTCTTTCCCGAAGACTTCGCTGGTCTGCTCACTCAGTTGACGGCGCAACAGGTAGGCATTGTCATGTAAAAAGACGAGAACGGCGAAAAGACGGAGTGCTAAGTGGGAAAACAAAACTGGAACTGAAAAACCGTGCTGAGGTCGGATTTCACGCACTGCCAAAGGCTGACTTCCGGGACAAGGCCGCTTACTTCCGGTGGCTTCACTTTCGGGCGCTCAATGCGCCATCCAGATTCCTAGTGGAGATCAGTGGCCGGCTCTTACCTTCTGACCTCCCATCGCCATCACACAAACGCACGCTTCGCGCCTTCGCGCGTTTCGCGGCTTTTTTGCTCTGTCTCTGTTTCTGTTTGCTCTGTCTTTTTTGCTCTGGCCTCCGGAGTGCACGTGAACTTGTTGGTAAGTGCACCATTTTCTACTAGCCATTTGAAGCCTGTTTAACAGCAATGAGTAGCAGAATTCCGAAACTATAGTTTGTTCTCGTGTTCAGTGCTTGCGTGTTGAGTGCCATACCGCTACCGCGAGAACGCTCGCGAAAAGGCTGCGGGGGAGGCAAAAAAACTTTACAGCTCCTTGGATGTGCTAATATGGACGAAGAGGTAGTGCGTGCGTGCGATGTGAAATCAAAACACTTGTTGTTATACCCTCACTTGTAGCCATTTATTTACACTGTCTCGTTTTAAGACAGCTACCTCACCATATAATCTGCTTGTTGATGCCCTTCTTGCTCAATGCACACTGACAGTAGTTTTCTTTCATGGTGCAGCACAGATAGTGTGCCATATGATAATTCATTCAGTGTTGCATTTCACACAAGTGCAATCTAAACACATCTTTAGTTTTGTGTATTCTCATATTTTATTAGGTTTACTTTTTTTCTGAAACATCAAAACATCTTGCTGCGTGTATGAAGGAAGCCAGTAGTCATTGAAACCAAGGAAGGCTAATTATATTTCAGGTAAAAAATTATTACACTGCTAATTTCTTATTGATCAACACCACCAATAAAAATAAAAACGTTCCTCTATGCTTTTCTTGGTTTCAATGACCGCAGGCCTTCTTCATATGCATGTCTTAATGAGCCCGTCATTTTGTATACCCTTGCCTTCTCATCTTGCTGTGTGGTCATTTAACTGTGCAGAATGACTGAGTGACTGCCGACCCGAACCATTGCTACTGCAGAGTGACAAATTGAAGTGTTTCCTGGGTGGACATTTTTTTCTGGGCTGAGATTCAAGACACTTGTGCAGTCTTTTCCCTGATCTCCAGCTGTGGTTGCCTTGCATATTTTTTTCTCACCACATTGTTGCAACTTGTCCAGTAATGTGTCATATTGGTGAAGTTTTCATTCATAGGGTCACACTGTGAGGTTCTTGAAATTCCGCAGGTGGTGTGACGCTCTTCCTATGTTGAGATTTTTCTTCTTTTTGTATGGTGCTTTTAAACCTAATTTGTGCATCTGAACTATTATTAGGTATTCCAGTGACTTGTTTAGTGCTATGCCAAGAGCTGAGGTTTTTTGTTCTGCAGCTCTCATTTCTTTTCCATTTCCTCTGTTTTAGCAACTTGTTCAATGCTGTGGCATATCAATGAAGCTTCAGGACTATGAATAAAGCCTTAGCACTCAAAGGATGTAAGGAAAAGCTGGTCACCTTAAACCTCTTTCAGAGCAGCGTATTGAGAAACTCAACCACGATAGTTTCTTCATTTTTTCCCCCCTGATTTCTCGTCCTAAAATTTTTTACGCGGGTGTTAAACAAGTAAATATGGTAGCAATCGTACAACGGCCCTTAGGTTTGCAGATTTTCACATTTGGTCCTCCTGATCATGTCATGACCCTCTTGACTAATCGGGGAATTTCGTTACGGAGAAACCCCTTGGTTTGCGCAAGACGACAATCCAAATTGGCACCAATAAATGGCACGCAACCATGCACATGCACTCACATACGTACGTACACGTGCACGCACAAACGAATACATGCCCACTGGACGGGGGTCTCTTGACTGAGTGTTCACCTTTGTACGAGTGGACTACTCTAAAAATGTACTTACTGTTTTACAAAAGTTGTGTGGGCACGCAAGTGATACTGTCCCTTTTGAGACAGTACAAGACACCAGGAGTTTGGAAATTCTCGGTATGATTTTTTGCCCGGCACATACCTGTCTTAATTATGCCATGCCTGAATTCCTGGCAAAACTGACCATTAGAGAAGCTCTCAAACACCTTCTGAGGAGAGTACATAAACTAACATAAACGCCTAACATATCTTAAAGGACTATAGACACCTGGCTTTTGGGTGCATGTCTTCTGTTTGCAAAATGATGCGCAAAGCATTATTATACATGGATTACAACCGCATATTCTTGGTTGTGTGTCGTGTGAGGCATGAAAAAACTGCATATGGTCGCTGCTTCCCCATTCGTTGTCATTCTGTCTCTTGAAGAAAACTGCATTGTAGTGAATTAAAACAATTAAACAGTGAAAATATCGGAGTTTTCCCATGCCTCACGTGACAAAAATCCGCTCTTTGATGTCACAACTATCGTTTTCTGTTGAAACTGACACCGAAACAGTCATGACAAAAAATTAAGAGCGGCCGCCGTGGTGGCTCAGTGGCTATGGTGCTCGGCTGCTGACCCGAAAGACGCGGGTTCGATCCCGGCCGCAACGGTAGAATTTCGATAGAGGCTAAATTCTAGAGGCCCGTGTACTGTGCGATGTCAGTGCACGTTAAAGAACCCCAGGTGGTCGAAATTTCCGGAGCCCTCCACTACGGCGTCTCTCATATCCTTAGTCGCTTTGGGACGTTAAACCCCATAAACCAACCAACCAACCAAAAAATTAAGAGTACATATGTAGCGGCCGTAAGTGAACTCTGCAAGGTGATTCACGTGTTGTAATGTCTTCTGCATGATTGAAAAGAAGGAAACATGCCACGACAATTAGGTTTCTATATTCCTTTAACATATATAACGTAAACACCTGAGCCAAATCACGCTCTTCTACATGCAGCAGAGAATGCATACAAGTTGGCAAGTGCTTCTGGCTGCCTTTTCATGCTCGGGGACTCCTCCGTTGCATTTGCACCTGCCGAGTTCTGTTCGGGGGTGGCATTTGGTTAGATTCTTTCAAATGTAAGGGAGCTACCATGGCCACGCCAGTCAGCAGTCAGGAAGCTCCACCCCCTGGGGAATTACCGCGCGAGGGGCGCCAACCTTTGAAAGTGCAAGAAGTGACGAGAGAAGAGGGAAAGGCACGAAGACAATGAGATTTAAATTTCGACCGCTGTTTTAAATTTTAGGTTTAGATTTAATGGGCCTAATTGAAGATCAAAAAGCAACTCAGGCTATGAGGGACGCCTTAGTGAAGGTCTCCAGATAATTTCGACCATCTGGGGTTCTTTAATGTGTGCTGACATCGCAGAGTATACAGGCCTCTAGCATTTCGCCGCAATCGAAATGTGACCGCTGCGGCTGGTATCGAACTCTCGTCTTTCAGGTCAGCAGACAAGCACCATAGCCTCTGAGCCAACGCGATGGCCTGTTCCAGTAGTAGTTTTTGATCACAGATAACTAAGTTTCTACAGTTGGCAGAGCACCGGACGTGAGATTCGAAGGCCATGGGTTCGGATCCTATCAGTGACATGGGATTGTTTTTCATCTCCGTTGTCATGAATTATCTTTAAAATAATTACCCACTTAATCTTTGATTGATCAACATCACAAATTAAAAAATCCCTTATGCTTCTTGGTTTCGGTGTCTGTTGGCTTCCGTCATGTCCGTCCTTTATAGTACGCTCGAGTGTCAGCTGCAATCACTGCTACTTGCTGCTTTTGCAGAGCCAATCGAGGCGTAGGAGAGAAGGCCACAGGAATAGAAAATTAACTATTACAATTATTTATTTATTTATTTATTCAATAAACCCCTAAAGGCCCTCAATCGAGGGTATTACATAGGGGGGAGCAATGACACACAACGCAAAATAAGAATGAGCAAGCACCAAGGTGCAAAACATAAATACAAAAAGCACATGTAGAAAACAAAGCAAGAAACAAACAAAAACCTGTAGTATACATTGTAATTTACACGAAAAAAGAACAGATAGCGTTTTAGAGGCAATAACAATCGCAGGAACAAAAAAAATAATAAAACAGCTCAATGCAGCAAGTGGTACAATCAATTAGTAAAGCTAAACAGACATTTGGGTTAGAAGGTCGTGAAACTTGTTAAGATCCCTTTCAGAAGCGATGTGTGATGGTAGATTATTCCAGTCGACTATAGTACGTGGTACGAAAGAGTTAGCAAAAGAAGAAGTGTGGCATGATATCCGTTTAACTTTCAGCGGGTGGTCGCGACGTGGAAAAAAAGATTCAGGTGATTGAAAAAAAATGTTATGGAGCAGAACATGATGGTAAAGTTTATGGAAAAGGGTCAAGCGTGATAGTTTGCGGCGATGTGATAACGTATCAAGTTCGGCGCGAGCCTTTAGTGCGGTGACGCTAGTATGACGAGAATAATCAGAAAAGATGAATCTAACGGCACAGTTTTGCAAAGATTCCAAGTCATCTATAAGGTATGCTTGATCCGGGTCCCAGATGGCCGACGCATATTCGATTTTAGGCCGTATTAAGGTAACGTATGCTAGTTTTTTTAGGTGAAAAGGCGCTTGTTTAAGGTTACGTTTTAGAAGACCCAGGGAGCGGTTAGCAGCTGCAAGAATATGGCTAATATGGTAATTCCATGTTAAATTGGACTGAAGGTGTAGTCCCAAATACTTGTAGGAAGTAGAAAGTTCAACCGGGTTATTAAGGAGAGTGTAAGATGTCGGGATGCGGCAAGACTTGCGAGTGAAAGAGACAAGTTTAGTTTTAGAGGAATTAAGGGTCATTAACCAAGAAGAACACCAGTTACTAATGGAATCTAAATCAGTTTGCAAAGATTGGCGGTCAGAGTCATTAGAAATGCTACGGTATATAACACAGTCATCAGCGAATAATCTGATTTTGGATGATGCGCAGGCGGGTAAGTCATTTATGAAGATTAGAAAAAGTAAAGGTCCCAAAACGCTTCCCTGGGGAACACCGGACGAAACGGGTGAGGAGGACGAAAGATGATTATTGACAGAAATGAACTGAGATCGGCATGCAAGAAAAGCTTTAACCCAGGCAATAACATCGGAATGAATGTTCAAGTGGGTTAGTTTGAGCAAAAGTCTGTGATGGGGGACCCGGTCAAATGCCTTAGAGAAGTCAAGGAATAGCGCATCGACTTATTTGCCTGCATCCACTGATGAAAAGAGGTCGTGAGTGAAGCCGGAAAGTTGAGTGTCACATGAAAAACCCCTTCGAAATCCATGCTGATATTTGAATATGATGTTATGGTGCTCAAGATAGCTGATAATATTAGTGTAAACAACATGTTCCATTAGCTTAGATATGGAGCTAGTTAAGGATATTGGACGATAGTTGAGGGGATTAGAGTGGTCACCAGATTTGAATATCGGTATTACTTTAGCTACGCGCCACCAGCTTCACCAGTTCACCAGCTTTCTAGTTAAAGCAATTCACCACTTTTGTGGTGTTCGTTAACACAGCAGAACTATGCCGCGAAAGCCATACTGTTACCTCAAAAAGCCTATTTCTTTAATCAGTGCCGTGCTTTCCTGAAACACTTGGTATATATCTATCGCCCGCCATGAAAAGCTCCTAAAAAGGCCTGCATTAACTAATAATAACCTTCTCTTCAGGGTCTCTCGGAAGCGCTGGAAAAACATTTAATAAGGTCCGGCAGGTATCTGGGTTGGCGGCCACCAACCCTCGCTCCCCCTTGGCGCCGTCACTGGCATAAACGCTTATTTCCTCCGCTCTTTTGTCACCTTCGGAAAAGTCGAACCGTGAAGCAAGCACCAGATATGGTAGTAGCTTATAAGAACAACCGGCATTCATGCAGTTGTCCTTGCCAGTACACAGGTGCGTTGATGGTACTCCGCACAAGCAATTGCACAAGGCAATGAAATCAAAGCGATAGTAAACCTTCTGCGCACGTCTGTTACGTGGATTTGTGAGATTGATGCTGGAACCTCATACACTTGGTTGCTCACGAGCTCTTTGTCAATTGTCTGCTCTTCTGTCCTCAGAAGATGGAAACCACAAACCCAGACCACAATCGGTCCTCTCCTGTGACACATGCGGCAACTTCTTTTCCACGCAAGAGCACTTGTGGCGCACAGGAGGCGCAACACCCGCAGAGACCACAGGGAAGGCACCGTTGCGCCCACTGCTCCTACTCCAGCGATTACAAGTGAGACACGATTTGACTGCTCGCCTCGTTTGGGTGCTTTTAATGGGTATACGTACTGTACACGTACGGCTTCAAAAAGGAAGTGTTTTCCAATTTTTAGATGAAAGAATAATAGGATGGGAGAGGGAAATGCTCAGTTACAACAGGATAAAGGCGTTAGAGGAAAAAGAAAAAATATATACATATATTTTCCTCCCTCCTTTTGGACGAACAAGTGCCAGTCAGAGCTGGATTCGTGGCCACTGGTGGTATCGTATGCATGCAGTGGGCATCTTAGATTTTATCCTCAGGGCTGTCAGTGGGGCTTGCGTACTCAAAGTGTGCCGCCTCTCCTCCCTTTTTCTTTTCTCAACCAGAAATAATGTCACCACACACGAGCGTATCCACACTGGTGAGCGGCCCTTTGTGTGCCAGAAGTGCAGGAAAGGATTCAAACTGCGGCATCATCTCACCCAACACCTGCTGGTCCACTCTGGGGAGAAGCCGCACGAGTGCACAGACTGCGGACAGCGCTTCAGCCAAGCGTCCAATCTGTCGGTTCACCGCAAGGAGCAGCACTCTGTGGATGGCGGGGCTAAATCGCACCTGTGTCCCCATTGCGGAAGGGGGTTCACCCGGAGGGGCCACCTCAAAGCTCACCTGCTGACACACACGGGGCAGAGGCCCCACGCTTGCTCACAGTGCGGGGTGTGGTTCACGCAACGCAGCAACGTCATGAGACACGAGAGGGTGGTGCATTACCGCCAATACCGGCTGCACTGCCCCCACTGCGGGAAAGGGTTCAGGGACGCGGCCACCATGAGAAGCCACATGCGCACATGCTACGACTCCGCCGTGGAAGAGGGACCACTGTAAGGCGAAGAATGTGGGACTCAGTCCAGGTGGAGGTTTTAATAAAAGAGAATTTCGTTCGTGCTGCGACAGATTTTTGTATTATGAGGCAAACGTGAGGGAGGGAGGGAGGAAGTACGTCAGTCATAGGGCTGACATGAAAGAAGTTTATACAAACAAGGAAAGGAAAAGTGAAGGCTCTCTTCCCACACCCTTGTGTGCGTTTTTTCCCTCAACAGCTGTGAAGAATTACGCAAAGTAATTTTTAGCGCAGAAAGACAGCACAGAAAGGAAAGAACTTTACAGCGCAGAGCGCTAACATCTCAGGTTTTTATTGCCAGACCACTTGCTTTCATACATAGCGTGTTCATATCAACAAACTAAGGGAAAAGAATTCACACATGAATCTATCACTTAAATTGAGATCGCATTATCCCACGAGAAGGATGGGAGGAAATTCTTTCATTCACTGTGTTGATACGAGCAGCTGATGCATAAAAAGTAGTGGTCTGGCAATAAATACCCGAGTTGTTAGTTAGCGTTCTGTCCTATCAAGTTTGTTCCTTCCTGTGCTGCCTTTTTTGTCTTAGAAACAAATTCCAGTAATTTACAACAACCCTGCCGAAACGTTCTGGCAAGTTAGAACAACTAGCCCCAACACAAGTCTTACTCATCCTGTGTAGTTATTAGGGAGCAATTCGGAAGGATACTTAAAGAACACTCAGGACGTACGACTAAACCTAACGGTGTTGTGATCCCTCAAGGGCAAAAAAGTAGTTTGCTTTCAATGAACGCGTTAATCAGGTGAGTTTCAACAAAAACTGAAAAAATAAAGAAGATTTTCGCGACAAATTCATATAGAGCAAGGCTGTAGAGAAGAATTGATATACAGCAACACTAAAACTGGAAAAAAAAAGCATTTGCCGGAGGTGCAGTGATCTGCTCAGCTTCACTGTGGTTTCTAAAGAACAATAATATGAAAAACATACACGAATTTTTCATTAGCGTAAGTTCTCAGTCAACCATGACTGCTTAAATTCTACCCCCCACTGCATTCGAATTCAGTGCACTAACTCCTATGCACATCACAAGCGCAGTGAAGGCGCCTTGACGTACGGTGACTATATGTGGTTTGTTCCTATTGTCCTTGTCCGTAAACTCACCCTATTCAGTTCGCTTTTGTCTTGTTTCTGTTGTTCTGCTTGGAAAGTGATGTTTTTCATTGCTTCATTGAGAGGCGTAGTTCTGCACGAGCCAAAAAATAAGAAGGAAGGGGGGGCTGTCCAGGATGATTCATCATGCACCATTTTGAAAGTTCACTGTTTTTTTTATTTCACACTTGATGGAAAAGTGTCTGTGTGATGATACTGTTATAGCATTACTTTCATTACACTGCCTACTGTTCTTAGCATTCGGTGTTTAATGTGTTTGCGCTTTACGGGTTCTTGCTAACGGTATTTGACAATGCAACTGAGTTGCTACAAGTTTGGCATTTCAGCTATTTATTTTGGTTTTTTCCATTGTTTATGGTTGTAGTTATGAACACTTTCTGAGGTGCATATTGCATTTGTGGTTCCAAACCTCCCCCTAACATCCCTGCAACTAGCAGTATCAATAAAGGTGAATGAATAACCAAAGCAAATGCTCTTTGATCAGCATACCATGGATATGACCACCATGAATATGTCAACTGTGTGAGCTATTCGTATAGTTTTTTTTTCATAAAGCCTAGAGCAATAGTGATCATGAAACAATATTGCTTAAAATCAAAGCGAAAAGAAAATCTGGCTGCATCATGCATTCAGTTTTGCTGTAGGCTGTAGAAGGATACAACTTTAAAAAAAAAAGCAGCAGTTAATGGCACTAAGCCACGGTTCACAGCATACTGTATTGCTGTGTTGGCCAATCGCAATAACAAACGAAATCAGCCAGGTATCGAAATTCTAGATCTTATAATTTTTTTGCGAGCAGTTTTTTGTTTAGGTAACAAGGAAAGTTTTAGCAACTGACAATTTTTTTTGTCGTGGAGGAAATCTGTGCAGTGGACATGAATGTAGGTGGAGCTTCATAGCAGACTTAAACGAGTATAGACACCTAATTTTGGTGGCATGTGTTCTTGTCTGCAATGATGCAGAAGAGATTACTATGCATGAATCACCATGTGGTATTCGCCTATGACTGCTAGATAATTTATAACCAAATGTTTCTGCCATGCTTCTTTGGTTTCGGTTTCAACAGCCAAACGAAGGCTTTGACGTCAAAATGAGATTATAAGTCATGTAAGGTATGAAAAAACTGTGATTTAATGGCTACTTCATCATTTTAATTCACTGCAGTGATGAAGCCAGCCTTCCTCATGAGCTGCAATGACAACGAATGTAGAAGCACCGATTGTATTGCAGTTTTTCATGCCGTATATGAACTACGTCTCTTTGACGTCACACCTATTGTTCAGCTGTTGAAACCGAAACAGCAAAAGAAAGAAATTCGATTACAGATTATTTACCTGCCACAGGAGAACAACATGTGGTGATCCATGTATAATAATGCCTAACTCATCATTACAAAGAAGAAAACACGCATCAGGTGTCTATACTCCTCTATGTTGTATACGACTGCAGAGTGCCTGCTTTACACTAGGATTTACAGAAGACCTTCTGCTCACGTATGGACTTGCCATGGTAAGTGATGGAAGCTTTATTCGTGCAAGGATCATCAAACAAAGCTGCTCTGTTCGGTAGTGTGTGTTTTGTGTGCTGTGTTGTAGCGAACACTCCAACCTTCTTTACCCACCTGACGCAAACTACAGCGACCATGGGCGCCAGGAAGGGGGTGCAAAGGGGGGCGGTTGCCTCCCCCCCCCCCAGGAATTACGGATATAATTTATGCCCTAGTAGAAAACAACTACAAACCTATCTCATCCCCCATCCCGAGACATCGGGTGCCCCCCCCCCTGGAAAAAGTTCTGCGGACGCCTTTGACAGCGGCAATAATTGAGCTCCTTTTTCTGCCCACGGTAAGGGTGACAACGGGATGTCTAGACGAAGGCTGAAAACTACTTCCAAATTCTCATCTGTCCCTTCCACTCCAGCGCCCAGATGGCATTTCTAAAAAAAATCTCTGCTTCCGACAAAACTTACGCCTAGAAGCTTCACCAGAAAGCTTCGATTTGGCAAATCAGCATAAATCGATGTCATTCCTGACCGGTACATTCCGAGGAGCAATTAGGGCCATGCACGTTAACAACACGATTATCATGGCTTTATTTTACCTTTTGAAAAAAAAAAAAAAACGTGTGTTTGCAGATAATGCCCCAGGAACTTCGCGTGAAATGTTCCCCGGATGCAGGCTTCACTCACTGAGTTTTGACACACACTACACTGCAGTTTTGCGGAACGCTATTGCTATAATGTTCTTGCAGTAAAAAAAAAAAGCTGGCTAAACTACACTATGGTTCTGTTAACATGTCCGGCTAAAGCCGCGATGTCCCTCAGCTCACTCCCCTTTCTTCTTTCACTCTTCTTATTCTCTCTTTCTCTCTCTCTTGACTTCTGTGCTTTATTGCATCTTCTTTCTGTTCTTTTTATTCTCCCTTTTCTGTCTTGGCTTGCACATTCCTAGGACAATGACTACAATAGCCTTTAGTTACATGTGACTACAGTGGATGGTATCCCAGTAAAGGCTCTTGCCGTAAAATTGATTATGCTTATGCTATGCTGCCGCGTAAGCCACGCAAGAGCAAGCGTAAACGTCTGCTTTTTAAATCTCTCCCTTTTTTTAATTTCTTAAACCCTTAACAGACGGTCTAGGCACCCACACAGTGTAAGACTGCTGCAGCGCCTTTTCTGTAAACTACTTATAATCCCAACGGAGATGCGCAAAAAGAAAAAGATCGGTTATCAGGAAATGGAAGGCACAGTAACTGCCTCACTTCTTGCTGAGCTATTCACCCGCACCGTGAGGGAAGGGATCGAAGGAGGTGGAGGTGAAAGAAGAAAGGAGGAGGAGCCATAGTGGAGGGCTCCAGAATAACACAAACAACTTGGGGATCTTAAACGTGCACTGACATTGCACAGCACACAAGCACCTTTCGCGTTCCGCCTCCCTCAAAACGCGACCAGGTTCGAACTCTTGCACCACGGCTCAGTAGCCGAGCTCCCTAAGCACTGAGCCACCACCGCAAGTGTGCATAAAAGCACCCGTGCACTGATTGACGTCGGTTCACGTTGAGATCCCCATGTGCTCGAAATTATTCCAGAGCCCTCCACAACAGTACTTTTTTCTCTCTTTCTTCTTTCACTCCCTATGCTAGGTTGAGAAATAAGAAAGTCACCACAGTTTTCATTTCCTTCAAACCGGTTTTCATTTTCAGATGTGCAAATAGCGTCCCAAAGGCATTTCAAAGCATTTAGTGGCATCTTACAAGTGGGCACCAACTATGATTGCATGGTGAGCGAGGTGGTCCCTTCAACAGAGAGACAAGCCACTCGGCAAAGGTTGCAGGAAAGACGTGCACGGGGTGATCACGTGATAAAGGGCACACCCGCCTCGGTTTCGGGGCATGTCGCTGATTTAAGAGATAGAAAAGAGGCCAACGTCACCCAGTGGCAGCTCATTATGTACAGTCAGGCCGGAATGAAACGCAAACATGCATATGTCATACATTTCTGCTTTGCAGCGAGATATTCCTTTACAACCTATTTTCGATTCTGCATTTCAGTAGGCCCTTTGCCCAGACATATGAATCAGGCTAGTTGTACACTTCAGCTGAAAGTAGGCAGGTAAAATATTTTGTTTTCTTGACATACTCTGTTTGCATTTCATTCCGGCCTGACTGTACACGCACGCGAAGACATGAAGGCAGCCAAACACGTGGTTAAGGCTTAAAAAGAGCATCAAGGGGCCACCATGCATGAAGTAATGAAAGAGGCCTCATATGGGCAGGGCGGGAAAGATAGGCGGAGGAACTTAGCGGCCGTAAAGCACTAAAAGTTCCGAGGAACGCTTGCAGCGCTGTTCAGCTGGAGGAGAAGCGGTTCAGAGCGACGGCTCCTACAGCTGCGGAAGCTGCCAGGGTGGTCAGTGCTGGACACGTTGAATGCAAGCAGGTGCAAGTGGATCTGGCTGACACCCGAGTGGCTAGCGCCATCTATGAGGCACCATAGACTGTGCTAAATAATTTCCTGCAAAGCATTCCATCTTGACGACGAGATGGAGTACACATTTTTTATTGACTGCTTCGCCTGTATACAGCGCCCGTGCACTCCAGGTAATCATCGTTGTCGCAACTAGGCAGTAAATGTAACCATGGTTTATGGCTGTATACATGTTCGAAGCCATCTGTACACTAAGAATTTCCTGGCCCATATTCGTAGGGCAAAGCGTAAAAAGTTATGACAGAAGGGTACACGACGATTTGTACGTGTTAGATGGTTCACGAAACGGTTTACACATTAATGATACCTACAATATGGAACAGCACATGTGTTAGGTTATGGGATGATTAGAAGAGTGCTTAATGGTTTGTGAAGTTTGCAGGCACGAACTTGGAGGATTTTGTCGCACAGCACCCTTGCAGGCAGCATCCTGAGCTCATCTGTCCTCTGTTTGTCCACGTACGTGTTCAGATCAAAACCTGCTTTCGCACAATGTTTCATGAACAGCACTGCAAAATCACCAGTAATTTTTTTCACCAAGGTGGCAATTTGCAGTTTGGATAATTTTGAAGTTTTGGATACAGCAATCACAACCATTAGGTTGCACATGAAGTTGCAAGTATTTTTTTATTGGAAATCTCAAATAACTCACACCAAGCTACACGCACGCTGGGTGGACGATTTCAAAGTTCTGTGAAGAGTTGTACAGCACCCATACAGGTTTAAGCACCCTTCTTCTTTATTAATATAGAACATCCTTGAGCATGTATGTGTGTTCAACGTGCCCTTTCCAAAAGAAAAAAAATTAAGGGCACGGAACCTGCTTCATTGTGTGTCTCGTTTCCTGGCAGAGGTAATGAACCGATCGATTGAGACGGCAGCTCATAATAGGCTTTTTATTTCCATAGGAGACCTGCGGTTAGAAATAAGACAAGAGGGAGAAGTTCTGATGATAACAATGCAGGGCGTAGGGAAATGATTTCGAACAGACTTAGGCGGGACACGACAGTCGTATAACGCAGAACTGGAGGCCACACATCAGATCTAGCATGCTATAAATGCAGTGAGGCAAGAATCCCGAAATGTTTCGAGTGTGCCCTATGAAGTTTAAATTCAATAGTAGTTCTGAAAGGGTGAATGAAATGTTGCCTGTTAAATGTAGCTGTTGAAGTGTAGTTGCCATTTCGCCACAATGAATGTGCCGCCTACAGCAAATTTTTGGATACTTTTTTCCATTGTTGTCCATTGAAGGTAACTAACCCTAGCGAAAATTATTATAAAGGTACGTATTCGTCAGATACATTTTTGTAATTGCTATATCGTTACCCAACTCTGACACGAGTTTGTATCAGTCTATGGGGAAGCGACATGTACAGTATCAAAAAACAACAGCGCAAAAGTCTTAGATACCTGCAATTATTATGGTCCTCAATTAATGTCACAGGCAAACCTGCTCATGCATATGCCTGCATATGCTCTGCTTGTCTATATGGAGTCGCAACATTCAAAAGGGACTTCAGAGTAAACTTGCTGCAATTGGACAGTGCAACATGGTGGTAGCCCTGCAAACGCTACTTCTTGGCATCGAGGAATATAACAGCTTATTCAGTTTTCTTTTTAAGGCATCTTTCATTAGTCTGATTGCGTATTAGTTGTCAAAAAGCACATAGGCTATTAATTCTATCATAATTTTCGTTAGAGTGAATGATGTTCACTATTAATAGATAAAAACGTCTGGATGTTGCTTTCAGTTCCTTGCTATGGTAACTCAAGCCCTCCTTGTGCGTTCAAGACGACGCAGGGTTCAACGGTTTTGCAGGATCAAACGTACATCTAAGACATGCTTATATACAAGACACATCCTACTGTGCACCGCACTCATATATAAGCTCGTGCTACATAGCACATGCGAGTAACTTGATGTTCGCAAGTGGATCATGTTTTGACACATTTTCTCATATTCACAAAAAGTGGCACACATTACCAGTGCCGCAAATTTGTTATCAACTAGTAATATGCTAATTAGTAAAAAAGAAGCGTTCCAAGACGGGAAACAATAAAGGACCCAATACTGTGCCGATTTTTCCTGCAACAAACACTTGGCTGTTTTTCCCGCAACAGTTCTCACACAGTGAGGCAGAAGGAGTCACTGAAAACTGGCCGGCTGCTGTACATTGGCACTCTTTGTTCTTTCACACAACTTGCTCAAAGTGTTTTCACTAGAAAGCACTGCTAGTGGGAGCACAATGACATCAAAATCTGCATCCAAGCTCTTTTCGGTAATAAGTACGTCGTGTACATTTGGCATGTTGTGTGTTTGCAACACTGGCCATAAAAGGGGTAAATCTCTCTTGAACCTTTACAGTGCATGGCAGGACTTAATCTAGGGACAAGTTCTAAAAGTTCGTTTATCAAGCAAAAGGCCAGAATGCAGGGACTTATGAGGTATTTCATTGGCATGAGTGTATGCCAATAAGCACTAGCCTCATATGCGCATGCAGTAGCCTCATTAAAGGGTTCCTGAAAAAAGCATTCGAGGTTGCCTATAATACGCTCGCATTATGTAGAATACAGGCCATAGAGTGTTCATGCCATGTGCTGGACCTCAAACGCGAACTGATCATTTACAGTATAGTTTTAAAAACTCTCGTCAGTCGGTCGATAGCTCTGTCAGTCAGTCAGTCAATCAATTGATCTTCTTGGAAAATTTTAGCGTGAAAAACACGGACAGAAAGAGTGGACGACACTCTTTCTGTTCGTGTTTTTCGCGCTAAAAGCTTGCAAGATGTATGTCAATCAACTCACCCAATATGCAGTACTGTTGAATCTATTGATCAATCAGTCAATCAATCAATAAGACAATAAATCAATCAATCAAAGGAACTTTATGTCGCAACTTCGCAAGGGAAAAAGGTGGCCGGAGGAATCTGATGAGTGAGCAGGAAAAGTGAACAAAGCGAGTCCAAATTAGTGAGATTCCACTCCACTAGCTTCCGCATCGGAAGCACAACTCACTGCCCCAGTGCAGCCACTACTGAATTCAATGCAGTGGTAATCGGGCATGTCTGCAAAAAAAAGGGGCCCAGTTCAAGCAACCACACAGTGCAGAGTAGCAGCAAGACTCATGAACTGAGACACATTCGTATTCATTAAGTGCCATGTGATCCTTGGATTAAAGCTTAGTCTCAGTGAAGAAAATCAAAGGAATCTTTTATGCCAGGAAGGAGCAGATCAAACTCCGTTCAACTTGGTTCTAGAACTTGAAAATTCAACACAAGAGTTATGGGACATGGAAAACACTCAGACAGGAAGAACGCAGGTTTTTCAGTACAAGTATCTGAAAGTCTGTGATCGTCCTGTCTGCATCTTTTAGGCCCTATACTTTCCACAGGTTTTATGTTAAGAGATCATGTCGTGCCAACTAGCCCTTCACTGAGTGCTCCTCGATTTTATTTATTTATTATGTGATACCGTAAGATTGCAAATACCCTTAACTTTTATATGATACTGAAAACAATAAGGGCAACTTAATCTGCAAGATAAGGATTATGACTTGGGAATTTGAGCACGGCACTTCAGAATTAGCTTGAGGCCCCCTTGCAAAGCCAACAGCTTGCAATGAAATATTTGTTATTGTGATGAATTTTGCAGTTTACATCAGCTGGCAAAATTTTATCTTATCGAAGAGACTGTTCACGTGGTTATGTTGCCCCAATACAAGAACACCAAAAACCATGTCTAGCTCCATCCCAAATGCATCTAGAGGCTTTTCAATAGGCCCATTTCATTGCCAAATACCTCGAAAAGATGGCATAGCAGAAAGCATACCACAGAGGTTTAGTGTGCAAAAGTCCAGAAAAAAAAAAACTGTGGGGGACGCTTACGCTAAGCCTTTAAAGGTAGAATACAATAGCGTTAATGGATTAGTGCCGATGTCATTCTCTAATTTATAGTCACAGATCTCTGGGAGTCCTCATACCACTCCTCGAGCAGTGGTGCACCGTTTAAGCAACACGCCACTGCCATGTGAAGGCAGGAGCAGCCACTGGTGGGGCTTGAGTGACCCAGGCTGCTCTTCCCAAGCAACCTCTTGCAACCAATCATTAATTTAACTGCTACAGTGGGCAGTTTTCTCACAATCATGAGGGCAGGATGCGATGACATCACAAGGTGGTGTAGCCTATACTCAGTTTCATGCATAGCAGGCAATGCTTGGTGCCAAAGCTAGTGTGAATGTTCACGCAAAATAAGACCATGGCCAAAATTTTCTTTGCCATACAACTACAGTGACCAGGACGTATTTTGTGCAACATGTCGAAAGTATCGTGAATGACAACCACCTGCACTTCCTTTTACCTCTTGCCACATTTTTGGCCTGCGACTCATCGAGGCTCTAAAAAGTAAAAATGACATATGGCATTGTGATACGTGGCTCATAGGGCGAATCTCTCTTACTCCATCCGCGGCTAAAAAGTAGTCCACACTCGGTGAAATTTATAGCCAGAGGGTTGGAACACTCAGCGCCTCACACCTTTTGCCACAATTTTCGGTGCTACAACTTCGTTTTATACCGCTCTTTGTTTTTGCTCAAACACTGACCGAGGCTTCGAGAAGAAGAAAAGATACGTGATGGAGTAATATGGTTTCACGGACACACTACTTTCCCAGCATAGCCTGCTATGCATGAAACGGAGTAAAGGTGGGCCACATGTCACCTAGGTTGCTGCTCCGAGGATTTTTTTGTGTATTTCTACCTCACGGCAAACAACGCCAACTTTTCTGCAACATGGGGCTCTCAACGCTACGGCATGAAAACAGCGAAAGCTTTCGAGAGTACGACAAGTGCCACTTAGCACTTCACACATTTGAATGTTTCAAGATTTTTCACAAACAACAAAAATTTCACTTGCTCTAGATCTGCAATTGTTTTGAAAGCTGTCTAAAATGAAAATAAAAGATTGTTATTATTTTCTAACAAAACTAGCAAGCTCCATACGAAAGGTATAAGGGCCAAGCTGTGGCTAATGCACGAAGAGCTGGAAGATGAATCACAGCCAAGCAGGATGCAAGAGAAGCCTAATGAGCTTAGAACTTGCTTTGAGCCACGCAGTGCCAATAAAGCACTGTAGTGCTTGTTGGGGGCCGTCTCCAAACTTTATCTGACAAATGGATATAGATGATAGCACTGTGTCCTTGATCAGAAGTCAAGTATGTTGACGGCATTCCACACACTGCTTTACACAGATGCCTATGTTTCCCACCTCGTTTCGCCATGGCCAGGGAAATATTTAAGAAACCACTTCAGACACCAACTGAAGGTCTCGAAGGCAGCACACATGTCATACAGAGAACAATGTAAGCTGACGAAACTAATTAATAGGTTGACAGGACGAGGAATTTAAAGCAGCAAGCAGAGCCCAAAGCTGAATGCCAAAGAAATGAACTTCTTTTAGACACTAATGTAAAGTGCAAAGCTCAGAACTTAGCGTGTTTCACTTGCCAACAGAATGCTAGTGTTTCTGACTTCATCTCAAGATTGCAGGAATCACACTAGGAACACAGAGATAAAAAAAGCACAGGGATAAGAGAGTGATGGAGGCTCCTCAGCTCAGTGCAGACATTCTTAATTAACTGTAGTCATCTTTGTAGTGAGGAGAAGAAAGCTATGACGAGTGTAAAGATAAGGTAAACTGCCTCACACTGGGTGGACACCTGAACTACACCAGAAGGAGGAAAGGATGACAGAGGTGAAGAGCGGACATAGAGAAACAGAAAGAAGTGCACATAATGCATATTAAGCTCGGTTTACAGCATTGCGTGGATGAATCCAACCCGTTTATGCTTAGGACCATGGTCTCACAACTTACCTGCACACTACAGGAGCAGTGGCACATCCCTAAGGATTGCTCCCAAATGTTGATCATTGGGATACTGGGTTCTGCATGACTGAAAAGAGGAAAAGCAGTGCAACGAACAGGGAGGAAGGGGTAAAACAATGGATGGTAGAGAGAACCAGCTTAGAAGGACGTCTACTCTTCATCTTGCTAAGACTAAATTCAAGTTGGTATTGGAAAACACAAGAAGAATGCGCACACAGTAAAGTAGGATGGAGAAGAATTTCAGCTCGAACTGAAGGGTGCCATATATACCGGCAGAGAAAGCAGTGAAACTCTAATACTGAAAACACATGTAGTGCAGGGAAACAAAAGAAGCGAACAAAAAAGAACACCTTACTTTAAAAACGATCCCAGTTATCTCCTATTTAGAATATGATTTTTAAAACCAGCCTTGAATCAATGAGATAAAGGCAAAATTTAAATTTGGAGCACAAAGGATGGCTTAGGTCTAAGGCAAAAGCTTGAAAAGACTCGTGGTATTTCACTTACTCATGATTGCATGCATATTTCCCTGTTGATATTTCTTTGCACCCATGTTTGGGATGCATACTCACTAAATTGACTCGCAGCATGGTATAGCAAAGCATGAGCAGCCACATCTCTTTACTATTCGAAGAGTGAGCTCTAATTGCAGTCTATCATGCAGTGACATTAACCGACAGTTCCTTAGCCAACAGAGTGGATTACAGGCGAATGCAGATATACAAGAGGGTACCAATAGTCAGGTAAGCAGGAGATTATAGTGGGGTGCTTGCAGGAATGAAGAGGCTACAGGTGGCTCAGAACAGGGTTAATTGGAGGGATATGGGGGAGGCCATTGTTCTGAAGAGGGCATAGTTGGGCCAGTGGTGAATACACAGTAACATTAAAATATGTTACAAGGACAGACAGTTCATCAATGCCCCCACCACATTCAGTGAACTGGCTGTTTAATATTTGAATTGCATTCACCTTACCTTCATGACACAGGCCAGGAGCAAAGAATAAGATTAAGCACAAGAGTAACAACAAATAAAAATAACACATTTGTGAGATAAAGAGTAAACAATCAGCATAAAGTCTGGATAGGATCAGCATCGATGAATCACTAATTTGTGTAGTGTGTGCTTCTTTACTCTTTGATCCATTTCCGAAAGATGGAACGAATTTAGTTCAGAAATATTCCTCAGTGCAACCAACCGGATTATCGATTGAACAGTAATCAATGCAGTAGTTTTTCTTCTGCCAGTTTCCTGCATTGTGAAGGTAGCTTGAACGTTATTCAAAATTATGCCTAGCTTTGACCAACCCCCAGGACACTCAGCCCCTAATCACACCTATTGCCAAGATATAGGCTTCGGCATAAGACTTTGATGACCATCCTTATCGTTGTGTGGCACCTCTTCAATTACAGCTGTCCTTACATCGCGTTTGTTGTTCAAAATCTGTGCTTTGCAAAAAAGTATGATGGCATCAGTGCTTGCATAACTGCTGAAGCTGAATTAAAAATATATTTTATTCAACTTGCAATTGCAATGTATGTCCTGAATGTTGCAGCAAGTTCCTTGCGCCGTCGTCATACTTGTGTTGTTTTCCAAAAGAATGAGTTGAGAGTATGGGGCTGTGTTTAGAATTGGCTGGTTTTTGTACACTGCATTGCTGTTGCAAGTCTAGTCTTCTGGCCTGCTTTATTTTTTGTGCATCCACCAGCTTTTTTGAAATCTTCAGTAATGCTGAACTCAGAGGTGTATGCTTCTTTTCCAAAATCAAGTTCTTAAACACACACATTTCTAATGCGCCAAGATGATGAGCCAGCACTCTGGTTCTACCATTGTGCTAATTGATGGATCCCTCTCCCATCCACTTCACCGTTAGGGAGAAGGCGTAGGGGAGTGAAAAGAGATTAACAGGAAACCCGTCCAGGAGAAGGAATGAAAAACACGTAAACAAAGAAAAAAGCATTAGTTGATATCGAGACTTGCAGCTGCCTATATATGATCTACATCATGTGTCAACACATCTCATTGGCTTGCATTCAGGGAGTGAAAATATGTCCACACTGTTAAGAAAGTCGTAAAACTATATTTAAAGAATATATCCACAGCAGGGAAACAGCAAACAACTCCCTTTCACTAGATGCCAAAGGCAGTGGTTAGTGTAGAGAAATGCATCTGGCAATTTGCACCAAGCGTCATTTTTCATCTTGGAAAGTGCAAACAAACAACAAAAAAAGGCTGCAGTTCATACTGCTCCAGTCAAAAGACGGAAACACGCCTCTGCACAATTCACAACTGAAGTAGGTTAATTCAGACCTGTTACCACTTGACCACACAACTGCTTAATTGCTCCTGAGACCTTCTGAAGAGCAATGCACCAGAAATGCAGAATTTGCAAACATGAAACTATAGTACCTTTCGGAGCTGCGCTAAACGATATTGCTATAAGCTGAATAGTTCATTAGCAGTGGAATCAAAAGAACAATTTTCACATGTACAAAAGCGCTCAACCCACTGACATAATCTTGATTCTTTAATACACTGAGAGGACCAGCTCAGTCAACATGTTGTAGTCGCTATGCAAAGCTGTGGCACAGAATTGAGGAAAAAGATCTTGCACTCACGTCGGACCGTATGCGTCAGGCTGACAGCGCTGCATCGGTCATCGCAAAATTGTGCGCGCCGATTTTGAAGAGGCCCACCTCACCTTTGATTAAAAATGCGCGCGCTGTTGAAACAAATCGCCATGGCGCGGTTGGTGCTCGCGCTATGTTTCATGCCGTGAAAATAAGACCGAGACCTGTGAAGCCTTACCACTATATTCGCGCGATTCCAGAGACTCAACATACTACCACACAACAACGCAACCAAATGGGCTTCCCACATTCAACCAAACTCTGTAATATAAACCAAAATGAACTGATCACATTATGTTCGTTGGATGGATGATAATGGCTTTACCCTTTGTACCGGGCGGTAGCTTTCGCCACCTAGCCTACAGACAGTTGCGCAAATCAGAGAAAATCGAAGAAAAATTCTCTCGGCTTAACCGCGCGTTTGTTCGGGCTCAAATTTCGCACAGAGGTTGCATTTAGTGGTCAGTTTTGTTTTATACTACATTTAGGTGGGGTACTTGCCTGATTCGAGCAGAATTATTTGGAAATCCCCATCGTCTGTGGCGACGGAGAACCAAAATCGAAAGACTTCGCAGCAATGGTACGCGTGGCGCCATCTCGCAGCCATCGGAGAAACGAGCTCTCCACTTAGCACAGCTGGGTTTCTCCGGTGGGTGCGAGATGGCGCTACGGGTACCATTGCTGCGATGTCTTTCAGTTTTGGATCGTCGTCGCCACATACGATGGGGATTTCCAAAAAATTCTGACTGAATCAGGCAAGTACCCCACCTAAATGTAGTATAAAACAAAACTGACCACCAAATGCAACCTCTGTGCAAAATTTGAGCCCAAACAAACGCGCGGTTAAGCCGAGAGAATTTTTCTTCGATTTTCTCTGATTTGCGCAACTGTCTGTATACTTCCCCCATTATTAATTTATTTTTATTTTTCGTTGTTGCCCGAGTGGCAATGTGGCCAGATGAGTACTCGGACCTAGTCAACACTGCTCTAGGTTTATGACCATTTGTAATCACGTGTTCATAATACAGGAGGAGTGTACGCAATATTTATCACAGAACCTTTAAAAAGAAATTGCTAGTTGCGTGATAGCAAAGCTAAACTGATTCTGCGTGCTTAAGCTGCATTTTCTTTGCATAAACCGCTAAGCGCTCAAGCAGACGACAGCCTTTTCGAGCGTCAGTTGACACGCGCAAGTTGAGAGAGATCTTTGCTGCGACTTTCGGGCGTTGATTGAGATGGCGAGCGAACACGACATTGCAGAAATTCACTACCATTTAACGGACGGAGAATGGAAGGGCCTTTCGGAAAACACGAAAACGCATTGCGCGAACATCAAAGAGAACTACGAGCTGATGGTGAAACAGGGTGAGTGAACTCCTTTTCGCTGCCTTCCTTCTGAGCTGCTTCTTTGAAAATACGTCTTGCTTCAGCAGTTTTCCGCGATTAATTCATTTCATGGCTATCAAAATGACGCAGTTTCAAAACACAACTGTGCATATTAGAAAAGTGCATATTTGAAACTTTGAATGCAAACTTTTCTGGGCCGGGATGAACTCCACATCCAACGGTGTACCAAAAGAGATATCGCTGATTGCTAGTACAAAAGGAGATACAAAGAGTTAAAGAATTGCCGAAAATTTCGAAGAACGGAAACGATCGCTTCCTGAATTTATAAAACCGATAGCGGCTCTAGCTAAGCCTCCAAAAAAGTGACACTCCCGTGAGTATGCAAATAACTGCCACATACTGTGAAGTTCTGAGATAATTCTTTCATTTCTTTTTAACGCCGCTTTCTTGCTTCATATGCAGAAAGAAAAATTTGCGTCTCTGTCAATGTTGGAAAATTGGCAAACTGAAAATATGTTTTTGAGGAAAGGAAATGGCGCAATATTTGTCTCACATCTCGGTGGACACCTGAACCGTGCCATAAGGAAATAGAGGAAGGCGGTAGAGGAAAAGAGAAACAGAGAAAGAAGTACCGTAGTGGAGGTCCTCGGAATACTTTTCGACCACCAGGGGATCTTAACATGCACTGACATCGCACAGCACACTTTTTTGCATTTTGCCTCCATTGAAACGCTGCCGCCGCGGTCGGGTTCGAACCCGAGTACTCCGGCGTGGTCGACGAGCGCCTTAACCTCTGAGCCGCCATGGCGGGTATTGGAAAACATGTTGAACCAATATTTTGTTGCAATCGAGGAAACAGCCCTTAAGATTGGACGGTCGATAGACTTGTCGTGCAAGCTGCTTTTCATATGCAAATGACAATATATACATTATGGCGCGTACGTCATGCTGGCTTTATTGTTTCAACGCTCCACATCTGCGAGGCACTGTTGTGGAGGGCACTGGATTAATTTAGACGACCTACCTAGCTATCTATAGGTTTTTTAACGTGCGGTGAGATATCGCACAGAACATGCATGCGTCTTTGCATTTTGCCTCGATCAAAGGCGCTTACTAGCGAAGCCATGCATGGACTGCCCCTGTATACATGCTGCGTATGGTCTACCAATACAGCTATAATGGTAGTCTAAAATAAACTTCAGGCCTTCGTACCCACATTCTTAGAAAAGAACATGTGATAGCATTTGCAAGTTGGCCCACCCCAGATATTACAAAGGGCTAAAAAATTTTGCAAGTAGGTCCCCCCCCTTGCATAAAATGGATTAAGGTGAGTATTGGAGATTAGGGGAACATTATTGTGGATTAGTGGGGATTAGTGGATTAAGCCGGAAGATTGGGTGTAGTGTACAACTCCATGTGATAATCCCAGGCAAGGTAGTAACTAAAACATTCCTGAGATTTTCATAGTCAGTCAGTCATTCAGTCAATCAACTTTATTTGCCCCAAGGGTGGTAGCTTGATTCCCCGGGGCCCTCAGACTAAGCCGAGGGCCCGGGGGTTGGTCTACCGGGCCAGAGACGATGCCGTTGGTTAGTCAAAGACTCGGCTGCCAGGCTTATGAGTTTTTTCTCCATAGCAGGATCCTAGCTTTGCAGCAAATTGTCCCAGGAGGTTCCATGATTGAACTCCGAGGCCCCTGGGGAGCTGGCACATTCTATAGTTACATGTGCCAGAGTGCCTTTAGCTCCACAGTACTTACATACCGTGTCGGCTACCTTGTGCTGATTGTATATACCAAAGATTTCTGGCATAAAGTAGGTGTTCGATTGTGTCTTTCTCCAGGCCATTGCTTCCTTTAGTGAGAGCGATTTGTCTAGGGGTGGTAGCTTCCTTCTATTGAGTCTGTAGCTTTCCGTGATTTCTCGGTTTGTGACGGGTGCTTCTCTTAGATTTTCAAATTTTCACATCTGGTGCTCCTGAAGACGTCAGACAACCACGCATATGCTCTCACATATGCACTCACATACGTGCACGCACAAATACATGCCCACTGAACAGCGGTCTCTCAACTGAGTGTTCACCTTTGTACGAGTGGACTACTCTAAAAATGTGCGCACTGTTTTACAAAAGTTGTGTGGGCATGCAAGTGATGCAGTCCCTTTTGCGACTGTGCAAGTCGGTACACCAGGAGTTCGGAAATTCTCGGTATGATTATTCACCCGGCACATACCTGTCTTAATTACACCATGCCTAAATTAATGGCAAAATTGATCATTAAAGAAGTTCTGAAACACCTTCTAAGAAGAGTACATAAACTAGCAGAAACACCTCATATCCTACAGCAGTAGAGACACCTGACTTTTGAGTGTGTGCTTTACTGTTTGCAAAATGATTCGCATAGCATTATTATACATGGATTACAACCTCGTATTCATGGCTTTATGTCATGTGAGGCATGAAAAAACTGCCTATAGTCGCTGCTTCCCCATTCGTTGTCATTCTGTCTCTTGAAGAAAACTGCCTTCAGCATTGTAGCGAATTAAAACAATGAAACAGCGAGAATATTGATGTTTTGCCATGCCTCACATGAAATCAATCCAATCTTTGACGTCACAACTATCGCTTGCTGTTGAAGCCGATACCGAAACAGCCATGACACAAAAATTACACTTACAAATTATTTAGCGGTCGTAGGTGAATACTACATGGTGATTCATGTGTAGTAACATCTTCTGCATCATTGTAAACAAGAAAACATGCCACGACAATTAGGTGTCTATACTCCTTTAACATATATAACGTAAACACCTGAGCCAAATAAGGCTCTTCTATGTGCAGCAGAGATGTACAGTCAAGTCCACTTATAACAATACTGGTTATAACAATATATTGGATATAACAATGGTCGGTCATGGCACCATCAGCTTTGCCATGTGTTCTATGGTAAAATAAACTGCTTATAGCAATGCTGTCAAGGCACATTATTGGTTATAACAATTAAATCTGGTAATTGAGTGTCAACCATTACAGAAAAAGAAAAATGCTACAACCACACCAGCAAAACCATGCTTACAACACAAAAGCGTGCATGTGTGGGGCCAACCAATGGACTTGCTGGCGCAGCAACGCCACAAAAGCAAAAGAGGCAGGTGTCATCGCGTCAGGAGAGCTGCTGCATTGCTGCATTGGCTACGCACGCCATGCGTACCCATAATCAGTCAGTGCAGCGCGCGTGCATGCAGCCAGCGCGGTTTTTCTCTTGTCAGCTGTCACCGCACCCTTGGTTCTGCATGCTTCTTGAATTTCCCATAAGAATAGCTTCCAAAAAGCTGGCTTGATTCCTGTGACGTGGAGGTGCACAAAGCTCCCGGTGGCACAGTGATGGCGGTGCTTTGGTCATCGGTGAACGGTGAACTTTGTTCTGGTTCCCTGAAGTTCAATTTAACGAGCTTTTACAGGCATTAGAACAATCAAACCCCTCTGGGTATTTATTGTCAATAAATGCTCCGAGTTTGTCATCCTTTCTTTTTTTCGGCACAACCCTGTTATAACAATTATTGGTTATAACAATGGTATTTCCATGGCACTTGAATATTGTTATAAGTGGGCTTGACTGTATACAATAGCGCACGAAAAATGGCGAGTCCTTTTTGGCTGCCTTTTTATGCTCACAGACACCTCCATTGCATTTGCACCTGCCGAATTCTGTTCGGAGGTGGCATTTGGTTAAATTCTTTCAAATGTAAGGGAGCTACCATGGCTGCGCCAGTCAGCAGTCAGGAAGCTCCACCCCCTGGGGAATTCTGGTGTGAGGAGTGCCGACCTTTGAAAGTGCAAGTAATGGTGAGAGAAGAGGGAAAGGCGCGAAGACACTGAGATTTAAATTTGGACCGCTGTTTTAAATATTAGGTTCAGAGTTAATGGGCTTAATTTAACATCCAAAAGTGAAAAAATTGCGCAGAAAAAACGAGGACGAAGCAAAGACAAGACGAGGACGAGCGCCAACGCACAACTGAAGATTTATTCAGAAACACATGCACTTATAAACAGGCAAAAAAAACGAACCACACCAATCTGACATCAAGAACATCACATGTCACCCCCTGTGTACCCGAGTGATTTTTCCAAAAAGCGGAACTCCCTATCAAAGAAGCGGACGGAAGTCTGGCTGACGCATGTATCTCCGCTGATACGCATATGACATGCTTCCATGAGTTCCCGCACAAGTTGGTCCCTATGCCTAAACAGAATTGTTTTGTTTTTTCAAAGAGCGGTTTACACTGCTGCTTCTTATCACCAGTATTTTCTGCGCAATTTTTTCAGAATGCATATCAACCAACTTGCCCAACTTTCTGCTATCCAAAAGTGACTCAGGCTATGAGGCACGTAGTAGTGGAGGGCTCCGGATAATTTCAACCACCTGGAGGTCTTGAATGTGCACTGACATCACACAGTACACAGGCCTCTAGCATTTCGCCTTGGTCGAAATGCGACTGCCATGGCCGGTATCGAACCCTTGTCTTTCAGTTCAGCAGCCAAGCGCCACCATGATGGTCTGTTTCAGCAGTAGGTTTTGATCACAGATAACTAAGTTTCTACAGTTGGCAGAGCACCGGATGTGAGATTCGAAGGCCATCAGTTCGGATCCTACCAGTGACATGTGGTTGTTTTTCATCCCCGTTGTCATGAATTATCTTTAAAATAATTACCCAATTAATCTTTAATTGAGCAACATCACAAATTAAAAAATCCCTTATGCTCCTGGTTTCGTGTCTGCTAGGCTTCCGTCATGTCCATTCTTTAGAGTGCACTCGAGTGTCAGCGGCGGTCACCGCTGCTTGCTAAGCTTTTGCAGAGCCAGTCAAGGCGTGGCAAAGAAGGCCACGGGAATAGAAAATTAACTATTACAATTTAGTTCACCAGCTTTCTAGTTAGAGCAATTCACCACTTTTCTGGTGTCCGTTAACACACACATTACTATGCCGGAAAAGCCATACAGCTACCTCGAAAAGCCTATTTTTTAATCAGTGTCTTGCTTTCCTGAAACACTTGGTAAATATTGCCTGCCAATGATAGTGCCTAACAAGGCTTACATTATCTAATAACGCCCTCCTCTCCGGGGTCTCTCGGAAGCACAGGAAAAATGTTTAATAAGGTCCGGCAGGTTTTCGGGCTGGTAGTTGCCAACCCTTGCTCACCCTCAGTGCCGTCACTGGCATAAACACTTATTTTGTCCGTTGTTTTCTCACCTTCAGAAAAATCGAACCTTGAAGCAAGCACCAGATATGGTAGTAGCGTATAAGAAGGACCGGCATTCTTGGAGTTGTCCTTGCCAGTGCAGTGGTGCGTAGATGGTACTCTGCACAAGCAATTGCACAAGGCGATGAAAGCAAAGCGATAATAACTCTTCTGTGCACATCTGTCATGTGCATTTCCGAAATTGATGCTGGAACCTCATGCATTTGGTCGCTCACGAGCTCTGTGTAAATTGTCTGCTCTTCTGCCCTCAGAAGAAGAAAACCACGAACCCAGACCGCAATCGGTCTTCTCCTGCGACACATGCGGTGAGCTCTTTGCCACCCAAGACCACTTGGAGAAACACAGGCGGCGCAAGCACCCGCAGAGGCCACAGGGAAGGCACCGTTGCACCCACTGCACCTACTCCAGCGATTACAAGTGAGACACGATTTGACTCCTCGCCTCGTTTGGGTGCTTTTAATGTGTATACGTACTGTACACGTACTTCTTCAAAAAGTAAGTGTTTTACAATTTTTAGATGAAAGATTAATAGGATGGAGAGTGTGCAGACTGGCTCGGTATTCATTAAAAGATGGAAGTGCTCAGTTACAAGAGGATGAAGTGGCATTAGAGGAAAAAGAAAAAAAATATATATATATATTTTCCTCCCTCCTTTTGGACGAATAAGTGCCAGTGAGAGCCGGATCGGTGGACTGGTGGTGTCGAATGCATACAGTGGGCGTCTTAGTTTTTCTCCTCAGGGCTCAGTGAGGCTTGCGTACTCAAAGTGTGCCGCCTCTCCTCCCTATTTCTTTTCCCAACCAGAAACGATGTCACCAGACACGTGCGTATCCACACTGGTGAGCGGCCCTTCATATGCCCGGAGTGCGGGAAGGACTTCAAACAGCGGCATCATCTCACCCGCCACCTGCTGGTCCACTCTGGGGAGAGGCCGCATGAGTGCGCGGACTGTGGACAGCGGTTCAACCGAACGTCCAATCTGTCGCTTCACCGCAAGGAGCAGCATTCTGTGCATGGCGGGGCTAAATCGCATCTGTGTCCCCACTGTGGAAAGGGGTTCACCCAGAGGGGCGACCTCAACAGACACCTGCTGACACACACGGGGCAGAGGCCCCACGCCTGCTCACAGTGCGGGGTGTGGTTCGCACGACGGAGCACCGCCATGAGACACGAGAGGGTGGTGCATCACCGCCAATACAGGCTGCACTGCCCCCACTGCGGCAAAGGGTGTAGTTACGCGGCCAACATCAGAAGCCACATGCACACATGCCATGGCTCCACTGTGGAAGAGGATCCGCAGTGCAGCGTAGAGTGAGGGATGCAGTCCAGATGGAGGCACATGTGAGAGAGGAAGGGAGGCAGTGCTATCCCACGAGAAGGATGGGAGGAATTTCTTTCATTCACTGTGTTGATACGAGCAGCTGATGCATAAAAAGTAGTGGTCTGGCAATAAATACCCGAGTTGTTAGTTAGCGTTCTGTCCTCTCAAGTTTGTTCCTTCCTGTGCTGCTTTTTTGTCTTAGAAACAAATTCCAGTAATTTACGAACAACCCTGCCGAAACGTTCTCGCAAGTTGGAACAACTAGCCCCAACACAATCTTACTCATCCTATGCAGTTATTAGGGAGCAATTCGGAAGGATACTTAAAGAACACTCAGGAGGTACGACTAAACCTAACGGTGCTGTGATCCCTCAAGGGCAAAAAAATAGTTTGCTTTCAATGAACGCGTTAATCAGGTGAGTTTCAACAAAAACTGAAAAAATAAAGATTTTCGCGACAAATTCATATAGAGCAAGGCTGTAGAGAAGAATTGATATACAGCGACACTAAAACTGGAAAAAAAAAAGCATTTGCCATAGGTGCAGTGATCTGCTCAGCTTCACTGTGGTTTCTAAAGAACAATAATATGAAAAACATACACGAATTTTTCATTAGCGTAAGTTCTCAGTCAACCATGACTGCTTAAATTCTTCCCCCCACTGCATTCGAATTCAGTGCACTAACTCCTATGCACATCACAAGCGCAGTGAAGGCGCCTTGACGTACGGCGACTATATGTGGTTTGTTCCTATTGTCCTAGTCCGTAAACTCACCCTATTCAGTTCGCTTTTCTCTTGTTTCTGTTGTTCTGCTTGGAAAGTGATGTTTTTCATTGCTTCATTAAGAGGCGTAGTTCTCCACGAGCCAAAAAATAAGAAGGAAGGGGAGGCTGTGCAGGATGATTCATCATGCACCATTTTGAAAGTTGACTGTTTTTTTTATTTCACACTTGATGGAAAAGTGTCTGTGTGATGATACTGGTATTGCATTATTTTCATTACACTGCCCGCTGTTGTTAGCATTCAGTGTGTAATGGGTTTGCGCTGTACGTGTTCTGGCTAGCGGTATTTGTCAATGCAACTGAGTTGCGACAAGTTTGGCATTTCAGCTATATATTTTGGCTATATATTTCAGCTATATATTGTTTATGGTTATGCACACTTTCCGAGGTGCATATTGCGTTCGTCGTTAAAACCCTCCCCGTAACATCCCTGCAACTAGCAGTATCAATAAAGGTGAATGAATAACCAAAGCAAATGCTCTTTGATCAGCATACCATGGATATGACCGCCATGAATATGCCAACTGTATGAGCTACTATTCGTATAGTTTTTTTTCATAAAGCCTAGAACAATAGTGATCACGAAACAATATTGGTTAACATCAAAGCAAAAAGAAAATCTGGCTGCATCATGCATTCAGTTTTGCTGTAGGCTGTAGAGGGATACAACTTAAAAAAAAAGCAGCAGTTAACAGCACTAAGCCATGGTTCGCAGCATACTGTATTGCTGTGTTGGCCAATCGCAATAACAAACGAAATCAGCCAAGTATCGAAATTCTAGATCTTATAATTTTTTTGCGAGTAGTTTTTTGTTTAGGTAACAAGGAAAGTTTTAGCAACTGACACTTTTTATTGTCGTGGAGGAAATCTGTGCAGTGGACATGAATGTAGGTGGAGCTTCATAGCAGACCTAAACGAGTATAGACACTTAATTTTGGTGGCATGTGTTCTTGTCTGCAATGATGCAGAAGACATTACTATGCATGAATCACCATGTGGTATTCGCCTATGACTGCTAGATAATTTATAACCAAATGTTTCTGTCATGCTTCTTTGGTTTCGGTTTCAACAGCCAAACGAAGGCTTTGACGTCAAAAAGAGATTATAAGCCATGTAAGGTATGAAAAAACTGTAATTTAATGGCTACTTCATCATTTTAATTCACTGCAGTGATGAAGCCAGCCTTCCTCATGAGCTGGAATGACAACAAATGCAGAAGCACCGATTATATTGCAGTTTTTCATGCCGTATATGACCTATGTCTCTTTGACGTCACACCTATCGTTCAGCTGTTGAAACCGAAACAGCAAGAGAAAGAAATCCAATTATAGATTATTTACCTGTCACAGGAGAACAACTTGTGGTGATCCATGTATAATAATGCCTAACTCATCATTACAAAGAAGAAAATACGCATCAGGTGTCTATACTCCTCTATGTTGTATACGACTGCAGAGTGCCTGCTTTACACTAGGATTTACAGAAGACCTTCTGCTCACGTATGGACTTGCCATGGTAAGTGATGGAAGCTTTATTCCTGCAAGGATCATCAAACAAAGCTGCTCTGTTCGGTAGTGTGTGTTTTGTGTGCTATGTTGTAGCGAGCACTACAACCTCCTTATACCAACTGACCCAAAACTACAGCCGCCATGGGTGCCCGGAAGGGGGTGCAATGGGGGGCGGTTGCCCCCCCCCCCCCTTAGGAATTACGGATATAATTTATGCGCTAGTAGAAAACAATTACAAACCTATCTCATCCCCCATCCCTGGACACCAGGTGCCCCCCCCCCCCCGTAAAAAGTTCTGCGGACGCCTTTGACAGCGGCAATAATTGAGCTCCTTTTTCCGCCCACGGTAAGGGTGACAACGGGATGTCTAGACAAAGGCTGACAACAACTTCCAGACTCTCATCTGTCCCTTCCACTCCAGAGCCCAGATGGGATTTCTAAAAAAAATCCCTGCTTCCGACAAAACTTACACCTGAATGCTTCACCATTGAAAGCTTCAATTTGGGAAATCAGCACAAATCGATGTCATTCCTGACCGGTACATTCCGAGGAGTGATCAAGGCCATGCACATTAACAACACGAAAGTCATGGCTTTATTTTATCCTTTGAAAAAGAAAAAAATGCGTGTTTGCAGATAAATGCCCGACGAACTTCGCGTGAAATGTTCCCCGGATGCAGGCTTCACTCACTGAGTTTTGACACACACTACACTGCAGTTTTGCGGAACGCTATTGCTATAATGTTCTTGCAGTAAAAAAAAAAAAGCTGGCTAAACTACACTATGGTTCTGTTAACATGTCCGGCTAAAGCCGTGATGTCCCTCAGCTCACTCCCCTTTCTTCTTTCACTCTTTCTCTCTCTCTTGACTTCTGTGCTTTATTGCATCTTCTTTCTGTTCTTTTTTTTCTCCCTTTTCTGTCTTGGCTTGCACATTCCTAGGACAATGACTACAATAGCCTTTAGTTACATGTGACTACAGTGGATGGTATCCCAGTAAAGGCTCTTGCCTTAAAATTGATTATGCTTATGCTATGCTGCCGCGTAAGCCACGCAAGAGCAAGCGTAAACGTCTGCTTTTTAAATCTCTCCCTTTTTTTTATTTCTTAATCCCTTAACAGACGGTCTAGGCACCCACACAGTGTAAGACTGCTGCAGCGCCTTTTCTGTAAACTACTTATAATCCCAACGGAGATGCGCAAAAAGAAAAAGATCGGTTATCAGGAAATGGAAGGCGCAGTAACTGCCTCACTTCTTGCTGAGCTATTCACCCGCACCGTGAGGGAAGGGATCGAAGGAGGTGGAGGTGAAAGAAGAAAGGAGGAGGAGCCATAGTGGAGGGCTCCAGAATAACACAAACAACTTGGGGATCTTAAACGTGCACTGACATTGCACAGCACACAAGCACCTTTCGCGTTCCGCCTCCCTCAAAACGCGACCAGGTTCGAACTCTTGCACCACGGCTCAGTAGCCGAGCTCCCTAAGCACTGAGCCACCACCGCAAGTGTGCATAAAAGCACCCGTGCACTGATTGACGTCGGTTCACGTTGAGATCCCCATGTGCTCGAAATTATTCCAGAGCCCTCCACAACAGTACTTTTTTCTCTCTTTCTTCTTTCACTCCCTACGCTAGGTTGACAAATAAGCAAGTCACCGCAGTTTTCATTTCCTTCAAACCGGTTTTCATTTTCAGATGTGCAAATAGCGTCCCAAAGGCATTTCAAAGCATTTAGTGGCATCTTACAAGTGGGCACCAACTATGATTGCATGGTGAGCGAGGTGGTCCCTTCAACAGAGAGACAAGCCACTCGGCAAAGGTTGCAGGAAAGACGTGCACGGGGTGATCACGTGATAGAGGGCACACCCGCCTCGGTTTCGGGGCATGTCGCAGAGTTAAGAGATAGAAAAGAGGCCAACGTCACCCAGTGGCAGCTCATTATGTACAGTCAGGCCGGAATGAAACGCGAACATGCATATGTCATACATTTCTGCTTTGCAGCGAGATATTCCTTTACAACCTATTTTCGATTATGCATTGCAGTAGGCCCTTTGCCCAGACACATGAATCAGGCTAGTTGTACACTTCAGCTGAAAGTAGGCAGGTAAAATATTTTGTTTTCTTGACATACTCTGTTTGCATTTCATTCCGGCCTGACTGTACACGCACGCGAAGACATCAAGGCAGCCCAACACGTGGTTAAGGCTTAAAAAGAGCATCAAGGGGCCACCATGCATGATGTAATGAAAGAGGCCTCATATGGGCAGGGCGGGAAAGATAGGCGGAGGAACTCAGCGGCCGTAAAGCACTAAAAGCAGCGAGGAACGCTTGCAGCGCTGTTCAGCTGGAGGAGAAGCGGTTCAGAGCGACGGCTCCTACAGCTACAGAAGCTGCCAGGGTGGTCAGTGCTGGACACGTTGAATGCAAGCAGGTGCAGGTAGATCTGGCTGACACCCGAGTGGCTAGCGCCATCTATGAGGCACCATAGACTGTGCTAAATAATTTCCTGCAAAGCATTCCATCTTGACGACGAGATGGAGTACACATTTTTTAAAGACTGCTTCCCCTGTATACAGCGCCCGTGCACTCCAGGTAGTCATCGTTGTTGCCACTAGGCAGTAAATGTAACCATGGTTTATGGCTGTATACATGTTCGAAGCCATCTGGACACTAAGAATTTCCTGCCCATATTCGTAGGGCAAAGCGTAAAAAGTTATGACAGAAGGGTACACGACGATTTGTACGTGTTAGATGGTTCACGAAATGGTTTACACATTAATGATACCTACAATATGGAACAGCACACGTGTTAGGTTATGGGATGATTAGAAGAGTGCTTAATGGTTTGTGAAGTTTGCAGGCACGAACTTGGAGGATTTTGTCGCACAGCACCCTTGCAGGCAGCATCCTGAGCTCATCTGTCCTCTGTTTGTCCACGTACGTGTTCTGATCGAAAACCTGCTTTCGCACAATGTTTCATGAACAGCACTGCAAAATCACCAGCAATTTTTTTCACCAAGGTGGCGATTCGCAGTTTGGATGATTTTGAAGTTTTGGATACAGCAATCACAGCCGTAAGGTTGCACATGAAGTTGCAAGTATTTTTTATTGGAAATCTCAAATAACTCACACAAAACTATAAGCACGATGGGTGGACTATTTCAAAGCTGTTTGAAGAGTCGTACAGTACCCATACAGGTTTAAGCACCCTTCTTCTTTATTAAGATAGAACATCCTTGAGCATGTATGTGTGTTCAATGTGCCCTTTCCAAAAGAAAAAAAATTACGGGCACGGAACCTGCTTCATTGTGTGTCTGGTTTCCGGACAGAGGTAATGAACCGATCGATTGAGACAGCAGCTTATAATAGGCTTTATATTTCCATAGGAGACCTGCAGTTAGAAATAAGACAAGAGGGAGAAGTTCTGATGATAACAATGCAGGGCGTAGGGATATTGTTTGAAACAGACTTAGGCGGGACAGGACAGTCGTATAACGCAGAACTGGAGGCCACACATCAGATCTAGCATGCTATAAATGCAGTGAGGCAAGAATCCCGAAATGTTTCGAGTGTGCCCTATGAACTTTAAATTCAATAGTAGTACTGAAAGGGTGAATGAAATGTTGCCTGTTAAATGTAGCTGTTGAAGTGTAGTTGCCATTTCGCCACAATGAAAGTGCCGCCTACAGCAAATTTTTGGATACTTTTTTCTATTGTTGTCCATTGGGAGTAACTAACCCTAGCGAAAAGTATTATAAAGGTACGTATTGGTCAGATACATTTTTGTAATTGCTATATCATTACCCGACTCTGAAACGAGTTTGTATCAGTCTATGGGGAAGCGACATGTACAGTATCAAAAAACAACAGCGCAAAACTCTGAGATATCTGCAATTATTATGGTCCTCAGTAAATGTCACAGGCAAACCTGCTCATGCGTATGCCTGCATATGCTCTGCTTGTCTATATGGAGTTGCTGCAATTGGAGAGTGCAACATGGTGGTAGCCCTGCAAACGCTACTTCTTGGCATCGAGGAATATAACAGCTCATTCAGTTTTCTTTTTGAGGCATCTTTCATTAGTCTGATTGTGTATTAGTTGTCAAACAGCACATAAACTATTAGTTCTAACATAATTTTCGTTAGAGTGAATGATGTTAACTATCAATAGATAAAAATGTCTGGATGTTGCTTTCAGTTCCTTGCTATGGTAACTCAAGCCCTCCTTGTGCGTTCAAGACGACGCACGGTTCAACAGTTTTGCAGGATCAAACGTGCATCTAAGACATGCTTATATACAAGACACATCCTTCTGTGCACCGCACTCATATATAAGCTCGTGCTACATGACACATGCGAGAAACTTGATGTTCACGAGTGGATCATGTTTTGACACATTTTTTTATGTTCACAAAAAGTGGCACCCATTCCAAGTGCCACAAATTTGTTATGAATTAGTAATATGCTAATTAGTTAAAAACAAGAGTTCCAAGACAGGCGACCATTAAGGACCCAATACTGTGCCGATTTTTCCTGCGACAAACACTTGGCTGGTTTTCCTGCAACGGTTCGCAGAAAATGAGGCACAAGGAGTCACTGAAAACTGGTTGGCTGGTGTGCATTGGCACGCTTTGTTCTTTCACACAACTTGTTCAAAGCATTTTTGCTAGAAAGAACTGCTAGTGGGAACATGTCGACATCAAAATCTGCATGCATGCAAAATTCGCATCCAATGTGTACACTTGGTGTGTCGAGTATTTGCAACACAGGCCATAAAAAGCTTAAATCACTTTCGATCCCTTACCCACTGCGGCCCACTGCGAATGTTAACTAGTTTATCATTCGGGTAACTCACAAGGTACTTTACTGGAACAGTTGTAGCAGTGTCATTACTTCAGTTCACATTACTGACGTGTGACGGCAAAGGGCAGAAGCCACCATCCTCCAGTAGAGTCATCCTCCCACCAATCTCTACCACAGCAGAGGCTTCACCCTACCTATCAGAAGCCGATGAGAGAAGCCTCATGGGATCGATCCTCATGGATGAACCTCGTGGTTTGATCTATCGATCAATCAGTCAATCAAAGTAAGTTTATGTTGCAACTTCGCAAGGGAAAAAGGTTGCCGGAGGAATCTGATGAATGAACCGGAAAAGTGAATAAAGTGAGCCCAAATTAATGAGATTCCACTCCATTAGCTTCCATATTGGAAGCACAACTCACTGCCCCAGCCAGTCACTGCTGAATTCGATGCAGTGGTAGCTGGGCATGCCTGCAAAAAAGGCCCCAGTTCAAGCAACCACACAGTGCAGAGTAGCAGCAAGACTCATGAACTGAGACACATTCGTATTCATTAAGTGCAGTATGATTAAGTGAAGAGCAATAGCTTTGATTAAAGCTTTGTCTCAGTGAAGTAAATCAAAGGAATCTTTTGTGCCAGAGAGCAGCAGACCAAACTCCATCCAACTTGGTTCTAGAACACAAAAATTCAATGTAAGGGATATGGGACAAGGAAGAGACTCAGACAGGAAGAACACAGGTTTTTAAGTACGACTATCTAAAAGTCTGTGATCGTCCTGTCTGCATCTTTTAGGCCCTATACTTTCCACAGGTTTTATGTTAAGAAATCATGTCATGCCAACTAGCCGTTCACTGAGTGCTCCTCGTTTTTATTTATTTATTATGCGATACCGTAAGAACAGACTCATGTCTATCTGGACCCACCACCGGTGTCACACTTTGCCACAGGTGAAGTGGAGAGGGAAATGTCACTCTCCACTCTGGCATGTGTGGTCGTGCATAGATGAGCTTCTTATGCTATCCCATTGTCACAGCCAATGGCAATTAGGTGTCCTCCAAGTTTTTTATTTATGTAGTTATTTATTTATACATACTGCAATGCATCGAGTGCTATGACAGGAGTGGGTTGAAAAAGTACAAGGTACACATTTGACTATAACAAAAAGTGATATGCACGAATGAGTAGTTTTATAAACAAAACATACAGTGCAGAGAAAGGACAGGGTAAACAAAAGAGAAAGTTTACAACTGGCCACCATAGTTTGGACATGCAGTGATTATGCATCTTGAAGGGCAGATGCATAATTTTGGATAAACACTGGTGAATGGACCCAGGTAATGAATTGCAGACTTTGATGGAGCAGGGGAAGAAATGAATTGGAGCACATCGTATAAACTCATGTAAGGGCCACACTTTTTTTTTCTGATGTGAATTTTGAAGACACCACTCATACACGTATTAAAAAACATAATGCCATATTTTTTTCTCAATTATCTTGTCCAAAATGGGGTACAACCTTTACACAACTTTATATGATGTATAGTACATATGTAATATGGTATCAAGTTTAGATCATGATGTCTTCTCACTGATGATTCTGGCACAAAGCATATATAATGATTATTTGAGAGCATAGCCTAAGAACTGGTAATGCAAAGTAAGATTTTTAATGATTAACTGTTACAACCTGAAGAGAGCGAGAACATGTTCTAGGAAAGAAGTGGACAAGAGGATGAAAGGTCTTGATCATAACAATGATCTTTGCGTCTTTTGGTTATTGCTGAATGTAGATAATCTAGTTTTGTTACAGCTATACTACATGCGTAATCAATGCGATTAGACCATGACATGTTATACGCAAAAATGACAGCCAGACAACTTTTACTCAGAAACCTTATCTACGGTATGGCCACTGAATGAGTGACTAATAAGGGAAAGATAACGTTTGCCACTGAAAGATGTCGGAACGGTTTTATCCAAATCGATGTTCATTGATGATCAAGAGAACAATCCTATCTAAAGCAAGCAGTGACTCCAGTGCCGCATCATAAAAGTGAAATAACTATGTAGTAGAATAAGAATTGAGTGGAGGGCGCTTGGCAGGCACTGTCAGGTGATTAATATCAGTTTACCAGTATCCCTCAGGAGAAAAGTATAACAGCTGTATCTTACCGGCAGTCACCTATGGGGTAGAAACATGGAGGCAGAAAAAATAAAGAGGTAATGAACATATATTAAAAAAATATTTAGGAAATGAAAAATACGAGGAATACGCAGCATTTATGTTGAAAATCACGCTACGTTGGAGGTGCCGTAGTACAAAACAACTGGGATAGAAGAGTATGTCTATCTCTGTGTGATTCCATCTTCATTGCAGTATTACGCTATGTCTGTGCCTTTAGAAAAAATAATAAAGAATAACATTGTTTATGGCATCATTTCCACTGATTCTCTGATCATACTCGCCTTGCTTCACCATACAAATACAGTTACACCACTAATCGGAGACGTCATACAAAATATAACAAGACCCATAACACGTGGACATAACAAAATTTTGCTGTGTTCCGAGTGACTTCAGAATCAGTGGCAGTGAGAAAGTAGATCAATTTCTTGCAGAAGCACAGCACAAAGAAATCAAGAGTGAACATTCCCTACAAATTGTAATCTCTAAGCTCTATACTATATAACCTTTCAACCATCATTGTTGAAATCTTTAGCCTATGTAACATTTGTACTGCACAATGCAGAGTGTGCATGAGAGATTTGGGACCATAATCAAGATAATCCAATCCTCTAGAAGCAATACGAAACTGTGCCACTATAGGTTCATCTTGTCTGCTCATCTCTCATTTTTTTTTTTGTACACACTGCGAAAGACTGGAATGACTTTTCCAGACACGTCCTGTTCCATGCTGACCCCATCACTATTCAAATCATCAATTGAAGCACTGTTATGCTTTGCAACGCAATCCCTCAATTGATACCCCTTTAAAGGGCCTTGGAGGTAGTAAGAAAGTAATTAAATAAAAACGTCTAAATGAAATATTGAAGTAAATCTTAAGATACACCTAGCAAAACCTATTATAGCTGAATGGAATTCATGGTGACTCCAAAGACAATTCACTGAAATCATTTTGTGTGTGTGTGTGCGTGCACGCGTGCGTGCGTGCGAGTGTGTATGTGTGTGTTGTGTGTGTGTGTGTGTGTGTGCGCGCGCGTGTGTGTGTGTGTAGAGAGAGAGAAATAGGCTTGAAGATCCTTCAACTAAGTGCGGAGGTAAAATAAGACCCGCTTCATTTTTATTTAAAGGTAAGGCATTTTGATCAAACAGAGAGAGAGAGAGCAAAGATTAAAAGTTTAATGCGGGACTTGGGTCACATGATTACTTAATTGGACATCTCAAAGCTGAACTTTTCTGAATAAATGTTTGTAGAAATAGTTTGTTTATTGTTAAGTTTTCAGGTTGAAAGCTCTTTATGTTTGTTGTTGTCAAAGTTACTAATCAAGCAAGAAAACTGTGTAAAGCATATATCAAATCCTATTAAAGGTGAAGCCTCGAGGAATATACTATCGGATGAATCTGCGTTCACAGCAGAAACAATGCAAACATTATAATAAGTACTAATAGCCCCTATAGATGAATTTAAATGCCCATATTGCAATAAAAATCCATTGAATCAATAATATGTTCAGAACAATGCTTGCATAGTTGCAAATCGGCTCATTTATTGAGCAGAGCTAAATAAAAGGCACTGCACTATTTTTCTCTATAAGTTGATGAAAAGGCATGAATTCCTGACTAGTGTATGAGCTCTCTTTCCTATTGGAGGCATTCATTGAAGTCATTTTATGTCGCCTTTGCATATTGGACGTACACACAGCATAGTTGGTTGTATTAACTCTATGCATGCCAGAGCGCCCCTGGTGGTGTATTTTTATTTTACTTGCGTTGCAGGGCTTTTATCTAAGACAAACAAGTTGTTTTTGTTGATCTAATATAAAACGCAGAGAGGTGACAAAATGTGCCTGTATTTATGCACCCAATTTTCGTATATTTACTGTTTGTCCGATCATCAAGCTCGCGCCAGGTGATGTCATATCCGCTGCTCAAACCCGCCACTGTGTGACGCTACCATCAGAGCCATGAATTTGTTTTTGGGAGGACATTAAAATATTAAAAACGAAATATACGCGGTATTAACAACGCTAATAGCACCATTATAACTCACTGCATGCGACCAACAGGCAAAACAGTCAACTAAGATTGTTTTTCTGGGCCCCTTTAAGGATGAAGAGATTTGTGTCTCCTTTTTGCCTTGGTACTGTCTCAAGTAGAGTGTAATCTTCATCCAATTCGTTTATAAAATGTTGAATCGCGGTGATATTTCTATGCACGAGCATGGCTGTTGAGAAGCCGGCTGCGTTACTGGTATCAAAGTGGGGTGGCAGATATGTTTTAAAGCCTGGAAGTGGTTGGTTGGTTTATGGGGTTTAACGTCCCAAAGCGACTAAAGCTGGAAGTGTAGCCCTGCCGCTAGCTAGCTTCTTGCAATGCAATCACGTCTGGGATTGTAGCAGACGGTGTTCGTTGGATATGGAGCTGCAAATGGGCCCGCATGCAGCGCAAACCTCTGCAGTTCCATTGCCAAATTTTAAATTTTTGGCGTGGAGCCATTCTGATATAAAATTCAAGCATTGCGTTAAATAGGTGCGAAATCGAAACCAGTGTCCAAATTCGGTTTTGCTCTCGATCGCGCTGGAAGGTCACAACTGACAGCCAGTTTTTAATCAACTGCACCTTGTGCACAGGTCAAACTTTTTTACGTCATTATTACTTAATTCAGGCTTTCTACGTGGTCCTGGTATTGTTTTTTATGTTTATTTTTTCGTGCCCACGCCAACTATGCAGGGAAAATATGGCAGTGGCTGGAGACACGCGCGTGTCACCAGCCAGGTAGGGGGGCTAGATGGCTGTTGACACGCAAGGAAGTACGTCATACCCACGTGATAATTTTCTTGTGACGTCACAAGTTGCGCATTTCCGGTTATTGTGGCGCGCTTTTTGATTTTTGCGCTTCTCTCAAAATTGCAACAGGGAGCACTTCAGTCAACACAGCTGCAGGTGGCTGCTGGTGTCTGCTGGTGTCTGCATTCGCTCGTGCTGTTTCTTCTGGAGGCTTCTTCTGGAGGTGTTCTCGACTGCCTCGTGCGACGACGTGAACGCAAGCCAAAATCATCCCTTTTTCCTTTGCGCAATCATTGCATTTTAGCGTTCCTTGTTGCTGTCAATAGGGTTTAGCATATATTGAATTATTTATTTTTCGTTTTTTTTTTTCTTTTTTTGAATAATTTGCTCATTTGTAGGCACTTGTGTACAGGCTTTGTAGAATACTGTTGTCTTAATATTTGCCTCTGCGCTGCAAGGCGTTTTAGGTTTTAATATCTCATTTGTAATCGTTGCAGTAGCTTATATAATAGAGACGATAGTTTTTGTGCGTTTGTGTTAATCTTTGCGAATTGCACACATAGTACAGCTTACGTGTTGAGTTGCTTGTGGGTCTATTTTAACTAAAGCGATCTTTCAGAGAAAGTCATTGTTGCGTTTCAGTAATTACAAGTTCTAGAATAGAAGTTCTCTACTTTTATTCACCTGTTGCGCGGCACAGACCAACATGCGTCGCATTTTGGTGGCTGGCGATTCGATGGTAAAATACCTTGACCAGTATTTTCCATCGCGTCGCGGTCTCGCTGTTGACGTCAGTGCACACAGAGGAATAAAGATTGAACATTTGCTCTCGGCAATAGCTACTCAGCTAAGCGACATCGATGTTCTCATTGTGCATGTTGGCACGAACAACTGTCTTGAGAGTGTCAGCACGTACATGGAGAAGTACCGTCGGTTAGCTTGCGGCATTGTCGAGAGCAAACCTTCGGCGCTGGTAGCTTTTTCCGCCGTTCTCCCACGCGGGCAGAACGAGTACAGGGCTGGTGAAAGCCAGATCACTCAGCTGCTCCGCATGAACGAACGGTACAAGGAAGTAAAGGCTGCGTTACAGGAGCTGTGCCGAGAGCGCGGTTTTCACTTCCTGGGTGGCTTGGTCGACTGCTGGGGCAGCTACCTCAGCCGCGATGGTGTGCACCCGAGCCGGCGAGGCAACCAGGTCCTGGCGAAGTTTCTCTACCAGGAGGCCTCCACCCTGGCTGCTCTCCCTAGCAAAAATTCTGATAGGATAAACTGTTAAGAATCCTATCAGTTCTGTCTATTGCATTATGAAACGATACAACTAATACACTGATAAAATTCCTTTTAGTTCTATTCTGGATGTATCAGCGTTATTCTGCGTATATAAGTCTATCAGTGTATTAGAGTATTCGTATTAGTGTACCAGATCTATGGCGCCTATCAGTACCTATATGTGTTGTATAGGTGTAGTATGTGCATCGAGGAGAAACAAGCTTTCTCGACAGCCAAGAAAATAAGTAAAAAACAATCTTTCTGTATTATCACAAAAGGCAGTACATATAATTCAAATGATGAAGCAAACAATTTGTGAAGGAATGCATAATAAAAATCTACACAACAAAATTAATGTGCCAAGCAGTTCAAAAACGACTAATAAATTGATCACATTTAAAACAGCAAAGGTTTTTACATTGAATAACAATGAAACCCACATCGTATTCACACCTGCCTTGTCCTGCAGGAAACAAAAAAAAAATGCTGTGAAGAAAGTATTAACCCAATAAAAATCAACCACACCAACAGGAGGAGTGACAGAAAGTATTTCAAAACACTGCATATCCTGCAAGTTGTAAACCATAAAACAAACGAAAGGAGCCACTGACTAGAAATTCACTGTAAATGAACACATACCTTCTCGTCAAGAACACAACAGGAATAGCAGAAGGGTGATCACATTTAAAACAGGAATAATATTTTCGCATTAAACAGTAAAAGCTTGAGCCCAGAGTAGCAGGCAATAAAAGAAAACTGCTATAAGCAAACTACAAAAAGCAATCAACATCAACCACAGAACAGGTGGAGAAAAAAAATGCAAAATATCTCTGCACTTTATGACTAGGAATTTACACCAGCGCTTTTCCAATTCGTGAAACATGTACCAACCAGCCCGTATTTGCCCTCTTCTGTAATATATTCTACCGGGCTTTATTAGTGTGTCAGTTGGAATTCTGTATGTTTTATGAGGATCTCTGTTTTCTGTAAAAGACTGATACATCATCCTATCAGGTCTTGTACATGGCACAGTGAGATCTATCTGCTCCCTACCAGTCTGGTACAGAGTTCTATGGGTCAGGTAGGAATATAAATCAGACTAATAGAAGGACCTGTACGACCTATACATATTTTTAAGAGACTTGTAGAAATTTCTATCAGTTTTTTTGCTAGGATCTCGCAGAGAGGCGGTGCATTCAGCTGAGCTACCAGGAAAGTCGGAAACCGTCATCGTGGGCTGAATGGGCTGAGCCAGCCAGAGAGAACATGATTTGTAACTATCACTTTCCTGCTCTAGGGTCACCTGCTTTTATTTCAGGAGCAGTCAGCAAGCCACCCACAACACCCACTTCTGTCCAGGGAACAAGCAGCACTCCTTTGCTAAGGCATGGTACTGACCTGCTCCCAACTACCCCTCGGGGAGCTGGCTTTGCGCTCGTGGGCGGTGTCCGTGTCCGGCACAAAGGTTGCAAGGTTTGGAGTACCTGGGACAGTCTGCCTTCCCCGGTGTCCCATGGCTCAGGTGTGTACCCACTTGGGGAAAGACTGAGAGGAGGCTCCAAGGCTGTGTGTCAGCTACGAAGCCTATGATTCTTAATCGAGGTGCAAGCACCACCTGTGCCAAGGCACCAGGTGGAGCCTCACAGGTGCCGCATGTGAGCAGCCCTGTTGAGTGCTCTTCCGCAGGGGAAGGTGTGGTCAGTGCTCGTGAAGCAACTGCGCCAAAGGCTGTCTGCGATTCTCGCAACAGTGAGTGGGTGGTTGTCACCTCCAGGAAGAAGCGGAAGGCTGCGGCACTGTGTAGGCAAGGAAAAGGTAACAGCCCAGCCACTGGCAGGGATGCCAAAGTACTTGCTAAGACAGCTGCCAAGCCCTTGAAGCGTGCCACACCTTTGTCTGTAGCAGCGAGGAAGGTGCAGAATTACTTACACAGGAGTGCTTGTGAGCCCCCTTCTGTTGCAGCCATTGGTGTGGACGATAAAGGGCAAGCTAGTGACCTGTGCAGCAGTGCTCGTTATAGCTGTGTGGTCAACCAGCACCAGAGCAGTGGTGAGCTGGTTGGCAAAATAGACTTTGCAGCTGTCTTCTGTGGCATTGTTGTAGAGGTCACTGGCTGCAAAAGCCGCTCACCATCGACAGCTAGAGAAGGCCAGGGAGCATGCAAACTAACCAAACTAACCAAACTAACCAAGCATCAGTCGGGTGCTGCTAAGCGGAAGGCGTCGTTTGGCTGCTTTGATGCCGTGCAGAGAGGCTGGCAACCTTGATGGCCCAATCCACTCTAAGGTTCAAACTTCTGTGCACAAGGGTGACACAGCAGGTTGTGCCTTGAGCACTGCACGACCCAGTGCTGCCAAGCGACGCAGACGCTGTCAGGCAGCATCAGCTTTGAGCTGCAAGAATAACCAAACTAACACTTCAGGCAATCAAAATGTCCAGAAAGCGGAGTGTTCTATACAGGGAGGGGGGAGAGGAGCAAACAATTCCCAGTGCAGGCATCACGAACCTTCACTGCTAGGCTGTAGTGGCAACATTTTTAAAGCTGGTAATGTGGGTCGTGTGCACGCAAATGAGGCTGCAAACACACTATCTGGTGGGGGCGGCAGCAAGATTTGTCTGAATGGCACGTTTGATAATTTTACTACCTTTAAGGAATGCTTAGATGTCTGGTGTAAGGAGGGAAAGCACGTCCTTAAAGTCAGTAGGTCTAACAAAAACCCATTCGATGCAGAATCTAAAGAGTATGAGTTTTTGAGGATTACTTATCAGTGCATTCATGGTGGTACTGCTAGGATACGCGCCACTGGAAAGCGCCCGAAGCAGTCATACAATGGTATTGGATGTGAAGTGTTTCTTTCATTGGCTCTGTGCAAGACACCATCTCTGCACTACAAAATTACTCAGCTGAAAACTGAGCACAATCATGACCTTGGTCATTACAATCTTTATCCAAGCCAAAGACTTCTGAACAGTACAGAAAAAGCTGAACTCGTTGAGTTAGTTAAATGTAAAGTTTCTCCAAAAGAGTTCAAGAAAATGGTCCAACAGAAAACAGGCAAAACTGTAACTACAAAAGATGTGCACAATTTCAAAAAAATGTACTCTGTACCAGTTCGGAACCAGGAAGCTCACGGGCAAATGTTAGTTCAACAGATAGAAAGCTTAACTGAGAGAAATCCAAATTGGGTCATTCATTATGAAAAAGATCAGAACCATGCGTTGCAGTTTATCTTGTTCCAAACAAATGAAATGCGTGAAATGCTTGAAAAATATCCTGAAATTATATTTGTAGATGGGACATATAAAGTTAATATTGAAGGTTATGTTCTGTACTCAGTCCTCATTGAAGATGGTCGTGGGCGTGGGCGGTGTGTCTGCTATGCATTTGTACAAAATGAAACTGCTGGAATCATCCGGGGCATGTTTGAAAAGTTTATAGATTTTAATCCGTTCATTGTAGCAGCCTGTAAAGTGGTGATGATAGATAAAGACATGAATGAGTTGCGTATCCTAAGCAGTCTTCTCCGAAAGAGTAGAATTTTACTATGCACATGGCATGTGCTTAACTGCTTCCACAGAAACATTGATGAGAAGGCAAAGGGGCAAAGAAAGTTACTAATTCCGCTTGTAAAAGCATTAGTTTATTCTCAAACCAACCAGGAGTACTCTGACAGGCTAAATTCTCTTCGTAATGCAGCTCCTGCTGGATTCCTTTCCTATTACATGCAGCAGTGGGACACGTGCAGAGAGATGTGGGTGCATGCTTACAGAAAAAATCTTCCAACCCTAGGAAATAATACTAACAACCGAATTGAGAGCCATAATCAAAAGCTGAAAAGTTTCCTTCGTCCAGGTATGCATTTAGTGGAGGCTGTGGAAGGGTTGATAGAGTACGTTAACAGCGACACTACCTCTCTACAGTTTGCTAAGCTGAAAGAAATGAAGATGAACGTCAATGTTAACTGCATAGACTCATTTCAATTGGAAATGTCGAATACTTGCACATCAGAGGCAAAAGATAAAATCCTAGAACAGTACGAAAAGTTTAAAACTGCAGGTTACCAGGTCAATTCGCTGCTTAACTCGTATTCTGTGACTTTAGGAAGTAAGGACTATAATGTGAGTCAAAACCTTTGCAGTTGTACGTGTAGTTTCTACAGCCAGTATGGCTTGCCATGTGCACATATTATGGCGGCCCGTTCATTTGCAGGACGAGGATTGTTCGATGTAGCATGCATTCCCGACAGATGGCGAAAGGAGCATTTTCTAGGCGAAAGCTGCATGGCTTCAAACATCAACTCGGTAGTAACGAATAGCATTCAGGCACCTCCTTGTGTTAAGCTGGACACTCCGCAAAAGATATTCTGTTGGGCGTATAAAGAACTTGAAACTGTGGCTAAGACTGTAGCAAATATTGTATCCATGGGTAGCGAGAAAGAGGCACGGGAAAACATCTCGACCATTAAGGCAATTGCAAGGCAGATCACTGGGACATATGCACAGCATAGTCAGACTAGCATAAATTTGCAAGGCTTAGCAAATCAAACAAGCCCGCCAGTTCAAGCAAGCACCATAAATCCAGGAAGTAATTCTGGGAGCACTAAGCTCGTGGTACCTGTAGTTAAGGCCAGAAGAGGGCGTCCTAAAAAAGTGAAAGCCACTAAGCGGGTGTTTTCAGCACAGCATAATAGAACAACCCTGGCTTCTGTTAAAGCTGATATGTTGCGACTTTATAAGAGTTACTCACTATGTGACAGAGATCTACATGATATTGTAAGACACGCTTCACTGAAAGACAGTGTCATAAATGTTGCCCAGTATTTGATTCACAAAAAATTTCCTCACATAGGAGGGTTTCAAGACGTTTTACTGGGCCAAGGGCTACTGTTTTCTCAAGTGAAAGGCCCATTTGTTCAGATATTGCATATTTCTAACCCAGATCACTGGCTTACTGTCACTAATGCAGGTGCACCCTTAAATACAGTATATGTGTACGATTCCCTTGATCAAAATATTCCCCCGGATGCAGTTAAACAGATCTGTCACATATTAAAACCGTCATCTGCAACATTGACTATCTGCACTAAACCTGCACAAAACCAAGGCCTCACTTTAGACTGTGGCTTGTTTGCAATTGCTAATATGTATTCCATAGCATCTGGCAAAGACCCATCATCTGTGAATCTCAATCAGGGTAGGCTACGGAGCCATTTACTGAACTGTTTAAAGAAAGGTGCCATAGAGGATTTCCCGGAAAATAATTCTTTAACAGTCCGCGTACGGTCAAGAACTTTCGTGTACAATTTGCACTGCGTCTGCAGGCAGCCACTGACTGGCCTAGTGGCTGGAAATGTCCAATGTGGTCTATGCCTGAAAAGTTTTCACAGGAAATGTGTAGAGGACTTAATAGGAAATTTAGGTGGCAGGGTATTCTTCTGCTCCCAGTCATGCTCAGGTAGCGCTAAAGAAAAACTCCAAGCTCTAAGTTAATGAAGTACTGATTTATTCTACTGTTCACAATTGTTTGTCTCTGTCTGTTGTTTAAGCTCACTGCTAAGCTAAGCATTCTCTTAAGTAAAATTTTCCGCTGAACCTGATCTCCCTTTGGTTCCCTTTCGCTGCTTTTTGTTTTCCTGCTTGTCTCTGAAATTTCTTTTCAGGTTAACACAGTATTCCCGCATCAGCACTTGCTTTCCTTACCACCCGGATGAGAGGATTTGAAGATTAAGTGCACCACCTTCCCTCCGGTCCTCCACAGCACCCTTCCCCGAATCCTTCCTCTCCTCTGCCTTGGACTTTACCAGGGAAGTTTTGTGCACGATTGATTTTCTAGCAATGTCCAGGTAACTTTCATGCATTCAACATCCGTGACAGACATGTAGGTCATGACTTGGTTTGAGATTTTGGTGCATAGTTGTGGCCAGTAGTATCTGTCCTCCTGTGCACAGTGCTTGGGGAAGTCATGATTGTGCGCAGCTCTTTGCTTAATGTTTAAAATTACTGCTGGTGTTTTTAGTAGTCTCATTAAATAATCCACTGCTGCCTTTAAATTGAGCTAAGCTGAGAACAACTGCAATTTTGCTCCTCGCCTTGTGCGTCTGCTGCTTCTGCCAGTGGTGAATCCAGTTTCTAGTACCTGCATTGCACTATCCGGTCAGCCATATGTCTGCTCCTGTCCTGGATTCTTTGAATGTATCCATTGGACTCTAACCTTCATCTTTTTATGCGACAGCATATGCAGCTTGTTTGGTCGCAAAGCCATCAGTATAGTAGTAGTGGTCAGCACCGCGTGTCAGAAAAATTCACATCATTCCAAATGTTTGCCGCAGAATGTTTCAGATGGTGCCATATGATTCAGTGTTTCATGCAGCATAAACTTAGCAGTTAAGTTAGCGCCTAGTTCGCGGCAGGGATTCTAAATGGTGGCCTATAATCGGGGTCTGCGTATCATGCATGGTTCGGGTGATACTGTTACTGCAAGAGAAGCGATACAAGTTATAAGACAAGTGATACTGTTACTGTGTCATTTCCTTTTCTCAAAATGCCAATTTTCGATTTGTCCAATGGGCAAGGCGTCACACAGAATGGGCGATGGCATTCCTTGGACTCCCTGGCAGTGCTACAAGACATTGTCACGTTCCACTCTTAAAGGTGAAGCTTAAGCATCCTCTAAATTTTTGTCTGTTTGGAGCAGTAGTCGTATCACTTGATTCAGAACTCCCATGTCAACTTCTTCTAATTTCTTTCATCTTTGCCTTCTGCATACCCACTGATATCACTTCTAATACCCCTTCCTTTTTTACCTTTCTTCTGGCATGAAACACACTTTTCTGTGCACTCTTTCCCTCTATTCCCCCCTCCCCCCTTTTTTTACCTTCCCCGTATTTTGTTTCGCTGTGCTGTTTCTTTGTCTTGCATTTTTCAGGTCGACCCGACTTCGTGTCTACCATGTCACCTGGCACAGTCCCCTCCTTGGCTGGACACCTTCTCATGCGAAAACACTGCTGCTACACCACCCAGTGGAATCTCTGGCATCACAGTGAAGTGCACCTCACCTAGGCGATGAGATTAAGGCACATCTAGGGGCACGAGCAATAACAATCTGGCGACACTTGTGTCATGGATATACCAGTCACTGATGAGCCTAGTGCAGCACTGACAGCGAGGGGCACGAGACATCGCAAAAAACACAAATTCACAGTTATGCTTAAAACGAAGCATCTGTAAAATTCCATAAACTACAAGTATTCACTCAGTAATTGGCGGGTGTAAGCAGTTGCGTCTGCTTACACGGGTGGTGGCGGGCAATAACAATAATGCAGGAATGACAGCGCAAGCATTATGGTTAGCAAAAGCATTCATTAACAACTGACGGGTGTAAGCAGTTGCGTCTGCTTACACGGGTGGTGGCGGGCAATAACAATAATGCAGGAATGACAGCACAAGCATTATGGTTAGCAAAAGCATTCATTAACAACTGACGGGTGTAAGCAGTTGCGTCTGCTTACACGGGTGGTGGCGGGCAATAACAATAATGCAGGAATGACAGCGCAAGCATTATGGTTAGCAAAAGCATTCATTAACAACTGACGGGTGTAAGCAGTTGCGTCTGCTTACACGGGTGGTGGCGGGCAATAACAATAATGCAAGAATGACAGCGCAAGCATTATGGTTAGCAAAAGCATTCATTAACAACTGACGGGTGTAAGCAGTTGCGTCTGCTTACACGGGTGGTGGCGGGCAATAACAATAATGCAGGAATGACAGCACAAGCATTATGGTTAGCAAAAGCATTCATTAACAACTGACGGGTGTAAGCAGTTGCATCTGCTTACACGGGTGGTGGCGGGCAATAACAATAATGCAGGACTGACAGCGCAAGCATTACAGTTAATCATTCATTTCAAACATTGTGGCAAGCCCAGGGGAGACTTTCAATCAAAAGCAAATGCATTAGTGCTGCAAGTTCAGGTAATCCAGAGAGATGATATATAGGATAACTTGACTCAAGTTCAGGCAATTTGATGTGGCAAAATGGAAGCACACAGTTCACATTCGTTATGCTGCTGCTCTCTACTTCATCACCCACCTCATCAGTCTTCCTCCTCGGAGTGAAGGCTCTCTTTAATCCCTGCTAGTGATGAATGCATAGCCCAGACATACAAGTCCTCTCGCCGAAGGGTTGGCTAGCAGACAACTCCCATTCCAACCGTTGTTCATTTGGGTTTTTGACATCAAGAACCCCATCCTCCTGTCTGCTCTGTACCCCTTAAATCGTGTAATAGCTATGTTCCTCGCACTCGGCGCAAATTCTTGTATTATGTTCATTCCACTATAGTAAAATATCTTGTACTTTATATGCGAGCCTATAAAGACCATTTCCTTGTTTTTCAGCTTTTAAAATGCCTCTGTGTCACTCACTGCATGTGTTTACCAGGTCTGCCAGGCATTGAATGGGCACTGACATTTTTTTCTTCAATCCTGATTAGTTTGGTTGAAGGGATTCTCCATGCTATGCCAACATGTGTGCAAAAAGAATTATTAAAATTGAAACATGCAAACTAAAGTTATTCCATTTAGAACAAATAAGAAAGCAGACTGTATTGCATTTCACACACCCTACCAATCGGAGCCAGTCCTGCACACATGCAGCAGATGCTTGCATGTAACAGCTACATTGCTGGGGCTGTCCACAACAGCCTATACCATTGGCCCGAAACAAGCTTTTCCTTATCCAATTTAAATATCAACGATGATTTTCGCTGCTTCCTTGGGATATCGCAATGTATCATGCCGTGCACACAAAGTGTGAAAAAGACTTGATTTGCATTGCAGTGGCCCATCAAGCACAGGTGTCAAGGTGTTTTCTTTTTTTAATTGTTCATGTATTGTTTTAGTTTGATAACTGTAAAAGTTACATTGAAACCTGGTAAAAGCAAGCTACAGAAATAACTGGATAAGTTATGGGTTGGAAGTCCAGGAGCTTGGGAACACCTTGCTGAAATTGTCAAAAAAGGTATATTCCTAGATAACTGGAAATAGCAATTGGCAGCAGAATTTGCAGGTAAGAAAGGCAATGGCTGTCCTGTGACCGTGACACTACAGGCAGAAATTTAAACAAAAACATCTGGCACTAACAATGCTTTTCGTAAGATTGATAGTATTACAATAGAAGTGTTGGCAGAGCACCTCGCAAGAAAGGAGATGCCAAGGTTAACCTAAATATTTGAAAATTGAAGCATAGAAGGACGTTGCAAGGCAGTATTGGTTAGAAAAGGAGAGCCAGTGAATGAGCACATGGCTAACCTGCTGAAAAGCTGCAAATTTGTCAGCACAACTCTATGCCGGCTAACATACAAGTCCTAGCAATGATATGTACTACCTAATGCCTATTTCCATCTTGTCTACAACATTGCAAATATATGACTCTGATAGAAATACGCAGAACCTTAACCAAATCGCAAATTACTATGACAAGAGATTTCCACATTTCAAGACTACTGTAATGAAAACATGCGTACCAGGAGGCGCCGAAGAGTGACATAGATGGATGTGATTAAGAAGCTGACGGGGATAAGGTGGCTACACATTTCACTGAGCGGGGTTAATTGCAGGTTTAGGGAAGAGGTCTTTGTCTTGTAGTGCGTGCACGTGGGCTTATGACAACGATGTAATGAGGATAACCACATTGCAAAGAAAAAAATCCCATGCTCATTTTGGCTCGTTTATAACATGTAAACAAGTCAAGCAAATTTCAGTACACCCTGCTATGCGTGAAATGGGCAATGTAAGTAACAAATAAATCAACAAATAAGACGACCACATACGCTCACCGGACCTTTCTGGTATTGTGCATATGCTCAGATCCAAAGTATTGCATCTCAGTAGTACAGTGCACCATAAATCCTACAGATATGGCAACTGCAGCCTACAGCAGTTGCATGCATGGAATGTACAGTCGTCCGCACACCATCTCTAAAGAGCCCGAAGGTATATCATTTACGAGTAGCCTAGGGCTGGCCTTATCTTGCATGCACATTCCTATGAATTGCGTTTCACTCCTCATAACATTGAAAGCTGTACGGGCCCACCAGGCAGTGGCAATCGCACACAACTGAATGCACCATTCAAGTGCTGTACACAAGTGTGCACAGGTGTACACTTAAGGTCTCTTCGATTTGGCTGCACTAGCTGCACGAGTTCAGAGAGTGCAGCACTGTGGTATAAGTTTTGCCAGTGCAGCGCGCGTCCCCTGCACTCACTCGCCTCTTCGTTCTGTACAAGTGCAGTCCTAGTTGTCGACGAGTTCTTGACTGCGCTGCACTCACTTCGGAGCCAGTACCAGCCAGTTCACGATGCCGGGTGGCCTGCACACTTTGTGAACTTTCCTATTCGCTTTGACAGCGACAGTGCGGCGCTAGTGTTGTGAACTGCCGGAACCGGCCTTGCGCGCTCGTTGCACGGTGGCAGAACTTTAGCAAAACTAGTGCAGCCAGTGCAGCCAAATCGAAGAGACCTATAGAGACACACATACGACAAGCAACGCAATTCATTGCAGCAATGTTATCTGAATGGTACCGAAACGTTACCTTGTAACGTTATCTGAAAGTTGCTAATGTCCTTTTTTTTTTGCTTGTGAGATCATTTTTGTAGAAAAGTTGCACAACACAAAGCTAATAATCTCAACATTTCCACAATAAGGAGGTAATGTTTACACAAGAGTGTTAAATTTAGCGTGATAATTATGTTTCAGGTAGCATATAGCTTTAACATTCTTACAGCGTTACCACCATGTTACAGGTGGCGAATAGGGGTCATAATTGTTGGCTTAACTACATCTTCAGGTCTTACCCATTGTTACTGGTTTTTGACGATGGTCATCATACAGCTAGCAACCACGTGCAAAAGCTGCAGCGCAGTTTTTCACAAGTGTGTCAGACGGTAGCAGAAGGAAATGTTTGTACATGTAAAATATAGGCAAGCTAAGCACCAGCACCTACCACGAGCCCCATTGATGATGTGCCACTAAATGAAAGGGTTGCACAGCACAGCAGGTCTGTGAGCTGAAAGCCGTTATGGTAGCATACCACTGCAGCTTGGCACAAAATTCACCCAAGGCCCACTTGGTTAAAGTGATAAAGATGACATGAAGGCCATCCAGCATTTATTGTCTGTTGGCTCAGATATACTCGCCACTTGATCTATGAAGTGAACAGGAGGATTAAGCCCCTGAGGTCTTCACTGGAGCACATATCCTGCACAAATGGCAAAACACAAAAAAAAAAAATTGATCACAGATGCACCTAGGAGAGAAATGCATATATGCCAGCACTTCACTGCAAAATGCCCAATAAGCTGCTGAAACACTTCAGCTACACTGGAACTATGCTGCATAGCTGTTTGATACATTTTAGTGCACTGAAGGTATCAGATCCAATTATGCGGCTGGTCGCTTGACTAGGCATTTTTCTTCCTCAAAACAGTCCATTTACGGTTTGACTTATGGGTTGACTTGTACAGCAATAGCAATGCAATGTACACTTTACGCAACACAGCAGAACATGATCTTTAATCCTTAATTACGAGAACTTAGGTGTGCCTTTGTTTTCCTTGCTCTCTTCAAAATTAACTTTAGATCGTTAAAGCGTTCAAAAAGACAAGGATACAGAAAGAGACAGACACACAGTAGACTTACTTCCATTAAGAAGTAAGTGCACTGTGTGTGCATCTCTTTATGTATCCTTTAGAGTGCTTTCATGATGTAAACATGGTTACCCAACTAGCCTGAATGCTGCTGCTGTTCTAAAATTAAAGCTTTCACAAAGTGGGAGCCCCTTTCAGCATACAAGGCGCACCATAACTAATGTAACATTATTTTCATTACATGCTTTCTCCAAGAATAAACACAGCTTGAAGATTCCGCAGTAATATTTGTCCAAGGTTCTTCAAATGTAACATGCAAGTTTTCATTGAAATGACCCGCTCCCAATCTTGATAACAGTCTCAGAAAGAGGGCATCTAAGTCTACTTAACATAGATTTCATGCTTGTATATGTCTGCTATACACTGAAACATGTACAAATCAACTTAGACTATGCACACAAGCAGCAGAAAAGCTTAGAAAGAGCAAAGAAATACAAAATAGGCTTACTGAGGATACAAATGCATAACTGTATTTAGTGCATGTTATATAATTGTTCCAACAGAAAAGAACAGTGACAATTAAAGGTGTAGGTTGAATTAGCAGAAATCACTTCATCTATAAAATTTCTGCACATACAGCAGTAACTGATTTGCAAGCTGAATGGCCAGTTCAATAGTTAAAAGAAACATGCTGCAATACTTAAAAAAAATACTTGATGTGCTCTCTTTCGCTTGACATCAGCTCATGCAGAACACATACATGCACAGTTTTTTTGTTCACATCTTACCATGGCCTGTTATGTGCTCGGCAAGAAAGTAGTAATGAGCAATGTTGTGTCACAGCCTTTCTTCTGGTAGAATTTGAGTGATGTGGAATACAGCTGAAAGAAATTGTTTCATACATAAGTATACTTCACATAACATCACAAAAAGTGTACAGCCCCATGCTGGGTATTGGTTTGAACTAATAGCAAGCTTTTCACTCCTCTATTTAACATGCGATGCAAGTCAGTGGTGCCAGAGGCACAAAACTATACATCGTGAGGTACCAAGTGCTAATATCAGCGATCATGCCTTTAAGAGGTATTGTCAATATACATGTTCTTGAATGGACTAAAGTTATTCCTAGGAACATACAGAGCAAAACAGTTTTGCTAAGTGCCGTTTGCCAGATTTGGCCTTTTACAAGCCAGTTTTTTAAATGTAGAGAATTTGGAAATACCACGCTAAATGTGGTATGAAACGCTTATGTTACGTTCCGACAGGTTATTCCTCATGGCAGTAAAGAAGAGCCTGCAAGTGGCGAACATTTAAATACTTATTTGAAGGGGCTGTTCGAAGCGAGGATCCACAGTGCCTTCCATTTTACGCCTCGATGTATTCGTCGCTACCTCAGGATTTGGAAGTCGAGTGGAAAATGCACATGCCTTCCGACAGCATGGCGATACAGGCACGGCATCGACGCGTAACGGTGAAGGCGCACCGAAAACGGAGGAGAACCCGGGAGCAGTTCGCCCTACTTTCCCTCCAGAGACTTTAGGCGCTTTGCGATGCGCGCTACCCTTCGTCGCAACCGTCGGCTGCAAAGTAACGCCGCACTAGAAATTTGTCAAGCGTGATAAGCAACCGCGCTAAAGCGAGGGTAAGTTTGTCGCACTCGTGGCACTCTCGCAGCGAGCGTGCGGCGCGAGATAGCAGCGCGCAGCGCAGTGCGGCCCCGGAGCGCTGCTCCCGCGCCCGAAGCCGTGGTGGGCGTGGTCTTTCCACTTTTGCTCACGACTGTAGTGCATGAACACAAAACAGCTTTTTAGCGTTGTTGCAGTGGGATGAATGGTTGCAAGCCTCTACACTATACCTGGTAATAAACAAATTATCAGAAGACCATCTCGTGCGGAGAATCATCTCAAAGCGCATTCGAAAAGCAGTACCAACATGGACAGCTTGTGCTTAATTCGATCCAAAACTTTACGCTGATCAACCAATGTTACTCCAAATAGAGACAGAAAACCATCCACGTCGTACTGATGTTATCGTGAACGTAACATGCGACGAGACGCAGTGTTGCAAGGTACGACTCACGAAACCCTGCCGTGTTGCAATACAAACAAAAGCACTGCGTGTTTAAAAAGGGAAACAAGAAGCTTCCAAATTACACAATACTTACATTCTCACTAGCTCGCCAAACCGGAGACGTTGCCGGGTGGCTGCCACCTAAGTTACTCGCGATGCATGGGAAGAAAAATTTAGTGCCGCTGACTTTCCTTGTGCAATTTCAAACGCTTTAACTTCGAACCGTTCGCACTGACAAACGTCCACTCCTGGCGCGCTCCAGGTACTGTACTCCAGGGCACGCCATTTCAGTGCTCCACAGCCATAGAGTTAGCGCTATTCACGTATTTCGTCTACATGCTCGCGTCGCTGACGTTGCAAAGACGCACAAAATAAATCATATAAGACGAACTTAATTTTACAGTAGCTTTTCCAGCGTGCAACCTGAATGGTTTGATAAATTATTTTTTTTCATTTCATTGCTTAAACGTTGTTACCTCAGGACGGCTGCTTAACTTGGCCATGGCGAAGTCGAAGCGCTAGCCAAGCCCGGAGTCGTTACTGACGGCGCGTAGTGCGAATTTGACTGAGCAGATGCTTTGGAACATTTTTGTTCTTCCATGTTCGGTGCGTGCGTCCTGCGCGTTGTATTGTCGTTTGTATGTGTGTACGTGTGCTTGCCATTTTGTCAAAGGCTACAACAACAACGACTAGACAGACGAGTGCTGTGTAGTCTTCTTGCTTCGTCCTTCGACTTCTTCGCGCTGTACCCCCCATGATGAATTATTACAAACTCGCTCAGCTGTCCATTCTTGCCAAAAATTCTCACTCAGCGTACTTGTTTAGCTAACAAACTACTTGTAGTGTACTAATGTGCATTACATTGTGGGCAGTACGTGCAACTGCTATCTCAGGAAACCACAAAATATCGGATAGACGGATATGAAAGCACCAAAAACCCCAACATAAAATCCTATATTTATTCATTGCCAACTCTTGGCAAAATGAGGCCAATGGAAATTGAGAACAATGGGTCTAAAGGCTGCCCCTGCTATCGTGAACTGGGTCGTCGACTGCAAACCAGTAAATATGCGTTGATATTTTATGGTTCATGGCAACATACAACGCATTCTATTCCATATGTCTCAGCTCTTACCTCTCAGGGGGCGGGTGATAACAATCTAGGTTGTGTAAATGTTCCTAAATAATTTTCGTATTACCTATAAAACACCGCTATCATACCTTGTTTGGTAACGAATCAAAAATATGTCTGAGGACGTTGTAAGCTATACCTATGCAATTGTGTCTTGCTGTTCTTTATGTCGATCTTGTATGATTTGATGCCTGTGATTTTTCTGCCATTACCTCATTTCCCTTTTTCATTGATGGGTGGCACACATCACACTCCTCCTGGCATTACAGTTTTCTTCGTCTCTCATGAAGGAGTAGAACTTGTCGAGTCAGTTGGTCCATTACAGATGCAAAAAAAAGAAATGTGCAAATGAGACGGACGGCGAAGAGGTAAACATGCGTTCCTTGTGTTTCTTTGCATAATAAAGTTGTTGTTCTGCATTTCTGTGCGTTTGCCTCTTCGCTGCCCGTGTCTCATTTCCGCAGTTCTTTCTTTGCATCTCATAAAGGGTCCTCCCTGTAGACTCGTTGCCACAGAAGCCTTTAGGCTGAAGAATATTAGCTCTGAAAGCAATTTTATCAAATTGCAAAGCAGTTAACGAAGTTACAATAATTTTTTTTAGGAACAGGAATCTCCTTCATGCATATGGAACAGCAGGAAGCGGATGCAATATGCAAACATGTGCTGATTGCAACTTTGCTTTATGTTCCTGGCACTATATGATGCAGCAATGTTAACTTACCTTCACACCCATCACCATGAACACGTATGATTGCATATATGTATGCGGCTTAAGGTGCCCTCCACATCTTTCAGGGCTTCGTTAAGTTTGATCAGGCAGTAGCACAGTATAGTACTATACAGCTTCCATCAAAACCGCAGCAGTAGGTCAGGTAAAAACACTATTCTCAGGACTTAAGTGGCATGTCACAGGCATAAATCTGTTTCATTCAAACCTAACACCGAAATACCCAGGTTCAAAACATTTCATAAAACTTAATCTGGGTGAGCTTTGCCACAAAAAAATGATGAGATTACATTGTTTACAGTAGCTAAAGTTTTTACACTGAGCTGGTTTGATTGGTTCACTGGGGTAAGGAGAGTCTATGCTTGCCTTGTCACTGCATTCTAAAGCAATCAGTGTGCCCAATATGTCTCGGTGGTAAAATTAGCAAGGTGACAGCTGGGTTGGGCGAGCTGGATTGTTCACCTTGAGAAGAAATGTGAGTGCATGCTTGTCTTGAAGTTGCTCATAAGCAAATTTCCTAGTGAAAAGATGATTAAGTCTCAAAGGTCCCTCGGCCTCGCAGGAGCATCTACAACATATGCAGGTGATGGTCAGTTAATGGTGCTTCCATTTCGACTTCTAGCTGGACATCAAAACATTCCAGCTGGAGTTAGCTGGAAGCAAGAAATACATACTCCAGCTGGATATGCTTTCCAGTTCCATAATCTGGCTGTAAATAGAATTTTCCAGCTTAAATTTAATGGTATCCAACTTGAAAAGGGCGTGGTTTCCATTTCCATAACCCAGCAAGCAATAGAAACATGTCTGGGGGATCTTGGTGAGCAGTGCGCCGCCACGAATCTGACCACCACGCCTGGTCGTGCGTGACATAGCCATCTCCGGGGAAAACATCTTGGCAATTGAACCGATGCTGAGCATTTGGACCATTAATTAAGGCCCTTCAGTGGAGGCAACACACCACTTTGCCTCCAGCTTCCCGCAGACGCGGCACCTCCGGCCTGGCCCGACCGGGGGAAATCGGCAGTCGCCTTTTCCTGTCCTCCCCTTCATCTTTCACCTGTCTTATTGCTGTTGTTGTTATCTTAATACAATGGCACATGTGCACACAGGGGCACAGTTAACTGTCCCATCTCCTGTTCTTGCCTTTTCATTTTGCGTGGGTGGCTATAGGGCTAACCTTGCATGTAGAACTACCCTGGGTGATGCCATATTTTTATTGCTGGGGTGTAGCATATATGGCGTGCATGCCAACGCATATGACGTCTACAGCACGCTGTAGACGCCAATGCAAGCACTGCCCGTAGGCAGGGCTTGCGTGCAAGTACCTGTCCCGTCCCTTCAATGGGCTCTGTGGAGGGCACTCATAGCTGGCACCGAGGCCGAAAAAACAATTATTCATGGCTACCATGCATGCATCAAATGATCGCCCTCAAAAAAAGGGGATGGACCGAAGTAACAGCTTCATTCTTTAAAAAAAAAACAGAAGTTTTCCCAAGGTACCATGTGGTACGCACATAGCGAAACAGCATAAAAAAATGGTGCTGTTCAACACTGCTGAACACGGTTACAGAGCGAAAGCTATGGCCTATCGGGCAACTAACTATATATAAGCGGCTTGGCATCTGTAACGTTTAGTGTGTTCCGAACACTGGTGGTGGTGGTGGAACTTTATTTCCAGCAGATATAGAGGAGTGACTCAAAGTCGCCCCTCGCTTAAACGACGGCCGCTGTCCCTTGGGCAGCGGCGGCATCTTCAGCCAGCTGGAGGAGCTTGATCTGTGTCCCCGGGTCGGGGCTGAGCAATAGAGCTTCCCAATGATCAGAGTCGGTAACGAATCGACTCGTGGGTATACGGACTGCGGGCAGTTCCAGATCATATGATTTAGATCGGCTTAGCTATCACAATGTTTGCATTTGTCTGAGTAGAGTCCTTCCGAATAGAAGCTACATAATCGGGGATTTGGATAGGTGTTAGTTTGAAGTTTATGCCAGGCTTTGGCCTGTTGTTTGGAGAGCATTTTATCTTCTGGGGAGAATCTGCGTCTTGCAAGCCTGTAGTGGTGCAGGATTTCTCTAAGAAAACAACCTGTCCTTGCCGGAGTATAGGGTGGGAGGGCTGCACGACTCAGCTCGGCCGGACAGTTCTCGAACTAGGTTATGAGCCACCTCATTACCAGCAAGGGAGGCATAAGCAGGCGTCCAGATTAGGCGAATGCGCCATGTGGGCTGATAATTTTGCAGAATCCATGCTGCTTGTGGAGAGATTTTTCCCAATGTATAGTTACGTATCGCCAATTTTGAGTCGCTGACAATGGTTTCTGCCGAGGATCCCGCAATGGCTGTTTCTTCTCCAACATATGTGCGTGCTGAATGCATATAGTGCCCCCAGTTATGAGTGTACCCCTTTCCATGGTGACCACAGCTACCGTCTTGTCAGCCGAAGAATCTGCTGCATCTACATATACCACAGAAGTATCATTAAGAAGGCGTTTTCCTAACGATTTGGCTCTCTCTGTACGACGTTCAGCGTGGAAATCTGGGTGCATGTTCTCAGGTATTGGAGGAATGACCAGAAGTTGGCGTATATGTTTGGGATGGACACTGAATAGGCAGCACACCCCCCCCTGGCAGGTGGCAGTTAATGGTTGATCGCGAGTGCTTGCTCACCTAATGAACGCTGCGGCTTATTGCAGCAGTGCCACGTGTCTGCCACCACGCTGTCAGCGCGCACATGCAGCCAACATCTCTTTCTCATCACCCCACATATACCTATTAGCACGATTCAGGCACCGGAGCCAGTTATGCGCCCTTCCTTTCCTTAAAATCATCTCAATGTAAAACGTTTTTAACGCCACTGAACACAACGAATGCCGACGGCCTATTGCTTCAGTGCCGCGATTCTGCCACAACGTTGTCAATGCCAACGCATGCAGCGCACAACTGTCACTGCCACATATCTTGAAGCACGACTGAGCTAGGTGTCCACTGTTCCAATAGGGCAGTTATGTGCCTTTCCTTTGCTTTCCAAACTCCCGCTGCATTGGTTTTATAGCATAAAGCAGGTGTCCACTGTCCCTGGGTGCCAGTTATGTGCCTTTCCTTTGCTTTCGAAGCTCAGGGTGATTTCAAGGTCAATTCTGCATGGTCTGTGATTGAAGCCCGAGGTCCCGTAGTGAAGCTTTCACTTCAAAACAGCTTAAATCATTTCACTTGAGATCCCAGCAATGTACAATATTCCAACCTCCCATACCGACCTAGCTTGGAGACATCCCTCCTCCATCATGCGCTCACAGATCTCAATACAGTCAAGGGCATAATTTCAAAACATGGTTTCCTGACTCTCACTGAAAAATAAATGTAGGAGGGTCTTAGAGACCAGAACGTCACCGCGATGTCCATCGTATAAAAAGATCTCAAAAAACAAGAAGGAAACTTTGCCTCCAGCCAACTCCCGATGTGCACTGAACCTCCCCCGGACGTCCTCAAGACGTCTTGAATGTCCGCAGGACGGCAAAAGTAGTTTTAATGCCCGCGCGCTCACTGAATCCAAAGACCATACATCCCAATTAAAGGGTCAGTCTACTGAATTTTATCGACCATATTTTCTTTGCGGCAACCGATAGCTCTTCACTCAAATTACCGTTTAGCCAGCTGTGGTGCCAAGGAGTGCGGTAGAACATTTTAAAATAGAATTTATTAATGTGGGAACACATCTGTATGAGATGGTAGTCTCATCTGGCAACCATCTGGATTTCCGCCGCGGGGCGACAAACATGGCGGCGCCCGTCGAAGCCGGACCTCTCGCTTCGGACTGAATTCTCGTTGTTGCTGCCTTTTTCAGTGCGTTAACTGGCCATAAATGGGGCGCCGGTCTATCGCTTCGTCTCATCTCGCCTATAAGAAAACATATAAGAGATAAATTTGCTTTATTTTAATAATTAGAGTGACGATTCTGCCGCTCCTAGGCTTAAGTGGAGAGTCGGTTTGTTTACAGCGATGGTTCCCGTCCTGACGACCAGATGGCGCCACTATAGGCTGAGTTTATTTTTGCGTCTCTGCGAGCATACGCTGAACTAAAGGTGGGAATGTGCCTGCGTTTTGCGTACGTGTAACTATAAATATTCATGTGATTTACAGAAAAAGCGAGCGGTACGCCTTCTACAGTTTACTAGAACAAAATGTGCGTTTCTCTGACATTGGGGCATACAAATGGTACGTAGTATATTCACTTATGCTTCTACAAAAAAAGACTACCACTTTCTTGAACAAAATGAACGTTTGGGGTCGCCACCATGCTTTTTTACACGACTTTTGACGCCGAAATAAAATATAAATTCCTGCCTAAACCGGGCGCAGACCCCTCGTTATTGATGTTATAGGGTGCCAACTACCAGAATATGCCATTATTTATACACTCATCTCGGTGAGTAGACTGACCCTTTAAATCCCAAACGGTGCTTCAAGTGTCAAAATAGCAGCCGCCAAACCTGAGCCAAATGTGCATCTGATGAACACAAATCCAATGACTGCGCCTCAGCACCAAAGTGCACTACTGTGGTCACCCTATCATGCCCAAATATCCTACGCTCAAGAGAGCTCCGCCTCTGCTGAAGCGAAGGCAAAATTGCCATTGTGACCATCGCCTCCCTAGAGCCTGGAGACGTTCGTTGGAGGTCCGCAGAGTAGCTGCGGGTGCATGAGTTGCAGGCTTCTCCCGATTGCGGGAAGCCTTCAGAGCTGCCAACCCAGGGGCCTTTGTCAGAGGTGGCCGAGCAGTCTTTGCTGCGTTTGCCGGGGCGCGATATGGCCCTGCCTCCGGCTCAGTGTGTATTGGACGGTGTGGTTCTCCACTCGTTGCTCCACATCGGTAGCGAGAGCTACGCTACCTGCAGTCTCTCAGTTTCGCTGTGGGCCTTCGGCGCCACTTGTGCGCATGCGCGAGGAGCCGAATGACGTCACAGCCACGCCTTTCCTCCGCCCGGGAGGCGCCGCCGAGTGACATCCCAGCTGCCGGCGCCACGCGCCAACGCTGCTCGCCTCCGACCGAGACTGCGCATGCGCGCGACACGCAGCTGGCGTGTCGTGCTCTACTGCACATGCGTGGCAAGGGGAGGAGGAGGGTCGCGGTGTATAAATGACGGTGATGCGGCAGTGGAATAAGCAAAACAACTAGACGTAACAAGGGATATACCGTACCTCTCACTACGTATATCCTGGCATAGGTGAGCTAAGCCACTGCGAATTTTTTCCTGTGAGCAAGAACATTCCTTGTGTTTGTGTGAATCGTCTTCGCGCTTCCTGAAACGTTGTATTTTCCTTAGTCTTAATAGTTATCTCTTTTCTTCCAGCTGGAAATAAATGTGCAAACCGAAATGAATGCGTAAGTGCTAACCCCCTTTGTCCTAACTGCGGTAAGCCCCACGAGGCAACGTTTTTCTGCTGCACTGTTTACCAAAAGAAGAAAAATCATCTACAAGTACATTCCAACAATACAGACTATAAGTCAGCAAAAACTGCTTTAATTGAACAAAACCAAATCCAGGGAAGTCACCGCAGGAAAAATTCATCACCGGGGAAGAAAGCTCCTCAACCGCCGGACAAAAATAAAGGCAGTCATCTGTGCATTAAGGACGTGGTTGAATTCCCTCCTCTTCCACCGCATCAAAATGTTGAGCACCTCCTGTAGCGAGTACATGTGAACAGTTCACGGCAGCCGCAGTATGCAACCAACCACCCACACGAAGCATCTGTTCACCAAAACTTTGTTCACCAACTTTGTTCATCTGTTCATCTTCACCAACTTTATTCATCTGTTCACCAAAACTTGCTAAAATGTTCAGCACTATGGTTATATGAGCGACTTCGAGCAATTTGCCGCAGAGCAGAGAGACGAGCATGCCGGATGAATTATAGAGAAGACATCAGAGTTGTTAGGAGTGCACAGAAACATATTGAGCGCCATTTGGACAAGCTCGCAAGACGGGAATGGCGATCCTTTTGCGCAAAGCATTATCCCAGAAAGTCTCTTTCTAAGGTATGTAGCAGTGTATGCAGCCAGTCAGCCGTGCCACTAAATCCTTTTAAGTGCTTAGGTGTAAATGCGAATATTTTTCGTCTCGGCGCAGCGGAGGCTTCTTGTTCTAAGATCATTGCTCGATTAACAGCCGTATTGGTGCCATTGCCTCTCCAAAGCTTTACCCCTTCACCTAACACTGTCCTCCATGACGAACTGTTCTCTACGGAAGAACTCCATGCGGCTCTGGCAGCTACCAATAAAATGTGTAAGCTACACTGACCTTTTTCACTTGAGAAGTAAGGCCAAGGTTCAGCTCACAGTTTATAACACCTCCTGGGGGTCCGGCTGCCTTGAAACATGCTAGAAGCATGCACATGTCATTCCTATTCTCAAGCCTAGAAAACCATCAACTGACTTAAGCGCCTACCGTCGCATTGCACTTTTAAGCTACATCGGAAAGCCGATGGAGAAAATGGTACACTCTCGCTCTACCTGGGACTAGATGAACAGGGGAATTTACCGTCCGACCATGTCTGGTTTCCAAAAAGGATGCAGCAGCAGCATTATTGCCCATACCAGTTGTGTCAAACGCAGCAGAGCAGAGTGGTCTATGACCATTGCTGTGTTTCTTGACATGAAGGAAGCCTTTCATAATGTCACACATGAGTCAATTCATTCAGCCTTACAATAAGTTAGCATTGGTGGACGAATGTATGACTGGCTAGGTGACTATCTGCATGAAAGATGAATTTTCACGTCAGCAAGTTAAGGTGACACAGCTCTGCATCAATTAAATATTGAGCGGAGTACCTCAGAGGGGGATTTTAAGTCACACCCTTTTCAATATCTCACAATTGGCTTGGAAAAATGGTTACCACCTACAGTTGAACTCTCCCTCTATGTACATGTATGGTGTTCCGGATGCAACAGGCGCATTGTGGACGTCTGACTACAGAGGGCGAAACGCTGCATTGAATCATTCTTAAGTCAGCATGGCCTCAGCATGTTGCCAGATAAAAGCCCAGCAATTGCATTTTCGAGGTGCAATCTTTCGCGCTACGTGCTGAAAGTTGCTGGTCCCCCAATACAACACGTCACAAGCCATAAATTCCAGAAGGTGACACTTGACAGGTCGCTATCATGGTCCCCACATGTGCAACAGCTGAAAGTCAAGCTCTGCTCTTGCGCCTCTATCATTTGTATGCTCTCCACTATCAGAAGAGGCTGCTCTACACCTTCATTACTACGACTGTATGGAGCGCACTGTGAAGGCCTTCACTACAGTCTCCCAGCTCTTCAGGGTATTTCTCAAACAAATATTAAAATCCGTGAAGCTATGCAAGCTAAAGCCTTGAGAATCTGCATTGACCTTCCCAAGAACACGTCCACAGTGGGTACTCTAGCAGAGAGCAGACGCCTATCTGCATCAGTACTGTTAACCCTGGAGCTCCTTCGTGCCGAGGTGCAGTTTGTGGCTCGTGTATTTAACCATCCATTCACAGAGTACTACATAGAGGAAGTTTCTGATTTCTGACCTTCTTCCATAAAAATACCAGCACTCGTCACAACCTCCTCCCCATCTTAGAGGTACATAGCATGGCACATCAGGACAACAGTCCCTGGCATTAAAATAAAAACAAACACCCCTGATCCTGCACTTGAGTACTTTGCTCTTGAGAACAATTATGGTTGCTACAGTGTGCACTGCCACATCTACACTGATGGTTCTGACACTTCCATCTCATCACCAATTGGCGCCTGGACTCCGTCATTGTGCACCACAACTACAGCGACTCGACGACTGCTACCGAGCTGGCTGCTCTCAGAGCAGCATTTACTTACATTCTGCAACAACTGCCAACAGCGTGGGTTATCTTCAGTGACTCTTGCACTGCACTACAATCAATAAAGTCATCACGAAGCCTTCAGGAGCACATCGTCGATGACTTGAACTGATTACACACCGAGGCTTGTCAGCTACGTCACCGTGTTGTGCTGCAGTGTTTACCCGCTTACTCCAGCCTCGCAGACAACGATCATGCTGACGGTGCAGTGAGGTCGGCACATGGTGACACATCCTTGCTCCCACACGTACCCTTTTCTCGTTGTGATGGCATGAGTCTTCTGACTACTAAATGCTGGCAGATGCAACACTCTTTTTGGTGTAATCCGCAGTGTCAATGTAGACCCCTTCTTCATATCAACCCAACCTGTGACTTCCGCATGCCACGCAATTTAAATATACATGATTGCAATTGCTTGCACTGAATCCGCATGGACATTCCCTTCACTAAATGCCATCTTCATAAAATTGGTGCATCAAGTAGCCCTCTGTGCCTGGCATGTGGTGTGCGCGAAGATCTTCAACACTTGATCTGCTGCTGCCAAACCTTTATTAACCATTGCAAGGCACTGTTAAGTGCTTTAGGACTCCATCAGGATGGCCCCGTGCACCTGGAGCATGTTCTTTGACCCTGGAGTGATATAGCTTTGGCTACGTAAGGGACAAAAGCGTTATTAGTTTTTCTTAGCGAGATCAGTTCGGTGGACACACTTTGATAATTATGTGTGTTTGTGAGCACGTGAGTTTTGAGTATGCTTGATTTCACTTTCCACCCTTTATTTTTTTCCTTTTCCTCTCTTTTCCACCCTCATCTTCTCTTCTTTCACCCTCACCTGGAGTAGCATGCTGGGCTAACAACCAAGCAGACCTCTTCTGTATTCATTAGTCTCTCTCTCCCTTCAGCAAAACAAGGGTCCCATGCAGCACATAAAATACTCTGTGTCATTTCTAAAGGATCAGTTGGTATTTGATTTCAGGGAAAGAAAAGTAAATATTATTTAACGTGACGAGGCTGTTCTTGACATTTCGAGACGCATAATCTCACAGTTCCTTTTGTGAGAGAGCAACGCCATGAGTTGTATTTTGTTTACAGATTACGTGATACAGGTGGACCAGCTCTGCAACTTTCATTGCAAGGCTAATCTTGCCTGCCCCTTAACAACATCACTAGTGCCACAACATCTACATGTCCTTGACAAGAAGTGAAATGTTCATGTAAGTTACTCTCTTAAGGTAACTGGCACAAATTTTTTTCCCTTCAAAAACAGTACACTGCTTGAATTATCAGTTACCCTAACAAATAAAATTTTAAGACTGCTAGGCGGTGGCCTAGAAGTTTGGGCATGTGCCTGGCATGTGGACGGTGCCGGGTTCAATCCCCAGTGCTGCTGGGTAGGTGCCAGCTTTCTACAGGCCTTGCGTGTAGCTTTTGTGGCAAGAAATGCTTTGGAGAAGAGCCCTTGATCGGAAAATTTCTTCAACAAGCCAGTAACTTAAATCTGCTTTATGCGATAAAGCCCAATTGTGGCCCTTTTTTCAATGTTTTAGGACAGGAAGACTACTGTTCCTTTGTCTTAAGAAGTACTCATCAAGCTACTTTAGGCAAAATCAAATTTCAATGTTGGAAAAGAACATTATGTGTTGCATAGGTAATGTTGGTTTACATTACACACAGCAAAGCCGTCAAACATGAAAGATCTATTTTTCACCGTGACCATACATCTTTCTACAACTGTCGCACCTCAAGCCAACCTCGGCACCATTTTATAAATTTTGAAAACAAGTAAATTGGAACCTTTGCTTCAGCCTTACAGGACTTGGCTGACAAATGATACATCATGCAGCCCCATGATTAATAAAGAAACTAATTTCAACAGGTTTTTCAGTGCAAAAACCTAGTCTCTGAACACTAAGAATATTTTCTGTAAGCGTCTTTGTATTTCCCCAGTGTTATGTGGTATATGCATTTCAGTTTGCACGTGTCTTTTGGTAGCGAAACGTCCTATGTGTGTTAATGAAAATTCATGAACACTTACCATAGGTGGTTGCATTTGACAATTTTATTCCCCTCTTCTGCTTTGTGCTCTGCACCTAATTTTTTTTTCTTTACTGCTTGTGCTTGCTGTATGCCCTCCTCATATCATAGTGATGTAACGAAATCTGACTCGACATAATTGTCCTACCATAACGCAACACAACCGATACAGATGGCTTAGTAGTCTTATAAACTAATACTGCTCATGTTGCCGATACTGGCAAGCATCAGACTGATACAGAGTTGTGGTACAGTTTTCATATAAAATTATAACGCATTCTGACGTGCTTACCAAACAATGTGAAACATTTAGACTCTTTTATAAGCATAGCATTCATATTGTGTTTAGAGTACACTCAAAATTATGCTTGATATGTATCTGGTCTTAAAGGGCAACTGCACCACTTTTTGAAAATTCCAAGCTACTCAAGGATTCAAATCTATACAAGCTGTAGGTAAAGCATGCCAACAGTTCTGGAGTCAGCATTTAAAATATTGACATAATCAAAGATTAAGTTTTAGCCTTTTCCTCACAACACCGGAGGAGTGCAGAGAAGGTTGGTGTGACGTCACGGAAGGCAAGATTTCAAATTTTCACTGTCGTCGACCACACCCTGTCGTGCCTTGTTGTGTGCTGCTGAACAATGGTAGGCGACATTTGCCTTCGACGACCTTAGATTTTTTTTCCTTGAAAACAAGCCTTGATGCATTGGAAATGTAGCGGTACCTTCGATGACATCATGATGCACACCCCAACTTGGTGCTATGCGCTGTGGAGAAGCTTCAACGCCGTCAGGATTTCAGACAGCATTTAAATCATCATTTCAAATACTCGCCCGAAAGGACTTCTCATGCTTTACCTTCAAGTTTCATACATTCACCCCCTTTAAGCTCTTCGAATTTCTGTAACCTATGCAGTTGCCTTTTCAATGTCAAACTTCGCTAGTTATGAAACTTATTATATTTGTGCCATTAAAATGCTGATGCTTGAAATCATCTGCTTCCCAGAGCCTCCACTGCTAACGAGTAAAGCTAGCACAAGGAAGCATGCCTTTTCTAGGCACATAACTTTCATCCTTAGAAGCACCTGATGTAACATCGCTTGGTGAACTCCATCCATTGCGAGATGAAGTCCCCTCCAATATCCCACATATTAACCATGTCCTCCTGCTCTAGATGCGGCCACCTTATCCCTGCAATCAAAATAATCTCACCTGCCCACCTGACTCTCTGCTATGTCTTTCTTGCAACAGAATCCATTCCTTTAGTATAATGGATCATCAGTTATCCGTCCTCCACATACTCACTGTGTACATTTCCTTGATTTCAGCTAGCATTTCCTTACCTCCTACTTGCTCCCTAACTCATTAGGATCTCCTCAAACCCTTTATCGTTGCCCTGCCATGTTACTTTCCATGCTTCACTGCGCTGTCCTTAATTAAAATACCACCCTCATTATCACTCTCAGAGTTTTTCCCTCATCAGTGAGTGCAAACAAGATATCATGCTTTCCTCTTGAGGAAAATAGGTTACCTGGTTTTCATGGCTCAGTTCAGAATATTTGCCAGCTACGCTTCACTATTGACCTCAATAAAAGTCCGACTCCCTGGGCCACTTTACTATTCTATACACATGAACACATCACAAGAGGCACGTTTTGAAGACTCTGTCATGTGCCTGTGCGTACTTAAGAAAATTAAACGTTTTCTCTGACTTTCAGCCTTATTGTATTGTCTTCCTTTTTCCACACTAAACATGGACAAGAATAAGCTGGATGGTCTCCGCCACAGTTCACACAATATGTTACAAGGTCACAAAGAAGGTCTGTTAGAAGGTCTGCTAGCTAAACTTGCTTTACTTGGAATCCCGCAAACATTACTTATCTGGCTCGAGCACTTTCTTAAAGGGCGCGTGCAATTTACATTCGCCAACTGTTGCAGCTCATCGCATACTGACGTCACATCAGGTGTCCCTCAGGGCGCAGGGTTATCACCGTTGTTATTCTTAATCTACATGAATGATCTCCCATCTAACACAATAACCAAACTTCGACTTTTTGCAGATGACTGCGTCGTTTATAACATCATCCATGCCCCTGAAGACACCATTAAGCTACAAAATGATATAGACACAATTGCATCATGGTGTTAAAAATGGCACATGCCACTTAACCTAGACAAATGCCAACTCATGTCCTTTTCTCGTAAACAAACCTCTATTATCTGCACATACCATATTAATTCAACTCCCATTGCCCGAACTTCCTCTTACAAATACCTTGGCGTTCACCTGACATCATCCTTATCATGGGTCACTCATATAAATTCAATATGCTCCCAGGCCTCACGCACTCTTGGTTATCTGCGACGGAATCTAACATCAGCACCACCTGAAATCAGACAACTAGCTTATCAGACATACGTACGCCCAAAGCTCGAATACGCCTCATCCATCTGGAACCCTTCACAAGCATACCTTACAAATGAATTAGAAGCCGTTCAAAACTGAGCTGTGCGGTTTATCATGTCACAGTACTCGCGTGATAGTAGTGTCACTGCACTAAAACGAGCCCTTTCCCTCCCAAGTCTCCAATCACGTCGCATCGTATGAAGCCTATGCCTCCTTCATTCCTTCTTCTACCGCCCTATTAACAGGAATCCTTTGCTGCAGCCGCCATCGAGAATATCCCCTCGCCTAAACCACACTCACCCCATAGCTCCCATGAAAGGCCGCACATCAGCTATGAATGATTCCTTCTTTCCAGATGCAATAGCCCCATGGAATGCCCTGCCTGATAATATTGCTTCTTGCACAGATCGAGCAATTTTCTGCACTGAATTAGCGAATCACCTGTGTCTTACGTGATGTATTCGGCTTCATCAAATAATCTGATCCTGTGTTACTGTCTCCTTGAATGGTTTTTTTTGCTCTGTTTCGTTTCATTGCTTTTTTGTTTTTGTTGAGCTGGTATCATATGTTGTTACACACTGTTCTTGCCCCGCCTTATGTAATGCCCACGGGCCCTTAAGGCTTCAATAAATGAAATGAAATAAATGAAATAGAAGTGATCTGGGCTAAAGGGTGCTGCTGATGCCCAAAATTTTCAAATTGCCAGAACTGCCTCTGTTCACATAAACTGGGCTCCAGGGGCGGATTTATGCCGGGATGGGGAGGAAAATCTCTCCCAAGCAAGAAATTTCACACAGGCAAACCAAACTGAACCCTATCTTTTAGACAAAAAAGCGCCCGTAAATACATGGTCCAAATGGGATTCTCCCCCCAAACCACCTCCTCCAAGAGTGACCCATAAGTCTGCCACTGCTTGGCCCATGCCCATTTCTGTAACAACTAATGCCAATGGGGTGCAGAGTGCTTTTCATGCCAGGTGTGATTTTTGTTTTAGGAAGGGGCATGGAACTAAATTTAAAAAACAGCATTTTATTTTCGTCACATCACATGATTATTTTTTACACAGCAATTACAAAATGGTATTGTGAACTCAGACATTTTCTTTTTATAGACATCAACACTTCTTCAAAATAAAAATTTGCTTCGTGTCCATAGACTTGTGGGTTGTTGATGTTTTCCTGAAGGCACCGAGTTTCCGTAAATTTGGGCTGAGCCCGACAAAAAGATTGCTTCTGCAGCCAAATTGTTCAGGCTTTAAATTTGCCACCACGCTGTATTGGGCGAGTTGGATGTAGTTCACCTTGAAGACCAGCCCAAAACAGACAAAGGACCGGCAAAAGAGAAGTTGACACGGGCACTGTCTAACAATTGAAGGTTTAATGGAAAAATCAGAAAATATATAAGGTGAAAACGCATGAAACTTAAAACAAAACAAAAACAGAAAAACATCAAGGGTACACTGCACAGGAAAGGCACTTATTAAGGAATGCTGTCTTGTTTCTCTGCAAAGCAACAGACGGTTTTGCTACACACGTGCCCGAGTTCTTAGCGATGCAATATGCTTCAAAAATTTCCCTGCCTATCTGGTTACTACTCTTGCATGCTATCGACGTGTTATGTGAGTCCGGCAGGCAAGGATATCTTCATGTTCTTTGCATTCGTAGCAGTGTAGCACGAGGTTAGAAAAAGGGTATTTTTCTTGCCAAGGGAATTTTCGCACTCTTCCAATCTGACGTTTCAGCACCTAGCCGTTTGCCTATAATATAACTTTCTGCATGACACAGGAACCCTACACACCACCCCTTCTTTGCAACTAATGAACTTGTCTGCATGTGATAGAGAGCACTTTTGAACATACTTTCAGGAAGAGGCCGGTTCCAGCTTCTCATTCACTGCAGCACTCACTTTCCCAACTTTATGATCGGCGGAGAACACTGCCGGAACACTGCACCGCAATCTTTTCTAGATGATGAGACACACTGAGCAGATACGCAATGGACACGACCTTCTTCTGTGTCTCTTCCTGGTGCCCCTGAGGGGAAGGCGTAGCCTTTTTCTTCAGCTTTCCCAAGTCTTTTTGCCAACCAAGCAACGCTCTTATCTTAAATTTGGCACTGCAGGCATACTGAAGTGACTATAAGAACTGCAAAATAAGTCATATCAGCACACTATTTTTGGCTCTGGGGCTAAGCTAAAGTGCCTTAGAACACAGATGTTTCAGGCGTTTTCTTTGGTCTGCTCTATCCTTTCAAAGGATAATGAGGATGAGGAAATTAAGTGTTCCCATGCAGTTTTGTGCTCTACCTATGGCACCATTCACCCACCGTATATAACAATTAAACGTGAATGGGTGTAAATGTCTCCCTACTCTCCTATGGAGGGAAATATACGTTAAGAGACACAAGACTAACGTGAGCTCCTTAGAAATTGGGGAAAAAATTGAATTGTAAACTTTGTGACTTCACAGCCCTCAGCGACGCGTCAGCTATTAGGAACACCATAGCGATGGACACCAGATTAACTTTGACCAGCTGGGGTTCTTAAGGGTGCACGTGCAATGCACAGAAATTGAGGATTTCTGAATTTCTCCTTGACTGAAGTCCTACTGACCTAGCCACATGCCGCGGTAAGGCCGCTGACCTAGTGGTTCAAATTGGAGGAGTAGATAGAACAGCAGCAGGAAAAACAATTTTGCGAAAAGGACTCTAGAAAGAAAAAAACTTGCAAAGACAAAGCTAGGAAAATGTGGTACATAGCTTTTCCTTGCTAATATCCTACAAGAATCAGCTCGAGCATTTCGAAAAACAAAACCCGAAGCTATCTGCACCCAGTTTACACATTTTACATCAGTGCATATATCCTCATATGTGCAACCAAGATATACAATGCACCATTTCCAACTGCAGTTCTCACTCTGTCAGACAAGAAATAATGATCTAATTCTAGACGAAGAAGGATAGGGTTTTCGCATAGTTCACCTGAACAGGCATGTGAAAGCATGTGTTTAGCCTGATTGGCTCATGGTTTTGTTTGGCTAGGTCGTCGGCAAGTCTGACAAGGATATTAGACTAGGTTAAGCTCTGATCGAGACTAAGGTGATCCGACCTATTCATGCCTGGAAGCTGATGAAGATGACAATATGCAGTGCATAGTGCAAGAGTGTGTTGTAGTTTAACACGAGGAGTGATCAGCTGTGCCGATAGCATAGTGCTCTAGAGCACTGGCCATCGAAGCTGATCTGTTCGTTTGAAAAACACAAGTAGAGAGTTTTATTCCAGGCCACACTGCTGGAGAGCTTATTTACAGAAACATGCGCAGACATGCACTTCTCTTTATGTGACAGTAACCAATGGAAGCCAGACAAACAGTCTGGCTACAGAGCACTTCATGTCTTTCGTATTTGAAGGCCTCATGGAATCTTCATAACCACAAAAAAAAAAAAAACAATTTTGAGGGGCGGGCACGGGGAACTTTCTTTGCTTTCAATAGCTTGAAGCATCAGAGTGGCATCGAGCACAGTGCGCCATCGAAGCCCTGTATGTAGTTAGAAATTGCACTCGATGAAATTGCTATGCACGCCAAATCTTCTGAGATCCTGCATGATAATTCTTTCCCCCTTGTGGAACAGTGGCGAGCTGAGTTAGTCGAGACAGCCTGATGATGACTGTGGCCTTGTCCTTTGAATCAGATGGGCACAGCTGGTGTGGTGCCCAGCCAGAGTACACAAACACATGCACATAGCACACACAACTAGTCACTCCCTACACATAACGCATGCACATGCATGAACACACACACACATATAGACAACTGGAACAGCAATGACAGCAGCACATCGTAAGCTTGGTGGCCATTTCAGTGACTGCTGCCACATGACAGCCCCAACCAGTGTTTATTGAGGTGCTCCTAGTATCGTCGGTACACAGCACCCACCATCCAGGAAGGTGCTTCTCGATGGTCTCCACTGAGGCTCGGACATTACGTTTGCTGCTGTGATCGCGATCCAGTTCCTCTAGCTGGGTGGGAAAAGGAGACCCAAACGCCTGTAGAATTTGTCATCCGCGGTGGACTAGACAGGCCTTGGCAGCAGAGAGCCAAGTGTTCCGCAGTTTTGTCTGCTTGCTCACAGATTCAGCATAGCGTGCTCTCCACTGTCTGATGAAATCGGCGCCACGGAAGGTAAGGGCAGCCTGTCGGTAGCCTTGTGAAGGCAGTAACGGATTTTCGGCGAACATCTCCACTCCCAGACATCGGAACTATAAACTCTGGGCGAAGGTCTTATTTTCCAAGGTTAATTCTTAATCCGCCGTGTTGCTTCCAGCCAAACAGACAACCACAGTCTTCTTGGAGCTGAGCCGTCGGTTCAAACGAGTAACCACATTCTGGCAGTCGCTCAGCAGAAATTGCAAATCCTTGGCGGGTATTCCACAGGCAGTACTAGATCGTCCGCGAAAGTTTTACCCGGCAGTCAGCGGTCGTCATCCATGCCAGCTGAGGCGGAAACCGATGTGCGACCTAAGCAGCTCTCGCTCGATGCTCGCCGACGACAGACACCCTTGGCGCAGACCTTTCTTCACTGCGATGGGGCCGATCGAGGACCCGAAGTGCGCGACGACCGTGTTTTCCTCACAGAGACGTAGAATGTCGACCAGCAGACGCTGCGGAGGCCCCAGGTCCGAGTCCGACAGGGAGGTAAAAACAAGGTCAAAAGCACGGCATGGGGTACGCTGTCGTACGCTTGCCCGGCATCGAGTATCTCCGTATGGGCGATCTAAATGCCGTCGAACCGAATTCAATTCATTTCCTGCAGTTCATCGGTGCGAGCTCCGCCGCAAGCCATGGCCGCCGCCTCGCCTCAACTCATGCGCTTTAAAAACATTTCAACCAAATTTTAAAACAAAACCCAACACTTGTACTATTATAGGTGAGTATTTAAGCTGTAACTGAATATTATAAAAAGTTTATGTCGATTTTATGCGCCCTTTTGTTTAATTATGTTGTCACGTGGGTATCTGCGTGTCAACAGCCATCTAGCCCCCCTACCTGGCTGGTGACACGCGCGTGTCTCCAGCCATGGCCGGAAAATATACGATGCCGCAAGCTGCATGCCGCAAGCTGCATCGCGGGCGGCATCAACAATCGCACACTTTTGTTGTTCTGACGGTTGTGCCATTTCCCCATTTTGTTGCTTTACATATTCGATTTTGTGTGTTGTCAGTCTGTGAGAAGGTTTGCAGAAAAAAATCTCTGCATACAGAGCAAGTATAACTTCGTGCGACCCGGTGAACGTCACTTTTGCAGCGTGCGCCAGTGAAGACATGGTCCGTCTTTGTAAGTGCGTGGCCAAATGTCACCGCGTAGTCACGTAAGATTCGGGCTTGTTAACGCCTTTAACAGTAATATGGAAGCCACAAAACTGTATAATTACGATATAGACAAATATGCTTCAGTGAAACCTGCCGGAATTATTTCTTCAACTCTTACATCTGCGGGCAAGTAGACACAATAGGCTGCAAAGCTGTAATTCATTAGGTGTGTGTCTTCAGCCATGACCATCTCACTGACTCGGTCGCCAGTGAGCTTTCGACGCTTTATTTTTCTTGTAGCAGGCTTTAGCAAAGGCAGCACGTTCGTGGAGATCGCGCCGTTCGCATTTTTTTTCGGATGGCTGCGTTATTTTGTTTTCGTAATCGCATAGCAATTGCAGAAAAGGTGATTTATGAACTCTGTGGCGTTATGTCAGCCGTTCGTGGTGCGTTATGGTTACTTGTGGAAGCTGGTGAACCATATCCCGATGGCTGTGCCTGTAACCAGCAGTTTACGCCGAAAACTGGTACAAACAGCTTCAAGGCATATCACCAGTCTTTTTTTTTTTTTTGTACCGGAAGTAGTCCCTTCGCCTGCAAGTATAAAATCCTTTTTCCGCGCTCCTAATATAGCCGCTTCACAGGAATGAAAAATGCGTGATATCCTTCAGTTCCTCTAAATGGTCGATTTTAAAAAAGCAGGACTACATCCCATAGCATATTGAACAATGCCTGTGGAATTTGTGTGTGTGTTGGGACTGTTTTGTGTGTTCTTGGTTTTGTAGCCATTGGAGGAGCACCAGTAGCCAGGGGAAGAAGATTCCAGAGGAAGAACTGCAGCCAGTCTACGCCGACCCATTGTTTGATGCTCCTATTGTGTAAAATATGTATTGCAGGATGTGCCTTTGTACCACACACCAAGAGATTGCCCTTAGATAAATAGATAACTATTGGCATCCCTTTGTATCAGGCCTGTGGCGAGTGCCACCTCGCCTAGTAATTTAAAGTGGTTCATTATTTTTTCTACTGGCTTCCTGTTTTAAGCTTTGTTTAATCTTGGTCTGTTAATTTTTTTCCCATTCAAGTCTGTTATTTTATTCTATGCTGTATTTCTTTTGTGGCATATTGTGCAGTTTTTCATTCTTTTTCTTGGAGTCAGATGGCTCATTAGCCATATTGTGCTTTTGTGAGTTCCTTGCAAGTTACGCACTAGCTCCTCTAGGTTCACAAATTGTCCTGCCTTTCTTAGTTGTGGTAACGCCTCTTCTTCTAGCCATCATTTAATTTATTTTGTATCTGCTTTTTTGTCTGCTATTTTGCGTTATATTTTTGCTAGCAAGTTTCAGATGAAAAGAGTGTAAAGGTAAGGCAGGAGTGATTTTTGCAGCGCAGTTGGATACTGAGCTTGAAATCACAACTGCAGCATTCTTTTTCTGGTTGAGCAAATCTTTGATTGGTTGTGCATGCATTTCTCATGTGCCGAATTGGAAATATATTATTGAATTTGTATTGGTTGGTTGTAATGCTTAAATATTGCCATATTTTAAGCTTGATTGTACCTTCAAAGAGTCTGCGGAGGACATCTCATCCTGGCCTACATACTGTGTTGCTACATATCATGACAGCCACAATTAGGCCTCAGGCACAAACGTAGTCATGCTGCGTCAGAAGTCGAAATTTTTCTGTGGCAAGGCATAGGGTCGCATTGTAAGCTGGCAGTTGGTTAATGCCATGTAAAAAAAAACATCAAAGTTGGAAGCACTGCATTTTCCTTCGATGTCCCTGCAGCCGCATATGTGGCCAGAAAGCATGACCAGTTTCTCATCTTCTTATCTCCTGCCTGCTTGGTAATCTGGTCATACTTTTTGGCCGAACATATGTGTGGCTACAGAGATCCGAATTAATGCTCACGAACGCATGTTCTTGGTATGACACTGTTTGGGTTAAGTTTATGCCAAAGGTGGACAGCTTATGTACATGTCACCAATATTGTGCTGATTGCAAATCATTGTAGTAATATGAACTTTTTAGCATTATGGAGGGACTGCAACAAAGTTACTGGCTCATTACTGCACCCACGTAAACTAGCAATGGGGATGGGACGAAATACCGTCTTCCTTGCTTCAATGGAATCCCCTTCTTCGGTCGCCCGCAGACGTTACCAGACTGCCTCACCCTCCAACGTCCTTGATAGCAACAGTAAATCATTCCTCTTCTCCGCAGTTAATAAACAAGGAGGCATAGAAATCTAAGCATGCACCATCGTTACAAAAACACAGATCGTAATATGAGCCTGAGCTCGGACTCTCACGGCTCGGAGCATAATCTGAACTTGAGTCTGGATCCGACTCGCTTACTACTCAGATGATCATCTGAATATGAGCCTGAGTGAGTCTCCTCATGAGTCAGTCCACTGATCTAGGAGTGCATTATATGTATTCAATAAACAAAGCATATAAACAATGCTGCTGTGGCCTCAGAGACTTCTACTTATGCTACTATGCTCTGTTTCAAATTGCAGGCATCAGGAGCAGTACTAGGAGGACTCGGAGTATATGCTTGAAAAAGAACCTTTGAATGCAACCTACTGCTACGAACATGTGCAGAACCTTACCTTCACTTATGTGCATGTGCAAAGTTAGGTGCATGAGAATCCCTCTGTCTATGCTGAGAGAACTATCCAGACCAGGTGTGCTAAAAATGCCAGAAGTGACATTGCATTTTAGCTTGTATAAAACATCAGTTTCAAAAATGTGTACTTGCAGTTTACACTACATTGCCATTGCACTTCTTTTTCCTTATCGATATCCTTTCTCATTTTTTGCTTCCAGAAGGAAAACGGCAGAATGTCTAGTCCATAGAGTTTCTTACTATTACCTAGAGGGAAAGTTGGCGGCCCGTCTATGGGAGTTTGCATGGCGACCCCTCGTGAACACTTCAGCCACCATGGGCGCTCAAAGCATCATGGGGCGGTGAGCTACTTGTTGCGGAACTGCAACTTTTGGCCAAAAAATAATAGAAAAATAAATCTGTTTGATAACTACAAACGTCCTAATATTCAATATCTTGTCTAATGATTGCAACAAACGAGCAGAAAAGCATTTAAGTGCAAAGTTTGCCCAAAATAAGAGACGACTCGCTCTCCTATTGGCCAAGTAATGAACACTATAAAAACTAATATTTCGTAATTAACAGGCGCACTTTTAAAAGTAAATATGTTTTCAAAAAAGATGTTGCTTAAATACTATAAGAGGTTTTTTAATGGCATTTCGGAAAAGTGAAACCTTTTATTGGCATCATGTGTCGTCGCGTTTTCACTACTACGGGTTTTGCACACTGCGTTCGCGCGAAAGTCGTCTGTGCACACACGAACAGCGTTTTCGGAATGAAACGTCTTAGTAGTGCCACTCCATGTTCCCGAAAAATTACGACTGTGCCGCAACAAGTAGCTCACCGCCCCATGATGCTTTGGGCGTCCATGGTGGCTAAAGTGCAGCGCCGCCAGCTTTCCCTCTAGGTAATAGTAAGAAACTCTATGGTCTAGTCAGATGTAGATTTTGTGCATTTTTACTTCTTTGTACTTTGCCATTTGCACGCTGCTTGTGGCATTTGTGTTTGTTTTATTGTGACGCTCATTTGTTCTCCGTTACTTTGCAGGCCATTGTTGGTAAGCCAATGTGTAGAAGATTCCCAAGGAAGGAACCTTCAATACCACACCTGACAACCTTCCATGACTATTGCATGATGCTCATAACCTAGAAAATTGCTTGTGCAATGACCTCAGTGCACTGTGTCTATGTACAAAATTAGGTGGAAGTGTTTTTAATGATTTTGCTTGAATTACAGTGATTTGAATAATTATGAAAATGGGGACCATCCTGAAAACAAATTTTTCTAGTGAACTCGTTTTGAAAATAATATAATTCTTTCCCCAGGAAGCGCATTAGGCTTGGGATGGAGAGGCAAGGAGGGAATAACGGGAATGAAAATAGGCACCAAGTTCTTTCTTCTTCTTGGCTCAAGGGTGGTGTAGCAGGACTCACTCAGTGGTTGAACAGTATAAATTAAGCTCTCAATAGGATTCCCATTACAGCTGTGGTACTAACAAAACACCTGACCATATAGAATTATTTGGTGAAGCCTGCACTGTGTACTCTCGTGGTGGGCAATTAGTAGCAGTAGTCAAATCACATTATTTGGCCAATCAGAGGCTGAATGGCCTTGAGGCATTCTAGAGGACAATGAGTTAGATTGGAATGTGTTAGGGCAGTTACAACATTCAGGAGACTATATTTTTGTAGGAAAGTCTGTGCAGGTGTCAGTAGGACATTGCATGACCCTTCGTCAAATAACTTTGAGACACGGAGAATTGAAAAAAAAAATATGTAAGCATCTGGCGCGCACCTTTATTAAAGGATGCCCATTGGTTCCAAAATATTATGCTCAATCAAAAATACAAATGGCAGAAAATAATGCCTTTCTTTTTGGTGAGAAATGGGGTGAATCCTATCCCATCCTGTTATTCAGAGATCAAAGCAAAGTTGCCTCATAGGCGATGATCATTGTGAAAAACTTCGTGTATGACATCGCATGAAAGCACGAAATGCAGTCATGCCTGTACTGGTGTGATCGTTCTGTTATGTGGACGAATTAATTTTTGATTTTTACAATAATCTTTCGTTCTCAATCGAAGCAGGAACATCAGTGATGAAAACTGCATATATTGGAACTGTTAGCCTTTCATGCCTCTGTGTTTGACACACCAATCTTCATACTGATTTTTGTGCTGTATGAACTCGAATCTGCGAATGCTTGCTTACATAATTTGATGTAACTCCACCACTATGCACTCCTGCTTTGCACTCCTGGTTGGGGCTTTGTGATGACTGTAGCTTTGCAATACCTGCGCTGTATTGCGTGGTGAATGTTACATTCTATTGTATTCGCCGTTTACTGGTTTATGGGCATCGTTATGGCTTTTCTGAAGGGTACACTGTGATTAGCGTACTCTTAGCATTAGTGACTTTCTAAACTATATTCACTGCTGTGTTCATTTAGCCTGCATTCTGGTATCTTCCATTTCGTTTTGAGGCCTTTTTAAAGCCAGGTTACATTTATCTGTATAGTGTATACTGTGACAATATTTGTTATAGTTTTCTAATAATACTGAATGTATATCTGCACATCTGGAATTCATCATATATGGATTTGATGTCATGGTTTTTGAACAAGCTTTGATTTGTTTTTGAGCTGGAAATTGTTTTATTATAATGCGAAGCAACTTAAAAGAATTGGCCGATGTTTTTGTTATGTTGTGTGCTCTTGTGATGCTATACACTATTGCACAATGCAGTGCCAGTTTTACCAAATTTAGTGATCCGCAGTGTTCGTTTTTCGTTGTGCCCATCCAGTTCCCTTGCATCACAAAATGTCAATGAAACGAGTGTAGTGCTGCTGTGGTTTCGGCTCAGAATAATGCAACAACTGATGACAAGTCGCACTTTTATTCGCTGTTTCTCGCCACATTCACTCTCCCTGCCACGGTGGCCAAGTCATTGGAGCATACATGCATCTCACGTGTAGGATGTGCAGGGTTGGATTCCCTGTGCTACTGGGTACCCACCAGTGGTACAATATGCAAGCTTTTTCCCTGGCTTTTGCTAGATGGAATACCTGGATATGGGTATATGGGTCTAGGACCTCCCCCCCCCTTGCGTTGACGAAAGCGCCTTATACAACGATGCTCTTTGACCAAAGCGTCATAAAATTTCATCACTGTCATCATCAGCTCTCACTCTCATTGCTGTCCAGTGAGCTCACCTCATCATGTTTGCAGGGATCGACTTCTTCCGTGCCATCCATGGTGACCTTAAACCTTGTTCAGAGCAGCGCATTGAGCAACTCATTCACGATAGTTTCTTCCTTTTTTCCCTCCCCATTTCTCGTCGCAAAATTGGAGATGTCGGTGTTGCACAAGTAAATGTGGTATGCTCTTACTGCACTTAAGACAGAATGGTGTACAGTTTGAGATGTGCTTCTACTGTATTAATTGCACTCTTGTAGACAGTGGAGGCGGAACATCATGTTGGGCAAATTGGCAACATTCGTGGGCAGCTTTAACATGGGCGTTTTTACCAGTACCCATTTTCTGGAAGTTTTTTTTCTGTGCGCAATACAGCTACCACAAATGGTTTGATAAAGAAATAGTGGCATTATCAGTGTTTTTGTCATTAAACATGAATGACACTCGTTAATCCCTAAACCTGTGTAGGCAGACTTTTACTGTCCTTCCCATGAAGCCAGAAATGATGCAAGTTCATTCTTCGATGCAATGGCTGTTGGCTCGTTTCCAATAGGCCTATAAATTTGTAGGCAATTGTCAGTTTTTCGTGAGCATAAGTAATCTAGTTATCTTCACGCAGAACTAAAACTAAAGTTTGCTTTTGAACACACTTCTTTTCAAGCTCGACCCAGACAACCTGGAAAAGCTTTTTTGTGAGATTGTATTCCATATTCACTGTTTCATGCACATAAATAACACCACATGAACTTAGTGTCTTAGTGGATGTAATCTGGTTTTCCCATGCAGGATTGCGTGCCAGGGACCACAAAGGTGCTGTACCTTGTGGACATAGTTCTCCAGGTTAGAACCAACACTTTTTCTCCATATATGCTTTCCTGAAGGCTCTTTCAAAGGGCAGTTTGTAGGATACGGAAGGTTCAGTTTACGTAACTGTAACTGTGGTCAGTGATGGTGATATATGCCTTCGAATTTCGGGAAAGTGTTTCTCTGTGATATGTTGACTGTAATCACTGAACTGTCACTGCTGTGAGTTCTGTTCATTGATGCAGGAAATTGTACAGGGTACCAAAGCTTCCTGAGGCTTTTGGCCTCTAGCCTTGGCCTACCTACACAGACCGAATAAAAGAAAAAAAATGCCATTGGGCATTGGGCTAAGCTTAGCTGATAGCTACTTGTTTAGCTATTGACCCTTTCCGGTTGAGTGTATTTTTTCCAGTGACTACTACACTGGTCAGCATTCTTTTGGTCCTTCTAGCCCACCGCAAAGAAAGTGACTGCCACAGCAAGATTTGGTTATAGACACATATTTAAAGCATTTTTGTTCAGCTTTGGTAGAGTTTCACCCATACTTGATTAGAGTGTAGTACCTCGCAGGTGGAGGCCAGTCTTCCTCTCCGAAACCTTACAAAAAAAAAACACCATCTCCCGTCTGCCTCCTTTTACCATTCTCTCACTGCATGCAGCTCGCAATCCTTGTCGCAGGGGGCACATAGTTTTCTTTGTCACTAAAGTCGTCTTTTCTACAAAGTCATTTGACAACTGTCAATAACATTCATCTACTAGAATTGAAGTCATGCCGTGATTTTTTGGTGCAATTTATTGTCTTTAAAACCATGTCATCAACAAAATAGTTTTGTATCAGTGTGGGGAGCTATCCTTGGAAGGAAAGCCAAATAGTTAATTTGCGGGGTACTATAAGTCTAACCAATGGCGCGAAATTCTCCATATGGAAATAGCAGTCAATCATGGGTATCAAGCCATGCCCTGAACTGACTGGACGTGCAATTTTCTGCTGTCAGGCGCTGCGTGTCAGATGACCAGAAAGGATTAAGCCCACTTGGGTGGACTTTGGTCAGTGTCTTTCATGATGCCAGTTTATGTAAGTGCAAGGGTCAAATGCAGCAACTTTGGATGGATTACAACGGCTGCCATATTTATTAGGCAGTGATGACATTTCTTGAAACCTAAATGTTTTTTTTTGCCTGCGTGCAGAATTGACTGTAGAGACATCTTGTTTCAGGCATGAGTTCTCTTTAAGGCTGACCTGTTGAATGAAACTTTTGATAGACATCAACAGCTTTTGATGAGTTTGTCCGCTGCGTTCAACATTCATTCCTAATTCCAAGTGAACTGTGGATTGTTGGTTCTCGCAGTTTATTTAAATTACTCTTCCTGTGCTACGCAGGTTCAGTCGTGACACAGAGCGACCATGGCACACCTCCTGTGGAAGATTCAACCAGTGAAAGGCACCCTGTGAGCCACTGCAATGAATCTACTCCTGGCATGGGTGACCGCCAGGGTAATCCCACAGGAAATAAGCTGCACAAATGCACCCACTGCAGCAATAGATTCAAAAGTAGATACCATCTAGTGTGGCATCCACGAGTCCATACAGGTGACCGCCCATACCACTGTAACAACTGTGGAAAGAGCTTTGCACTAAATTCCACCTTAAAGGTACATGAGCGCACTCACACACGTGACCGCCCATACCACTGTGACCACTGCAGTAGCAGCTTTGCACAAAGGTCAGATCTGGAGAGACACCAGCGCACTCACACAGGAGAACGTCCTTACCGTTGCGACCACTGTGGTAGCAGCTATATACGGAGGGAACACCTGGTGTCGCACATCCGTACCCACACGGGTGAAAAGCCCTATCAGTGCCAGCTGTGCCCCATGGCCTTTGCGGTACGTTCAACCCTTGTGAAACATGTTAGAACCCATACGGGTGAAAAGCCCTACCAATGTGACTTGTGTGAAAAGAGATTCACTCAGAGGAATACTTTGAACTACCACAAGAAGGCTGTTCACTAAAAATAGTTGTCCATAATGCCTTTGGTATAAATGTTTTGGGAACTACCTATTTGTGCAGAAGCTAGCAAGATTCTAGCTGGCTACCCTATGAAAGGCGCTGGTAGCTAGCCTGGATGATTAAATTCATTTCTCAGTTTTGTTCCTTTTGGTAAACTTGTCAGAGAATTACATTTGTTGTTCCCTTAGACTACACAGACACTCGCTTGGAGTCTTTCCTGATCACGGAGGGTGAGCCTGCTATGCTTGTAAACTTGCATAAATTTAAATAAAATAATGATCTTATCTTACTGGCATCACTTTGGCTTGGAGAGTTACATTCAAAAACCTTGTGCCCAATATTATTCACTGGTGATAGTTGTCACTGCGCCTCAACGAAGAGATTTGGGGGAGTGAAAGGTCACACAATAATTGGGATAATTTTTGAGAGCTTAATTATAAATTAACTCATTAGTATCACTGTTTCTGGAACTATTTTCATGACCATACAGAGAAACCTGCTCCTGTGAAAATTTTTGTGTGTTTATAGAAGCGGTGTTGGTGGCAGTAGTTGTCCAGCCTGAAAATGATGTACCTTTCTTAAATTTGCAGGCCTGTAAGAGTTATTTGTTCTTTGTAACGAAAACCAACAAAAGAGTTCACTAACATCAGCATCACCATTTCTCAAAGCACTGTCTCTGCTGTTATATAAATAGCATAATATTTGTGGAGCATTGTTTCCACACCATGTTTCATCCATCACAGTACCAGTTGTTTGTGACCATTTCACATTGTGCTAGCTTCTTTGCTGTGTTGATGTTACTTGAAAAAGCCTTAACTATATACATAGGTGTTCATGATAACACGCTGCAAGGGTCGAGGCTGCTGAAACAAAAAATACTGTGATTAGTGTCTACGACAAGCATTGTCATCTTTTAGTGTGTTGTAAAGTTCACTATTTGGGTCAGTTGTGTGAAATGGCTTTGTGCACATTAGTATTTTATTGCAGTTTTGCAAACGGTTGAATTCATTCTGGCTGTTTGTAAAACTCACTTGCTTTATACATTGTACATAAAAATTCAAAAGCAGTGCAGTTCTTCAAAAAGCTTTTTTTTTTAATCGTATACTTCAAGCATCCTTAGATGTCATTGTGCCTTGCATCCAGAAAAGAACTGCTATCATCACTCTTATCAGCACTCAATGCTTTTCCCCACAGCAAAGCTATTTTTTCTGATGGGATTGCATTACCAGTGGCATATTATCTTGTGTTCGTTTTTTGTTAGTTGCTTTGGAGAAAAGTTTAAACTTCTCATATTTCAGCCACTGTGTAATTAGTACATACACATGCCGTTGCACACATTCATTCTAATAAAGATCGATGAGCAACCTTTTAGGTGAACTCAAAATGAATAACTCCCGTTCTTCTTTGTTGCACATTGTGGAGTCTTCCCCGTGCAGGACACCGCTTTTATGTGGAGTAACTGAAAGTTTATTTAGCAAAAACTTGTGCCTGCTAGCATAGGTCCAAGATGGTCTAAACTTTTCATATGCAAAGGTTGTATTAAGTTTGTTCACTCTTATGCGTTGTATGTGCTCAGAGAGACCGGACAGCCTTCTCTGGACACCAGTTTTGAAATTCAACCCCATCGAATACATTGTAATTTTGCTATAAAAGGAAACCATCTCTGTCCATTGTTCTATCAGGAATCTATCACCTGTACTGAGAAATGTGATTTTAAAGTCTATGTCAAATGTTTAAAGGTTTGCCACCCGTAACAAGCAGCGAATTTGCCTAGTATATCCTGTATTGGAGGACAGCTTGAAAATTGGTGTTGGAAAAATATTTCTGCCTATGAAAGGATGGTTCTGATTTGGAGTTGAAGCCATCAACATCATCAGCCTTAGTATGGCCACTGCAGGGCAAAGGCTTTTCTCATGTCTCTCCAATTAACCCTGTCCTTTGCCAGTTGCGGCCACCCTATCCCTGCAAACAAGACCTCATCCTCCCACCTAACTTTCTGCCACCTCTGCTATGCTTGCCTTCTCTTGGAATCCACTCTTATCTTAAGGACCAGCAGTTATCTTGCCTTCGCATTGCATGCCCTGCCCAAGCCCATTTCTTCCTCTTGATTGCAACGAGAATGTCATTAACCCGCGTTTGTTCCCTCACCCACTCCGCCCGCTTCCGATCTCTTAGCGTTATACCTATCATTTTTCTTTCCATAGCTTGCTCTGTTGTCCTTAATTTAAGCTGAACCCTCTTCATTAGCCTCCACGTTTCTGACCTATAAGTGAGTACTGGTAAGATACAGCTGTTGTATACTTTTCTCTTGAGGCATATTGATAAATTGCCATTCATGATGTGAGAGAACCTGCCATATGTGCTCCACTATATTCATATTCTTCTTGTTATTTCCCTCTCATGATCCGGATCAGTGGTCACTACCTGCCCTAAATAGACATATTCTCTTACTACTTCCAGCACCTCTCTACCAATCGCGAACTGCTGTTCCCTTGTTAGACTGTTCAACGTTACTTTAATTTTCTTCATGTTAATTTTTAGCCCCACCGTTCTGCTCTGCCTGTCTGACTCATTGATCATGGTTTGCAATTCATGTCCTGAGTGACTTAGCAAGGCATTGTCATCAGCGAATCACAGATTACTTAAGTACTCTCCATTAACTCTTGTCCCCGACTGTTCCCATTTCAGACGCCGAAATACCTCCTGTAAACAGGCGGTGAATAGCATTGGCGAGACCATGTCTCCCTGCCTTACACCTTTCTTTATTGGAATTCTATTGCTGACTTTGTGGAGGGCTATGCTAGCTGTGCAATCATTATAGATATCTTCCCATATTTTCACATAACACTCTTCTACACCCTGATTCCGCAATGCCTGCATCACATCTGAGGTTTCCACTGAGTCAAATGCTTTCTCATAATCAGTGGAGGCTATATTTAAGGGTTGTTTACCTTCTGCGCATTTCTCTATCAGCTAACTGATAGCATCAATATGGTATATTGTCAAGTATCCTTTACGAAAGCCTGCCTGATCATTTGGTTGATTGAAGTCAGTGGTTGTCCTGACCTATTAGTGATTACCTTGGTAAATACCTTAATTGTAGGCAACGTATAGTAAGCTAATCGGTCTGTAATTTTTCAAGTCCCTAACGCCTTCTTTCTTATGCATTAAAGGGTCCCTGAAAGGGGTGTCTGAGGTTGGCAAACAAATACTTGCATTATGTAGAGCGTAGGCCACTGAACGTTCATGCCGCGTACAATACATCGAAGGCGACTAGATAATTTGTAATACATTTTCAAAAACTACCTCTCCCGAGCCTCGCGGCGACCAGCGGCGGTGAACTTCCGCCCGAATCCGTACTCATTACGTCAGTTTGTACTCTTTACGTCACAAGTGCTGCGCTATGATTGGTTCGCGCTGCCAACGTGAAATCACGCATTTAACAAACTAGAAGCTCTAAATACTTCACACTCTTACTCTTTTCGGAAACATTTCGCATTTCAGCAAGCAGAGTTGTCGTTTATATGCATGTTTACGCAGTTATTGTGTGTTCGGTGTCAGAAATTAGTACTGCACTTCCGGTTTACATTGTTGTCGTCTGCTCGTACCGCTTGTGTCACTCCGCCGGCGTCGCCATCGAATCGAATATCGAGGTGCGGTTCAGTCACCGCGCTACTGATTTCTTTCGTGACCTCCGTCGCATGCTCAATCGAAATGAATCGGCCGTGCTGTGTCATTGAGTGCAAAGCCAGGGACCGGCAAGATATTGCCCTTCGGCACTGTCTGCCGAAAGATGGAAGTGAGCGAGCTGTCGTCGTCGTCAGGATTCAGCGCCCGATTTCTGAACGGCGTGTCCTTAAAAACTTGGCCAACGCGCCGCACCGATCGTCGCTTGCGAACTGCCGCCCCACTACAAGCAGGGACACACGGAGCGGTGAGCATCGCTGCGCCACTCTACCCAAGCTTCGCTCACAACCGGTGTCGCAGTCGCACTTCGCCGCCGTGCAGCAATGCCTGAGCGCTGCTTGGGATGGTGTACAAATATCACAAGGCAAGATCGCCTTGTTATCAGATATACTTCTCGAGCAGCGACAAAGCATGCCTGCTTATGTTGCGAGCTTTCGGCAACGGCACCGCTCGCGGGCGCTCCGGGCGACGAGCTCTGCTGCTGCCTGGCTGCCGTGGTCGTCGCTAGGCCTATTGCCTCTTTGGCATCGAAGCTGCAGCGGCCGGCGCTTCGGAAGTCGCCTGAGCTATAATAAAAGGCTTACTCTACACATCGCTTTGCAGTCAACAGCATAATCTCACAATAAAATAATAGTATGGTCACTTTCCGCGACTCCTTCAGCAGCGAAGCGAGCGGGCGCCAGGCGAGCCGGACCCCACGTCGGGCCAGCGGCAGCTGCGAGACGGTTGTGGCAAGAAATTTGCTCGTATCACAGTCGTTACCTTTACCAGCAGCTCAGTATTGGTCAGCGATCCTCAAAAATGACACATTTTTCACATTTCTTATCCCAGGGTTTGTTATTTACGTCAAAAACACACTTTAGCTCGTTTTTATGACGCCGGCAGACGGGATCCAGGCTGGCCGGCCGGCCGGCATGCTCGGCGTACATCACGTTCGCACAAGAAAATGCAAAACAGCCATGATACCAGTGAGGATGTTCCTAGATTCGAGCAACGAAAATATGTCTGTGCAAAAGTGGATCTTTCGGCAACGACACCGCCTGCGACAACGCCGCGCGACGAACTGCGCGCTGGTCCCAGGCTGCCCTAGTCGTCGCTAGGCCTATCTGGTTTCGCATTGAAACCGCAGCTGACGGCGCTTCGGAAGTCGCCTGCGCTATAATAAAAGGCCTACTATTTACATCGCTTTACTGCGAACTCGTCCCATAATAAAAGATATGTTCGATTTCCACAATGCCTTCAGCAACGGAGCTAGCAGACGGTAGGCGAACCGCACCAAGTAGCAGCAGCACCAAAGCGGCTGTGGGATGAAATTTGCTTGTATCGCAGTCATCACTTTTACCAGCAACTCGGTATTGGCCAACGATCGTCAGAAATTATGCATTTTTGACATGCATCTATCCAAGGGCTTGCTATGGACGAGAACAAACAATACTAGCGCGTTTTTCAGTCGCCGGCGGCCGGCATCAAGGCTGGCAGGCCGGTCCGGCGTGGCTCGGCCCCGAGCGCCCTGAGCAGCGCGCTGTACGGCACCATGACGCTGCCGCTCTCCGCGCTCGTATTGGCTCCCGCTTCCCGTCGTTGCGTTTTCAGCGCGCGGCTCGTCGTTGACATCCAACAGGTTGGACGCAGGAGACGAGCTGCGATCGGTCGTTACGACGACTCGTTCACAACGGCGCGCCGCAGCGAATCGCACACACTTTTCGCACATATGTCCCCGCCTTAAGGCTGAAATCCCATTTCGGCACTCATCCGCAAAAGTCGTTCCTTCAGCTCGGGGTCCATAGTACGAGAGAAGCCGCAGCGACGGTTGCGAGACAGGTGAACACAGCAGACAGCGGGAAAGCGAGCGAGCGAGCGAAAGAGCGCGTCAACCGGAAGTAAACAAACCGATCTCGTCGATGACGTATTTGTGGGCGGAGCATGGTCCCGGCCTGTAATCTTTATTTTTTTATGGTCCGCTCCGGTGTACGAGTTGAGAGGGAAAAGGCTGGTGGTCATTTTTAATAGCCATTATCTCTGGTTCCACACAAGGTAGATCAAAAATTTTTGCGGTAGGATGACGGATCGTTCAATATCTATCAATACTTCGACTTCTCTTTGCCTGCATGGACACCGTTTCAGGGACCCTTTAAGATAATCGTAGCGTTCTTCCAAGCACTTGGTACGCTAGAGGTCACAAGGTGTTGCGTATACAGGGTGGCTAGTTTTTCTAGCACAATCTCTCCTCCATCCTTCAACAAATCTGCCGTTACCTGATCCTCACCAGCTGCTTTCCCCCTTTGCATTGTTCCTAAGGCTTCCTCCTTCATTACTGGCAGGATGTCCCATTGCTGTGCTCTGCTGCCTCTCAGTAACGTTCTGATTACTTTTGCTACTGTATAGATTTGTGTAGAACTCTTCGGTTACTTTAACTATCTTATTCATAACGTTCATGACATTGCCCTCTTTGTCTCTTAGGCATACACCTGGTTTTTACCTGTGCCTAGTTTTCTCTTTACTGCTTTTAGGCTACCTCCGGTCTTTAGAGCATGCTTGATTTTCTCCATTTTACACTTCCTAATGTCTGCTACCTTGCGCTTATTTCTTAAGGGGGTCTCAACAAAGATGCGATATGCTTAGGATGCTAGAGAACACAGCATCACAAATATCCTCCAGCAAAATTTTGTTGATACGTTTTGTGGAAGCTGAGTTATCTGTAGTCAAAATTTGAATTTCCACGTCTTTGTGCCTTTCCGTCTCCTCTCATCACTGTTTGCGTGCTGAAATGTCGGTCCGCTGGCTACACACACTTGGTCCCTCCGTTGACTGCCGATGCGTTTGGGAATCTCCCAGGGGGCGGAGGCAATGCCTGCTAAACTGGTTTGGCATTGACGGCACTGGCACGGCGAACCAATGATGGCATTCCGCTGCTGACGTAAAGAGGGCTACATGACTCAATGCGCGTGAATTGGGGCGAAAGCTTGGCATCTCTGGTCACCTCGAGGCGCGGAAGGAGAGTTCTTGACAGTGTATTCTAAATTCTCGGCTCGCTTTTGAGGTCTTTTATGCTGCATGAACGCTTGGTGGCCTGTTCTCTGCATAATGCAAGCATTCTATAGCCAACCTCGAACACCCTTTTCAGGGACCCTTTAATGCACACAGGAAGTGCCACACAGATTTCTTTTGTTTTTTAGAGGAAGGCCTGTATCTGTCTGAACTGGAAATGGCGATTTCCACCTGGAAAAGCCACTTTCATTTGCATGTGGTGTTTGCTTTTCCAATTCTCCGATGAGACATGATCGCCGATATTGTCCCCAGCATTGCAGAACACGACTCAATGCATTTGTCATTGTTCTGCAAATTTCAACTGGATTTGTTACTTCCTTCTTCAAGCTCGATTTCATATTTTCCAGCTAGAAAAATTCCAGCTGGGAAATGCCATTTCCAACGGAAGAAGTGCATTTCCAGCTGGAAATGAAACCTCAATTTTCATATTGTGATGTTCAGAACAATGCTTGCAAAGTTTCAAATGAGGTCATTTATTAAAGAGAACAAAATTAAAGGTACGGCACTTATTCTGTCTATGCATATGCATTGACAAAAAGGCATGAACGCCTGACGTTGTACCAGCACAGCTTTTTCTTATATAAATCATTACTTGACGTCATTTTATCTTGCCTTTGCATATATTGGATGCACACACTGCACAGTTTATTCTTGTAAATGAAGAGACATCGACATGCGAGCTCCAGAGAAGTGGTCACCATATGAATGAGTTGTATTTTATGTTTATGCGTAAAAGCCGGACAAAGTGAGGAAGATATACTTGGAACTCTTCTATTTTGAATGTCTACCGGTCTTTTCACCCTGTTTGCTCATTGGAGAAGGTGCACTTGTGTACGTGTCTCGTGTTTTTATCTTAAATAAAACAAGCTTATCAAACTATATGAGATTTTATCAGCATCTCAGAGGTTTCTTAGTGGCAAACAAATTCTATCCTTTTGTTGGCGCTTACTAGTTGTCGGTTATGCGTCATGAAACTCGACACAAAAGAAACATACGCTATCTTGTGAGCGATATTTGGTCTTTTGATATTTGTGCTGAGCAATTTTTTTAAATACCGGGAGCTAGATAAATATGGAAGTCTCTGTATGTTGCGGAAAAGGGAACAGGCAGCTCGCACACTAGGGTAATACCTCCTTTACTCCACTCCGAATGCGCTGAAATCCATTACAATGGCCGGAGTAGGATGTTCTACAATTGCAATTAACGAAGTGCACCCCCAAAGGATCTCGGCATAGCGTCACCTAATCGAGTTTTCTGAAAACAAGCCCGGACAGGAGCTGTATTTTAAAACTCTACGCATGATCAGGTCCTTCTAGCAAAGGCCCTGGCCATGCGCTGAGTTCAGGGTACACGTGACATCCATTGCGCGTCGCGGCATTGAGCTGGACATGTTCTAGTGCTGCGCATTCAACGTGCGTTGCCGTAGTGTAGTTTCAATACAGTAGAGTGGAACCACCACATATGGCCTCTATTCGGGCAGTACGCAATGGCGACAAGCAAACCATTGCATGTACAAGTTAAGCCGGATTGACTTTAATTGGTTGTAAAACATTTTATTCACTGGAAAGAGGTTGTTAAGTGGTCGCATTAAGTGGTCAAGAGTACATAGCCCTCGACGACTTTGTCAGCCCACTCCGCCACCAAAACTTGCATTCCAGGGTCAGAGCTAGCCAGCACGGTCTCCCACCGCTCGAGAGAAGGAGCGGTAACTAGATCACCCGGAGTTGGCTCTATTGTGCAGTCCCACAGGATGTGATCGTAGGTGGCTCATTGGCCATAGTGTTTACAGTTCGGGTTGTATAGATCCGGATAAATGTGCGCGAGGAATGGAAGTCTGCCTGATCATTTGGTTGATTGAAGTCTATGGTTGTCTTGACCTATTAGCGATTACCTTGGTAAATACCTTAATTGTAGGCAACGGACAGTAAGCTGATCAGTCTGTGGTTATGGCACTCAGCTGCCTGCTGACCCAAAAGACGCAGGGTTGATCTCGGCCGCGGTGGTTGAATTTCGACGGAGGCAAAATTCTAGAGGCCCGTGTACTGTGCGGTGTCAGTACTTGTTAAAGAAGCCCAGGTGGTATAAATTTCTGGAGCCCTTCACTACGGCATCCCTCATAGCCTGAGTCGCGTTAGGACGTTAAACCCCCATAAACCAAAACCGCTTTATGAATTCTGTGGCGTTGTGTGTGAAAACTGTTCATGGTGCGGTATGGTGACTTGTGGAAGCTGGTCAACCATATCCTGATGGCGGTACCTGTAACCAGCGGTTTACACGAAAAACTGGTGCAAACAGCTTCACGGCATACCACCAATCTTTGTTTTTTTTTGTATATGGAATTAGTCCCCTTGGCATTCATACACAAAATCCCTTTTCCGCACCCTAATATAGCTGCTACACAGGAATGAACACTGCATGATACCCTTCAGTTCCACTTAATAGACGACTTGAAAAAGCAGGTCTACATCCTATAGCCATATTGAACAATGCCAGTGCCTTTTTTCTGTGTGTGTGTTGTGCTCTTTTCTGTGTTGGTTTTGCAGGCGTTGGAGGAGCACCAATAGCCGGGAGATGAAGGTTCCTGCGGAACTGTGGCTAGTCTATGCCGACCCATTGCTTGATGCTCCGATCCTGTAAAATATGTATTGCGGGACTTGTCCTTGTACTGTGCACAAAGATATCTCCCCTAGATAAATAGATAACTATTGGCATCCCCTTTGGATCAGGCCTGTGGCGAGTGCGACCTCGCCTAATGAGTTAAAGTGGTTCATTGTTACATTTTTCTTCTGCTTCTTCCTATCTGTAACCTTTTATTGCTGTTATTTGTAACCTTTGGATCCTGTTCTGTTTAAGTTTTTTTCATCCAAGGCTATTTCTTGTATTCTACGCTATATTCCTTCCGTTTCTGTGACATGTTGTGCAATTCTTTCGTTCTACATTTTCCTTGGAGTCTGATGGCTCATTAGCCATTGTGTGTTTTTGTAAGACTTCCTTGCATGTTACGCACTATCTCCTCCAGGTTCACAAATTGTCCTGCCTTTCTTAGTTGTGATAATGCGTCTTCTTTAAGCCATCATTTTATTTATTTCATATGTGCTTTTTTGTCTGTTATTTAGCATAATATTTTTGCTAGGAAGTTTCAGGTGAAATGATTGCGTAAAAGTAAGCCAGGAGTTATTTTTGTAGTGCAGTTGGATACTGAGCTTGAAATCACAACTGAAGCATTCTTTTCTTGGTTGGAAAATCTTTGGTTAGTCGTGCACGTGTTTCTCACTTCCTGGAGTAAAAAATATTGTATTAAATTTGTTTTGGGTGGTTGTTATGTTTGAATATTGCCATATTTTTATGATTAATTTTACTCTCAAAAGGTCAGTGGAGGACATCTCATCTGGGCCTACGTACTGTGTTGCCACATGTCACGACAGCCACAAACGTAGTCATGTAGCATGACAAGTCAAAGTTTTTCTGTGGCAATGCATAGGGTCTCATTGTGAACTGGCGGTCGGTTGATGCCATAGTAAAAAAAAAAAAACCAATGTTGGACACGCTGTATTATCCCCTGACGTCCCTGTGGCCGCATATGTGGCCGGAAAGCATGACCAGTTTCTCATCTTATCTGCTGCCGTCATGGTAATCTGGTCAGACTTTTTGGCCTCCGCATGTGTGTGGCCACAGAGATCCAAATTAAGGCTCACGAATGCATGTTCTCAGCTTGACGCTCTTTGGATTAGGTTTGTACCCTGGTGTTTCCAATTACATGTTTCAAGCTGCATGGGCCACATGTTTAAGCTTAATGCAGATAAGTGCTATTTTGCCTTTATGCTAAAATTAGGCAGCTTATGTACAGTACATGTCATGATTTACGGATTGCAAATCATCGTGGTAAGATGAACTCTCAGCAGCATGGAAGGACTCTGACAAAGCTACTGGCTCATTAATGCACTCATGTAAACTAGCAATGCGGATGGGACAAAATGCCGTCTTCCTTGCTTCCGTGGAATCCCCTTCTTCGGTTGCCCACAGTGTCGCCACACTGCCTCACCCTCAAGCGTCCTTGGTCGCGGCAGTAAATCATTCCTCCTCTCCACTGTTATTAAACAAGGCAAAAAAATTTGATCGTGCACTGCGTTGCGAAAACACAGATCATAATATGAGCCTGACCAGACTCGCCCACGACTTGGGTCACGATCTGATTTTGAGTCTGGATCCAACTCGTTCACCACTCAGATAAGATAATCATGTGAATATGAGCTTGAGTGAGTCTACTCATGACTCAGTCCGTTTACCTAGGACTGAATTACACGTATTCAATACACAAAGCATGCAAACAATGCAGTTGAGGCCTTGGAGACTTCTCCTTAATCTACTACACGTTGTTTCAAATTGCTGGCATAAGGAGCATTATTAGGAGGACAAAGAGTACATGCCTGATGGAGAACCTTTGAGTGCAAACTTCTCCTACGAACATATGCAGAACCTTACCTTCACTTATGTTCTTGTGTAAAGTTAGCTGCCTATGAATCCATCTATCTGTGCCAAGAGAACTAACAAGACCAGCTGTGCTAAAAATACCACAAGTAGCATTGCATTTTAGCTGGTAGAGAACATCAGTTTCGCCGCCGCGGTGGCTCAGTGGCTACGGTGCTCGGCTGCTGACCCGAAAGACGCGGGTTTGATCCCGGCCGCGGCGGTTGAATTTCTTTGGAGGAGAAATTCTAGAGGCCCGTGTACTGTGCGATGTCAGTGCACGTTAAAGAACCCCAGGTGGTCGAAATTTCCGGAGCCCTCCACTACGGCGTCTCTCATAGCCTTAGTCGCTTTGGGACGTTAAACCCCATGAACCAAAACCAAACCAGAACATCAGTTTCAAAAATTTGTACTCGCTGCTCGCAGTAGATTGCCGTTGCAGTTCTTTTTCTCTATCCATATCCTTTCACATTTTGTGCCTGCAGAACAAAGGAGATGACAGAAAGTGTAATCAGACATAGATTTTGTGTATTCTCACTTCCTTGTTTTTTGCCATTTACACAAAAGCACAGATCCCGCTGCTTGTGGCATTTGTGTTTGTTTTATAGTGACGCTTACTTGTTATCTGTTATTTTGCAGGCCATTGTTGATAAGCCAATGTGTACAAGATTCCCAAGGAAGGAACCTTCAATACCACGCCTGCCAGCCTTCCGTGACTCCATTGCATGATGCCCATAACCTGGAAAATTCCTTGTGCAATGACCTCGGTGCACTATGCTTGCGTGGAAAGTGAGATGGAAGCATTTTTCATGATTTTGCTGGAACTACATGTATTTAAATAATAAGGAAAGTGGGGACTGCCCTCAGAACAAGAATTTATTTTGTAAACTCATTTCTGAAATAATTATCTTCATAGGAATGGTATTAGGCTTTGGATGGAGAGGGAAGGAAGGAATAACGCGAATAAAAATAGGCATGAAGTTCTTTCTTCTTCTTTGCTTCTGAATCTTGTAGCAGAAATCACTAGTGGGCAGTGGTTAAACAGATTAAATTAAGCTCTCAATGGGATTCCCATTCCAATCATGGTACGAATCATCTAACCACTTGGAGCAATCAGGTGAAGCCTGCAGCCTGTGTACTCTTGTGGTAGGTGATTAGTAGTAGCAGTAGAGTCACATTATTTGATCACTCAGAGGTTGAATTGCTGTCGAGATTATTGCATTTAGGAGATGTGGCATATTTTGGTAACAAAGTGTGTGCCGGTGTCAGTATGACATTGCATGACCCTTCGTCAAGTAACTTTGTGACTTGGTGAACAAAAATAAGCATCTGGTGCGCTCCTTAAATAAAGAAGGCCCATTGGTTCCAAAATATGCGCAAACAAAAATACGGAAGGCAGAAAATGATGCCTTTATTTTTGGTGCAAAATGGGGTGAATCGGACCCTATCCTGTTATTAAGAGATCAAAGCAAGATCACCTCTGAGGTGATGGTTGTGAAAAACTTTGTGTTATATCGCAGGTAATGCAGTTATGCTGGTACTTGCGCGATCGTTCTGTTATGTGGACAAACTGATTTTTTCATTTATACAGTATTCTTTCATCTTTTAATCAAAGCAGAAACATCAAGGTTGAAAACGGCACGCATTGGAACTTTTAGCCTTTCATGCTTCTGTGTCTGCCCCATCAGTCTTTATCCTGATTCTTGTGCTGTATGGCCTCGAATTTGCGAATGCTTGCTTGCACATTTCAGTGCAGCTCCACGTCTTTTCACTCCTGGTTGGGGCTTTGTGATGGCTGTGGCTCTGCGAAACCTGTGCTGTATCGTGTGGTGAATTTTATATTCTATTCTATTTGCCGCTGTTTGCTGGTTTTTGGGCGTCCTTTTGACTTTGCTGAAGAGTACACTATGATTCCTTGTGGTTGTTCACAAGCGAGTGGCCTCATTTTGCCATTGTACAGAGCATTACTAACTCTGTCCAAACTATATTCATTGCTGTGTTCATTTACCCTGCGTTCTGACATCTTCCATTTCGTTTTGAGGCCTTTTTAAGAGCAGGTTACATTTGGCTGTATGGATTAATATTGATCTGCACATGTGGAATTCATTGTGTATGGATTTCATTTTATGATGGTGGTATGCGCTTTGATTTGTCTTTGAGGTGGAAATTGTTTGATTGTAATGCAAAGCCATTTAAAAAATTGGACTATGTTTTTTTTTAAACTGTGTGCTCTAGTGATGCCATACACTATTGTACAATGCAGTGCCAGTTTTACCGGATTTACTGACCTGCAGTGTTCGTTTTTAGTGTTGCATGGCTGGTTGCCTTGCATCACAAAATGTCCGTAAAACGAGTGTAGTGCTGCTGTGCTTTCTGTTCAGAATAATGCAACAACTGATCACAAGTCGCCCCCTTCGCTGTTTCTCGCCACATTCACTCTCCCTGCAACGGTGGCCTAGTCATTGGAGCGTGCATCTCGCATGTTGGATGTGCAGGGTTGGATTCTTTGTGTCACTCGGTACCCACCAGTGGTATAATACCAAGCATTCCCCCTGGCTTCTGCTTGGTGGAATGCCTGGAAAATAGCCTTAGGCCCTTCTTGTGTTGACGAAAGTGTCTTGTGCCATGGCGCTTTTTGACCAAAGTTGCTTTTGCATCCTAAAAATTCATCATTGTCATCATCAGTTCTCACTTTCGTTGCTGTTACTGAAAAAGATGTGATTTCTTGCAGCCTAATTGTTTTCTTCAACTGCATGCAGACTTCACTGTAGGGACATCTTGTTTCAGTCCTAAATTATTCTTAGGCTTATCTGTTGATTAAAACTTGATAAACATGTACACCTGTTGATGAGTGTGTCCTCCACATTCATTTATCCCTAACTCCCAGTGAACTATGGATTGTAGGTTCTTGCATTTTGTTGAAAGTACTTTGTCTTAAAATGCAGGTTCAATCTTCATGGAGACCGGACATGGCACACCTCCTGTGCAAGATTCAACGAGGCAAAGGCGCGTAGTGAGCCATTGCACGGAATCTACTCCCTCTGGCAGGGGTAACCACCGTGATAAGCCCGCAAAAAAGAAGCTTGACAAGTTCACCCCCTCTAGCAAGGGATTCAAAAAGAGATCCAAGCTGGTGGCGCATCTCCGAGACCATACCGTTGACCGCCCATACCATTGTGACCATTGTGGAAAAAGCTTTGCGCGCAAGTTCACCCTAAAGCAACACCAGCGCATTCACACAGGCGAGCGCCCTTACTGTTGTGACCAATGTAGATGCAGCTTTACACAAAAAGCCACTTTGAACGCGCACCAGCGCACTCACACAGGTGACCGCCCCTACAAATGTGATGCTTGTGGGAACAGCTTTGCGAACAAGGCCCATCTTGAGTCACACCAGCACACTCACACAGGCGAACGACCATATCGTTGTGACCACTGTGGTAGCAGCTTTTCACAGAGCAACAGCCTGGTGAGACACATCCGTACCCACACGGGTGAAAAGCCGTTTCAGTGCCAACTGTGCCCCATGGCTTTTGCGGTACGTTCAGGTCTTGCGAGGCATGTTAGATTCCATAAGGGTGAAAAGCCCTACCAATGTGACTTGTGCCAAAAGACATTCACTCAGAGGCAAAATTTAAAACTCCACAAAAAGGCGATTCACAAAGAATAGCAGTGGTTTGTGTCCCTTAGTCAAAGTGTTTTGCTAGCTACCAATTTATGTGCAAGCTAACGAGATTCTAGCTGAATACCCTTTGAAAGGTTTTGGTAGTTAACCTGCATCATATCATCATTTGTAAGTTTTGTTTACTTTAACGGAGTTTTCATAAACAACATTTGTTCCCTTGAACAACACTGTCACTCAGGCTTTCCTGAATGAGGAATGTCAGTCTGTTAAGGAGATAAACTTGTATGAATGGAAATAAAATCTTGGCATGCATGGATGACATCACTTCCTGCTGAAAACAGACATTCAAAAACATTATGCCCACGATTTATCACTGGTGCCAGTTGTCAGCCTGCCTCATTGGAGAGGTTGGGGGCAGAAAAAGCGTGCACAAGAGTTATTTTATTCATTTGGTATGAGTGGGCGAATTTGTGTGATGTTTGTTATTAAGTTACTCGTTAATATCACTAAACATTGTACAGGCTTTGTCAAAAGTTTAGAGCCCAGGAGGTTTGCTTCTAAGCACTATTGTGGCCCTCCTGCAGCACTTGTGGAAGTCCTACGCATCGAAGGGAGCAGGACCAAAAATCTTACCTTCAGGAGATTTGGGACGGTGAAATCGCATTACAAGCAAAGCAATGCAGCCCAGAAGCAAACTCCCTGGGCTCTAAACTTTTGACAAAGGCTGTACCTTGGCACCTTGAGAGGTGGTCACTCGCAGCACTTGCACTCACACCCGCTCACTCATCTCCACTCACACTTACAACCACTCGTTCACGCTTGCACTCATGACCACTTGCAACTACTCACTCACACTCACAACCTCTCACTTGCACTCATGTCCACTAACACTCACAACCACTCGTTCTCACAACCTCGTACTCACAACCGCACTCAAGTACTCATGTCCACTCTCTCTCATTCTCGTTTACTCACTGTTTTCTTTGCTGACAACGGAGGGGATGAAAGATTTGCTGCCTTGGCCATCTGTGCTTGTGGCTGCTCTGGCATAGTCTTGGTCGCACAGATGTGGTGGCGAGTCGCCCGAAGCTCTGCCCGGCTCTTTGGCCAGTCTTCACGGTTTCGATGATCATAAGAAGTGGTCGCTTATCGCGCAATGTCCCCAACCAGTGTTACGCACCTGTGCTTCCGCGCTTGCTGCTGAGATGATGAGTGCCTGTTTAGCATCAGCGCATTTGCTTAGGGACGTTTTCAACGGTTTCCATAGGCGTGTGCAGGATTCTTCATAAAGGGGAGCCAAGTTTCAGTGCGTCACTCTCTTCCCCCAACGTCCTCTCCCCTAGGCGCCTATGGTCAAGACGGAGTGCAAAGGTGAGGAATAATCATAAAATATTTATTTCAATGTGTACAGAATATTATTGAGCAGTAGTTTTTACTTTCATGTACAAGATTGGCAGAGGAAGGCAGTCTCTGCGCATGAGTAACAAAGCGCTTCCAAATGAATTTCCATTCCCTCTAAACGACAGAAAATAGGACACGCTGTCTGTTGTTAACTGCATAAAAAAAAAGGGCCGGAAAAGTTTGCCGCGAAGTGACCAGGCTAGTAACAGTTTTTTGAATGCAGTATCATTAGGGTTGTTCGTTTTCGGGTAAAACCCGATTTTACCCGATTTTTGCACCTCGAACGTGCTCCTAAAATATCGGGTAAAACCCGATTTTTCCCGATTTCTGAAACAATTGTGCCCACGGAATTGCTGTGCCTCCAGTTGGCGCGCAGGCGAGAGGCGGCTAAGGCGGCCGACAGACAGCCAGGACAGCGCCAAAATCTCCACAAAATGGGACTGCACTTTGAAACGGAACGTCTCAGACAAAGAGGAAAACCAGTTGACATTGTGGAAACTGCGAGCCGTACTCGATCCGTTCCAGAAGCGGCTGCTGAGTCAGTCGTTTGATGACTACCGACCTCTCTTTATTTCCGTGATGGCCGATGTAGGCTTGCTTCGCGAGGAGTTTAACCAGTACTTGCCGGAAGCAAGCCCCACAAATGAAGGTGTTGAAGGGATGGACTATTGAAACGACGCAACTGTGCATTACCCAAGGCTAGCAAATGCAGCGTTGTCATTGTTGTGCCCAGCTAACGGCAGCTGTGACGTTGAGCGAACATTCTCTGAGCTAACGTACCTACAGAGATACCTACAGAGAATGTACCTACTCCTATTTATAACATATGCAGCTGAAGTCGGCGTCTACAGAGACTTCTTTGTTTGTGCGCTGGATTGAAAAATTTCTGCATGCAAGCTGCTGACCTAATCATGAGCATACATCGCTTGCAAGGCAGCAAGTTGTGGTCTATGTTCTTTGAGATATAATTAAACATTGGCGCTTGCCTGCAGTTTCTTGAATTAAGAAGAAACTGCGGTTGGCTGAGAGTACAGCTTTCACAGGCGCAAGACAAGCATCTGATCCGACAGGCTGCTGCACCTCCAGACGAAGAATTCCAACCGAAATCCTGGCTTAGTGGCTGCACGAGTTGCGCGTCTGTTTTGAAGGTTGCTGCAGCATTTTTGTCGTGTTTTAGTTAGACGAGTGATGGCTCTTCATTTGGGTCGAACAGAGCATTGGGCCAGTTGGCGTAGCGATATATTCACGAAAACTTTGCGCAGAATAACACAAGACTGAGGGAGAAAGACGTACACACACACGAGCGCTCGTGTGTGTGTATGTGTTTCTCCCTCAGTCTTGTGTTATTCTGCGCAAAGTTTTCGTGAATATATCTCTTCTTTTGGCTTTAGGACGGAAGTGGTCTTCAAAAAAAATGTCTGCTAATAAAGTCCTAATTATGAAATCTTGATGGAAGATGTATTTTTGTGTGCTGTTTCCAAATACGTAATTTAAATTTATGTAAGACGTCCTTATGCACTTTATGTACATAAGCTTTTTTTGCTTAGAGCTTTCAAGAAATTTTTCTGTAGAGAACTTGCTAGAATGCATGCTGTTGGATTCTCTTATTTATTTATTTATTTTATTTAACTAATACTGCCGGCCCTAAGTGGGCCCTAGCAGGAGGGGCGAAAAGAATACAGCATTGTGAATATGAATTCTCGACATCAAGCTTTGCAAAAAAGGGTAAAGTTATTATCCTGCTATCGTAGGAGTTGAGTTACAAATTTTTTATTTTGCCACTTTGTAAACGGGAAGAGAAATATGTATTTCTGTTTCTGAAGTATAAACTTCAAAACCCTGTAATTCAACTTATATGACAGGCAGGACGATACTTGTACCCTTATTGCATAGCTTGATGTCAAGAAAAACCAATGGCCTGCCTCCATTCTGTCAATTTCTATAAAACGCGGCAAAATGTTACATAAAATATTGCAATAAGTTATGCAATATTTTATGTAGCCTACTCCAGAAGGACTTGTGCATAAAATTAAGTGCTTGGCATCAGCGTGCAAAAGTACATGTTCCTTGAAGATTTCATAAATGTGACTTCATTTATGAAAGTTTTTTTGTAAGACCCCATTTCTCTTCATTCTAGCAAGAAAATGAAATAGCATCATCGAGGAACCGCAAAACTTGCCCATACACCAAGCCAAGCCTTCAGTTGCTTCACCGACTGGCAGTCGGGCACAGCCCATTCTTATGGCTGCTCGGACAGCCTTTCTGGAAAATGTATATGTGAGCGGCACCACCCAGTGGGCAACAAACTCCCTTGGATGTCCTGTGGACGTTTTGGATGTCCATGGGACGTCTAAGGGAGCTTCGATGACCATTGGGCAGTTTGTCATCAGTTACAGAAAATCCAAGCTAGTGCTGATGTTTAAATTGCTTTTTAAAGAACGTAGATTGTTATGCTATCTTGTACATACTTCACATTACCACACATTCACACATTTCTAGAAAAAAAAAGTATGAATGAACTTATATTACAAGAATATTTAGGAAACAAATACGCAGCATCTTATGCTAATGGTTCAAAATCAGCACGCTACGTTGGAAGTGCCATAGTACAAAACAACTGGGAAAGAACAATATGTCTATCTCAGAGTGCATCCATCTTTTCTGCAGTGTGTTACGTTGTGTCTGTGGCTGTAGGAAAAATAGTAAATGATAACATTGAGAACAGCATCATTTTTACTGATACTCTGAGCATACTCGCCTCACTTCACTTTGTGAATGCAGTCACACCACTAGTCAGAGACATCATACACAACGTTACAAGGGCCGCAATAAATACACAAGAAAATTTTGCTGTGTTCCAAGTGACATCGGAATCAGTGGCAATCAGAAAGTAGATCAATGTCCTGCACAAGCTTGCCACAAAGAAATCAGGAGTGAACATTCCCTGCATGTGGTACCCAATAAACTCTATAGACTATAAGCTTTCAACCACCATCAATGAAATAATTATGCTATGTAACATTTGTACGGCCCAAACTAGAGTATGCACGCACTATTTAAGACCCTAATCAATCTTTCTAATGCACTAGAAGCAATACAAAGCCACGCCACTCGGTTCGTCTTTGCTCACTAGCATCATGAAAGTGTCACCAAACTAAATTGCAATGCTCATCTCACAGATTTAACTAACCAACATCATATCGCAAGGCTATGTCTATATCAAGTTTTTTTATCATGTTCTGCACGAGTCTGTTACGAGTCTGTTATCATTCCTCCCTACTGCATCTCCAGCTGCACGAACCATGAAAAGACCACCTTTCCTCCGCCTGCCTGCACATCTGTCTTCATTTTTTTACGCACTGCGAAAGACTGGAATGACTTGCCCGGCCATGTCATGCCCCATACTAACTGATTGATCACTATCCAAGTCATCAACTGAAGCAACGTTATGCTCTGTAATCCACTCCCTCATGTAATACCCCTTGAAAGGGCCTTTGAGATAGAACTGAACAAATAAAAATATTGAAATGAAATATTGAAGCAAATCTTAAGATACACCTAGCAACACCTATTATAGCAGAATAGAGGTCATGGTCACTGCAAAAATGATTCATTGAAATCATTTATATGGATATACATAGAAAAAAATAGGTTTGAAGGTCTTTCGAGCAAGGGCTCAAATAAATTGGGACGAACTGCGTTTTGGCTGAAAAGTATGCCATTTTGATCAAGCAGAGAGAAAGAGCAATGGTTAGAACTGCAATGAGGGACTTAATTGGGTCATATGATTATTTGGGTATCATAAAGAAATAAAAGCTGAAATAATTTGGTTATTATTAAGTTTTTAGGTTGAAAGCTCTTGTAGTTTAATTGTTATCAATGTTACTGAATCAAGCAAGAAAACTATGTAAAGCATATATCGAATCCCATTAAATACGAAGCCTGGAGGAATATACTATCGGATGAACCTGTGCTCACTGCGAAAATGATGCAGATAACATAGTAAGTGCCAATAGTCCCTATAGAAGAATTTAAATACCCAGATTAAAGTATAAATGTATCATAAATCAATAACATCTTCAGAACAATGCTTGCAAAACTTCAATTCAGGTCATTTATTTAGCAGAACAAAATAAAAGGTACTGCACTCATTATGTGTTTATGCTGATGAATGCCTGATAATGTACCAGCGCGCCTATATAGCTCAATGTCATTTTATGTCGCCTTCGCATATATTGGACGAACACACTACACAGTTTTATTCTGGCAAAAGAGGATAAGCTTGCGAGTTGTGAGGAGAAGTGCTCACCATAAATCATATCTGATGTTCATGCACAAAGCTGCACCAAGTGAGAAAAAAATATTTTCAACTGTTTTATTCTGGATATATGCTGGTCTTTTCAAAAACCCTTGTTTGCTCTTTCGAGAAAGTGTGCTTGTGGAAATGTCTCAATTTTATATATTTAAAAAAAGCAAGCTTATCAAACTATGAGGTTTTATAATAAGCATCCCAGAGGTTTCTTAAAAGCAAACAAATTCTATCCTCTGGTGGGCGCATGGTAGTCGTAGTCGCGATATATACGCGCCATAAAACTCAACGCAAAGACAAGCACGTAAGTGATATATCTTGTTGAGCGATATATATCTGCTTTTGAAATTTGCTCCCAGGATTTTTTTTTAGTCAAAATCCGGCAGATAAATATGGAAGTCTCTGTATGTTGTGGAAGAGGGAGCTCGCATACCAGGGTGATACCTCCTCTACTCCACAACGAATGCGCCGAAATCGATTACAACTGGCGGAGTAGAACGTTACCATCTACAATCGCAATTAATGAAGTGTCCCTCCAAAGGATCTCGTTGCATAGCGTCACCTTAACGCGTTTGCTGAAAATAAGCCCGGACAGGAGCTGTATTTTAAAACTCTACGCACGATGAGGTCCTTGTAAAAGGCGTTCACGATAGGCGTGACATGCGTTGTGCGTGGCGGCTTCGAGCTGGACGCGTTCTATTATAGTGCTGCTCATTCAACGCATCGGCGGAGTGTAGTTTCAATACACTGGAGAGGATTCGCCGCATATGGTTTCTATTCGGGCAGTTAGCAGTGGCGACGAGCAAACCATCGCACGTGCAAGTTAAGCCGGATATAAAATTCGGATACAAAATTCAAGCATTGCGCAGCAGCGGGTGCGATATCGAAACCAACAGTTTTGCTTTCGATCACGCTGGAAGGTCACCGCTGACAGCCAGTTTTCAATCAACTGCAGTACAGTGGAGAATGATCTCCACATATGGTTTCTATTCGCGCCGTTCGCAGTGGCGCTCAGTAAACCGTCGCACGTACAAGTTAAGCCGCGGATATAAAATTCAGATACAAAATTCAAGCATTGCGCCACATCAGATGCGATATCAAAACCAACAGTGTGGAATTTCGGTTTTGCTTTCGATCGCTTTGGAAGGTCAGAACTGAATGCCAGTTTTCAATCAACTATACCTTGGGCACAGCTCAAACTTTCCTTCGTCGTTAATACTTAATTGAGGTCGTACACATGCTCCTTATAATGCTTTCTTTTATACATCTATTGAAACGTGCCTACGCCCTTGCCTACGCCTACCATGAGAGACGATGTATGATGGCGCAAGCTGCATCGCGGGTGGCATCAATAATCACAAACGTTTCTTGCCTAGGGGACCTGCTTTCCGTGTGTTGCTGGTTGTGACAGTTCCTTCAGGTTCCTCTAGCTGTCGAATTACATAATTTGTGTTGTCGGTCTGTAAGGAGAATAAGACGGAAGGAGTGCGCTGACGTATCCTTGCGGGATTCCGCTGTTTCTGTGATTTTCCTGGTGGTTCCGGCTTGTTCGTCATTGGTGAGGCCGTTCTACGTTGGGGGGTTTTGGCCAAGGCCTAGTTTAAGACGCAGTTCATGCATGTGAACCTGAGGGGGCGTTTCGCTGAGAGATGTCTTTGACCTCCCCAGGTGGAGGGTTGGCCGCTTCGTTTGCCAGCTTGCGGGCCCAAAGCCTGCCGCTTGAGTCCTTCCAAAAAATGGCATTGATGCAATTCCTGTGGCTCTCGTCCCAATCGGTGACGGTGCGATCAAAATGAAAACCACCGAAACGAATTCAACAGGAGCTAAGATCATTGTCTGCAAGGCCTCAGACATCGCTTGTGTAGCAGTCTTGCTTCAGTGCAAAATTTTCAGCTCATTGCCAGTGAGAGCATTCATTCCCGAACAGCTTGCATGTGTCAAGGGTATTGTGCGCGGTATCGACCCAGTATCTTCCCCGCAAGAAATTATAGAATAATTTTAGAATGCACGAGTTGGAGTCCGCCGGCGCGGTGGCTCAGTGGTTATGGTGCTTGCTCGGCTACTGACCCAAAAGACGCGGGTTCGATCCCGGCCGCGGCGGCGGAATTTCTTTGGAGGAGAAATTCTAGAGGCCCTTTTACTGTGCGCTGTCAGTGCACGTTAAAGAACCCCAGGTGGTCGAAATTTCCGAAGCCCTTCACTACGGCGTCTCATAGCCTGAGCTGCTTTGGGACATTAAACCCCCCAAACCAAACCAAACCAGGAGTTGGAGTCCTTTCAGTCAATCGCTGCAGTAGAGAGATAAACGGCTCGCATGTTGCTGGCGAATCTGTAATAACAACTTTTGCCGGCTCTTCCTGCCCTGATGAACTAAAAATCTGGCTGATTGTAAACCGTGTGGACGCTCTGCAACCGCCCCTTTACAATCCACCAACTGTTGGTGGTTTGGGCATAGCGGCAGAGCATTCACGTCAGAGACCTGCGACCGTTTCGTTGGAGAAGGTCATGCACCTGATAACTGCACCCCAGATCAGCCTCATTGCTGCCTCTGCAGCAACAACCACCCAGCAGATGATGCCGATTGCGCAACACGCTGTGAAGAGCGCAGCTTGTTAAACATCTCCAAAGAGAAGCGGTGCTCCAGAGCTGATGCTTACGCTCTTCTCAACAGGAAAAAGATTCATACGCTAGTCGTGTGCCCGCTTCTGTTGAGGGCATTGAGTCCAACTTGACTGCCTCCATTGTTACCACTGTAGAAAAAGCCCTTAACATTGTGGTTGAGTGAATGCTAAACACATTTTCTGAGGTGTTGGCTCAGTGTGTTGCAGTTCAATCTGTGTCACCATCTACATCCGTTCTGGCAGCAACATCTGCATCTGTTTCAGATTGTGCAGCTAGTGCTCGCTGCTCGACATCGCCTCCTGATGCTTCCCAGGTCCCATCTAACATCTCTGTTCCTAGCAGTGCATGTCGCCCCGACATCTGCACAACAGATGTCGAAATGTCCTGTCCTCCGCAGAAGCGTCGTGCTTCCTCGTCACCATCTAAATCTAGTTCTCCCCGGATGAAAGCTAAAAAAGGCCCACCCAAACCTCCTTCCCATGTTGATATCCTCAAATAGGCAGTTTCTTCCTCTTCAATTGGTCAATAATCAAGGCAGGTATCAGTGTTACAATGGAATTGCCACTCCGTACTCTCTTCTCTTCCAGATCTAGATCTACTTATTCACAAACATAACCCTGATATCGTACTTTTACAAGAAAGGTGGTTATCACCTTATAAATCATTTTTAATGAGAAACTTTAGAGTTTTCGGATCAAATTGAAATACTGGTAGGGGAGGCGGATTGGTAACCATGCTATCTAAACATATATGTCATCAGGCATGTATCTCTGAGAAAATTCTTCTCCTTGACTGTGAGCTTTTAGCGATCATAATTTCATTTCCGCAGTGTGCTGATATTACAACTGCTAATGTCTATTTTCCTTTAGGTGTACACAGGACTGACTGTTTAGACTGCTTGGTGGCTGATGAAAGCAGAGTAGTCATGGCAGGGGATTTTAATTCCCACCATAGTGATTGGGGAAGTCACACTGATTCCTGCGGCCAACTTCTCTGGTCATCGCTGTCTCAAATGCTGTACACTGCTGCAATTCAAGAGAAATAACTTTTATGCGAGGTGTTGCTCGCTCAGCCATTGACTTGACATTATCAGCGGGCAGGCTATAACTGATTGGTCAATAGAAGGTTCGGATACATCTAGTGACCACTTTCCTATAACTTTCACTCTCCGGTTATCTCCACTCAAAAATAGTTATGTAACCCATAAATTTGTCAACCATAATATTTATAAAAGTTTGATGTCCGCCTCGCCTCTATAGTCAGTACTAGCCGGGATGACAGAGCTCAGCAGACGGTTTCATTTTTGCAATGTGCAGTAGACCACTCAATATTCACTGTGCCCGCAGCAGCCTCTAATACACAGTGGTCTCCCTGGTGGCCTGAAGAATGCGAGAAGGCCTATCGTCGTAGAAAAGCGGCCTGGAAGAGGCTATCCTGCAACCAGAGTCCAGCTAATTGGTTAAATTACAAATTTCTCTCTGCATCTTTCAAAAGAACAATTGCAAAAGCCAAGGAGGAGTATAACCAAAATTTAAACACTTATCTTTCAAATCCTCGTAATCGGAAGGCCCTGTATAGATTCATGGAACGTGACAAGAGTTCTCCAGTCGCTCATCTCACTTCTTCAACAGTGTTATCACCACAAAAGGCTCAGGAAACCACGGAGAGTATTGCTCGGGCACTGGCGTTACATTTCCAGATATAGAGAAACGTCCCTTTGTGCACAGCCTCACCCTCTTCGGATTATACCAAGGCTGACACAGCAGAGCTCCTCTCAGTCCTGGCAATGTTGCATCCTGCAGCTCCGGGACAAGATGGTGTCACTGTTGGTGTGATTAAAATTTTAGCCCAGGATTTTACAGGCAACCTCTTATATGTTGCAGGTGCTTGGTTGAAAAATGCATGGATTCCAAGCTTTCTGCAGATAGCGAAAATTATTTTATTGATGAAAGATGCAGGGAAAGGATATGTCTGAGATAATATTCGGCCAATTGCGCTAACTTCAAATTTAGTCAAATTAATAGAAAGAATAGTGCGTAGTCGTCTCACAAAACATGTTCAAGATGTTAATGGCATTAGCTCAGTACAGGTTGGCTTTCGTCGCGGATGCTCTTTATATTCTGCGCATGTGGATCTAGAGAGTAGAATCAGGCTCTCGATATGTAGAAGGGAAGCTTCAGCTTTGGTGACTCTTGATGTAGCAAAGGCCTATGATAGTGTAGAACGTACTATTTTACTTAACAGACTTGCACAGTTACATCCTCCAACCTACATTTATGCGTGGATATCTGAATTTCTGAAGGACAGATACTTTTACTGCGCAGAGGGAACCCTATGTTCTAATACTTATTATCAGTCCAGAGGAGTGCCACAAGGTTCGGTGCTATCACTGCTGCTTTTTTAATACTTTGGTCAGTGACATCCCCATTCGTCCTGATATAACAGATTTTTTGTATGCAGATGACATAGGTTTTTTCGCTTTGGCCAGGGATATCCATTCTCTTTTACCAGATTCTGCAGGGATATTTTGATGTTGTTGGAGTTTGGTTGCACCATATTAATTCATCCCTGAATGTTAACAAATGTGGCATACCAGTATTTCCTCCAGACACGCCTTTGCACATTTCATTAGTCCATCGCTCTAACCAGATTCCACAAGCGGAATCCATTCAATATCTGGGTGTTACTTATCACCCAGCTATAGATTGGAGCCTTCATATAATGAACAATGTGTTTAAAGGAGAACATGCTCTAGGCCGGCTGAGACAAATCGCCAATAAAAAGTTTGGGATGCGCCGTGACACATTATTGTTACTGCACAAGGCCTATGTAAGACCTATACTTGAATTCGGTTGCATTCTGTTCTCTGGTAGCGCAAACTACGAGATGTAACTCTTAATCTTACCGGAAAGACGAGCTCTACGTCTCTGCCTTGGTCTCCCAAAATCAGTTTCAAACGCCCTGCTTTATCTCAAAGCCAGTATCCCTGATCTAATTTCCCGCTTTCAGCTACTCGCGGTGCGAACTTTCCTCAGGTCGTTGGACCCGATGACTGATGTCAGGCTTTCTGAGGTATCAATGACGCGGTTGTGGTGCAGGATTCCCAGTTTAAATTTATATCTGCGGATGTGGGTGGTCACCGACAAACCTATGTGACTCATGCAGGCACTTTGAATCTGTGGACCATTTCCTTCTCCACTGTCCAAAGTTCGCACTTCAGAGAAAGGTTTACCTGGAGGCCCCTCTCCAGGTTAGGGCTAGCGTTATCTCTGCCAGTGTCCTTCGGTGCTAGCGCCAAAGGATTTGCATTGGGTTCAATTTGTGGGATTCTCCGTGATTACATAATTGCAACTGGGAGGTTGATTCGCTAACTATTGTAAAATTCTTGGAGTTTTTCTTTTTTTTTCACTGCAGTGTTCTTTGTTATTTAACTTTAATCATTCTTTTGTCGTTTTTCATTGACACATTTTTCAAAATTTACGCTTGGCTCCAATATTTTGTCCTAATCGCTGTTGGAAATTTCCTTGTTTATGTCCCTACACCTTGGCCAATCCCCCCACGTGGGTATGCGCCATTCTTAAGAGGATGAAGAAGAAGAAGAAATCTATGTGCATACAAAGCAAGGATAACATTATTCGACCGCAGTCATGGCCCAGTGGTTTGAGCGCCCGTCTCGGCTGCGGGAGGTGGTTGGTTCGAAACCCACCGCCGGATACCCACCGGTAAAATGGGTACAAGCGTCCCCCGGCCTGGCGCTCGGCTCCTTTAGGGGTGTACGCTTGGGAGAAGCTCCGTAAACCCCGCTGTGCCCCTTGTGGGCCAAGCCCAGTTTCGAACAACCTCGCAGCCTGCTAAAGGTGGTAGGTACCCCTCGGCCAACGCGGTTCGGACGCGAGCAAAGCCCTTACGCTGGCACTGGACGCACGCCCGCCCTAGCGCAACGGTCTTTCACTCTACGTGAGGAGAAAGAAAGCCCCTCCGCAGGGAAAACCTCCCTCAGCGCCACGGTGTACACACACCGTCCTGCAGTTCTACCCACAGAACGCCCCAACTCTCGCACTGTTCCGCTGGCTCACCGCAGCAGCATCAGCAGCAGTCTATGTGCATACCAAGCAAGGATAACATTATTCGACCGCAGTCGTGGCCCAGTGGTTTGAGCACCCGTCTCGGCTGCGGGAGGTGGTTGGTTCGAAACCCACCGCCGGACACCCACCGGTAAAAATGGGTACAAGCGTCCCCCGGCCCGGCGCTCGGCTTCTTCAGGGGTGTGTGCTTGGAAGAGGCTCCGCAAACCCCGCTGTGTCCTTTCGGGGGCAAAACCAGTTTCGAACACCATCAGCCTGCAAAGGTGGTTCGTGATTCAGTTCAGAGTTCACAGTTTCGACGGAGTTTGAAGAGTTCGGTGAAGTTTAAACGAGTTCGCTGTAACGTGAGTTCAGTGGCACTGCGCCAACTTGAGCAAAAAGCTGCGCCTTTCAGATAAAAAAGGGCCACAAGTTGGGCTTCTGCCGCACGAGGCGGGCTTATGGTTGCTTGACGGCGGGACTTATCGCTGATCCGTCAAGGCAACTGTTTGGTCTAAGACCCTTTTCCCAAGCATCTCACCCTAGAAGAGCCGAGCACCAGGCCAGGGGAAATCTTGTACCCATTAAAGAAACCGGTGGGTACCCGGCGGCACTGGGGATCGAACCCAGCACCTCTCGAATGCGAGGCGGATGCTCTACCACAAGGCCACGCTTCGGTCGCGTGCGGCAGCTTACGCTTGTGAAGATATGCTCCGTCTTTGTACGTGCGTGCCCAAATGTCATCGTGCAGTCATGAAAGAGATTTGGGCTTATTGACGCTTTTTTCAGTAACATGAAAGCCGCAGCACTGTATGACCGCAATACCAGACAACTTTTCTTCTGTGAAATTTGCTGGAATTATTCCTTTAAACATGCTACTTCAACAGTTGCATCAGTTGGCATGTAGATACAATAGGCTGCAAAGCTGCATTTGTCGTTAATTTATGAACACTCATATGGGGTGTGTTTTTGGTCGTGACCATCTCATTGACTCAGTCACCAGTGAACTTTCCACACCTTATTTCTCTTGTAGCAGGCTTTTGCAAAGACAGCACATTCGTGGAGATTGCGCCGTTCGCATTTCTTCTCGGATACCTACGTTCTCTTGTGTTTGTAATCGCATAGCAAATCCAACAATTAGTTCTTTTGCAGTATAGAGCTTTGCGGTAAAAAGGGTGATGATTTATGAATTCTGTGCCGTTATGTGTGAAAACTGTTCATGGTGCGTTATGGTGACTTGTGGAAGCTGGTTAACCATATCCTGATGGCGGTACCTGTAACCAGGAGTTTATGCCGAAAACTGGTACAAACAGGTTCAACGCGTCACCAGTGTTTTTATACTGAAGTAGTCTCCTGGCATGCAAGTATAAAATTCTTTTTCCACATCCTAATATAGCCTCTTCACTGGAATGAAAAATGCATTATACCCTTCAGTTCCACTAAATGGTCTATTTTAAAAAGCAGGACTAGATCCCATAGCCATATTGAACAATGCCAGTGTATTTTTTTGTGTGTGTGCTGTGCCTTTTTTGTGTGTTCTCAATTTTGCAGCCAGTGAAGGAGCACAAGTAGCCAGGGGAAGAACATTCCAGAGGAAAACTGCAGCCAGTCTCTGCCGACCCATAGCTTGATGCTCCTATCCTGTAAAATATGTATTGCGGGACGTGCCTTTGTACCATGCACCAAGAGATGTCGCCTAGATAAATAGATAACTATTGGCATCCCCTTTGGATCAGGCCTGTGGCGAGTGCCACCTCGCCTAATGAGTTAAAGTGGTTCATTGTTTTATTTTTCTACTGCCCCTTCCTATTTGTAAGCTTTGGATCCTGTTCTGTTTATTTTTTTTCCATTCAAGGCTATTTTTTGTATTCCGCACTATATTCCTTCGCTTTCTATGACATGTTGTGCAATTTTTTCGTTCTGCATTTTCTTTTTGTCTGATGGCTCATTAGCCATTGTGTGTTTTTATAAGAGTTTCTTGCAAGTTATGCACCAGCTCCTCCAGGTTCACAAATTGACCTGCATTTCTTAGTTGTGATAATGCCTCTTTTTCTAGCCATCATTATTTTATTTATTTCATATCTGCTTTTTTGTCTGTTTGGTATAATATCTTTGCTAGGAAGTGTCGCTAAAAAAATTGCGTAAAAGCAAGGCAGGAGTCATTTCTCCATTACGGTTGGATGTTCAGCTTGAAATTGCAACTGAAGCATTCTTTTTCTGATTGAGCAAATCTTTGGTTGGTTGTGCATGTATCTGTCTTCTCCCGAATTGAAAATACTTTATTGAATTTGTATTGGCTGGTTGTAATGCATCAATGCAGCCATATTTTTATGTTTAATCATCCCTTCAAAGGGTCAGTAGGGGACATCGCATCCTGACCTACGAACTGTGTTGCCACATATCACGACAGTGACCATTGGGCCACAGCCACAAACGTAGTCATGCGGCGTCACAAGTCAGAATTTTTCTGTGGAAACACATAGGGTTGCATTGTAAGCTGGCAGTCTGTCGGTGCGATGGCAAAGACCTTAATACTGGGTACGCTGCATTATCCTCTCGCGTCCCTGCAGCCTCATATGTGGCCAGAAAGCATGACTAGTTTGTGAGCTTCTTATCGGCTGCCTCCTTGGTAACGTGGTCATACTTTTCGGGCACGCGTATGTTTGGCTATAGAGATCCAAATTAAGGCTCATGAATGAACCTTCTCGCTCTGACGCTCTTTAGGTTAGGTTTGTATCCTGATGTTTTCAATTACATTTTTCAAGTTGCATGGGCTGCATTTTTAAGCCTAATGCAGATGAGTGCTATTTTGCCTTTATTGTCAAAACTAGACAGCTTGTGTAGAGTACGGTCCACTGTTAGAGAGAACATGCGATTACGTGGCCTCAGCGCTTCGCGGAGCGCTGCCGCCGAGAATTTGTGGGAGTTGTCGGCACAAGATGTATGCCCAGTAAGCATGGCGGCTGTTCTCGCCGCATCTAGGCAGCAGGGCTTCATGAAGCATGGAGTCCATGCGATCGCATGTTCCCTTTAACAATGGACTGTACTATACATGCCATGAATGATTTACTGATTGCAAATCATCGTTGTAGTATGAAAGGAGGCGAAAAAAATCTTAAGCGTGCACCGCCGTTGCAAAACCAGATCATAATATGAGCCTGGCCGCTCATATTATGATCTGCTGAGCCTGCTCGTTTCTTTGTGCATTGCCATTTGCTCAAAAGCACACCGGCCGTGTTGCTTGTGGCATTTGTGTTTGTTCTGTAGTGACTCTCATTTGTTCTTCATTATTTTGCAGGCCATTATCGATAAGCCGATGTGTTCAAGGTTCCAGAGGAAGAAAGCTTCAAAACCATGCCCGACAACTTTCCATGACTCCACTGCTTGATGCTCATAAGCTAGAAAATTCTCTGTGCAATGATCTCAGTGCACTGTGTCTATCTACAAAATTAGATGGAAGCGTTTTTAATGTATTGCTTGAATTACAGGGATCTAAATAAGGAAAATGTGGACCGCCCTCACTACAAATTTTTTTTAGGCAACTCGTTTCGTAAACAATAATATTCTTTCCACAGGAATGACATTAGGCTTGGGATGGAGAGGGAAGGAGGGAATAACAGGAATAAAAATGGCACCTAGTTCTTCTTAGCTCAAGAGCCGTATAGCAGGACCCACTGTCGTGGATTGGTTGAACAGTGTAAATTAAGCTCTCGGTGGGATTCCCATTTCAGTCATGGTACTAACAGAACACCTAACCACATAGAAGAATCAAGCGAGGCCAGCAACGTGGGCAATTAGTAGTACTATAGTTGAATCACATTATTTGTGCACTCAGCAGCTGAATAGCCTTGGGGCATTCTAGAAGACAGTGAGTCAGATAGGCGCATGTTTTAGGGCAGTTGCAACATTCAGGAGATGTTGCATATTTTTGTAGGAAAGTTTGTGCTGGTGTCAGTAGGACATTGCATGACCTTTTTCAAGTAACTTTGTGACACGGAGTACTGAAAAAAAAAATAAAATAAGCATGTGGTGCGCACCTTTAATAAAGGAGACCCATTGGTTCCAAAATATAATCCTCAATCAAAAATACAAATTGGAAAAAATGGTGACTTTATTTTTGGTGCAAACTGGGGCGAATCAGACCCCATCCTGTTATTCGGACATCAAAGCAAGAGCACCTCTGAGTTGATGGTCATTGTGAAGAACTTCATTTGTGACACCGCATGAAAGCATGGAATGTAGTTATGCTGGTGCTTGTATGAACTTTCTGTTATGTGGACAAATTGATTTTTTTCATTTATACAATATTCTTTCATTTTTCAATCAAAGAAGAAACAAAGGGCGAAAATTGCGTGCATTGAAGTTATTGGCCTTTTGTGCATCTGTGATTGACACACCAATCTTTATCCTGAATCTTGTGTGTATGACCTCGAATCTGCGGGTGCTTGCTTATGTAATTCGATGTAACTCCAGCACTTTGCACTCTTCCTTTGTCCCCTGGTTGGGGCTTTGTGAAGACTTTAGCTTTGTAAAACCTGTGCTGTATCTTGTGGTGAATTTTATGCCCTATTGTGTTTGCCGCTGTTTACTGGTTTATTGGCATCCTTTTGGCTTTGCTGTAGAGTACACTATGATTCCTTGTGGTTTGTCATAAGTGACTGACCTCATTTTGTCATTGCACAAAGCATTATTGACTCTGTCGAAACTATTTTCATTGCTGTGTTCATTTAGCATGCATTCTGACATTTTCCATTTCATTTTGAGGCCTTTTTAAGATCAGGTTTTTTGATCTGTATGGTGTATATTGGGACAATGTTTGTTTTAGTTTTCTAACACTACTGAATGTTGATCTGCTCATCTGGAGTTTGCCTATGGATTTCATTTAATGTTGGTGGTGTAGGCTTTGATTTGTCTTTGAGCTGGAAATTGTTTTTTTATTATCTGAAGCCATTTGGAAAAATTGGCCTATGCTTTTTTTTAAGCTGTGTGCTCTAGTGATGCTATGCAGTAAAGCTTAGTGCAAGACAAGTTTTATCCTACTGATCCATAGTGTAGGTTTTGAGTTTTGCCCGACTGGTTCCCTTGCATCACAAAATGTCCTTAATTTTAAAATGAGTATAGTCTACTGTGATACATTTCATTGTTGTCATCATCAGCACTCACACTCGTTTCTGTTCGATGATCTCATCACCATGGTCCCAGGGATGGACTTCTTCTGTGCCATCCATGGTGTTAGAAAAGCTGGTCACCTTAAACCTCTTTCAAAGCAGCGCATTGAGAATTTTGGTCACGGTAGTTTGTTCCCCCCCCCCCCCCCCTGGTTTCTTGTCCCAAAACTGGGGATGCGGGTGTTGCAAAAGTAAATGAGATATGCTTTAACTGCACTTAAGACCGAGTAGTGTGCAGTTTTCTATGTGCTTCTACTCGTATAATTGCACTCTTGGAGATGGTGGAGGCAGTACATCATGCTGGGCATGTTGGCAACATTCGTGGGCAGCTGTAAACTGGGCGCTTTTACCAGTAGCCATTCTCTGAATCTTTTTTACTGTGCGCAGTGCAATGGCTATAAAAGGTTTAATAGAAAAATAATGGCTCTATCAATGTTTTGTGTCATTAAGCATGACTCGGACTCTAGTTTTTAAGCCTCTGTTGGCAGACTTGAACTGACCTTCCCATGAAACCACAAAATATGGAAGTTTGTCAATGCAATGGCCGTTGGCTAGATTCTAATAGGTCTGTAAATTTATAGGCAATTGTCTGTGTTTCATGAGCGTAGGTATAGTAATCTGCATGCAGAATTAAAAGTCAATGATGTTGGTTTGGAACTCACTTGTTCTCAGTCTCGTCCTACTGAATTTGCACAACCTGGTAAAGGTGTTTTACAAGAGTGTATTCTGTATTCATTGTGTCATCCACATGACACGACATGAGCTGTTGCACATGTGGTCTTTTGTCTTAGTGAATGTTATCTGGTTTTCACGTGCAGGCTTGCGCTCCAGGGACCAGAAACATGGTGTACCTTCTGGACAGAACTCACCAGGTTAGAATCTGCACTTCTTCTCCTTATATGGTTTCCTGAAGGTTGTCTTCCAAAGAGCAGTTTGTAGGATACGGAAACTTTAGTTTACTGAACTGTGGTGAATGATGGTGGTATTGGCCTTCGATATTCTGCAAAGTTGTTTTCTATGATATGTGAACTATACTAACCGAACTTTCTCCTCTGTGAGTTCTGTTCATTGATGCAATAAATTGTACAGGAGACCAAGGGCTGATCTGGCTTTTAGCCTTTAGCCTTTTCCTCCTATTAGACACTCTCTGAAGAGCAAATAAAACAAAAAAATGGCTTTGTGCATTGGGCTAAGCATAGCTGACTGGCACTTGTTTAGCTATTAAGCCCACCTCTGTGGACTTTGGACAGTGTCCGTCATGATGACAGTAGTGTAAGCGCTAGGGTCAAACGCAGCAACTTTGGATGGATTACAAAGGCTGCCCTATTTTTTCGCACTGAAAACATTTCTTGCAGCCGTAATGTTTTTCCTCATGCGTGCAGAATTGACTGCAGACACGTCTTGTTTCAGGCATGAGTTCTCTTTACGGCTGATCTGTTGAATAAAACTTTTGGTATACATCCATAACTTTTGATAAGTGTGTCCTCCACATTCAACTTTTCTTTCTAATTCCAAGTGAGCTGTGGAATGCTGGTCCATGTATTTTATTTAAATTTCTCTACCTGTGCAACACAGGTTCAGTCACACAGAGCGACCATGGCACACCTCCTGTGCAAGATTCAACCAGTGAAAGGCACCCTGTGGGCCGCTGCATTGAATCTACTCCTAACATGGGTAACCGCAGGGGTAAACCCAGAGGAAATAAACTGCACAAATGCACCCACTGCAGCAAGGGATTCAAAATAAGATTCCAGCTAGTGCGGCATGTCAGAGTCCATACCGGCCATTGCCCATACCATTGTAACGACTGTGGAGATAGCTTTGCACTAAAGCTCACATTAGAGCAACACCAGCACTTTCATACTGGTGAACATCCTTACTGTTGTGACCATTGTGGTGACAGCTTTGCACAAGTGGTCACCCTAAAGAGACAATTTATAGGCAATTGACTGTTTTTCATGGGCGTAGGTATAGTAATCTACATGCAGAATTAAAAGTCAATGATGTTGCTTTGGAACTCGCTTCTTCTCAATCTCGTCCTACTGAATTTGCACAACCTAGTAAAGCTGTTTTACGAGAGTGTATTCAGTATTCATTGTGTCATCCACCACATGAGCTGTTGCACATGTGGTGTTTTGTCTTAGTGAATATTATCTGGTTTTCGCATTCAGGCTTGAGCTCCGGGGATCACAAACATGGTGTACCTTCTGGACAGAACTTATCAGGTTGATGTCTACAGTTTTTCTCCATATATGTTTTCGTGAAGGTTGTCTTTTGACAATCAGCGTGAAGGATACGGAAGCTTCAGTTTGCAGAACTCTGCTGAGTGACAATATTTGCCTTCGATATCCTGGAAAGTTGTGTTCTTTGAAATATCAACTTTTGACCGAACTGTCACCCCTGTGAGTTCTGTGCATTGATGTAAAAACTTCACAGGGTTTGATGCCTCCTCAGGCTTTTAGCCTTTAGCTTTAGCCCTCTCTTAAACACTGTCTGAGAGGCAAATAAAGCAAAAGAAATGCCGTTGTCCTATGTGCTAAGTGTGACTAATTACCCTTCATATAGCTATTAAGCGCACCTGGGTAGATTTTGGACAGTGTCTGTCTTGTGTCGGGACTTTGCCCCACATCTTCCCCTGTGGTTTACGTTCCTGTGGTGCACCCTCCCAAGGCCTGTATCAAGGAGGGGAGCGCCATGTGATCCTCTCTAGTTATCTTAACTAGCCAAAGAGGGTGTCTGCGTCGCACAAACATGACCACCACAGATTGCGTGACTGCTGCGCATGCATGGGAGAGCACTCTCTCTTGTGCTAGGCAATTTGTCGCAAATGTTCATTTCGACACGGCGCTCCACTCTCCACTAGTGCAGGGATGCCTTGTGGTGGGAACATTCTCCCGCCAGCTTGTTCAGTCTTGTTTCGGAGTTTCCCCTTTGCCTTGGCATTAGCAAACGTTTGCTTGTAACTGTGCTGCTCAGTTGGACATCCTTGATTCCTTAGTGTATCTTGCTAGCTGGCATTGTTCTTGTAGCAAGAAATGCCTGTTTATTTCAGCCACAGTGTCGTTCCTTTGTTCCCTTTGAGCAAGGCCCGCCGTTTTCAGCGTGCTCTAAGTAGTGTACGCGATTGCGGAATGGGATCTGGTGGTCTTGAACTCTGTCAGGTGCGGTTAAGTGGGGAGCAGGTATTATCTCCCCTTACTAAAAACCCCATACATGATGCCAGTAATGCCAGTGCAAGGGCCATTGGCAGGGACTGGCATTGGTGATGTTTCTTGCAGGCTAAATCTTTTCTTCAACTGCGTGCAGAATTCACTACAGGGACATCTTGTTTCAGTCCTGAATTGTCTTTAAGGGCAGTCTGTTAAATAAAACTTCTGATAAACATCTACACCTTTTGATGTGGGTGTCTTCCACATCCATCATTTATCCCTAACTCCTAATGAACTGTGGATTGTAGGTGCTTGCATTTTGTTGAAAGTACTTTGTCTTAAAATGCAGGTTCCGTCTTTACAGAGAGTGGACGTGGCGCACCTGCCGTGCAAGATTCAACCAGTCAAAGCCGTAGAGTGAGCCACTGCACGGAATCTACTCCCTCTGGCAGGGGTAACCACCGTGAGAAGCCCGCAAAAAAGAAGCTTGACGAGCTCACCCACTCTAGCAAGGGATTCAAAAAGAGGTCCAAGCTGGTGGCGCATCTCCGAGAGCATACCGTCGACCGCCCATATCATTGTGACCATTGTGGAAAAAGCTTTGCGCTCAAGTCCACCCTAAAGCAACACCAGCGCATCCACACAGGCGAGCGTCCTTACTGTTGTGACCAATGTGGATACAGCTGTACACAAAAGACTGCTTTGAACATGCACCAGCGCACTCACACAGGTGACCGCCCCTACAAATGTGACGCTTGTGGGAACAGCTTTGTGAACAAGGCCCATCTTGAGTCACACCAGCACACTCACACAGGCGAACGACCATATCGTTGTGACCACTGTGGTAGCAGCTTTGCACAACGCACCACCTTAATTAAACACCAGCGCACTCACACAGGCGAACGTCCTTACCGATGCGACCACTGTGGTTGTAGCTTTGCAGTGAAGTACAACCTGGTGGCGCACATCCGTACCCACACGGGTGAAAAGCCATTTCACTGCCAGCTGTGCCCCATGGCTTTTGCGGTACGTTCAGCCCTTGTGACTCACGTTAGATCCCATAAGGGCATAAAGCCCTACCAGTGTGAGTTGTGCGAAAAGAGATTCAGTCATAGGAAAAACTTGAACTACCACAAGAAGGCTCTTCACAAAAAATAGCAGTGGTTCGTGATGCCCCTGGTATAAGTGTTTTGCTGTCATTTTGTATGCTAGCTAACAAGATTCTAGCTGAGTAACCTATGAAAGGTGTTGGTAGCTAACGTCATTATTGTAAGTTGTAAGTTTTGTTCACTCTCAGTTTTCAGAAAACATTTGTTCCCTTGGGCAACACACAGACAGTCACTCAGTCTTTCCTGAACACGGAGAGTGAGCCTCCTATGCTCGTAAAGTTGCTTGAGTGGAAATAAAATCATGGTAATACGTGGATGGCATCACTTCTTGTTGGAGAAAGACTTTCAAAAATATCGCTGGTGCCAGTTGTCGGCCTGTCTCGGTGAAGAAATTTCGTGGAGTAAAAGTGCACAAAATTCCATTTAATTTTTAGGCTGAGAGGGCTGATTTTTTTTTGAAATCAATATAAATTCACTCATGTATGTCACAACCTATAAATATTTGTATGACAACGAAGGAAACCTTGATCTTGTGTGAATCTTCGTGTGTTTATCCATCAGTGTTAGTAGCAGAAATGAGTGAGGACGAGTAGGTGTCCAACCTCAAAATGATGTCTTTTGCGTTAGTTTGGTGGTGTGAAAAGTTACTTTATTTTGAAACGAGAACTAGTAAAAGGGTTCTCTAATATCTGCTTTACCATTTCTCAGAGCTCTGTCGATGCTGAATATAAATGGCATATTTGTGGATTATTTTGTCCGCACCATTTTTAATCTTTTTGGCTGTCAGAATATCAGGTGTTTGTGAACATTTCAAATTGCGCTAGCTTCCTTCTTGTGTTGGTGTTACTTGAAGAAGCCTTTTTTATTTGCGTAAGGTGTTCTTGATAACAAGCTGCAAAGGTCGTGGCTGCTGAAACAAAAAATACTGCGATTAGAGCCTATGAAAGACATTGTAATCTTGTAGTGTATTGCAAAGCTGCTAATTGGGGTCAGTTGTATGAAATTGCTCAGTGCACATTAGTATTTTATCGCAGTTTCCATTGCAGAATGTTCGAATACATTCTGGCTCTGTAAAATCTCACCTGCTTGGCATATTGTGCGTTAGAAATTCAAAAGCAGTGCAGTTCTTCAAAAAGCTGCTGTTCACTTTTTTTTTTAATCTTATGCTTCGAGCAACATGAGACATCATTGTACCTTGCATCCAGCAAAGAATTGCTATCATCATTCTCTTCAGCACTGAGTGCTGTTCTCCACAGCAAAGTTATTTTGTCTGATGGCATTGCATTACCTGTGGCAAAACAACTTTCATTTGTTTGTTTGTTTGTTTTTTTGTTGCTTTGGAGAAAAGTTTAAACTTCTCATTTTCTCATCCACTGTGTTTAGCACATTGACATGCCGTTGCACGCATTCATTCAATGAAGATTGATGAGCAACCTTTTAGGTGAGTTCAAAACGAACAGCCCCCGTTCTTCTCTGTTGGACGTTTGTGCAGTCTTCCCCATGCAGGACACCACATTTGTGTGAAGTAACTGTGAAAGTTTATTGAGCAAAAACTTGTGCCTGGTAGCGTAGGTTCAAGAGGGTCTGAACTTATCATGTTCAAGGGTTGTGTTGAGTTTGTTCACTTTTATATGTTGTATGTGCTCAGAAAGATCGGACAGCCTTCTCTGGAACCAGTTTTGAAATTCAACCTCATCAAACACATTGTAATTCTGCAATAAAAATAAATCATTTCTGTCTTTCATCACTTAGGAAACTACTGGGTGAGATGAGAAATGTGATTTTAAAAGTCAGTGTCAAATGTTTGAAGATGTACGACACGTAATAGGTTGCAAATCTGCCTAGTATCCTGGACTGCTTTAAATTTCGCATTGAGAAAAATATTTCCGCCATTAATAAAATAATTCAGATTTGGGGTTGTAAGAAACTTTTTATTTTGAAAAATAATTCAATGATTTCAAATTTATGTAGTTTACCTTGTGTATTCAAAGAATGATCACTAAGTATGTCGCAGTTAGAAAACCACAGCCACGGTGGCTTTGTGGTTAGGGCGCTCGGCTGCTGACCCGAAAAACGCAGGTTCAATCCCGGCCACGGTGGTCAAATTTCGATAGAGGTGAAATTCTAGAGGCCTGTGTACTGTGCGATGTCATTGTACACGGTGACAGGTATTCAAAATTTTCTGAGCCGTTTACTACCGCATCCCTCAAAGCCTGAGCCGCTTTGGGACGTGAAACCCCTGTAAGCTAAACCAAACGAGTTATAGAGCCGACTCTGTAGACACAATGCCCTCTCTTTGAGTGCATAAAAACAAATAGGTGTGTCTGAGTTCTACTGGCTCGCGATTTTATGGTAAGAGAAAGGGCCTGTAACCAGCATCGTTAAGGTCATTGAGGCCTGTAACCAGTGTCGTTAAGGTTCTCAGTTGCAGGGATCCCATTTGTTGTGTTAAAATATCATGGATAAAGGAGGAATCACTTCCGACTCAACACAATTCAAGAGTGACTTTTGTCAGCATACACACCACAACATAGAAATGCTCCATCACCATATGACGTTAAGTGAGTGCTCGCACGCGTACCACCACGTCCCTTACACAGCAGAACCACAGGAGAGTGATCTTGCTGTCAGGCTTGAACCACCACGGTAGTTGCATGTGAAATATACTGCGGTGTAATAGTGCACAATGCTGGCACCCTAGTGTCATCATCTTGCGTACATATCCATGTTGTGGGAAAGGTTTCACCATTGGTGCGAAGTCGACAACCAGATGAGACATGAGTGCAGGCACAGTTTTGGAGTGGAAGTGTGTTGTATATTAACGTGGCAGCAGTGTGACGAGGTGCAGTCGTGCGTCACAATTCGCTGTTTGGCTGCAGCTGCAGAAGCTGGCATTGCTCTGTCTAGTACACTTCTGTGCAGTTCAGAGCTGTATTGTTGCTGTGAATCATGAAACTGCTGGCTTCAACTGGAAGGCTTTCTGTTGGTTGATCATGGCAGTGCTGACAGACACAGGAAAGATAGCCGTTTTTTTGTTATATTGCTGGTGTGATAAAAGCACAATATCTGGGCAGGTACAATCAATCAAAAAATCACTCAAGCAATAAATGTCGTGAAAACAGTACAGAGGCATTGACTTCGTGTTATTTATCATGTGGGCCGGTCACATGTGGACACTGTGAGGCTTGGACCTCTTGTGCAGTTCTGTTGGTGTACCTTCCCTCATATCACATGGGATGAGAATAAGATGGCCGGCCACCCATTTCAAAGAATCCCGGCGTAAAAGCCTGCAGTTTTTGATTTATCCATAATGTGATAGTTGCTTAACGCTTACACCCACACCACTTGTCTCGTTGCCTAGACATGTAGATTTCATGTAGATGTAGATGTCTACATGTACATTACATGTAAATGTCTACATGTAGATGTAAGCATAGACTAGACATGTAAATTCAGTTTCTGAGCTTCGCTGCTGCCTGTAGTTATGCCAACTGCATCTCATCTGGCTTCCAGTGGTCACCGAGCTTCTGTTAGCCATCCTCTGGACATGGATGGGACGTCCAAGGGAGTTTTTGTGCATTAGGTTGTTATGGGTCATATCTTTTTTTCTTTATAAGCAGTCTCTCCATTTTGACGCCAACATATGTTCCTTTCAGTTATGTCCACTTTGTTCTTCCAGCACTCCAAAGCTGCTCATTGGGGGCTGTTTGCTGCAGGAATTTCAATTTCTCTTTCGTTTTGCATGACCAACCGCTGCGGTGGTCTAGTCATTAGAGCATCTGCCTCGCATACGAGAGGTGCAGGGTTCGATTGTCAGTGCTGCCAGGTACCCACTCGTGATGCAACGGGTACAAGCTTTCCCCTGCCTGGTGTTCAGCTTCTTTAGGGTGAAAATCATGGGAAATGGGTCTCTGACCCCACCTTGAGTGGAAGAAGGAACTTTGTGCCATGGTACTCTTTGGCCACAGTTGCCCTCGAGCTATAAAAATTTTCATAATCTGGCATGACCCCATCGCAAGCTGTATACTGTTGTGCTACCTAATCAAGGGGTGCACAAGAAGTGCACACTTCTGTGCACATCATGTTTTTTTTGCTTGGTAATGTGTCAGTATAATGTTGTTTACTTGGGTTCCAAAGTCCATGCATTGTTTTGAAAATAATAAAGGCATTTGCCCATTCATCATTTTCTGAAATTGTTTTGTACTGAACAGCCTAAGCTGTGAGCCTAGGGCAGAGTTGGAGCCCTAAAGTTATATGCTGCTGTCAGCTGATGCCTGCAAGGTGATAATGTAGTATCAGTGGAAAGAAGCAATCCACAATGCTTCCCACTATATAAAACCAGCAACATGTGTTGTTACAAGAGGGGCATCAAGCCTGAAAACATTGCTTTAAAAACTTTATTGGCATCAAACAGAGAAAAGGAGAGCTACATGGGAAACTCCCAGTTCATCTTCAACAGATGTGAGAAAAAGTATATGCGCAGAAAAATTTGTGTTTTGAAACGTCTGAATGTTGAATGCATCAGAAGGAGTGCATACTGAGATGGATACTCAGATGGTTAAAGTTAGGAGCACTTATGAAACACCTTGGATTAAATTTGAAGCAGTATTATATGTACTGTCAGTAGCTCAAGCTAGCCTCGTAGGAACACATAAGTAACAATAGTTTGAAACTGAACTAAAGACAAGCTCAAGTTTCCTTCAAGGAATTCTTCACCATAGCGAATGGGGTGCAAACTGCATTCGGGTATTTGTTTTGGATTCTTAGTATATACCCTGCACTAAATTAAAGGCGTTAAATTCAAGTGTACTCGGCAGCAGTTATACTGTCCTCTGAAATCACAAGAGTACCACTTATCAGGCTACTTTTTTAAACATAGCTTTATGTGTCTAGTGTTGTATATCTGCACATCTGGAATTCATCATGTACGGATTTCATTTCATGGTGGCGGTATGGGCTTTGATTTGTTTTTTTTAGCTGGAAGTTGTTTTATTTTAATGCAGAGCCATTTAAAAAACTTGGCCTATATTTTTGTTAAGCTGTGTTATGTAGTGATGCTATGCACTATTGCTTAATGCAGTGGCAGTTTTACCAGATTTTCTGACCTACAGTTCATTTTTTAGTTTTGCCTGACTGGTTCCCTTGCATCACAAAATGTCCGCAAAACGAGTTTAGTGGTAGCTGTGATTTCTGCTTAGAATAATGCAACAACTGATGACATGTCGCACCTTGACTCACTCTTTTTCTCCACATTCACTCTCCGTGCAACGATGGCCTAGTCAATGGAGCGTGCACCTCGCATGTAAGATATGCAGGGTTCGATATGCTGTGCCACTGGATACCCACCAGTGGTACAATATGCAAGCTTTTTTCCTGGCTTTTGCTAGATGAAATGCCTGGAAATGGGTCTTAGACTTCCCCTGGTGTTGACGAAAGTGCCTTGTGTTACGGTGCGCTTTGAGCAAACCTGCCCTTGCGTCTTGAAAATTCATCACTGTCATCATCAACTCTCTCTCATTGGTTCTGATGAGGAATGGACTTCTTCTGTGCCATCCATGGTGTTAGAAAAGCTGGTCACCTTAAACCTTATTCATATCAGAGCATTGTGAAACTCGCTCACAATAGTTTCTTCCTTTCTTCAAAAACCCCCCCGGTTTGTTGTCCCAAAGTTGGAGATGCGGGTGTGGCACAAGTAAATATGGTATGCTCTCACTGCACTTAAGACAAAGTAGTGTGCAGTTTCAGATGTACTTCTACTCAATTAATTCAATTCTTGGAGACGGTGGAGGCACAACATTATGCTGGGCATATTTGCAGCATTCGTGGGCAGCTGTCGCCTGGATGTTTTTACCAGTAGCCAAGCTTCGAAAGTTTCTTTACTGTGCGCAGTAGAACTGCCATAAAGTTTTAATAAAAAATTGATGGCTGTGTCGAATGTTTTTTGTCATTAACAACGAATGACACTTGTTAATTCTTAACCCTGTGTAGCAGAGAGTCTTTTACTGTCTTTCCCATGAAGCCAGAAATGGTGCAAGTTCATTCTTCAATGCAATGGCTGTTGGCTCGGTTCCAGTAGGCTTATAAATTTGTAGGCAATTGTCAGTGTTTAGTGAGCATATTTCGTAGTTATCTTCATGCAGAACTAAAACAAATGTTTGCTTTCGAACACATTTCTTTTCCAGCTCGACCTACACAACCTGGAAAAGCTTTTTTGTGAGATTGTATTCCATATTCAGCGTTTCATGCACATAAATAACACCACATGAGCTTAGTGTCTTAGTGGATGTAATCTGGTTTTCCCATGCAGGATTGCACTCCAGGGACCACAAACATGCTGTGCCTTCTGGACATAACTCACCCGGTTAGAACCTGCACTTTTTCTCTATATATGCTTTCCTGAACGTTGTCTTTCAAAGAGCAATTTGTAGGATACGGAAGGTTCAGTTTACGTAACTGTGGTAAATGATGGTGATATATGCCTTCGAATTTCGGGAAAGTGTTTTTCTGTGATATGTTAACTCTAATCACTGAACTGTCACTGCTGTGAGTTCTGTTCATTGATGCAGAAAATTGTACAGGGGACCAAAGCTTCTTCAGGCTTTTGGCCTGTAGTCTTGGCCTACCTACACAGACCGAATAAAAGAAAAAAATGCCATTGGGCTAAGCTTAGCTAACAGCTACTCGCTTAGCTATTGACCCTTTCCGGTCGAGTGTATTTTTTGCAGTGACTACTACACTGGTCAGCATTCTTTTGGGCCGTCTATCCCACTGCAAAGAAAGTGACTGCCACATGAAGATTTGGTTATAGACACATATTTAAAGCATATTTGTTCAGCTTTGGTAGGGTTTCACCCGAACTTGTTTAGAGTGTGGTACCTCGCAGGTTGAGGCCAGTCTTCCTCTCCGAAACCTTACAAAAAAAAACACCGTCTCCCGTCTGCCTCCTTTTACCATTCTCACTGCATGCAGCTCACAATCCTTGTTGCAGGGGGCACATAGTTTTCTTTGCCACTAAAGTCGTCTTCTTTTCTACAAAGTCATTTGACAACTATAACATTTACCCACTGGAATGGAAGTCATGCCGTGATTTTTTGGCGCAATTTATTGCCTTTAAAACCATGTCATCAATGAAATAGTTTTGCATCAGTGTTGGGAGCTATCCTTGGAAGAAAACCCAGATAGTTAATTTGCAGGCTACAATAAATCTAACCAAATGGAGCGAATTTTTCTTTACAGAAATAGCAGGCAAAACTGTGTGTCAAGCCATGGCCTGAACTGACCGGACGTGCAATTTTAAGCTGTCGGGCACAGTGCGGCAGATGACCAGAAAGGGTTAAGCCCACTTGGGTGGACTTTGGGCAGTGTCTTTCATGATGCCAGTTTATGTAAACGCAAGGGTCAAATGCAGCAACTTTAAATGAATTACAATGGCTGCCATAATTTTTTTTAGCAGTGATGACATTTCTTGCAGCCTAAATGTTTTTTTGCCTGCATGCCGGTACTCACCTATGGGGCAGAAACGTGGAGGCTAACAAAGAGGGTTCAGCTTAAGTTAAGAACAACACAGCGAGCTATGGAAAGGAAAATGATAGGTGTAACGTTAAGAGATCGGAAGAGGGCAGAGTGGGTGAGGGAACAAACGCGGGGTAATGACATCCTAGTTGAAATCAAGAGGAAGAAGTGGGCTTGGGCAGGGCATGTAATGCGAAGGCAAGATAACCGCTGGTCCTTAAAGGTAACGGAGTGGATTCCAAGAGAAAGCAAACGTAGCAGGGGACGGCAGAAAGTTAGGTGGGCGGATGAGATTAAGAAGTTTGCGGGGATACAGTGGCGGCAACTAGCAAAGGACGGGGTTAATTGGAGAGACATGGGAGAGGCCTTTGCCCTGCAGTGGGTGCAGTCAGGCTGATGATGATGGTGATGCAGAATTGACTGTAGAGACATCTAATTAATCCAGGCATGAGTTCTCTTTAAGACTTATCTGTTGAATAAAACTTTTGATAGACATCAACAGCTTTTGATGAGGGTGTTCATTGTGTTCAACATTTATTCCTAACTCCAAGTGAACTGTAGATTGTTAGTTCTTGCACTTTATTTAAATTACTGTCTGTGCAACACAGGTTCAGGCGTCACGCAGAGCGACCATGATGCACCTGCTGTGGAAGATTCAACCAGTGAAAGGCACCCTGTGAGCCACTGCATGGAATCTACTCCTGGTATGGGTGACCGCCAGGGTAATCCCACAGGAAAATAGCTGCACAAATGCACCCACTGCAGCAAGGGATTCAAAAGAAGATACCATTTAGTGCAGAATCTCCGAGTTCATACAGGCGACCGCCCATACCATTGTAACGACTGTGGAAAGAGCTTTGCACTGAATTCCAACCTAAAGGTACACGAGCGCACTCACACAGGTGACCGCCCATACCACTGTGACCACTGTGGAAGAAGCTTTGCACAAAGGGCAAATCTGGAGAGACACCAGCGCACTCACACAGGTGATCGCCCATACCATTGTAACAACTGTGGAAAGAGCTTTGCACTGAATTCCAACCTAAAGGTACACGAGCGCACTCACACAGGTGACCGCCCATACCACTGTGACCACTGCGGTAGCAGCTTTGCACAAAGGGCAAATCTGGAGAGACACCAGCGCACTCACACAGGTGATCGCCCATACCATTGTGATGACTGTGGGAACAGCTTTGCACAGAGGATTCACCTGGTGAGACACCAGCGCACTCACACGGGTGAGCGTCCCTACCGTTGTGATCACAGTGGTAGCAGCTTTGCACAGACGAGTCACCTGGTGGGACACATCCGTACCCACACGGGTGAAAAGCCGTTTCAGTGCCAGCTGTGCCCCATGGCTTTTGCGGTACGTTCAGCCCTTGTGACTCACGTTAGATCCCATAAGGGCATAAAGCCCTACCAGTGTGAGTTGTGTCAAAAGAAATTCAGTGAGAGGAGCAATTTGAACTACCACATGAAGGCTATTCACAAAAAATAGCAGTGGTCCGTGATGCCCCTGTTACAAATGTTTTGCTAACTGCCCATTTGTGTACAAGGTAACAAGATTCTAGCTGACCAGCCTATGAAAGGTGCTGGTAGCTAGCCTGCATAATTACATTTGTAAGCTTTGTTCATTTTGAAAAACTTGTCAGGAAATGACAGTTTTAATGCCTTTAGACTACGCACACACACGCGCTCTGAATCATTGCTGAAGACGGAGAGGGAGCATGCTATGCTTGTAAACTCGCATGAACGGAAATAAAATCACGGTCACACATGAGTGGCATCACTTCTTGTTGGACTGAGAGTTTGAAAAACATTGTACCCACTATTATTCACTGGCACTAGTTGTCACCCTGCCTCAATAAAAATATTTGGGGGAGTAAAAGGTCGCACAACAATTCATTTTATTCGTGCGGTCTTACTGGGATAACTTTTGTGACCCTAATTATAAATTCACTTATTAATATCACTGAACCTGTAAATGTTTTTAAAGGAAAACTTGTTCTTGTGTAAATCTTTGTGTTTATTCCTGCAGTATTAGAGGCAAAAATGAATAGTGACAAATAGGGGTCCAACATCAAAATGATGTGTCTTCTGTTATTTTGCTGGCTTTAAGAGTTTTTTCCTTGCAACAAAAGTCAGCGAAAGAGTTCACGAACACCTACGTTACCATTTCTCAGAGCACTGTCTCTGCTGAATATAAATGGCGTAATATTTGTGGAGCATTGTTTCCACATCATCTTTAATCTATTTCGTCTGTAAGAATAGTAACTGTTTGTAACCATTTCACTTCTGCACATGATGACAATAAGATGACCTACTGCCCCTATTGAACAATAACAGCACGAAAACCTGCAGTTTTTTTTATCCATATTTTGATAGATGCTTAACGCCCACAGCCGCAGCAGTCTTCTCGTCGCCATCGCACCTCTTCTAACATGAGCTCCACTATCTCTTGCTAAACCAAGGTATGTGGGAAAGCCTGCTTGTTGACTTTTGCATGGGGTTCCCGACAAAAAGGGGGGGGGGGGGTCGACGTGTCACTGGCAGTGCAAGTGATAGTGCAAAAATCCCACCTATTGCATGTTGTATTGTAGTCCATCCACCTCTGCTATGCCTATAGCAGAAGTAGTGCCGACAATAGAAGGATCCTTGCTGCTAGGCCTAGAAATAACCTAGGCATATGAATTCAGTTTTTGAGCTTCGCTGCTAGCCCACGGTGATGCCAACTGGCCTTCAACAAGCTTAAAAGGGTCACTGAAACTCCCTTAGTTGTCCTCTGGACATCCATGGGACGTCCAAGGTAGTTTCAGTGCTTATTGGGTTTTCATGGGTCATATCTTTTTTTTTAAATAAGCAGTCTGACCATTTTGACACCAGCGGGTGTTCCTCTCATTTACGTCCACTTTGTTCTTCCGGGACACCAAAGCTGCTCATCAGGTGCGGTTTGCTGTTTGGGCAACAGAGCCCCCTCATAGGCTGTTGCAACATTTTTGGCAGTTTTTATTTTTTTAGGGGGAGGGGTGGCATTTCATGCGTCAACCTTCGAATAATTCAGGGTCTCTTGAGATACAAGTTATCAAGCTTTTACTACACATCATGCTATTTAAGTAGTGGCCACTTATGTGTCAGATCATAAATTTCAGTTTTTCACTCATTTTGCATCGCCGCATCACAGGTTTTATACTGTTTATGCTGCCTAGTCAAGAAGTAGACACTTCTGTGCACATTAATACTTTTTTTTTTGCATGGTGCTGTGTCTGTATAGCTACGTTTACTTGGATTCCAATCTCCATACATTGTTTTGAATATAATAATGCATTTGCCCATTCATCTTTTTCTAAAATTTTTTATGCCAAACAGATATGCAATATTTGGCGCTATACTCAAAGGCATTTTTTCTTCGCATTGGTGTTCAATTCGTATTAAAAATTTCAATATTTGCACATCCCAAATTTATATGTCTATATGGTACACAGGACCAGTGCATCATTAGTTTTGTATTTGGTGGCCTGATAACAGTTCATAACAGAGTCAAAAGTAAAAGCTTCTTCTATTAAACTTTAAGAACTTATAGATGACAGCACTAAAGAATGTTGCAAACAAAAGTAGTGTTTTTTTCGAGAAGTTTCTCCAAGTTTTTGTGTACTACTACAAAAAGGTCATATCGTGAAAGAAGCCAGAATAGCACTGGAAGGTAATGGGTGGAGTCAGCAGATGAGATTAGGAGGTTTTTCGGGATTAGGTGGCTCGATCTGTCTGGCAGGGTGTACTCTAGATGAGGGACAGAGGCTTTTGTTTTGCTGTGGATGTAGTTCGGGTCACAAAATTGAAGAGATTATGTTTGTCAGTAATTATATCAGTCGCCATTTGTCCACGAAGGTGCACTGAAGCCGCCATTGAAGCAGAGTGGCTCTAAATACTGCCGTTTTCTTCGAAGACCTTTGACAGTAGAAGCTCCAGGCTAAAGACCACCTATATCCTCTGCCTGCCGCACATCTGTCATTTTTTTTTTAACACTATGAAAAACTGGAATGACTTGTGTGGCCGCGTCGTGCTCCTTACTGACCCATCAATATTCAAGACATCAGTTGATGCCATGTTATGCTTTGTAACCCACTTTCTCATGTAATACCCCTTCAAAGAGCCTTTAAGGTTGTAAGACAGGAAGAAATAAAAATGCCTTTAGGAAAGTTTTAAGTAAATATTTCTTAAGATACACCAGATAAAATCTATTATTCTAGAATGAAAGTCATGGTCACTCCAGAAATGATTCATTGAGGTTACCACACACACACATCCACACGCGCGCGCACACACACACACACACACACACACAAAAATAGGACCCACTGCATTTTCACTGAAAAGTATGGAATTTTGATCAAGCTGAAGAGAGCAAGGATTATAACTTGAATGTGGGTCTTGAGTCATATAATTACTTCTTCATCATACAGAAATAAAAGTAGAAATAATTTGCTGATTATTGAGTTTTCACGTTGAAAGCTCTTGAAGTTTGATATCAAAATTAAGCATGAAAATGTATATATATTGAACCCATTTGATTTGTTAGCCTGGAGGAATGCTATCAGATGAACCTGTGCTCACTGCAAAAATGACGCATACAACACAATAAATGCCAATAGCCCCCTCTAGCAGAATTTAAATGCCCACATTACAGTAAAACTCAATCATAAACTGATATGTTCAGAACAATGCTTGCAAAGTTTCAAGTCAGTTCATTTATTGAGCAGAACAAAATAAAAGGTACTACCTATGGTTCTGATGAACAGGCATCATGCTGAGGATATCGATACATGAACATTGGATGTTAGGACCATTTGTGGATATCCTTGCATATTCATGGTTTACTGAGTTTGAAGTCATTTTATGGCGTCTTTGCATATATAATATTGGATGTGCACACTACACAGTTTTATTCTTGCAAAAGAAGAGACATCACCATGTGAGTTGTGCGGAGAAGTGGTCACCATAAACCGTTTCTTATGTTCATATGCAAAGCTGGCCAAATGAGAAAATATTTTGCACAGTTTTATTCTGAATGTCTGCCGGTCATTTCACCCTTGTTTGCTCATTGGAGAAAGTGTGCTTTAGGAAATGTCTCATATCTTTGTATTTAAAAAATATAAAACTCGGCGAAAGCCAATACGTCAGCAATATATTTTCTGGGCGATGTTTTGTCTTCATTAGAGGGCATTGGATTGCTCGGCCCAGCATTTTTTTTAATCTGGTAGATGTACGGAATCGTGCGTTTGCGGGAAAGAAAAGAGGGAGCTCAAACACTAGAGTAATACCACTTTTACTTCACAAAGCCATTACAACTGCCGAAGTAGAACGTTACATATACAATCGCAATTAACGAAGCGTCCCTCCAAAGGATCTCATTACATAGCGTCACCTTACCGCATTTTCTGAAAATAAGCACGGACAGGAGCTGCATTTTAAAACTGTACACATGATCAGGTCCTCGTAACAGGCGTTTAGAATAGGCGTGATATGCGCTGTGCGTAGCGGCATCGGGCTGGACAGGTTCTAGTGCTGCGCGTTCAACGCGTCGGCGGAGTGTAGTTTCAATACAGTGGAGAGGAATCGCCGCATATGGTTTCTATACGGGCAGTTAGCAGTGGCGATGAGCAAACCATCGCACGAGCAAGTTAAGCCGGATATAAAATTCGGATACAAAATTCAAGCATTGCGCTGCAGCGGGTGCGATATCTAAACCAACAGTTTTGCTTTCGATCACGCTGGAAGGTCACAGCTGACAGCCAGTTTTCAATCAACTATAGTGCAGTGGAGAATGATCTCCACATATGGTTTCTATTCGCGCCGTTCGCAGTGGCGCTCAGTAAACCGTCGCACGTACAAGTTAAGACGCGGATATAAAATTCAGATACAAAATTCAAGCATTGCGGCCCATCAGGTGCGATATCGAAACCAACAGTGTCAAATTTCGGTTTTGCTTTCGATCGCTTTGGAAGGTCCGAACTGAATGCCAGTTTTCAATCAACTATACCTTGGGCACAGCTCAAACTTTCCTTCGTCGTTAATACTTAATTGAGGTCGTACACATGGTCCTTATAATGTTTTCTTTTATACATCTATTTAAACGTGCCTACGCCTACCATGAGAGACGATGTATGATGGCGCAAGCTGCATCGCGGGTGGCATCAATAATCACAAACGTTTCACGGAGGGCGTATTCAGAGGAAGGTGATCCTCGTTGCGATTGGCCAACCGAGAACAGACGTCACTGCTCTACTCTACGTCACTCTGTGGGGACTTTTGGGGAACACTGCGCTTCAACCGACAGGGAAAATCTCAACTCTTCTTGAAAATCCTTGCTCAATATCCCAAGGTATCCCAAGGTGCATTTCTTGCTCGCTTGTTTTTTTTATTATTTTTTTTGCCTTGAGCATGGAGACGGACACGTGCGATGGCGTTGCTTCAGCGGTTTGCGACAAGGCGTTCTTCAATACTAGTAATTTAAAAACACCCATCAAGGATATTCATGGGGAAGGACGCGGTTGTTGCTGCGACGCGTCTTTTCTTTTTCTCTTTCCTCTGATCTCTCCTCTATCTGCACGCGGCAGCGGTGGTGGCTCGGCTCCAGCCAGTAGGCAGGCCCATGCATCCTTCTCCCAGTCACAACAACAACATGTAGTAAGGCACGGCCGTTCTTGTGCGACTTACGTCCGAAGCATTTTGTCGCCCTTCGTGACCTGCGACGGCACCACGACTTCGAGGAAGAGGTGGAGAATCTAGTCTTCGACTCTAATAAAGGTAAGAAACGAAGTCTGCATGCACGCACGCTGTGATTAAAGCAATAAAGGGCCAAAGCGGGATGCAGTCGCGCGCTTAGATTACCGATTGAAAAGTTGCAGTTTATTGACTTTTCGAGTGCGCGCATTTTAAGTTTGTAAACACAAAGCGCGTTCTTTTTTTTTATTTACGGGCTTACACTCACCTGGGGAAACTTGCACGTGGTTTTGTGCACAAAAACTTAGCGATGACATGCACGTTTTTTAAAGGAACCATGAAGATTTCAATGGGCTTGGTCTAGTGCGACAGATCTGCAGAGGTAGCCTTTGCGGGCATTCGAGTGAAATGTGAAACGTAACGTACTATAACCTTTGAAAGCCATGACTTGTCATAGTCATTTTGCACTTATTTGTAATGTAAGGTGTATAGTTTGTACAAAGTTTAGGTAGTCATAGTTTTGACTCCTAATCATTCTGAAGTGTAGCATGACTCAGCACTTTACTAGTAACATAAGGTGTGCAGAGTTTGTACAAAGTTGCGTAGTCATGCCTTGCACTCATGACTCGTCATTCTGCAACATAGCATGACTGTGCACTTTAATGCTTTGGCATTCTCGCTGGTAAGCAGTCTTAGTGTGTCTGCAGAATTTTTTTTTGGTGTCCTAGCTCCTCCATAAGCAAAGTGACAAGCAGTGCACTCTCTTTCATATTTAAAGTGGCCACTGCAGGAAAAAAACTGGTCCTTGCAGCAGACTCCCTGCTACAGGCCTTGCTTATGCTTTGTTGCAGGCATCTGCAATGTCTCGACAGGACACACAACATTGTCGCGGCATGCACTGGCTTAGCAGCGCTGAAGCCATGGCAATCGCAACATGCAGAAGTGTGTAGGAAGAATGCCCAGCATTGTTCTGCCTTTAGAAGTCAACAGCGCTGACCTGAATTTGTGGTCAAAGGACAGGGCCATGTAAAAGGTTGCTGTGCAGGAATGAGTTTTTGCAGGGTGTAGTAAAATTGAAATACTTCCATGTAACAGTCCGTGTAATAACTTGACCTGAACTTAATAATTTTCTCCAAAAATTGTTCCCCATGCGCTATAGCAGGAAAAAACAGTAAGCGAATGACTGATAAATTTTTAACAATAAAAAAGCTGGGAAATGCAGTTCTGCACTGCAGGCAAAAGGCTAAAAATGTGAAGCTAAATCTGTGATTGTCATGCGCACTTGGCAGAGCGCCAGTAGTAGTGCGAGAGTACTGCATATGTGCCCACTCCATAGCACATGCATTTTTCATTAGTGTATGCAAAAAGTACAAACTTTAATTTGGCCTTGCTTTTCAAAAAATGAAAGTAGTGTGATACACAAAAAATTGACAGAGAAGTTTTGCCGAAATGTTATAAACGTGCAAAAGCAGAATTTCATGAACATTGCCTTGTCTTGTTACTTTACTGTTGGCTTTCTAAGGATGCCTTATGCCATTATTCATGTGCTATCATTGTGTACACGTTTTTATCGAAATGGAGCCCACCTTTGTTCACGCCTCAATTTTTAAAAATTTCTTTTTAGTCATGAGTGGTCATGGACTTATCATATGCTGGCATCGTGTCATAACTATGTTGCAATGCTGCTGTGAGGCTGTGGTTGCTATGTCGCCGTTGCTATGCTCTTGGCACAAACCCACATACACATCGCAGGATCTTGCTCGGGGTTTATCGTTCGGAATTGTGCTTTCACACTAATAATTAACTAATACTATGTGGAGTGCTTAGTTATGTTTACAATCTTTCTGTTTCAGGATTTTGCGCCTGGAAAGACGGAGAAGAAAGCAAAACTTGCTGCCATTTTATAGCTTCTACAGGAAAGAAGGAATGTGCACCAAGGGTTTTAAACGCTACCTGCACTGCCACCATTCCGGCTCATACGAAGAGCTTCCTATAGAACAGCGCCAAAGGCAGGAAAAGGGGCAAGGAAGCTGCAAAATCGCCAAACACTGCTTTGCTACTCTAGAGGTCATGGAGAAATAGGGCAAGGTATATGTAGTGTTTCAAAAGAAACACTACGGACACTTCAATGAGGCCTGCCACCAAAGGCTGTCCCAGGATGATGCCAGAGGGCTTGCAGGTTAGCCACTCCTCTTGTACAAAGCATTTGTGCATGCTGTGTTGACTGTACCAGAATGTGAAAACGTTTAGAAGCTACACTCCACCAACCTTTCATAAATGGGAGACGAAAGTGCAATAGAAATGTATTTTAGGGGGAAGATATTGCTCATTAACTCGAGTGATCATTTCAATGATTTTTATTCTTCTGCGATGCATCTATGGCACAAAAGAGGTGGGACAACACGAAAATGCCTATTGTAAAGTGGGAGAAGGCATGTCCCACAAAACGAGGGGGCGGAAGAAGTTATAGTAGGGCACAGCTTAAGAACCCAGTGGCCAATGCCCCTCAAAGGAAGCCTGCCATCCAATGGCGTCGACCGATTCTCATGATGTCATGGTTAATCCTAGGGGGTAGCACTGCAGGAGGGTGGCAGATGAAAGGGGATTAGTTATGGCTTTAATTGGGTTAACTGATGAAAATCAGCTGACGCCATTGACTGGGGGGGTCTTCTTTAAGGGCCATCTGCCACTTCGTTCTCGAGTTGTATCTGACTGTAGTGCAATTCACTTGAGCCTACTTGGTTGCATCGAAGGGTGAAAAACAATTGATCCACGGCACATTGCATGCACAGCACAGTCTGTACGAACTTCATGCCGTTTAGTTTAGAGATGCTTTGTGGAAGGGGTCCAGTCTTTCGAACTGAACATAATTAGGAATGTCGTCTAGCACTGAACTATTCCAATGTCTGTTCTTTTGTTTTTCTGCTGGTTTCATTGACTATCCTAGGTCTGTCGCTCAATCGGCTGACGTTGAACTTCATCCGTAAGAAGTCGGCTTGAGCTCTATGAAACGTGTCTTGAATGACTGACAGTTGCACTCGATGCTAGCCTCTTTTTTTGGCTGCCTGTCAAAAGCGTAGGCATTTTGTTGCTGATCAAAGCAACGCCACCAGTCTAATGGTTGTATAAGGGCCATGTTTTTTCTCATAAGACAGATCGTCTGCAGTGAACTTTCATTAATTAGAATTATTTGGCTGTTTTGGCACTTCATCAGTAACACTCGCAGGAACGGCTGTGGTTTGAGTGTTCAGCTACTAAGCTGGAGTACCCGGGTTAGAACCCGGCTGCGGCAGCTGAGTTTCGATGAAGGCAAGAGGTGCCCACGTGCTGCGCAGTGTCAGTGCCCAAAGATCCCCAGGCGGTCGAAATTGTTACGGAGCCCTCCACTACAGCACCTTTCTCTCTTGCTTCTTTCACTCCTTCTTTCCTTCATGGCATGGTTGAGGCAGTTACTGCACCATTTCCTTTCCTCAAAAACCACTAACATAAAACACAAGCCTGCACAAGAGTTGAAATCGCAAAAAAAAAAAAAATGAACAAGCAGCATTTATATTTCAGTTTATGTATGACTGGCATGCCCTCCAATTGTCTCTGACTTAGCAGCAGTCATTCAGGTGTTGAAACTGAAACAGCATGAGAAAAATATTCACTTAGAAATTATTCACCTGGCGTAAGTGAATTCTACATTGTGACTCGTGCACACTATTGTCTTGTGCACAAGTCCAAAGAAACAAAGTTCGCGTTCAAAAATTTGGTGTCTCTACTCCTTTAAAGGTTGCTGTCAGGCGAATCGGTGCATTTTTTGAATATGCAGAATGAAATGGGACAGGATGAGAAGCACATGTCCTTATTCTTTTCTTGTCCACATTTTCAGTGCTGTTATATTCCGCATTTATAACACGATGTATATAACTTCCCTGTTTTGCATTGCAGTATGCAAGTTTAAACACTCAAGCTCATAAAAATAAAGCCCATCTGGCTTTGAAACAACCATTTTGTCGTGTGCTTTGCGGTGCCACAAAAGTTAAATGAAAGTAAGATGAACTGTGTGTCACCTGTGAAAAGGAACAAAGTGGAAGACGAAGGAATCCGACCAGAAGTATTTGTCACTTTATTACATGGCTGTAGGCAGATGAACCAGAGATGTTAACAGTTTTTTTCTGTACCATTTTCAGTCCGGTTAGCAGAAGGAATGCCAGAAAAAACCATTGTGCACAAACATCCGAGCAGGCACAAGTGGATCAAGCCCACGGATGCAACTTGTGACCACTAAGGACCTCCGTAACATTGCAGATAAGTTTAGGATTGGCAAAACAGAGCAGAGAGATGCAGACAATTTTAAGAGTGTTGAATTATGGGTCGAAGAAATGAGGGCAAAAAATGAGTCGCCACTGTTGTATTACAGGAAGAAGGGTGACCCCAACAGTCATGATGGTGACTTTGAGCTAGCATTAATGACGTTCCCACAACGAGAGCTCCTTTATGAATTGGGGGCAGCGAAACTGTGCACTGACTCCACCCATGGCATAAATAAGTACTAACTCCAACTGACAACCCTGCTCACAATTTCTCAAGATGCCTTTGGTATCCCGTGTGCCTACTTGATTTCAAAAAGGGTGAACACGGGCACTGTGGTGAGGTTTTTCGAGGCCATCAAAGAAAAAAACACAATACCATGTCAGGCATTTATGTCTGATGATGCCCCTGTTTATGGCAGTGCGTGGGAGCAGGTGATGGGTCCCTTGAGGAGTCGACTGCTTTGCAGCTGGCAGGTGCTACACAACAGGAGCACGCACCTGAATACAGTCACAAACAAGGACTGCAGGACTACAACAAGGGACATGCTGCACACTCTGATGAAGTGGACAGATGAGACTGAGTCTCAACAGTTGCTCCCTGCACTTCTTGGTATCCACTCCAAAGAGCATCAGCTTAATTGCCTTTGGCTTTGTCAGAAATTTTGAGAAAACATACGCAAAGAGGGCATGTCAGTGGGCTTACTGCTATCGGCAGTACATTGGATTAACAACAAATAATCACTTGGAGTCAAGGCACTGAAGTACTCTCACTTTGGTGGCAAGGTAAATGGGTGATTGGATACATTAATCAAAGTACTCTTCAATTTCACATCCGAAAAACTTTACAACAGGTGTCAAAGGAGGAGCAGACCACCGCAAATCTGCCCTATTTAGGAAGCATAAAGTGGGGATTGAGCTTTCTAAGTCCAGTACTGAGAGAGTGGGAGATGGCCAGTGGCATGTAAAGTCACAAAGTTTGGTGGACTTCAAGCACACAGTGGAAAGAACTAGCAAATCGTGCAGTGGCTGTGAGCTTCATTGTGAGCAGTGCGAGGCTTGCCACAACATGTACACAAGTACGTGTTGACCATGCAACGCATGTGCACATGTGCAAGCACATGCATGCTGTTGCTATAATGGAGCTACACTTGTGTCAGATGCAGAGCAGCCAGAAAGTAGCATTTGACTGTGCTGGCATTTGTAGGCCCTGCCAGCTGAAGATGGCTGATTTCAGGTGAGGGATTAGGATTATGTTATGAGCTAGTTGGCAGGCTATTCTGACAAAGTGCTTTAGCATAGCAAGCTCAAGACACAGCAGGGAAGAGGAGTGCCATTTGCTAATTTTCTTGAAGCCCACATGGTCATGAGAAAGGTGCGCCATCATATCCCATATCAAGCAGCACCATTGACGGTACACTACAGGCCTCTGGTATTTCTTTTCTAGTCATTCCTTTTTCCCGAAACTTTCCTCCTAGGAATGGAGAACTCATCCCGCCACGGCGCCTCAGTGGCTCTGGCGTTCTTAGACTGCTTACACGAAGGCTGTGGGTTTGATCCGGCCATAGCAGCCACATTTCAGTGGAGGCAAAATACAAAGATGGCCATGTGCTGTGCAAAGTCAGCGTGCATTAAAGGGCCCCAGGTGGTGTAAATTAATCCAGAGACCTCCATTATGGTGTCCCTCATAGCCCATGTGCCGCTCCCGAATGTTAAACCCGACAATTAAGAAATTGAGATATTTCAGGCCCCTCATTCCCTACTCAGAATCTGCTTGTGTGAGTACGCCCTCTCTGGCACTGCTCAACAGAGAACTTCTGACAATTGGCAAACATTTTTCATCTTTGGGAAATTAGTGCACTCATTTTCTTGTTCATACCTGCCTTGCATTCACTATAATTTTATTTCTTCGTCATCCCTGCTTGATTTCATTTTGTCTGCATGTGATGCACTCATAGAGGCATGCGCTCTTCAATAAAATTAGTATGAAGTGTCGCTCCATGCTGCATTCCTCTTTGTTGCGTTGTGCTGTCACAGTGCACCGCCCTTTTAGGACATCTTGAGAAAAACAGTGCTTGCAGACAAAGGACCAGAACAAAAAGGACACAAAAAAAAAAACAGCGCAGTTGTGTGTCCTTCTCGTTTCCTTTGTCTGCAAGTGCTGTTTTTCTCAAGATGTACCCCAACTAACTCGCCCAGCAACTCACCTTGCCTTTTAGGACAGTTGACAATATGTGGTTCTACAGTTCTGCAATGCATATGAGAAAAAGTATTCTTGACAAAAGGCTAAGCCGTAGCTGTCATCTTGCACACTGAAAGCTGCAGCGCAAAACTACTATTCATCTTATTTTGCAAAGAGAATACTGCTGCAACAGAAAAACAGTATACTACTCATTTTTCAGAACATTGCTGGTGCAATTTGTGGCACGAACTTATATTGCCATGGTAGAAACAGCCGTGAATAGCCTTCCCTCACATGATAAAACACTTCATAAATGAACTTGCTTGGCTCTTACACAGTGTCTCTCCACCAGCCTTCCAAGCAATGAGCCTTCTGTTGTGTGATGGGAACACTGTGCCAACTTTGTTGCCTAGAAATTCTAAAATGCCCCTATTTGTCGAGAAGGCAGCTTAGATGAAACATATAGTGCCCAGTTAATGTCATTTCCTTTTTACTCATTAATGAAAAATGCTTCAAAGCCCAACTGCAACGAAATTATAATTTGGCTAGAATGCCTGTTAATGTGCTGGGTGTGTCATAAAACTAATAGTAACAAAGTTTCATGCTTCTGAGAAAACTGACACTGTTGCTACAAGTGTTTAAAAAGCTGTGTAGTAGACAACGTGGCATGTCCATATAGGCAGATACGGATACCCGAGTGCCATACGGCCTCATGTCTGGCCCATTGGGAATGAACAGATTAAGGACAGTGTAGAGTGAAAGGCTAGGGGCTAAAATGTGGCTTGGCAGTCATAGGTATGGTGCTGTGCCAAAGTTGTTAGGAATTTGTTTCAATCCTGCAGATGCTGATTTCTGTTTCCATTCCAGGTTTTTGTACACCATATTTACTTAAATAATGGATGCATTTGCATAATAAATGCTTTCCCTACATCAATCATCAAAATCTGGGGAAAGTTCAACTGACCACACCATGTTTTACACCATGTAATAAATGCACCAAACTTACCATTCTAATTTTTTCCCACAACAAACTGCATCCATGATGCAAGTAACTGCAGTATTACAGGTTACAGAATGAAGCACTGTCAGCTGTATTATGTGGCCGCAAGACTGCCTGGCGCCATGTGAAGAGGAATGCTCCCAAGGCTCATCACATCACATTTACTCCAGTATCCACATATGGCACCCGTTTCATCCTGCACGTCACATTCACCTCGGGCTGGTGATAGCCTGCCAGCTAGATTAAGAATGTCACAAATAAAATGTCTACCTAACTGAAAACTGTGGCTGTATATGTCGGAGATTTTTATTGACTTGTGGCAGTCTACCTGGACAGGTTATGGTAATGCAAGGCAGCCCATTATGCACAGCATATGAGTGCATAGGCGCCACAACTTCGCATCTTTTCCAAGGGTTCATGTTTTGCACTATTAGGTGTGACCCGACCCATCCTTCCACAATCCTCGCGTAGTTAATAATAAAGTGCTCCTAATCCTTTTTTGACAGTCAAAATGTATTTTCCTAGGCATATTGGCAATCTGCAATTTGTATTTCTCCACAGATTTGGTACTTCTGAGAAGTTGGACGGTCATTTTATAAATGATATATTTTTAATAAGCTAGCAGATACTATTCTTGATTTAAACATTTGCAGGCATATATACGCTGCCATTTTTTGCCTTGATAAATACTGTGTCCATTGTGTAATCATAGTACAAACACGTTAATTGATTCTAAAGGATGTTAATGCTGCTTAATTACGCTGTACAAGCCCAGCTGTGGCTTTGGAAAGCTGCCCTTCCTTGGACTCTGACATTAAATACAACTTGTACTTGGGAAAGACTAATCTTACTGTGAGTGTAACGACAAAATTAAACAAATTCCATTAGACGCTGGTATGACCCCGCCTGCGGCAGTTGTATTCCGATGGTGACACACAACAGGCCCAGATGCTGTGCGATGTCGGAGCACGTTAAGGGCCACTGTTGGTCGAAATTACTGGATCCCTCCACTGTGGCGTCCCTCATAGCCTGAGTCGCTTTGGGACGTTAAACCTCGTAAGCCAAAGTTAGCATTATGTTCCTGCCGGACCGAGCAGCCGCTGACAGGGTCAGACTGTACGAATGGGTACCATCAATCACTACGTGACACCCCCACTCCACTCACCCGATGAAATCCCATCTATCAGTGACACATCCACTCCACCCTTCGACTCAGATTTGCAACCGCTTGCCAACCGCCTCCTCCCGCCCTCTCTTCTTCCCACTTCCCTGCAATTTCGTGAAAGTGGATTTCACTCCCTCCACTCTGTCACCTGAGGCTTCAGACCGACGGATTATTCCAACATGGGAGGTTCTGATGCTGATGCACTAAAATGATATTTTTGAAAGACAGCTACAGTTTGTTACATGTTAAGGAAAAGAGTACTCGCTGTACCATGCAAAATGCGAGATCATTCCCTGGTGTGCACACACTGCATCACAAGGAAGTATATTTGGCACCTAAATTGAAATGTGCAGTATAGCGAGCAGTTAGCACCAGGTGCTGAACACAGACACGAGCACAAAATGAACACGCTTATTACCAGGCCCTCTCTGTGCACCCTCCCTATACATAGTGCGAAGACTGCTTTTGAAGCTAAGGTTGGTCACATTGCAAAGAAATAAAGACAGCATGAACATGAGAACCGGACACACAGCACTGACAGAAATCTCGACAGTCGGTGCTGTGTGTCTGGTTCCCGTGTCGTCCCTTTCTGTTCGGCGACCAACCTTAACTAGAACAAACAACTTGCCCGAACCCTTGCTTTTGAAGCATTGCATGCAGTAAGTAGCACGCAGTACAATGCATAGACTGAGCCATGTGTGTTATTGTATCAGCAGTAAACCACGTGCAAAAAAAAAATCAACAGCCAATAACTACAGTCGGTAAAGCGAAATTTGAGCACAGCTCTTCACATATTTTAGTTTTGCAGTATGGTGAAGTAAAGAATTCCAGAGAGCCACCTGCCCCAGCGAGAGGCAGTGATAGGTGACATTTGGCCCTGAGCACTTGGCTATCACATACTTTGTATAGACAAGTTCTGTCCCGCCTCATACGAACACCAAAACACTTTCTTGAATATCTTTTTCAATGAAGGCAAATACACTGGCTTACACAAACATCGAAATTACTTGCTATTACATCTTAATAAAGTGTTCAGTGTCACACTATTACGATGCTATATATCAATTTATGCATGCCAGCACATCATCTCTGGCTGAGAAAGATCTGACAAATCTTGCTTTTTGACAGTATGTGGGCACAGAGTCATTGATTGCAAAGACCAAATATGACTATACCAGCAGAACGAGAACTCAGAGGATTACCTTAGAACTCGTGTGCCTTTGAAAACATGCAGTGAACATGGAAACAATTTTATTTTTAAGGTGCGCCGCCCAGCGTATGCACATGCGTTCAGAGCACTCTTTCTGCGCCATGAAGGACGACTCGGCCCCAAGAGCAGAAGTACACACTGCCAGTGCATTCCAGAACATTTAATTCAGATAGGTACTACATGAGACGTAAGCAACGTATCTATAGCGTTCGCACCGTGCAGCTTTATTGCTTCGCTCTGTCCCGAGCATTTTTCAGTCCACTGAGGTGGTTGCGAGCCACAGGTGGGTTAGTCGGTTGCGAGCCACAGGTGGGTTAGTCGCGATTATTCTGCCGGCAATTGCTTCTCTCTGTGATCTAGCAGATCTACGCCACCTCGCACCCACAACAGTCGTCAACTGGTACTGTCACTATTCGGTGTCCAGATCAGTCTTGAAGGATCGAAGGCGGGCTGGAAACGACATGCTGCAATGTTCTCCAACCCTTGCATCACGAGAAAGTCAATGTGACGACATACCACAGCCCACGCACTGCATCGTGATGATTATAACAAGAGTTATATGCACAGATATTTTCCAGAATGAGCTGGAAACACCCAATCAGGGACGCCAGTACTGGACGGCGCGGGCTTGCGTCCTGCTCACTCACCTTTAGGGACGCATGGGAGGTAAACACGCATTCCATAGGCGGTCTACTGGTCACAAACAAAAAAGGGGCAAATTTAAAGAACTACACACGCCACAAAGACGAGACACCGACGAATACTTCACTCGCAACAGCCGCCGACCGCGATTCGAACGTACGTAAACAACCGCCATGTTTTTTTTTTTCTTATTTGCTAACTGACTGTAGGGGGCGCTGTAAGAGCGCTAGCATCATCATCATCGCGCGTTCCCTCAAAGAAAAGTAAATATAAATAGCCGAAACCAGCAATAAACTAGAAAAAAAAAAAGCATTAAACGTTAAAAATTGCAACATAAATAAGAAAGTCATTTATGCAGTTGACGAAAATCAACACACTCATTCAAAGGAAACGCCAACAAAATTGATTCATAAAAATAAAACGAAAATATAAATATGCATGTTTTCTTCTCCTTGGTTTTGACTAAAGCTAGGACGTGCGACTATTTTTTGGCAGTTTTCTAAATCGGGTAGCTCAGTGCGACCATAAGAAAATTAAGGCAACAAAACTGAAAACGTAACAGGGGCACTTAAGGGTCAACATTGCATCGTCAACAATATGTACGCTTTCTCTCTTGTTGCTCATCCCAAGCTTATTAATTGAATGCATGTCAATTTGCTGTTTCAAAGCAGAACGGTCTTCTATCGTTGTAGCGGATTGAACCGAACCAAATGTACTGTCATGAACAAAGCGGTCACATAACTTTCACTTATGCAGCTCAAACTCACATTATTTATTATTTGAGTGTAGTTTTAATGACATGAAACCACAAGTACCATTATAAAAGGTATTTTTCATCAGAGCACTTCGGATGGACTAGAAGCCTCACTCCCAACAGTGTACAATAAAGCCATTCACACAAATCATGTTGGCAGCAATGCTGAAACTGTGTGCGTCCACCTTACTTGAAACTGCAACGGATGCAAGACAGACAAAATTTTACCATTCAAAATCATAATGTGCCGAGATATTGCTGCAATCTTGAACGTAACCACGCTTGCCATTACAATCAAAATGACTCAACAGCACATGCAAACATGAGAATTTTTTCTTCACAGACATTTTGACACTACATTTAGTTCACTATTTATGCAACTTCCGTTTATTTACACGATGGACACGAATATTCACATGCACGCCAGTCTTAGCATGAGTGCCATGCGTACGTAATTGTCGATATGCACCCCGTCACACATTGTGCATTTGCACATAAAAATACTCATGAAAACTCAACAAGTGCTCAGCAATTACTGCAGCTTAAATGGTAAAGCACACAGAACACGTCAAAGTTATGGTATGGTATAGAATATGGGGTTTAACGTCCGAAGGCAACATGGGTTATGAGGAACGCCATAGTGCAGCGCTACGGATTAATTTTGACCACATGGGGCTCTTTATCGAGCACTGATGTCACTCAGTACACAGGCGCCTAGCATTTCGCCTCCACTGATAGGCAGCTGCCGCAACTGGGATCGAACCCGTCCTTGGGAACAGCAGCGGGCACCCTAACCACTCAGCTATTGCGGCGGGGCAACGGCTGACCACATTATAAGCAACCAAAAGTCCAGGTCTCTGCTTTATGTCTTACATGTTGCCTAGGTATCGTCTACTTTTACTATATCTGCAATCTAAAAATTAACGATAGACAACTTCCCCACTCCATCTAAATTACTATAATTGTCCCATGCCCTTCTTGGTTTGCTACACACTTTTTTTTTTTATTCGAGTAGTCTGCCGTGAGGCATAAGTTGAGAAAAGGGGGAGTGGAATGTAGGTTACAGAAAGTTAGAAGAAGGAGTGGAGACCAGTTTCGGCGAGGTACTCGCATAGGCTGCTGGTGAAGTGATTGTCCATAGTCCACTTCACATAGTCCCCGTCGCGGTTCCACCACAGGCCGACCTGATAATTTTTGGCTAGTTTTATCAAGGTGTCATACAAGTGTAACAGCTGCCACAGTATGAATTGTGGATTCTAAGAGAAAAAAGAACTCACAAATTTTGCACTAATTTGAACAAAAATATTCAGCCAATATATGCACAACAGGCATACACCAATAACATTTCTACCGCAAAACCGTGAACCCACCGTACCGAGGGCCAGTAATAGAAAATCACTGGCCGCCGCAGTGCCTCAGAGGTTATGGTGCTTGGCTGCTGACCTGAAAGACGTGGGTTCGATCCCGGCTGTGGCGGTCGCATTTCGATAGAGGCAAAATTCTATAGACCCCTACAAAAATTCTATTAGTCACCCCTTGTCGTGCTAATATGCAGGTACCAATTATTTCTGTAACATACCTCTTATCATTTCTGTAATACCCATTACTAGGTCTTCAAGAAAATAATAACCTGAAATGTAGCAAAGAGCTGATGGTTGTCTTTTCATAGAACATTCTTCACAGCAGCTCTGCTTCTGAAAGGAGCACCTCATTCTTTGCGGACTCAACTAGTTTTCTTCCATTTTAATCACCATGAGGTCAGAGTACTCCAGTAACACTCTGACTCCTGATATGCTACACTCTAGTGAGCCAGTTTCACAACTCATAAAAGAATGATGAACTCAAAGGTCTGCCACAAACATGTCATGGGCTACATCTTTAATGGAGTAGAGAAACCAAATTTTTGGATGCACATTTCTCTTTACAGTGATGCACTAGGCAATGCTATACACAAGCCACCATGTGGATTTTAACTTTGTCAGCTAAATAATTTACAATTTAATTTTTTTTCTCGTGTCATCTGGTTTCGGTTTTTAACAGCCGAATGACTGCTCTGAAGTCAGATACATGTTCAGGTCACATGAGGCATGCAAAAAGAGATATAATCGCTGCCTGTTCACTTTATGTGACTCCAACTCTTAGACAGGTTTGTGTACGAGTTGATGCAAATAACAATGAACAAAGCTGCAACAATACTGCTGTCTTTGTATGCCTCACATGACCTGAACACATCCCTGACATCACAGTCGTCGTTCGGTTGTTTAAGCTAAAGCAGTGCGAGAGAAAAAATGCAATTATAAATATATTGCCTCTTGTCGCAATCCATGCAGCTCTCTAGTCTTTCTAAAGTACTGCGCATCATTCTAACCGAAAGAAACAACTAAAATTTTGTTGTCTCTACTCCTTTAATACCTACTGGGCCTTGACAATATAAAGAGCACCTAAACATATCAGCGAACTGAGCTGCCAACCTTCAAAAATGTATCCACAAGCTCTTTTCACATTGTGCTTTTAAATATGTTGCCTCATACTCGTGATATACATATGTTCTGACTGTGCACATATACAAAAACAGTAATTCAGGAACCAGCAGACCCACCCATTCAGCAGCATGGCAAGTGAAGAATGAAAATTAGAATGCAGCTAGAAAGAAAAGGCACAGAGCTTTTTCAGACCTTCTAATTTGAATACTTCAAACTTATGTGGCCAACTGTAAATGTTTCCTTACTGAAATCCCACACTCCTTTAGACGTTTGCCATAAACCAGAGAAAAATTTGTCAAAATGCTTCCCTCTAAAAGGAACAACCAAATATAAGCAGACAAGCCATGTTTACATTTCATGCATTTTTAAGCTCTTCACTGTATGCAGAGAAGCATGTCACATGCATGGCGTGTTGATGTTTGGTTTATGCTGCTTCTTAACATTATATTGAAAGGTCATGGCTACTCTTTTTTTGTGTGTGTGTCCATTGCCCCACAGAGCTGCCATCTATGGAGCAAGCTTATTTGCATTTAAAGGTCGTTTGCCTAGTCACTGCTGACTCCACACAAAACAGATTTTCCCCTCAAAACTGACAACGTGCAGTAAAAGCAGGCGCGCAATTAATGTGACACCTCATACACTTCGTAATGATGCAGTGGCCTACATAAGGCCAAGCCAGCATGCTATTCATGTATGCGCACAAATTATATTCACTTATACAATGCTAATGTCAAAAAGAAACCCTTCTAGCTACAAATGTTAATGCAGCGCATTACGGCATGCATGGCATCCAATGTCCCTGTACAACATACTTTTACTAATAAGGCTAAAACAGTGCACCCTGCACAAGGATGAAGGAAGATGAGACAACACGCAGCATCTTCCTTATGCAGGTCTGCTGTTTTTGCCTTATTATGTCATACCAACTTGCCTATCAGTCTGTGTTTTTACTAACTGCTGCAGCAGAAAAAACAGCTGTGAAATTTGGAATGCATTCACGGCGTCTAGAAATTGAAGCTCAGAAAATGTAACACACAGAAAGTGCAAGAAACTGATCATCCGGAGTGTTTACGTTTCTCTCTGTGTTGTGTTTTACTTACCCTGCAATAACCCAACATCGTTCCCAAACAAACCCAAGGGCCACTCTGGCTACGCAGATGCTGACAGCCTAAGTCAAGCCTCCCACTTCATCACAAACCATTACAGAAATGACAGAGCAAGCAAAACAAGTTTCGGCCTTGTCTGGCTTTATTCCAATGCTGAACGTTACAAGAAATACACCAAGAACCACACGTTCTACTTAATGAATATAAACACTTCACCAAATAGATAAAAGAAAAGCAGCTTTCTAGATATTCAAAGGTTCGGTGGTGTGACCATACTACGCCATTTGCTAAACGCCTATCAGCGAAGAAAGCGGCGTGGCACGATGCGTCGAGTTGCGTGAATTAAGTCTCTCCGTGGGCAACGCTACGGCGTCGTACAAAGCAGCTGTGGCCTACCGTGTGCTTTGCGCAACATGGGTGTCAACGCGAAGTAATCCATTACAGCTTGGCTAGTTGGTGGGTAGACACTGCAGGCATATCAAACATTATGACGGAAGATGTGTTGTCCTTTCAAAGGCTAGCGTGTATACGTCCATTCCGCCTTCCTTCCGCATTTTAATTTTTTTTTTAGCATAGCTTGTCGCCGGTGGGCACACATGCAGGACTCCAGGAACATAGCATATATGTACCGCAACTGCCAAATGGCTCGCAGTACCCACCATTTTTATGCATACGAGCTCATCCTATCAGTACGTAGAGGTCAGAATCAGTTACGCGCAACACAAGGAAACATCATTTTCGACACTCATCCAATGCTTCAAACCATTGCCTCCTTCTAGAGGAGGCAATGTTCAAACACGAGATACAATACCGAAAGGTGCCGAAGAGAACTGAAGTGACCTCAAATTCAGTCAAGCACCGCCTTGCTAAACCTCTCTAGGGGCTTCCGATATCACACCACGGCTGGAACAGGTCGCACTGCAAACTTGCATAATAAAGACAACACTAGGGCACTGGGGTACAAGTCCGGACGTTAGCGCGGTCAATATTACTCGTCATTGCACCAACCTTTGATGACTTTCACGGCAGCACTTACTCCACACGTCAATGCACCGCGCGGTAAACAGCCATCGCAGCCATGTCAACAAACCACCGTGGCGTTGGCGAAGACAACGATGGTCACCGTGGCAACCGTGGAGACGCCAGCGACCTAGAAACTATGGCTAGGGACGTTTCAAAATTTTGCGACGCCATTTTTACCTAATTTTGCAACAAAAAGTACCCAGAAATGTACCTAAACAAACGCCATTTTGGAATGACGTCATTAAAAGTCACGTGACACGAGGATCGTCTTCCTCCATTTAGCCTTACGCAACGTTTCATGCCTAGGGGACCTGCTTTTCGTGTGTTGCTGGTTGTGACAGTTCCTTCAGGTTCCTCTAGCTGTCGAGTTACACAATTTGTGTTGTCGGTCTGTAAGGAGAATAAGACGGAAGGAGTGCGCTGACGTATCCTTGCGGGATTCCGCTGTTTCTGTGATTTTCCTGGCGGTTCCGGCTTGTTCGTCATTGGTGAGGCCGTTCTACGTTGGGGGGTTTTGGCCAAGGCCTAGTTTAAGACGCAGTTCATGCATGTGAACCTGAGGGGGCGTTTCGCTGAGAGATGTCTTTGACCTCCCCAGGTGGAGGGTTGGCCGCTTCGTTTGCCAGCTTGCGGGCCCAAAGCCTGCCGCTTGAGTCCTTCCAAAAAAATGGCATTGATGCAATTCCTGTGGCTCTCGTCCCAATCGGTGACGGTGCGATCAAAATGAAAACCACCCAAACGAATTCAACACGAGCTAAGATCATTGTCTGCAAGTCCTCAGACATCGCTTGTGTAGCAGTCTTGCTTCAGTGCAAAATTTTCAGCTCATTGCCAGTGAGAGCATTCATTCCCGAACAGCTTGCATGTGTCAAGGGTATTGTGCGCGGTATCGACCCAGTATCTTCCCCGCAAGAAATTATAGAATAATTTTAGAATGCAGGAGTTGGAGTCCGCCGGCGCGGTGGCTCAGTGGTTATGGTGCTCGGCTGCTGACCCAAAAGACGCGGATTCGATCCCGGCCGCGGCGGCGGAATTTCTTTGGAGGAGAAATTCTAGAGGCCCTTTTACTGTGCGCTGTCAGTGCACGTTAAAGAACCCCAGGTGGTCGAAATTTCCGAAGCCCTTCACTACGGCGTCTTATAGCCTGAGCCGCTTTGGGACATTAAACCCCCCAAACCAAACCAAACCAAACCAGGAGTTGAAGTCCTTTCAGTCAATTGCTGCAGTAGAGAGATAAACGGCTCGCATGTTGCTGGCGAATCTGTAATAACAACTTTTGCCGGCTCTTCCTGCCCTCATGAGCTAAAAGTCTGGCCGATTGTATACCATGCAGACACTCTGCAACCGCCCCCTCTGCAATGCACTAACTGCTGGCGGTTCGGGCATAGTGGCAGAGCATGCAAGTCAGAGACCTGCTGCCGTTTCGTTGGAGAAGGTCATGCTCCTGATAACAGCACCCCAGATCAGCCTCATTGCTACCTCTGCAGCAATAACCACCCAGGAGATGGTGCCGATTGCACAAAACGCAGTGAAGAGCGCAGCTTGTTTAACATCTCCAAAGAGAAGGGGTGCTCCAGAGCTGATGCTTACGCTCTTCTGAACAGAAAGAAAGATTCATACGCTAGTCGTGTGCGTGCTTCTGTTGAAGGCATTGAGTCCAACTTGACTGCCTCCATTGTCACCACTGCAGAAAAAGCCCTTAACAATGTGGTTGAGCGAATGCTAAACAAAGTTTCTGAGGTGTTGGCTCAGTTTGTTGCAGTTCAATGTGTGTCGCCATCAACATCCGTTCTGGCAGCAACGTCTGCATCTGTGTCAGCTTGTGCAGCTAGTGCGAGCCGCTCAACGTCACTGCTGATGCTTCTCAGGTCCCATCTAACGTCTCTGTTCCTGGCAGTGCATGTCGCCCCGACATCTGCACAACAGATGTCGAAATGTCCTGTCCTGCGCAGAAGCATTGTGCTTCCTTGTCACCATCTAAACCTAGTTCTCCCCAGATGAAAACTAAAAAAGAACCACCCAATTTTCTTCCCCATTTTGATATCCTCAAAGAGGCACGGTGGCTCAGTGGTTACGGCACTTGGCTGCTGGCCCGGATAACGCGGGTTCGATCTCAGCCGCGGATGCTGAATTTCGATGGAGGCGAAATTCTAGAGGCCCGTGTACTGTGCGATGTCAGTGCATGTTAAAGAACTCCAGGTGGTCGAAATTTTCGGAGCCCTTCACTACGGTGTCCTTTATAGCCTGAGTTGCTTTGGGACGTTAAACCCCAATAAACCAATCAAAGAGGCGGTTTCTGCCTCTTCAATTGGTGAATAATCATGGCTGGTATCAAAGTGTTACAATGGAATTGCCGCTCCGTACTCTCGTCTATTCCAGTTCTGGAACTACTTATTCACAAACATAACCCTGGTATCATACTTTTACAAGAAAGGTGGTTATCACCTTATAAATCATTTTCAGTGAGAAACTTTAGAGTTTTCAGATCATATCGAAATGCTGGCAGGGGAGGTGGATTGCTAACCATGCTATCTAAACATATGTCTCATCAGGCATCTATCTCTACGAAAATTCGTCTCCCTGACCGAGCTTTTAGCAATCAAAAATTTCATTTCCGCAGTGTGCCGATATTACAATTGCTAATGTCTATTTTCCTTCAGGTGTACACAGGACAGACTGTTTAGACAGCTTGGTGGCTGGCTAAGGCAGTGTAGTCATTGCAGGAGGTTTTAATTACCACCATAGTGATTGGGAAAGTCGTGCTGATTCCTGCGGGCAGCTTCTCTGTTCGTGGCTGTCTGCAAATGCTGTACACTGTTGCAATTCAAGAGAAATAACTTTTATGCGAGGTTTTGCTCGCTCAGCCATTGACTTAACATCATCAGCAGGCAGGCTGATTGGTCGACAAAAGATTCAGGTACATCTAGTGACCACTTTCGTGTAACTTTCACTATCCGGTTATGTCTGCTCAAAAATAGTTATGTAACCCATAAATTTGTCAACGACAGTATTTATAAAAGTTTGATGTCCGCCTCACTTACCTCTGTAGGCAGTACTAGCCAGGATGACAGAGCTCAGCAGACGATTTCATTTTGGCAAAGTGCAGTAGACCACTCAATATTCACTGTGTACGCAGCAGCCTCTAATGAAGAGCCGTCACCCTGGTGGACTGAAGAATGTGAGAAGGCCTATTGTCGCAGAAAAGCGGCCTGGAAGAAGCCATCCTGCAACCAGAGTCCAGCTAATTGGTGAAATTACAAATTTTTCTCTGCATCTTTCAAAAGAACAATTGCAAAAGCCTAGGAGGACTATAGCCGAAATTTAAACACTTATTTTTGAAATCCTCGTATTCTGAAGGCCCTGTATAGATTCATGGAACTTAACAAGAGTTCTCCAGTCCCTCGCCTCACTTCTTCAACAGTGTTATCACCACAAAAGGCTCAGGAAACCGTGGAGAGTATTGCTCGGGGACTGGCGTTACGTTTCCAGACGCGGAGAAACGTACTGTTGTGCACAGCCTCACCCTCTTCGGATTGTACCGAGGTTGACGCATCAGAGCTCCTCTCAGTCCTGGCAATGTTGCATCCTGAAGCTCCAGGAAAAGAAGATGGTGTCACTGTTGGCATGATTAAAAATTTAAGTCTGGGATTTTACAAGCAACCTCTTAGATATTGTCAGTGCTTGATTGAAAAATGCATGGATTTCTAGCATTTGGTAGATAGCGAACATTATTTTATTGATGAAAGATGCAGGGAAAGGATACATCAGAAGAATGGCCTGAGGGGAGAGTTGGTGCATGGTGAAATGAACGGCAGCGCAACAAGGACACCAACAAGTAGCTGTTCATTACATGGAAAGGTGGCATATTTAAGCATACAGCTCAGGCATGACACTCATCACTTTATTGCTCCGAACCAAACATTTGGAAAAAAAGCAGCAACATCGGGAGAACAGACAAGAAACCTTGAACCCCCGCAGAAAAAAACTTAGAGATTCTGATAAGAGAAATTAGTGGAGGAGGCCATCTGTTGGCAAGAGCAGTGTCAAACAATCTATTTCATTAAAGAGTTTCTCTCTCTCTCATGAGAAGCAAAACCAGTCAGAAATCAAATATCGAAAATAAAAAGTAAAAAGAAAAACATGACAATCGTAGCAAAGGCAGAGTCAAACACATGAAGCAAAAGCAGTCAGAACCAGAAAAACAACACAAAGGAAGGGACCAAAACAATAACAAAATTAACAACCCGCCTAAAAATCAACAGACGGCCACTATAAATGCAGGGCTGAAAAGACTCGCAGTACATGACGTCACAAAAAACTATCAAAAAAGGACACTTAATTTCTATGGAGGGATACTGAAGAGTCGCTAACACAAGTGCTTCCCTTCTTATTGATCATAAAAGCCTCAGGAATTTCACGTGCCGCCTGATCGCAACTCCTGCCCAGAGTCCTTATTCCATTTAGCACTGGCTCTCACTTCAAATCTTTACAATGTAGGGGCAAATTCGACCCGCCTCCGTTTTCTAACGATTTTTCTAACGACAGGGCGCGGGAGCATAAAAAATCGTAAGAAAACGGAGGCGGGTCAAATTCTGCAGGGGTTAAAGGTTTCTTGTCCGTTATCCTGATGTTGCTGCTTTTTATCCACATGTTAGGTTCGGAGCGATAGTGCGATGAGTGTCATGCCTGAGCTGTATGTTTAAATATGCCACCTTTCCATGTAATAAACAGTTGGTAGTGTGCTCATGTGGTGTCCCTTTCGTGTTAGCATCCTTGTTGCGCCGCCATTAGTTTCAAAGCATACGTCTTAAATAATATTCGTCTGATTGTGCTGACTTCAAATCTATCGAAATTAATCGAAAGAATAGTGTATAGTAATCTCACAAAACATGTTCAAGATGTTAATGGCCTTAGCTCAGTACAGGTTCGCGTTGATCGCGGATGCTCTATATGGTCTGCACATGTTGATCTGGTTAGTAGTGTCTGGCTCTCGATATGCAGAAGGGAAGTGTCAGCTTTGGTGACTCTTGATGTTGCAAAGGCCTGTGAATAGTATAGAACATACTGTTTTACTTAACAGACTTTCGCAGTTACATCCTCCAACCTATATTTAGGCGTGGATATCTGAATTTCTGAAGGACAGATACTGTTACTGCACAGAGGGAGCCCTATGTTCTAATACTTATTATCAGTCAAGAGGAGTGCCGCAAGGTTCAGTGCTATCACTGCTGCTTTTTAATACTTTGGTCAGTGACATCCCCATTCGTCCTGATATAATAGTTTTTTTTCGCTTTTGCCAGGGATATCCATTCCCTTTACCAGATTCTGCAGGGATATTTTGATGCTGTTGGAGTTTGGTTGCATCATATTAATTCATCCCTGAATGTTACAAATGTGGCATACCGGTATTTCCTCCAGACACGCCTTTGCAAATTTCATTAGTCCACCGCTCTAACCAGATTTCACAAGCGGAATCCATTCAATATCTGGGTGTTACTTATCACCCAGCATTAGATTGGAGCCTTCATATAAAGAACAATGTGTTTAAAGGAGAACACGCTCTAGGCCGGCTGAGACAAATCGCCAATAAAAAGTTTGGGATGCGCCGCGACACGTTATTATTACTATACAAAGCTGATGCAAGACCTATACTTGAATTCGGTTGCATTCCGTTCTCTGGTAGCGCAAACTACAAGATGCAACTCTTAATCTTACTGGAAAGAAAAGCTCTACGTCTCTGCCTTGGTCTCCCAAAATCAGTTTCAAACACCCTGCTTTATCTCAAAGCCAGTATCGCTGATCTAATTTCCCGCTTTCAAGTACTGACAGAGTGAACTTTCCTCAGGTCGTTGGACCCGATGACTGATGTCAGGCAGTGTGAGGTATCAATGACGCGACTGCAGTGCAGGATTCCCAGTTTAAATTTATATCTATGCGGATGTGGGTGGTCACCGACAAACCTAGGTGACTCATGTGGGCACGTTGAATCTGTGGACAATTTCCTTCTATACTGTCCAAAGTTCGCACTTCAGAGAAAGATTTACCTGGAGGTCCCTCTCCAGGTTAGGGCTCCCGTTATCTCTGCCAGTGTCCTTCGGTGCTAGCGCCAAAGGATTTGCATTGGGTTCAATTTGTGGGATTCTCCGTGATTACATAATTGCAACTGGGAGGTTGATTCGCTAACTCTTGTAAAATTCTTGGAGTTTTTCTCTTTTTTTTCACTGCAGTGTTCTTTGTTATTTAACTTTAAATATTCTTCTGTCGTTTTTCATTGACACATTTTTTCAAAATTTACGCTTGGCTCCAATATTTTGTCGTAATCGCTGATGGAAATTTCCTTGTTTATGTCGCTACACCTTGGCCAATCCCCCCACGTGGGTATGCGCCATTCTTAGGATGAAGAAGAAGGAGAAGAAATCTATGTGCATACAAAGCAAGGATAACATTATTCGACCGCAGTCGTGGCCCAGTGGTTTGAGCGCCCGTCTCGGCTGCGGGAGGTGGTTGGTTCGAATCCCACCACCGGGCACCCACCGGTAAAATGGGTACAAGCATCCCCCGGCCTGGCGCTCGGCTCCTTTAGGGGTGTACGCTTGGGAGGAGCTCCGTAAACCCCGCTGTGCCCCTTGCGGGCCAAGCCCAGTTTCGATAAACCTCGCAGCCTGCTAAAGGTGGTAGGTACCCCTCGGCCAACGCGGTTCGAACGCGAGCAAAGCCCTAACGCAACGGCCTTTCACTCTACGTGAGGAGAAAGAAAGCCCCTCCGCAGGGAAAACCTCCCTCAGCGCCACGGTTTACACACACCGTCCTGCAGTTCTACCCATAGAACGCCCCAACTCTCGCACTGTTCCGCTGGCTCACCGCAGCAGCATCAGCAGCAGTCTATGTGCATACCAAGCAAGGATAACATTATTCGACCGCAGTCGTGGCCCAGTGGTTTGAGCGCCCGTCTCGGCTGCGGTAGGTGGTTGGTTCAAAACCCACCGCCGGACACCCACCGGTAAAAATGGGTACAAGCCACCCCCGGCCCAGTGCTCAGCTTCTTCAGGGGTGTGTGCTTAGAAGAGGCTCCGCAAACCCCGCTGTGTCCTTTCGGGGGCAAAACCAGTTTCAAACACCATCAGCCTGCAAAGGTGGTTCGTGATTCAGTTCAGAGTTCACAGTTTCGGCGGAGTTTGGAGAGTTCGATGAAGTTTAAACGAGTTCGCTCTAACGTGGGTTCAGTGGCACTGCGCCAACTTGAGCAAAAAGCTGCGCCTTACAGAAAAAAAAAAGGGCCACAAGTTGGGCTTCTGCCGCACGAGGCGGGCTTATGGTTGCTTGACGGCGGGACTTATCGCTGATCCGTCAAGGCAACTGTTTGGTCTAAGACCCTTTTCCCAAGCATCTCACCCTAGAAGAGCTGAGCACCAGGCCAGGGGAAATCTTGTACCCTTTCACTGGGGATTGAACCCAGCACCTGCCGAATGCGGGGCAGATGCTCTACCACAAGGCCACGCTTCGGTCGCGTACGGCAGCTTACGCTTGTGAAGATATGCTCCGTCTTTGTACGTGCGTGCCCAAATGTCCTCGTGCAGTCATGAAAGTGATTTGGGCTTATTGACGCTTTTTTCAGTAACATGAAAGCTGCAGAACTGTATGACTGCAATACCAGACAACTTTTCTTCTGTGAAGTTTGCTGGAATCATTCCTTTAAACCTGCTACTTCAACAGTTGCATCAGTTGGCAAGTAGATACAATAGGCTGCAAAGCTGCATTTGTCGTTAATTTATGAACACTCATATGGGGTGTGTTTTTGGTCGTGACCATCTCATTGACTCAGTCACCAGTGAACTTTCCACACCTTATTTCTCTTGTAGCAGGCTTTAGCAAAGACAGCACATTCGTGGAGATTGCGCCGTTCGCATTTCTTCTCGGATACCTACGTTCTCTTGTGTTTGTAATCGCATAGCAAATGCAACAATTAGTTCTTTTGCAGTATAAAGCTTTGCGGTAAAATGTGTGATGATTTATGAATTCTGTGCCGTTATGTGTGAAAACCGTTCATGGTGCGTTACGGTGACTTGTGTAAGCTGGTTAACGATATCCCGATGGCGGTACCTGTAACCAGGAGTTTATGCCGAAAACTGGTACAAACAGCTTCAACGCATGTCACCAGTGTTTTTATACTGAAGTAGTCTCCTTGGCATGCAAGTATAAAATTCTTTTTCCACATCCTAATATAGCCTCTTCACTGGAATGAAAAATGCGTTATACCCTTCTGTTCCACTAAATGGTCTATTTTAAAAAGCAGGACTACATCCCATAGCCATATTGAACAATGCCAGTGTATTTTTTGTGTGCGTGCTGTGCCTTTTTGTGTGTTCTCAATTTTGCAGCCAGTGAAGGAGCACCTGTAGCCAGGGGAAGAGCATTCCAGAGGAAAACTGCAGCCAGTCTCTGCCGACCCATAGCTTGATGCTCCTATCCTGTAAAATATGTATTGCGGGACGTGCCTTTGTACCATGCACCAAGAGATGTCGCCTAGATAAATAGATAACTATCGGCATCCCCTTTGTATCAGGCCTGTTGCGAGTGCCACCTCGCCTAGGCAGTTGAAGTGGTTCATTGTTTTATTTTTCTACTGCCCCTTCCTATTTGTAAGCTTTGGATCCTGTTCTGTTTATTTTTTTTCCATTCAAGGCTATTTTTTGTATTCCACACTATATTCCTTCGCTTTCTATGACATGTTGCGCAATTTTTTCGTTCTACATTTTCTTGGAGTCTGATGGCTCTTTAGCCATTGTGTGTTTTTGTAAGAGTTCCTTGCAAGTTATGCACCAGCTCCTCCAGGTTCACAAATTGTCCTGCATTTCTTAGTTGTGATAATGCCTCTTCTTCTAGCCATCATTATTTTATTTATTTCATATCTGCTTTTTTGTCTGTTTGGCATAATATCTTTGCTAGGAAGTGTCGATAAAAAAATTGCGTAAAAGCAAGGCAGGAGTCATTTCTCCATTACGGTTGGATGCTCAGCTTGAAATTGCAACTGAAGCATTCTTTTTCTGATTGAGCAAATCTTTGGTTGGTTGTGCATGTATCTGTCTTCTCCCGAATTGAAAATACTTTATTGAATTTGTTTTGGCTGGTTGTAATGCATGACTGTAGCCATATTTTTATGTTTAATCATCCCTTCAAAGGGTCAGAGGAGGACATCTCATCCTGACCTACGAACTGTGTTGCCACATGTCACGACAGCGATTATTAGGCCACAGCCATAAACGTAGTCATGCGGCGTCACAAGTCAGAATTTTTCTGTGGAAAGGCATAGGGTTGCATTGTAAGCTGGCAGTCTGTCGATGCCTTGGTAAAAACCTCATTGTTGGACGTGCTGTGTTATCCCCTGACCCTTGCATCCTCATATGTGGCCAGAAAGCATGACCAGTTTGTGAGCTTCTTATTGGGTGCCTCCTTGGTAATCTGGTCATACTTTTTGGGCACGCGAATGTTTGGCTATAGAGATCCAAATTAAGGCTCATGAAGGCACCTTCTCGCTCTGACGCTCTTTAGGTTAGGTTTGTATCCTGATGTTTTCAATCACATTTTTCAAGTTGCATGGGCCGCATTTTTAAGCCTAATGCAGATGAGTGTTATTTTGCCTTTATTGTCAAAATTAGACAGCTTGTGTACATGTCAGGAATGATTTACTGATTGCAAATCATCGTTGTAGTATGAAAGGAGGCAAAAAAATCTAAATGTGCACCGCCGTTGCAAAAAGAGATCATAATTTGAGCCTGCCCGCTCATATTATGATCTGCTGAGCCTGCTTGCTTCTGTGTGCATTGCCATTTGCTCAAAAGCACACCGGCCGTGTTGCTTGTGGCATTTGTGTTTGTTTTGTAGTGGCTCTCATTTGTTCTTCATTATTTTGCAGGCCATTATCGATAAGCCGATGTGTTCAAGGTTCCTGAGGAAGAAACCTTCAAAACCACGCCTGACAACTTTCCATGACTCCACTGCTTGATGCTCATAAGCTAGAAAATGCTATGTGCAATGATCTCAGTGCACTGTGTCTATGTACAAAATTAGATGGAAGCGTTTTTAATGTATTGCTTGAATTACAGGGATCTAAATATTAAGGAAAATGTGGACCACCCTCATTACAAATTTTTTTTAGTGAACTCATTTCGTAAGCAATAATATTCTTTCCACAGAAATGACATCAGGCTTAGGATGGAGAGGGAAGGAGGGAATAACAGGAATAAAAATGGCGCCACATTCTTCTTAGCTCAAGAGCCGTGTAGCAGGAACCACTGGCGTGCAATGGTTGAACACTTTAAATTAAGCTCTCAGCGGGATTCGCATTTCAGTCACGGCACAAACAGAACACCTGACCACATAGAGGAATCAAGTGAGGCCAGCAACATGGGCAATTAGTAGTACTATAGTAGAATCACATTATTTGTTCACTCAGCAGCTCAATAGCTTTGGGGCATTCTAGAAGACAGTGAGTCAGATAGGCGCATGTTTTAGGGCAGTTGCAACATTCAGGAGATGTCGCATATTTTTGTAGGAAAGTCTGTGCCGGTGTCAGTAGGAAATTGCATGCCCTTCGTCAAGTAACTTTGTGACACGGAGAACTGAAAAAAATAAATTATAAAAGTAAGCATCTGGTGTGCACCTTAATAAAGGAGACCCATTGATTCGAAAATATTATCCTCAATCAAAAATACAAATTGCAGGAAAGGATGACTTTATTTTTGGTGTAAACTGAGGTGAATCAGACCCCATCCTGTTATTCGGACATCAAAGCAAGAGCACTTCTGAGTTGATGGTCATTGTGAAAAACTTCATTTGTGACACCGTATGAAAGCACGGAATGCAGTTATGCTGATGCTTGTATGAACTTTCTGTTATTTGGACAAATTGATTTTTTTCATTTATGCACTATTCTCTCATTTTTCAATCAAAGGTGAAACATACAGGGTGAAAATTGGGTGCATTGAAATTATTGGCCTTTTGTGCATCTGTGATTGACACACCAATCTTTATCCTGAATACTGTATGACCTTGAATCTGCGAATGCTTGCTTACGTAATTCGATGTAACTCCAGCACTTCGAACTCTTCCTTTGTCCCCTGATTGGTGCTGTGTGAAGACTTAAGCTCTGTAAAACCTGTGCTGTATCGTGTGGTGAATTTTATACCCTATTGTGTTTGCCACTGTTCACTGGTTTATTGGCGTCCTTTTGGCTTTCCTGAAGAGTACACTGTGATTCCTTGTGGTTTGTCATAAGTGACTGACCTCATTTTGTCATTGCACGAAGCATTATTGACTCTGTCGAAACTATATTCATTGCTGTGTTCATTTAGCATGCATTCTGACATTTTCCATTTCGTTTTGAGGCCTTTTTAAGAGCAGGTTATTTTTATCTCTATGGTGTATATTGCGACAATGTTTGTTTTAGTTTTCTAACAATACTGAATGTTGATCTGCTCATCTGGAGTTTGTGTATGGATTTCATTTGATGATGGTGGTATGGAATTTGATTTGTCTTTGAGCTGGAAATTTTTTTTTATCTGAAGCTATTTAGAAAAATTGGCCTATGCTTTTTTTTTTAGGCTGTGTGCTTTAGTGATGCTATGCAGTAGTGCTTAGTGCAAGACGAGTTTTACCATACTCATCCGCAGTGTCCATTTTTTAGTTTCACCCGACTGGTTCCTTTGCATCACAAAATGTCCTTAATTTTAAAATGAGTATAGTCTGCTGTGATACATTTCATTGTTGTCATCATCAGCTCTCACACTCGTTGCTGTTCGATGGTCTCATCACCATGGTCCCAGGGATGGACTTCTTCTGTGCCATCCATGGTGTTAGAAAAGCTGGTCACCTTTAAACCTCTTTCAAAGCAGCGCATTGAGAATTTTGGTCACGGTAGTTTCTTCCCCCCCCCCCCCCCTGGTTTCTTGTCCCAAAACTGGGGATGCGGGTGTTGCAAAAGTAAATGTGATATGCTCTAACTGCACATAAGACAGAGTAGTGTGCAGTTTTATGTGTGCTTCTACTCGATTGATTGCACTCTTGGAGATGGCGGAGGCAGTACATCATGCTGGGCAAATTGGCAACATTCGTGGGCAGCTGTAAACTGGGCGTTTTTACCAGTGGCCATGCTCTGAATCTTTTTTTCCTATGCACAGAGCAATGGCTACAAAAAGGTTTAATAGAAAAATAATGGCTCTATCAATGTTTTGTGTCATTAAGCATGACTCAGACTGATTAGTTTTTATGCCTCTGTCGGCAGACTTGAACTGACCTTCCCATGAAACCACAAAATATGGAAGTTTGTCAATGCAATGGCTGTTGGCTAGATTCTAATAGGTCTGTAAATTTATAGGCAATTGTCTGTGTTTCATGAGCATAGCTATAGTAATCTGCATGCAGAATTAAAAGTCAATGATGTTGCTTTGGAACTCACTTGTTCTCAGTCTCGTCCTACTGAATTTGCACAACCTGGTAAAGGTGTTTTACAAGAGTGTATTCTGTATTCATTGTGTCATCCACATTACACCACATGAGCTGTTGCACATGTGGTCTTTTGTCTTAGTGAATGTTATCTGGTTTTCACGTGCAGGCTTGCGCTCCAGGGTCCAGAAACATGGTGTTCCTTCATCACAGAACTCACCAGGTTAGAATCTGCACTTTCTCCATATATGGTTTCCTGAAGGTTATCTTCCAAAGAGCAGTTTGTAGGATACGGAAACTTTAGTTTACTGAACTGTGGTGAATGATGGTGGTATTGGCCTTCGATATTCTGCAAAGTTGTTTTCTATGATATGTGAACTATACTAACCGAACTTTCTCCTCTGTGAGTTCTGTTCATTGATGCAAGAAATTGTACAGGAGACCAAGAGCTGATCTGGCTTTTAGCCTTTAGCCTTTTCCTCCCATTAGACACTCTCTGAAGAGCAAATAAAACAAAAAAAATGGCTTTGTGCATTGGGCTAAGCATAGCTGACTGCCACTTGTTTAGCTATTAAGCCCACCTCTGTGGACTTTGGACAGTGTCTGTCGTGATGCCAGTAGTGTAAGCGCTAATGTCAAACGCAGCAACTTTGGATGGATTACAAAGGCTGCCTTATTTTTTCGCACTGAAAACATTTCTTGCAGCCGTAATGTTTTTCCTCATGCGTGCAGAATTGACTGCAGACACGTCTTGTTTCAGGCATCAGTTCTCTTTACGGCTGATCTGTTGAATAAAACTTTTGGTATACATCCATAACTTTTGATAAGTGTGTCCTCCACATACAACTTTTCTTTCTAATTCCAAAATTCCAAGTGAGCTGTGGAATGCTGGTCCATGTATTTTATTTAAATTTCTCTACCTGTGCAACACAGGTTCAGTCACACAGAGCGACCATGGCACACCTCCTGTGCAAGATTCAACCAGTGAAAGGCGCCCTGTGGGCCGCTGCATTGAATCTACTCCTAACATGGGTAACCGCAGGGGTAAACCCACAGGAAATAAACTGCACAAATGCACCCACTGCAGCAAGGGATTCAAAATAAGATTTCAGCTAGTGCGGCATGTCAGAGTCCATACCGGCGATTGCCCATACCATTGTAACGACTGTGGAGATAGCTTTGCACTAAAGCTCACATTAGAGCAACACCAGCACTTTCATACTGGTGAACATCCTTACCGTTGTGACCATTGTGGTGACAGCTTTGCACAAGTGGTCACCCTAAAGAGACAATTTATAGGCAATTGACTGTTTTTCATGGGCGTAGGTCTAGTAATCTACATGCAGAATTAAAAATCAATGATGTTGCTTTGGAACTCGCTTCTTTTCAATCTCGTCCTACTGAATTTGCACAACCTAGTAAAGCTGTTTTACGAGAGTGTATTCAGTATTCATTGTATCATCCACCACATGAGCTGTTGCACATGTGGTCTTTTGTCTTAGTGAATATTATCTGGTTTTCACATGCAGGCTTGAGCCCCGGGAATCACAAACATGGTGTACCTTCTGCACAGAACTTATCAGGTTGGTGTCTACAGTTTTTCTCCATATATGTTTTCGTGAAGGTTGTCTTTTGACAATCAGCGTGAAGGATACGGAAGCTTCAGTTTGCAGAACTCTGCTGAGTGACAATATTTGCCTTCGATATCCTGGAAAGTTGTGTTCTTTGAAATATCAACTTTTGACCGAACTGTCACCCCTGTGAGTTCTGTGCATTGATGTAAAAACTTCACAGGGTTTGATGCCTCCTCAGGCTGTTAGCCTTTAGCTTTAGCCCTCTCTTAAACACTGTCTGAGAGGCAAATAAAGCAAAAGAAATGCCGTTGTCCTATGTGCTAAGTGCGACTAATTACCATTCATATAGCTATTAAGCGCACCTGGGTAGATTTTGGACAGTGTCTTGTGTCGGGACTTTGCCCCACATCTTCCCCTGTGGTTTACGTTCCTGTGGTGCACCCTCCCAAGGCCTGTATCAAGGAGGGGAGCGCCATGTGATCCTCCCTAGTTATCTTAACTAGCAAAAGAGGGTGTCTGCGTCGCACAAACATGACCACCAGAGATTGCGTGACTGCTGCGCATGCATGGGAGAGCACTCTCTCTTGTGCTAGGCAATTTGTCGCAAATGTTCATTTCGACACGGCGCTCCACTCTCCACTAGTGCAGGGATGCCTTGTGGTGGGAACATTCTCCCGCCAGCTTGTTCAGTCTTGTTTCAGAGTTTCCCCTTTGCCTTGGCATTAGCAAACGTTTGCTTGTAACTGTGCTGCTCAGTTGGACATCCTTGATTCCTTAGTGTATCTTGCTAGCTGGCATTGTTGTAGCAAGAAATGCCTGTTTATTTCAGCTACAGTGTCGTTCCTTTGTTCCCTTTGAGCAAGGCCTGCCGTTTTCAGCGTGCTCTAAGTAGTGTACGCGATTGCAGAATGGGATCTGGCAGTCTTGAACTCTGTCAGGTGCGGTTAAGTGGGGAGCAGGTAGTATCTCCCCTTACTAAAAACCCCATACATGATGCCAATAATGCCAGTGCAAGGGCCATTGGCAGGGACTGGCATTGGTGATGTTTCTTGCAGGCTAAATCTTTTCTTCAACTGCGTGCAGAATTCACTACAGGGACATCTTGTTTCAGTCCTGAATTGTCTTTAAGGGCAGTCTGTTAAATAAAACTTTTGATAAACATCTACACCTTTTGATGTGGGTGTCTTCCACATCTATCATTTATCCCTAACTCCTAATGAACTGTGGATTGTAGGTGCTTGCATTTTGTTGAAAGTACTTTGTCTTAAAATGCAGGTTCCGTCTTTACAGAGAGTGGACGTGGCGCACCTGCCGTGCAAGATTCAACCAGTCAAAGCCGTAGAGTGAGCCACTGCACGGAATCTACTCCCTCTGGCAGGGGTAACCACCGTGATAAGCCCGCAAAAAAGAAGCTTGACGAGTTCACCCACTCTAGCAAGGGATTCAAAAAGAGGTCCAAGCTGGTGGCGCATCTCCGAGAGCATACCGTCGACCGCCCATATCATTGTGACCATTGTGGAAAAAGCTTTGCGCGCAAGTTCACCCTAAAGCAACACCAGCGCATTCACACAGGCGAGCGCCCTTACTGTTGTGACCAATGTAGATGCAGCTTTACACAAAAAGGCACTTTAAACGCGCACCAGCGCACTCACACAGGTGACCGCCCCTACAAATGTGACGCTTGTGGGAACAGCTTTGCGAACAAGGCCCATCTTGAGTCACACCAGCACACTCACACAGGCGAACGTCCCTACCGATGTGACCACTGTGGTAGCAGCTTTGCACAACGCACCAACTTAATTAAACACCAGCGCACTCACACAGGCGAACGTCCTTACCGATGCGACCACTGTGGTTGCAGCTTTGCAGTGAAGTACAACCTGGTGGCGCACATCCGTACCCACACGGGTGAAAAGCCATTTCACTGCCAGCTGTGCCCCATGGCTTTTGCGGTACGTTCAGCCCTTGTGACTCACGTTAGATCCCATAAGGGCATAAAGCCCTACCAGTGTGAGTTGTGCCAAAAGAGATTCAGTCATAGGAAAAACTTGAACTACCACAAGAAGGCTCTTCACAAAAAATAGCAGTGGTTCGTGATGCCCCTGGTATAAGTGTTTTGCTGTCATTTTGTATGCTAGCTAACAAGATTCTAGCTGAGTAACCTATGAAAGGTGTTGGTAGCTAATGTCATTATTGTAAGTTGTAAGTTTTGTTCACTCTCAGTTTTCAGAAAACATTTGTTCCCTTGGGCAACACACAGACAGTCACTCAGTCTTTCCTGAACACGGAGAGTGAGCCTCCTATGCTCGTAAACCTGCGTGAGTGGAAATAAAATCATGGTAATACGTGGATGGCATCACTTCTTGTTGGAGAAAGACTTTCAAAAATATCGCTGGTGCCAGTTGTCGGCCTGTCTCGGTGAAGAAATTTCGTGGAGTAAAAGTGCACAAAATTCCATTTAATTTTTAGGCTGAGAGGGCTGATTTTTTTTGAAATCAATATAAATTCACTCATGTATGTCACAACCTATAAATATTTGTATGACAACGAAGGAAAACTTGATCTTGTGTGAATCTTCGTGTGTTTATCCATCAGTGTTAGTAGCAGAAATGAGTGAGGACGAGTAGGTGTCCAACCTCAAAATGATGTCTTTTGCGTTAGTTTGGTGGTGTGAAAAGTTATTTTATTTTGAAACGAGAACTTGTAAAAGAGTTCTCTAATATCTGCTTTACCATTTCTCAGAGCACTGTCGATGCTGAATATAAATGGCATATTTGTGGATTATTTTGTCCGCACCATTTTTAATCTTTTTGGCTGTCAGAATATCAGGTGTTTGTGAACATTTCAAATTGCGCTAGCTTCCTTCTTGTGTTGGTGTTACTTGAAGAAGCCTTTTTTATTTGCGTAAGGTGTTCTTGATAACAAGCTGCAAAGGTCGTGGCTGCTGAAACAAAAAATACTGCGATTAGAGCCTATGAAAAACATTGTAATCTTGTAGTGTATTGCAAAGGTGCTAATTGGGGTCAGTTGTATGAAATTGCTCAGTGCACATTAGTATTTTATCGCAGTTTCCATTGCAGAATGTTCGAATACATTCTGGCTCTTTGTAAAATCTCATCTGCTTGGCATATTGTGCGTTGAAATTCAAAAGCAGTGCAGTTCTTCAAAAAGCTGCTTTTCTCTTTTTTTTTTAATCTTATACTTTGAGCATCCTTAGACATCATTGTGCCTTGCATCCAGCAAAGAATTGCTATCATCACTCTTCAGCACTGAGTGCTGTTCCCCACAGCAAAGCTATTTTTTCTGGTAGCATTGCATTACCAGAGGCAAAACAACTTTTGTTTGTTTGTTTGTTTGTTTTTTGCTTTGGAGAAGAGTTTAAACTTCTCATTTTCTCATCCGCTTTGTTTAGCACATTGACATGCCGTTGCATGCATTCATTCTAATAAAGATTGATGAGCAACCTTTTAGGTGAGTTCAAAACGAACAACCCCCGTTCTTCTCTGTTGCACATTGTGCAGTCTTGCCCATGCAGGACACCACTTTCATATGAAGTAATTGTGAAAGTTCATTTAGCAAAAACTAGTGCCTGGTAGCGTAGGTTCAAAGGCTGTCATGTTCAAGGGTTGTGCTGAGTTTGTTCACTTTTATATGTTATATGTGTTCAGAAAGATCGGACAGCCTTCTCTGGACACCAGTTTCAAATTCAACCCCATCAAATGCATTGCAATTCTGCAATAAAAATAAATCATTTCTGTCCGTCACTGAGGAAACTACCGCGTGTGATAAGCAATGTGATTTTAAAAGTCAATGTCAAATGTTTGAAGATATACGATACGTAATAGGTTGTAAATCTGCCTAGTATCCTGGACTGCTTTAAATTTGGCATTGAGAAAAACATTTCCGCCAATAAAAGAATAATTCAGATTTGGGGTTGTAAGAAACTTTTTGCTTAAAAAATAATTCAGTGTTCTCAAATTTCTGTGCTTTGGCATATAGGAGTAGAGCTTTCTAATCAAAGAATGTTTGTTTACCTTGTGTATTCAAAGAATGATCACTAAGTACGTCGCAGTTAGAAAACCACAGCCGCTGTGGCTTTGTGGTTAGAGCGCTCGGCTGCTGACCCGAAAAGCGCGGGTTGAATCCCGGCCACGGTGGTCGAATTTCGATGGAGGTGAAATTCTAGAGGCCTGTGTACTGTGCAGTGTCATTGTACACGGTGACAGGTATTCAAAATTTTCTGAGCCGTTTACTGCGGCGTCCCTCAAAGCCTGAGCCACTTTGGGACGTGAAACCCCTGTAAACTAAACCAAACGAGTTATAGAGCCAACTCTCTAGACATAATGCCCTCTCTTTGAGTGCATAACAACAAATAGGTGCTTCTGAGTTATACTGGCTCGCGATTTTATGGTAAGAGAAAGGGCGTGTAACCAGCATCGTTAAGGTCATTAAGGCCTGTAAGCAGTGCTGTTAAGGTTCTCACTTCCAGGGAATCCATTTGTTGTGTTAAACTTGCATAGATAAAGGAGGAATCACTTCTGACTCAACACAATTCAAGAGTGACTTTTTTCAGCATACACACCACAACTTGGAAATGGTTCATCACCATATGATGTTAACTGAGTGCTCACACGCGTATCGCCACGTCCCTTACACAGCAGAACCACAGGAGAGTGATCTTGCTGTCAGGCTTGAACCACCACGGTAGTTGCATGTGATATATACTGCGGTATAGAGAGAGAGAGAGAGAAAGGACGGAAAGGCAGGGAGGTTAACTAGGCGATGCCCAGTACGCTACCCTACACTTAGGGAGGGGAACAAAGGGGAAAAAAGGAAAAAGAGCAGCAATGAAATGAGTTTTCTAAGTGTCCAGCGACCACTATGTCATGGGGACAGAGGGCGCGCACTGAAAACTTTAAGATTATAGATGGGAATACAACCCCCAGTCCCTTAAAAATCTCGGGAGCGCTTTCACCGCTTTCTTTTGTGAGGAAGGTTGTGTCCAAGGCCCCAGAACGTTGGACTCTGTTAAAGGACGTGAGTCCAAGCGGTGCAGAGTAGCAATTAGGAAACTGCGCTCTCGCTCAAAACGAGGGCAGTCACAGAGGAGGTGTCCGATCGTTTCATCACAACCGCACTGGTCACACGCTGGAGAGTCTGCCTTTGCGATGAGATGGGAATACGCGTTTGTGAACGCCACTCCCAGCCACAGGCGGCACAACAGCGTAGTATCAACGCGGGGGAGGCCGAATGGTATATGATGTTGAAGCAAGAGGTTGAAGTGGTGCGAGCGAGGTGTCCAACCTCCAGGGGCAGACCACGACGTTACAGTCAGGTTTCGGGCGAGCAGTTGAAGGTGTTGCTGCGTCAGCTCTTGTCAGTGGTATGCGGACAGTGTTGGTTGTATCGTGAGCCGATCGAGCAGCATCGTCAGCTAAGGTGTTACCTACAATGCCAATAGTGCACAATGCTGGCACCCTAGTTTCGTCAGCAGGTGTGCAACAGCATGTTGTGGGACAGGTTTGACCATTGGTGCAAAGTTAAAAGGCAGATGGGACATGAGTGCAGGCACAGTTTTGGAGTGGATGTGCATTGTTGTATGTTAACGTGACAGCAGTGGGACGAGGTACAGTTGTGCCTCACAGTTCGTTGCTTGGCTGCATGTGCAAAAGCTGGCATTGCTCTGTCTAGTACACTTCTGTGCAGTTCAGAGCTGTATTGTTGCTGTGAATCATGGAACTGCTGGCTTGGAGTGGAAGGCTTTCTGTTGGTGTATCATGGCAGTGCTGACAGACACAGGAAAGATAGTCGTTTTTTTTTTATATTGCGGATGTGATAAAGGCACAATATCTGAGCAGGTACAATCAATCAAAAAATCACTCAAGCAATAAATGTTGGGAAAACAGTACAAAGGCATTGTCTTCGTGTTATTTATAATCTGAGCCGGTCATGTGGACACTGTGAGGCTTGGACCTCCTGCGCAGTTCTGTTGGTGTACCTTGCCACATATCACTTGTGATCAGGATAAGATGGCCGGCCACCCATTTCAAAGAATCCCAGCGTGAATGCCTGCAGTTTTTGATTTATCCATAATGTGATACGTGCTTAACGCTTACGCCCGCACCACTTGTCTCGTTGCCTAGACATGTAGATTTCATGTAGATGTAGATGTCTACATGTACAGTCTTTGTCAAAAGTTTAGAGCCCAGAGGGTTTGCTTCTAAGCCTCGCAGTGGGTCTCCTGTAACATTCATGGTAGTCCTACCCATTGGAGGAGGCAGAACCAGAAATCTCCTTACCTTCAGCAAATTTCGAGTGCTGGAGATGCATTACGAACCAGACAGCGTGCTTCAGAAGCAAACCCCCTGGGCTCCAAACTTTTGACAAAGGCTGTACATTACATGTACATGTCTACATGTAGATGTAGACATAGCCTAGACATGTAGATTCAGTTTCTGAGCTTGGCTGTTACCTGTAGAGATGCCAACTGCATCTCATCTGGCTTCCAGTGGTCACCGAACTTCTGTTAGACATCCTCTGGACATGGATGGGACATCCAGGGGAGTTTCAGTGTCCATTAGATTGTTATGGGTCATATCTTTTATTTTTTTATAAGCAGTCTCACCATTTGACTCCAACATGTGTTCCTTTCAATTAAGTCCGCTTTGTTCTTCCAGCACACCAAAGCTGCTCATTGGGTGCTGTTTGCTGCAGGAATTTCAATTTCTCTTTCGTTTTGCATGACCAACCGCTGCGGTGGTCTAGTCATTAGGGCATCTGCCTCGCATACGAGAGGTGCAGGGTTCGATTGTCAGTGCTGGCAGGTACCCACTCATGATAAAAAGGGTACAAGGTTTCCCCTGCCTGGTGTTCGGCTTCTTTAGGGTGAAAATCTTGGGAAATGGGTCTTTGACCCCACCTTGAGTGGAAGAAGGAACTTTGTGCCATGGTACTCTTTGGCCACAGTTGCCCTCGAGCCATAAAAATTATCAAAATTTGGCATGACCACATCGCAAGCTGTATTGTGACGTTTTGTAGTGAGGGCAGTCCAGCGGTCAGGAAGACACGAACCAGTCTTGGAAATGAAGCTCTTTATTTGGGCTGACTTGTGCCCGCAGAATAACTGAATCACTCGGCGGCGGCGTAAGCAACAAACGTGCTCATCGGTCGTCGAACTATGAATGCCCGCTGCTCGCGGCATCGTTCAATTTAAAGCCGGCAGGGAAACTTCGAGATAACAGGTCGAGATCATCTAGAGTAGTCTAGAAACACGTAGATGCAACTGATCATGGCTGTGAACAATCGAGATTAGTCCGGTCCCTTCTCGCGTCACGAACAAAAATGATAACACCCCTTTTCTATACGATTTCAGCAGCGCGAACACGGTTAGGAAAAAACAGACAGAAAGGGGGACAGGACAGAGCGCTGACTGTTTCTGTCTGTTTTTTCCTAACTGTGTTCGCGCTGCTGAAATCGTATGGATTCCCACCAACTAGCCCACCAGATTGTGTTATTCAACCCCTTTTCTGCGGCCTTGCGCAAACGAACGGACGCTATAATGATACGTGGCATTACCCCCCTCCCAAAGAAGCATCGTCTCGATGCTTTAAAATGAAAATAAACACGGAGAATGCTAACTTCGAGTCCTTTAGCGTTCATAATAAGGTTTAAAGGCAGCGGTAAAAGCTTCAAGTCTGGCCGTGTCGTCGTCGTCATCGGTGTTGTCGTAGTTTTCGTCGCCGTAGTTAGTTGTCGTCATCGTCGTAGGGGTCGTCATGTCGTGTCGTCACCGTGTCGTCGTCAGTGTTGTCGTAGTTTTCGTCGTCGTAGGAGTCGTCGTCGTTGTAGGGGTCGTCGTCGTCGTAGGGGTCGTCATCGTAGGGGTCGTCGTAGTTGAGGCATAGTCTTGTGATGAAGCTCCACCTACATTCATGTCCACTGCACAGATTTCCTCCACAACAAAAAAAATTGTCAGTTGCTAAAACTTTCCTTGTTACCTAAACAAAAAACTACTCGCAAAAAAATTATAAGATCTAGAATTTCGATACGTGGCTGATTTCGTTTGTTATTGCGATTGGCCAACACAGCAATACAGTATGCTGTGAACCGTGGCTTAGTGCTATTAACTGCTGCTTTTTTTTTAAGTTGTATCCCTCTACAGCCTACAGCAAAACTGAATGCATGATGCAGCCAGATTTTCTTTTTGCTTTGATGTTAACCAATATTGTTTCGTGATCACTATTGTTCTAGGCTTTATGAAAAAAAACTATACGAATAGTAGCTCATACAGTTGGCATATTCATGGCGGTCATATCCATGGTATGCCGATCAAAGAGCATTTGCTTTGGTTATTCATTCACCTTTATTGATACTGCTAGTTGCAAGGATGTTACGGGGAGGGTTGTAACGACGAACGCAATATGCACCTCAGAAAGTGTGCATAACCATAAACAATATATAGCTGAAATATATAGCCAAAATATATAGCTGAAATGCCAAACTTGTCGCAACTCAGTTGCATTGACAAATACCGCTAGCCAGAACACGTACAGCGCAAACCCATTACACACTGAATGCTAACAACAACGGGCAGTGTAATGAAAATAATGCAATACCAGTATCATCACACAGACACTTTTCCATCAAGTGTGAAATAAAAAAAACAGTCAACTTTCAAAATGGTGCATGATGAATCATCCTGCACAGCCTCCCCTTCCTTCTTATTTTTTGGCTCATGCAGAACTACGCCTCTTGATGAAGCAATGAAAAACATCACTTTCCAGGCAGAACAACAGAAACAAGAGAAAAGCGAACTGAATAGGGTGAGTTTACGGACTAGGACAATAGGAACAAACCACATATAGTCGCCGTACGTCAAGGCGCCTTCACTGCGCTTGTGATGTGCATAGGAGTTAGTGCACTGAATTCGAATGCAGTGGGGGGAAGAATTTAAGCAGTCATGGTTGACTGAGAACTTACGCTAATGAAAAATTCGTGTATGTTTTTCATATTATTGTTTTTTAGAAACCACAGTGAAGCTGAGCAGATCACTGCACCTATGGAAAATGCTTTTTTTTTTCCAGTTTTAGTGTCGCTGTATATCAATTCTTCTCTACAGCCTTGCTCTATATGAATTTGTCGCGAAAATCTTCTTTATTTTTTCAGTTTTTGTTGAAACTCACCTGATTAACGCGTTCATTGAAAGCAAACTATTTTTTTGCCCTTGAGGGATCACAACACCGTTAGGTTTAGTCGTACGTCCTGAGTGTTCTTTAAGTATCCTTCCGAATTGCTCCCTAATAACTGCACAGGATGAGTAAGACTTGTGTTGGGGCTAGTTGTTCTAACTTGCGAAAACGTTTCGGCAGGGTTGTTGTAAATTACTGGAATTTGTTTCTAAGACAAAAAAGCAGCACAGGAAGGAACAAACTTGAGAGGACAGAGCGCTAACTAACAACTCAGGTTTTTATTGCCAGACCACTTCTTTTTATGCATCAGCTACTCGTATCAACACAGTGAATGAAATTCCTCCCATCCTTCTCGTGGGATAGCACTGCCTCCCTCCCTCCCATACATGTGCCTCCATCTGCACTGCGTCCCTCACTCTACGCTGCACTGCGGATCCTCTTCCACTGTGGAGGTGTGGCGTGTGCGCATGTGGCTTCTCATGTTGGCCGCGTAACTACACCCTTTCCCGCAGTGGGGGCAGTGCAGCCTGTATTGGCGGTAATGCACCACCGTCTCGTGTCTCATGGCGGTGCTCCGTCGTGCGAACCACACCCCGCACTGTGAGCAGGCGTGGGGCCTCTGCCCCGTGTGTGTCAGCAGGTGTCTGTTGAGGTCTCCCGTCCGGGTGAACCCCTTTCCACAGTGAGGACACAGGTGCGATTTAGCCCCACCATCCACAGAGTGCTGCTCCTTGCGGTGAAGCGACAGAGTGGACGTTCGGTTGAAGCGCTGTCCGCAGTCCGCGCACTCATGCGGCTTCTCCCCAGAGTGGACCAGCAGGTGGCGGGTGAGATGATGCCGCTGTTTGAAGTCCTTCCCGCACTCCGGGCACATGAAGGGCCGCTCACCAGTGTGGATACGCTCATGTTTGGTGACATCGTTTCTGGTTGAGAAAAGAAAAAGGGAGGAGAGACGGCACACTTTGAGTACGCAAGCCTCACTGACAGCCCTGAGGAGAAAAACTAAGACGCCCACTGTATGCATTCGACACGACCAGTCCACTGATCTGGCTCTCACTGGCACTTGTTCATCCAGAAGGAGGGAGGAAAATATATGTATATATTTTTTTTCTTTTTCCTCTAACACCACTTCATCCTGTTGTAACTGAGCACTTCCATCTTTTAATGAATACTGAGCCACTACACACCCCCCATCCTATTAATCTTTCATCTAAAAATTGGAAAACACTTACTTTTTGAAGAAGTACGTGTACAGTACGTATACACATTAAAAGCACCCAAACGAGGCGAGGAGTCAAATCGTGTCTCACTTGTAATCACTGGAGTAGGTGCAGTGGGTGCAGCGGTGCCTTCCCTGTGGCCTCTGCGGGTGCTTGCGCCGCCTGTGTTTCTCCAAGTGGTCTTGGGTGGCAAAGAGCTCACCGCATGTGTCGCAGGAGAAGACCGATTGCGGTCTGGGTTCGTGGTTTTCTTCTTCTGAGGGCAGAAGAGCAGACAATTTACACAGAGCTCGTGAGCGACCAAATGCATGAGGTTCCAGCATCAATTTCGGAAATGCACATGACAGATGTGCACAGAAGAGTTATTATCGCTTTGCTTTCATCGCCTTGTGCAATTGCTTGTGCAGAGTACCATCTACGCACCACTGCACTGGCAAGGACAACTCCACGAATGCCGGTCCTTCTTATACGCTACTACGATATCTGGTGCTTGCTTCAAGGTTCGATTTTTCTGAAGGTGAGAAAACAACAGACGAAATAAGTGTTTATGCCAGTGACGGCCCTGAGGGTGAGCGAGGGTTGGCAACTACCAACCCGAAAACCTGCCGAACCTTATTAAACATTTTTCCTGTGCTTCCGAGAGACCCCGGAGAGGAGGGCGTTATTAGATAATGTAAGCCTTGTTAGGCACTATCATTGGCAGGCGATATTTACCAAGTGTTTCAGGAAAGCAAGACACTGATTAAAAAATAGGCTTTTCGAGGTAGCTGTATGGCTTTTCCGGCAGAGTAATGTGTGTGTTAACGGACACCAGAAAAGTGGTGAATTGCTTTAACTAGAAAGCTGGTGAACTAAATTGTAATAGTTAATTTTCTATTCCCGTGGCCTTCTTTGCCACGCCTTGACTGGCTCTGCAAAAGCTTAGCAAGCAGCGGTGACCGCCGCTGACACTCGAGTGCACTCTAAAGAATGGACATGACGGAAGCCTAGCAGACACGAAACCAGGAGCATAAGGGATTTTTAATTTGTGATGTTGCTCAATGAAAGATTAATTGGGTAACTATTTTAAAGATAATTGATGACAACGGGGATGAAAAACAACCACATGTCACTGGTAGGATCCGAACTGATGGCCTTCGAATCTCACATCCGGTGCTCTGCCAACTGTAGAAACTTAGTTATCTGTGATCAAAACCTACTGCTGGAACAGACCATCATGGTGGTGCTTGGCTGCTGAACTGAAAGACAAGGGTTCTATACCAGCCATGGCGGTCGCATTTTGACCAAGGCGAAATGCTAGAGGCCTGTGTACTGTGTGATGTCAGTGCACATTCAAGACCTCCAGGTGGTTGAAATTATCCGGAGCCCTCCACTACTACGTGCCTCATAGCCTGAGTCACTTTTGGATAGCAGAAAGTTGGGCAAGTTGGTTGATATGCATTCTGAAAAAATTGCGCAGAAAATACTGGTGATAAGAAGCAGCAGTGTAAACCGCTCTTTGAAAAAACAAAACAATTCTGTTTAGGCATAGGGACCAACTTGTGCGGGAACTCATGGAAGCATGTCATATGCGTATCAGCGGAGATACATGCGTCAGCCAGACTTCTGTCCGCTTCTTTGATAGGGAATTCCGCTTTTTGGAAAAATCACTCGGGTACACAGGGGGTGACATGTGATGTTCTTGATGTCAGATTGGCGTGGTTCGTTTTTTTTTTCCTGTTTATAAGTACATGTGTTTCTGAATAAATCTTCAGTTGTGAGTTAGCGCTCGTCCTCGTTTTTTCTGCGCAATTTTTTCACTTTTGGATGTTAAATTAAGCCCATTAACTCTGAACCTAATATTTAAAACAGCGGTCCAAATTTAAATCTCAGTGTCATCGCGCCTTTCCCTCTTCTCTCACCATTACTTGCACTTTCGAAGGTCGGCACTCCTCGCACCAGAATTCCCCAGGGGGTGGAGCTTCCTGACTGCTGACTGGCGTGGCCATGGTAGCTCCCTTACATTTGAAAGAATCTAACCAAATGCCACCTCCGAACAGAATTCGGCAGGTGCAAATGCAACGGAGGTGTCTGTGAGCATAAAAAGGTAGCCAAAAAGGAGTCGCCATTTTTTGTGCACTATTGTATACATCTCTGCTGCATATAGAAGAGCCTTATTTGGCTCAGGTGTTCACGTTATATATGTTAAAGGAGTATAGACACCTAATTGTCGTGGCATGTTTTTTGTTTACAATGATGCAGAAGATGTTACTACGCATGAATCACCATGTAGTATTCACCTACGACCGCTAAATAATTTGTAAGTAATTTTTGTGTCTTGGCTGTTTCGATATCGGTTTCAACAGCAAGTGATAGTTGTGACGTCAAAGAGTGGATTTATTTCATGTGAGGCATGGCAAAACATCAATATTATCGCTGTTTCATTGTTTTAATTCACTACAATGCTGAAGGCAGTTTTCTTCAAGAGACAAAATGACAACAAATGGGGAAGCAGCGACTATATGCAGTTTTTTCATACCTCACATGACATACAACCAAGAATACGAGGTTGTAATCCATGCATAATAATGCTTTGCGAATCATTTTGCAAACAGTAAAGCACCCACTCAAAAGTCAGGTGTCTCTACTGCTTTAGGAAATGAGGTGTTTCTGCTAGTTTATGTACTCTTCTTAGAAGGTGTTTCAGAACTTCTTTAATGATCAATTTTGCCATTAATTTGGACATGGTGTAATTAAGACAGGTATGTGCCGGGTGAATAATCATACCGAGAATTTCCGAACTCCTGGTGTACCGACTTGCACAGTCGCAAAAGGGACCTGTATCACTTGCATGCCCACACAACTTTTGTAAAACAGTGCGCACATTTTTAGAGTAGTCCACTCGTACAAAGGTGAACACTCAGTCGAGAGACCCCTGTTCAGTGGGCATGTATTTGTGCGTGCACGTATGTGAGTGCATATGCGTGGTTGTCTGACGTCTTCAGGAGCACCAGATGTGAAAATTTGAAAATCTAAGAGAAGCACCCGTCACAAACCGAGAAATCACGGAAAGCTACAGACTCAATAGAAGGAAGCTACCACCCCTAGACAAATCGCTCTCACTAAAGGAAGCAATGGCCTGGAGAAAGACACAATAGAACACCTACTTTATGCCAGAAATCTTTGGTATATACAATCAGCACAAGGTAGCCGACACGGTATGTAAGTACTGTGGAGCTAAAGGCACTCTGGCACATGTAACTATAGAATGTGCCAGCTCCCCAGGGGCCTCGGAGTTCAATCATGAAACAGCCTGGGACAATTTGCTGCAAAGCTAGGATCCTGCTATGCAGAAAAAACTCATAAGCCTGGCAGCCAAGTCTTTGACTAACCAACGGCATCGTCTCCGGCCCGGTAGACCAACCCCCGGGCCCTCGGCTTAGCCTGAGGTCCACGGGGGATCAAGCTACCACCCTTGGGGTAAATAAAGTTGATTGACTGAATGACTGACTGACTATGAAAATCTCAGGAATGTTTTAGTTACTACCTTGCCTGGGATTATCACATGGAGTTGTACACTACACCCAATCTTCCGGCTTAATCCACTAATCCCCACTAATCCACAATAATGTTCCCCTAATCTCCAATACTCGCCTTAATCCATTTTATGCAAGGGCGGGGACCTACTTGCAAAATTTTTTAGCCCTTTGTAATATCTGGGGTAGGCCAACTTGCAAATGCTATCACATTTTCTTTTCTAAGAATGTGGGTAAGAAGGCCTGAAGTTTATTTTAGACTACCATTATAGCTGTATTGGTAGACCATACGCGGCATGTATACAGGGGCAGTCCATGCATGGCTTCGCTAGTAAGCACCTTTGATCGAGGCAAAATGCAAAGACGCATGCATGTTCTGTGCGATATCTCACCACATGTTAAAAAACCTATAGATAGCTAGGTAGGTCGTCTAAATTAATCCAGTGCCCTCCACAACAGTGCCTCGCAGATGTGTAGCGTTGAAACAATAAACCCAGCATGACGTACGCGCCAAAATGTATTTATTGTCATTTGCATATGAAAAGCAGCTTGCACGACAAGCCTATCGACCGTCCAATCTGAAGAGCTGTTTCCTCGATTGCAACAAAATATTGGTTCAACATGTTTTCCAATACCCGCCATGGCGGCTCAGAGGTTAAGGAGCTCGTCGACCGCGCCGGAGTACTCGGGTTCGAACCCGACCGCGGCGGCCGCGTTTCAATGGAGGCAAAATGCAAAAAGTGTGCTATGCGATGTCAGTGCACGTTAAGATCCCCTGGTGGTCGAAAGTATTCCGGAGACCTCCACTACGGTACTTCTTTCTCTGTTTCTCTTTTCCCCTACCACCTTCCTGTCTTCCCTTACGGCACGGTTCAGGTGTCCACCGAGATGTGAGACAAATATTGCGCCATTTCCTTTCCTCAAAAACCTATTTTCAGTTTGCCAATTTTCCAACATTGACAGAGACGCAAACTTTTCTTTCTGCATATGAAGCAAGAAAGCGGTGTTAAAAAGAAATGAAAGAATTATCTCAGTACTTCACAGTATGTGGCAGTTATTTGCATACTCACGGGAGTGTCACTTTTTTGGAGGTTTAGCAAGAGCCGCTATCGGTTTTATAAATTCAGGAAGCGATCGTTTCCGTTCTTCGAAATTTTCGGCAATTCTTTAACTCTTTGTATCTCCTTTTATACTAGCACTCAGCGATATCTCTTTTGGTACACCGTTGGATGTGGAGTTCATCCCGGCCCAGAAAAGTTTTCATTGAAAGTTTCAAATATGCACTTTTCTAATAATAATAATAAACTGCGTCATTTTGATAGCCATGAAATGCATTAATCCCGGAAAACTGCTGAAGCAAGACGTATTTTCAAAGAAGCAGCTCAGAAGGAAGGCAGCGAAAAGGAGTTCACTCACCCTGTTTCACCGTCAGCTCGTAGTTCTCTTTGATGTTCGCGCAATGCGTTTTCGTGTTTTCCGAAAGGCCCTTCCATTCTCGGTCCGTTAAATGGTGGTGAATTTCTGCAAAGTCGTGTTCGCTCGCCATCTCAATCAACGCACGAAAGTCGCAGCAAAGATCTCTCTCAACTTGCGTGGGTCAACTGACGCTCGAAAAGGCTGTCGTCTGCTTGAGCGCTTAGCGGTTTATGCAAAGAAAATACAGCTTAAGCACGCAGAATCAGTTTAGCTTTGCTATCACGCACTAGCAATTTCTTTTTAAAGGTTCTGTGATAAATATTGCGTACACTCCTACTGTATTATGAACACGTGATTACAAATGGTCATAAACCTAGTGCAGTGTTGACTAGGTCCGAGTACTCATCTGGCCACATTGCCACTCGGTCACCAACAAAAAATAAAAATAAATTAATAATGGGGGAAGTATAGGCTAGGTGGCGAAAGCTACCGCCCGGTACCAAGGGTAAAGCCATTATCATCCATCCAACGAACATAATGTGATCATCCACGATTGATCAGTTTATTTTGGTTTATATTACGGAGGTGGGTTGAATGTGGGAAGCCCATTTGGTTGCGTTGTTGTGCGGTAGTATGTTGAGTCGCTGGAATCGCGCGAATATAGTGGTAAGGCTTCGCAGGTCTCGGTCTTATTTTCACGGCATGAAACATAGCGCGAGCACCAACCGCGCCATGGCGATTTGTGTCAACAGCGCGCGCATTTTTTATCAAAGGCGAGGTGGGCCTCTTCAGAATCGGGGCACATATTTTTACGTTGACCAATGCAGCGCTGTCAGCCTGACGCATACGGTCCGACGTGAGTGCAAGATCTTTTTCCTCAATTCCGTGCCACAGCTTTGCATAGCGACTCTCGGGGTATTAAAGAATCAAGATTATGTCAGTGGGTTGAGCTCTTTTGTACATGTGAAAATTGTTCTTTTGACTCCACTGTTGATGAACTATTCAGCTTATAGCAATAACGTTTAGTGCAGCTCCGAAAGGTACTATAGCTTCATGTGTGCAAGTTCTGTATTTCTGGTGAATTGCTCTTCAGAAGGTCTCAGGAGCAATTCAGCAGTTCTGTGTGGTCAAGTGGTAACAGGTCTGAATTACCAACCTCAGTTGCGAATTGTGCAGAGGCGTGTTTCCGTCTTTTGACTGGAGCAGTATGAACTGCAGCCTTTTTTTGTTTGTTTGTTCGCACTTTCCAAGCTGAAAAATAAAGCTTGGTGCAAATTGCCAGATGCATTTCTCTAAGCTAACCACTGCCTTTGGCATCTAGTGAAAGGGAGTTGCTTGCAGTTTCCCTGCTGTGGATATATTCTTTAAATATAGTTTTACGACTTTCTTAACAGTGTGGACATATTTTCACTCCCTGAATGCAAGCCAATGAGATGTGTTGACACATGATGGAGATCATATAGGCAGCTGCAAGTCTCGATATCAACTAATGCTTTATTCTTTGTTCACGGGTTTTCCATTCCTTCACCTGGACTGGTTTCCTGTTAATCTCTTTACACTCTCCTACGCCTTCTCTGTAACGGTTAAGTGGATGAAAGAGGGATCCATCAATTAGCACAATGGTAGAACCAGAGTGCTGGCTCATCAGCTTGGCGCATTAGAAATGTGTGTGTTTAGGAACTTGGTTTATGAAGAAGCACACACTACACAAATAAGTGATTCATCGATGCTGATCCCATCCAGACTTTATGCTGATTGTTTACTCCTTATCTCACAAATGTGTTATTTTTATTTGTTGTTACTCTTGTGCTTAATCTTATTCTTTGCTCCTGGCCTGTGTCATGAAGGTAAGGTGAATGCAATTCAAATATTAAACAGCCAGTTCACTGAATGTGATGGGGGCATTGATGAACTGTGTGTCCTTGTAACATATTTTAATGTTACTGTGTATTCATCACTGGCCCAACTATGCCCTCTTCAGAGCAATGGCCTCCCCCATATCCCTCCAATTAACCCTGTTCTGAGCCACCTGTAGCGTCCTTATCCCTGTAAGCTCCCCACTATATTCTGTGTTTACGTGACTGTTAGTGGACTCTTGTATGTCTGTATTCGCCTGTAATCCATTCTGTTGGCTAAGGAACTGTCGGTTAATGTCACTGCATGATAGACTGCAATTAGAGCTCACTCTTCCAATAGTAAACAGATGTGGCTGCTCATGCTTTGCTATACCATGCTGCGAGTCAATGGAGTAAGTATGGATCTTAAACATGGGTGCAAAGAAATATCAACAGGGAAATATGCATGCAGTCATGAGTAAGTGAAATACCACGAGTCTTTTCAAGCTTTTGCCTTAGACCTAAGCCATCTTTTGTGCTCCAAATTTAAATTGTGCCTTTATCTCATTGATTCAAAGCTGGTTTTAAAAATCATATTCTAAATAGGAGATAACTGGGATCGTTTTTAATGTAAGATGTTCTTTTTTGTTTGCTTCTTTTGTTTCCGTGTACTCCATGTGTTTTCAGTATTAGAGTTCCACTGCTTTCTCTGTCAATGTATATGGCACCCTTCAGTTCGAGCTGAAATTCTTCTCCATCCTACTTTACTGTGTGCACATTGTTCTTGTGTTTTCCAATACCAACTTGAATTTAGTCTTAGCAAGATGAAGAGTAGACGTTCTTCTAAGCTGGTTCTCTCTACCATCCATTGTTTTACCCATTCCTCCCTGTTCTTTGCACTGCTTTTCCTCTTTTCAGTCATGCAGAACCCAGTATCCCAATGATAAACATTTGGGAGCAATCCTTAGGGATGTGCCACTGCTCCTGTAGTGTGCAGGCAAGTTGCGAGACCACGGTCCTAAGCATAAACGGGTTGGATCCATCCATGCAATGCTGTAAACCGAGCTTAATATGCACTATGTGCATTTCTTTCTGTTTCTCTATGTCCGCTCTTCACCACTGTCATCCTTTCCTCCTTTTGGTGTAGTTCAGGTGTCCACCCAGTGTGAGGCAGTTTACGTTACCTTTACACTCGTCATAGCTTTCTCCTCACTACAAAAATGACTACAGTTAATTAAAAATGTCTGCACTGAGCTGAGGAGCCTCCACCACTCTCTTATCTTTGTTTTTTTGTTTATCTCTATGTTCCTGATGTGATTCCTGCAATGTTGTGATCAGTCAAAAACACTAGCGTTCTGTTGGCTAGTGAAGCGCTAAGTTGTGAGCTTTGCAGTTTACATTAGTGTCTAAAAGAAGTTCATTTCTTTGGCATTCAGCTTTGGGCTCTGCTTGCTGCTTTAAATTCCTTGTCCTCTGAACGTATTAATTAGTTTCGTCAGCTTACATTGTTCTGTGTATGACATGTGTGCTGCCTTCAAGGCCTTCAGTTGGTGTCTGAAGTGGTTTCTTAAATATTTCCCTGGCCATGGTGAAACGAGGTGGGAAACAGAGGCATCTGTGTAAAGCGGTGTGTGGAATGCAGTAAACATACTCGACCACTGATCCACGACACAGTGCTATCATCTATATCCAATTGTCAGATAAAGTTTAGAGATGGCCCCCAACAAGCACTACAGTACTTTATTGGCACTGCGTGGCTCAAAGCAAGTTCTAAGCTCATTAGGCTTCTCTTACATCCTGCTTGGCTGTGATTCATCTTCCAGCTCTTCGGGCATTAGCCACAGCTTGGCCCTTATACCTTTCGTATGGAGCTTGCTAGTTTTGTTAGAAAATAATAACAATTTTTTATTTTCATTTTAGTCTGCTTTCGAAACAATTGCAGATCTAGAGCAAGTGAAATTTTTGTTGTTTGTGAAAAATCTTGAAACATTCAACTGTGTGAAGTGCAAAGTGGCACTTGTCGTACTCTCGAAAGCTTTCGCTGTTTTAATGCCGTAGCGTTGAGAGCCCCAGGTTGCAGAATAGATGGCGTTGTTTACCGTGAGGTAGAAATACACAAAAAAATCCTCGGAGAAGCAACCTAGGTGACATGTGGCCCACTTTTACTCCGTTTCGTGCATAGCAGGCAATGCCGCGGAAGTAGTGTGTCCGTGAAACCTTATTACTCCACCACTTATCTTTTGTTCTTCTCGAAGCCTCTGTCAGTGTTTGAGCGGAAACAAAGAGCGGTATAAAACGAAGTTGTAGCACCGAGAATTGTGGCAAAAGGTGTGAGGCGCTTAGTGTTCGAACCCTCTGGCTATAAATTTCACCGAGTGTGGACTACTTTTTAGCCGCGGATGGAGTAAGAGAGATTCGCCCTATGAGCCACGTATCACAATGCCACATGTCATTTTTACTTCTTGAAGCCTCGATGAGTCGCAGGCCAAAAATGTGGCAAGAGGTAAAAGGAAGTGCAGGTGGTTGTCATTCACGATACTTTCGACATGTTGCACAAAATACGTCCTGGTCACTGTGGTTGTATGGTGAACGAAATTTTGGCCATGGTCTTATTTTGCGTGAACATTCGCACTAGCTTTGGCAGCATTGCCTGCTATGCATGAAACTGAGTATAGGCTACACCACCTTGTGATGTCATCGCAACCTGCCCTCGTGATTGTGAGAAAACTGCCCACTGTAGCAGTTAAATTAATGATTGGTTGCAAGAGGTTGCTCGGGAAGAGCAACCTGGGTCACTCAAGCCCCACCACTGGCAGCTCCTGCCTTCACATGGCAGTGGCGCATCGCTTAAACGCTGCACCACTGCTCGAGGAGTGGTATGAGGACTCCCAGAGATCTGTAACTATAAATTAGAGAATGACATCGGCATTAATCCATTAACGCTATTGTATTCTGCCTTTAAAGGCTTAGCGTAAGCGTCCCCCGCAGTTTATTTTTCTGGACTTTTGCACACTAAACCTCTGTGGTATGCTTTCTGCTATGCCAACATTTCGAGGTATTTGGCAATCAAATGGGCCTATTGAAAAGCCTCTAGATGCATTTGGGATGGAGCTAGTTGTGGTTTTTGGTGTTCTTGTGTTGGGGCAACATAACCACGGGAACAGTCTTTTCGATAAGATAAACTTACTACTTAGTGTAGCAGATTATTTTTCAGACTTTTGCCAGCTGATGTAAACTGCAAAATTCATCACAATAACAAATATTTTATTGCAAGCTTTCGGCTTTGCAAACGGGGCCTCAAGCTAATTCTGAAGCGCTGTGCTCAGATTCCTAATCATAATCCTTATCTTGCAGATTAAGTTGCCCTTATTGTTTTCAGTATCATATAAAAGTTAAGGGTATTTGCAATCTGCATCCCTCTTACTGCCAAAAAGCAGCGCATAGGTTTAGGTGCCCCTGAAGCTTAAAACTTCCTGTAATGCCATGGTCGGGTTCAAAAGAAGTGGTGAAAAAGGGATTTTCTTCCTGCTATATATTTTCAAAATTAGTGAGTAACTAGTTTCATGTGAAGTGAAAACTAATATAACAAAATTAGTAGCCAAGCATGTGGTGCCATTCTCATGCATATTTGCAGAAAATATTTTGAAGTGAAGATGGCAAATCAGAATTTTGAGAAGTGAATGGGTTAACGGAACATCGGTGATCTTGCCTTCTCATTACATTCCCTCCCAATGCCTGTTTCTTCTTGATTTCGACCAAAATACCATAACTCACCTTTGATTACTCACCAGCTCTGCTCTTTTCTGGTCTTTTAACCCTACACCTACCATTTTGCTTTCTGTAGCTCACTGATCTCCCCTCAACTAAACGTGCCCCTTCTTGTTAGCCTCCATGTTTCTTTGCCATAGGTGAGTACCTGTAATATACAGCACTTATATATACTTTTCTCATGAGGGATACGGGTAAACTGCTATTAATCACCTGAGAGTGCTTGCCAAGTGCACTCCACTCAATTCTTATTTTCCTAGTTATTTCACTCTTATGGTGTGGCACTGGAGTCACTGCTTGCTTTAGATAGGATTGTTCTCTTGAACATCAATTAACATCGATCTTGATAAAATCTACCTAATATCTTTCTGTTACAAACGTTATCCTTCCCTTATTAGTCACTCATTCAGTGTCCGTGCCGTAGATAAGGTTTCAGAGTAAAAATTGTATTGGTGTCATTTTTGCACGTAACATGTCATGGTCTAATCACATTGACAACACCTGTAGTCAAGCTCTTACAAAGCTAGATTATCTACGGTCAGCAATAACCAAAAGGCACAAAGATCACTGTTATGATCAAGACCATTCATCCTCTTGTCCACTTCTTTCCTAGAACTTGTTCTTGCTCTCTTCGAGTTGTCACATTTAATCATTAAAAACCTTACTTTGCATTACCAGTTCTTAGGCTATACTCTCAAATAATCATTATATATGCTTTGTGCCAGAATCATCAGTGAGAAGACATCATGATCTAAACTTTATACCATACTACACATGTACTATATACCATATAATGTGCAAATGTTGCACCCCATTTTGGACAAGATAACTAAGCAAAAATATGGTAATATGTTTTGCATTTCATGTATGGGCAGTACCTTAAAAATTCACATCAGAATTAAAATCATAAGTGCGGCCCTTAACTGAGTTTATACGCTGTGCTCCCATTCAGTTTTTCCCCCACACTATCAAAGTCTGCAATTCATTACCTGGGTTCATTCGCTAATGTTTATCTCAAACTTTTGCATCCGCCCTTCAAGATGCATAATTACTGCACACGCGAGGCATAGTGGTTGGTGTTAAACTTTCTCTTTTGTTTACCCTTTCCTTTCTCTGCACTGTATTTTATGTTTATGAAACTACTCAGTCGTGCATATCTCTGTTTGGTATACTCAGATGTGTGCCTTGTACTTTTTCAACCCATTCCTCCCATAGCACTTGATGCAATGCAGTACGTATAAATAAATAACTACATAGATTAAAAACTTGAAGCACAGATAATTGCCATTGGCTGTGACAATGGGATAGCATGAGAACCTCGTCTATGCACGACCACACATGCCAGAGTGGAGAGTGAGATTTCCCTCTCCACTTCACCTGTGGCAAAGTGTGAGACACTGGTGGTGGGTCCAGTAGACATGAGGCTCTTCTTACGGTATCGCATAATAAACAACTAAAATTTAGGAGCACTCAGTGAAGGGCTAGTTGGCATGACATGATTTCTTAACATAAAACCTGTGAAAGGTATGGGACATAAAGAGATGCAGACAGGGCGATCGCAGACTTTCAAGTAGTTGTACTTAAAACCTGCGTTCCTCCTGTCTGAGTGTTTTCCATGTCCCATATTCCTTGCATTGAATTTTCAAGTTCTAGAGCCAAGTTGAACGAAGTTTCATCTGCTCCTTCCTGGCATAAAAGATTCCTTTGATTTTCTTCACTGAGATGAAGCTTTAATTCAAGGATCACATGGCACTTAATGAATACGAATGTGTCTCAGTTCATGAGTCTTGCTGCTACTCTGCACTGTGTGGTTGCTTGAACTGGGCCCCTTTTTTTTACAGGCATGCCCGACTACCACTGCATTGAATTCAGCAGTGGCTGCACTGGGGCAGTGAGTTGTGCTTCCTATGTGGAAGCTAGTGGAGTGGAATCTCATTAATTTGGACTCGCTTTATTCACTTTTCCTGCTCACCCATCAGATTCCTCCGGCCACCTTTTTCCCTTGAGAAGTTGCGACATAAAGTTCCTTAGATTTATTGTCTTATTGATTGATTGACTGACTGATTGATCAATAGATTCCATAGTACTGCATATTGGGTGAGTTGGTTGACATACATCTTGCTGACTTTTAGCGCGAAAAACACGGACAGAAAGAGTGTCGTCTACTCCTTCTGTCCGTGTTTTTCACGCTAAAATTTTCCAAGAAGAAGATCAATTGATTGACTGACTGACAGAGCTACCGACCGACTGACGCGATTTTTTAGAACTATACTGTCAATGACCAGTTCGCGTTCGAGGTCCAGTACACGACATGAACACTCTGTGGCCTGTACTCTACATAATAGGCAACCTAGAATGCTTTTTTCAGGAACCCGTTAATCAGGCTACTGCATGCGCATATGAAGCTAGTGCGTATTGGCATACACTGATGCCAATGAAATACCTCATAAGTCCCTGCATTCTGGCCTCTTGCTTGATAAATGAACTTTTAGAACTTGTCCCTAGATTAAGTCCTGCCATGCACTGTAAAGGTTCAAGAGAGATTTACCCCTTTTATGGCCAGTGTTGCAAACACACAACATGCCAAATGTACACGACATACTTATTACCGAAAAGAGCATGGATGCGGATTTTGATGTCAATATGCTCCCACTAGCAGTGCTTTCTAGTGAAAACACTTTGAGCAAGTTGTGTGAAGGAACAAAGCGTGCCAATGCACACCAGCCAAGCAGTTTTCAGTGACTCCTTGTGCCTCATTTTGTGAGAACCGTTGCGGGAAAAACAGCCAAGTGTTTGTTGCAGGAAAAATCGGCATAGTATTAGGTCCTTTATTGTTTCCCGTCTTGGAACGCTTCTTTTTTACTAATTAGCATATTACTAGTTCATAACGAATTTGCGGCACTGGTAATGTGTGCCACTTTTTGTGAATATGAGAAAATGTGTCAAAACATGATCCACTTGTGAACATCAAGTTTCTCGCATGTGTTATGTAGCACGAGCTTATATATGAGTGCGGTGCACAGAAGGATGTGTTTTGTATATAAACATGTCTTAGATGCATGTTTGATCCTCCAAAACTGTAGAACCCTGCGTCGTCTTGAACGCACAAGGAGGGCTTGAGTTACCATAGCAAGGAACTGAAAGCAACATACAGACATTTTTATCTATTGATAGTGAACATCATTCACTCTAATGAAAATTATGATAGAAATAATAGCGTATGTGCTTTTTGACAACTAATACGCAATCAGACTAGTGAAAGATGCCTCAAAAAGAAAACTGGATGAGCTGTTACATTCCTCGACGTGAAGAAGTAGCATATGGAGGGCTGCCGCCATGTTGCGCTGTCCAATTGCAGCAAATTTACTCTGAAGTCCTATGAGAATTCTGCAACACCATAGAGACAAGCAGAGCATATGCAGGCATATGCATGAGTAGGTTTGCGTGTGATATTAATTGAAAACCATAATAATTTTAGACATCTAAGATTTTTGCACTGTTTTTTGATACTGTACATGTTGCTTCCCCATAGACTGATACAAATTCATTTCAGAGTTGGGTAACGATATAGCTATTACAAAAATGTGTCTGACCAATACGTACCTTTTTATTAATTTTCGCTAGGGTTAGTTACCCCCAATGGACAGCAATGGAAAAAAGTATAAAAAAATTTGCTGTAGGTGGCACTTTCATTGTGGCGAAATGGCAACTACACTTCAACAGCTACATTTAACAGGCAACATTTCATTCACCCTTTCAGAACTACTATTGAATTTAAAGTTCAACTCTTCAAAGAACTTTGAAATCGTCCACCCAACGTGCATGTAATTTGGTGTGAGTTATTTGAGATTTCCAATAACAAATACTTGCAACTTCATGTGCAACCTTATGGTTTTGATTGCTGTCTCCAAAACTTCAAAATTATCCAAACTGCCAATCGCCAATTTGGTGAAAAAAATTACTGGTGATTTTGCAGTGCTCTTCATGAAACATTGTGCGAAAGCAGGTTTTTGATCAGAACACATACGTGGACAGAGGACAGATGAGCTCAGGATGCTCCCTGCAAGGGTGCTGTGCGACAAAATCCTCCATGACCGCTGTAGTTTTGTGTCGGTTGGTATAAGGAGGTTGTAGTGCTTACTACAACACAGTGCACAAAACACACACTACCGAACAGAGCAGCTTTGTTTGATCATCCTTGCAGGAATCAAGCTTCCGTCACTTACCTTGGCAAGTCCATACGTGAGCAGAAGGTCTTCTGTAAATCCTAGTGTAAAGCAGGCACTCTGCAGCCGTATACAACACAGAGGAGTATAGACACCTGATGCGTGTTTTCTTCTTTGTAAACATGCGTTAGGCATTATTATACATGGATCACCACAAGTTGTTCTCCTGTGGCAGGTAAATAATCTGTAATTGAATTTCTTTCTCTTGCTGTTTCAGTTTCAACAGCTGAACAATAGGTGTGACGTCAAAGAGACATAGGTCATATACGGCATGAAAAACTGCAATATAATCGGTGCTTCTGCTTTCGTTGTCATTCCAGCTCATGAGGAAGGCTGGCTTCTTCACTGCAGTGAATTAAAATGATGAAGTAGCCATTATATCACAGTTTTTTCATACGTTACATGACTTATAATCTCTCTTTGACATCAAAGCCTTCGCTCGGCTGTTGAAACCGAAACCAAAAAGAGCACGACAGAAACTTTTGGTTATAAATTATCTAGCAGTCGTAGGCGAATACCACATGGTGATTCATGCATAGTAATGTCTTCCGCATCATTGCAGACAAGAACGCATGTCACCAAGATTAGGTGTCTTACTCGTTTAAGTCTGCTATGAAGCTCCACCTACATTCATGTCCACTGCACAGATTTCCTCTACGATAAAAAAATTGTCAGTTGCTAAAACTTTCCTTGTTACCTAAACAAAAAACTACTTGCAAAAAAATTATAAGATCTAGAATTTCGATACCTGGCTGATTTTGTTTGTTATTGCGATTGGCCAACACAGCAATACAGTATGCTGCGAACCATGGCTTAGTGCTGTTAGCTGCTGCTTTTTTTAAGTTGTATCCTTCTACAGCCTACAGCAAAACTGAATGCATGATGCAGCCAGATTTTCTTTTTGCTTTGATGTTAACCAATATTGTTTCATGATCACTATTGCTCTAGGCTTTATGAAAAAAAAACTATACGAATAGCTCATACAGTTGACATATTCATGGCGGTCATATCCATGGTATGCTGATCAAAGAGCATTTGCTTTGTTTATTCATTCACCTTTATTGATACTTCTAATTGCAGGGATGTTACGGGGAGGGTTGGAACCACGAACACAATATGCACCTCAGAAAGTGTTCACGACTACAACCATAAACAATGGCAAAAACCAAAATAAATAGCTGAAATGCCAAACTTGTCGCAACTCAGTTGCATTGTCAAATACCGTTAGCAAGAACACGTAAAGCGCAAACACATTAACCCTTTCGGCCCTGGATTTTTTATTTCGGCCGTGGATTTTTTTGCTCCGCGTTTTTACAATGCCTAAGGCCCCATAACCACGCAGTAAAAATTTAAGCCTTGTGGTGCGAGTAATAATAGATTTACAGGTATGGTGTCAAAATCGGACATCAGGGCTCAATGGGTGTAAAATGCTAGTGGGACCGTTTTGGCAACCGCAACCGACAAGAATGAAATGAACGAAAAAAAAAATCTTATTTTGCAGTGTGTAGACCTGTAAAGAAGCTATTTTTGATTTGTAAGGGTTAGATGATCTTGCAGTTTCCATAAAAGACGCCGCTCTCTCCTGTTTACCTCGCGTTTTGTATCATACTTCCGCGTTCTTGTTGCTGACAGGTTTGTGTTCCAGCTTGTGTACGTCACGTCAACAGCTTACATGTTCAAAACTTGCGTAGCCTTCCTGGAAGGCGAGTGTGGTCAATATAAAGGCTTTCCTCGAATCTGTAACGCCCTCCTCTATCGAGCTTCATGAAGCACTTCCGTAACGCCCAGCGCTAAGGTCGGCAAATATAAGTTATAAGCTTGCGCGCGGAACAATGCATCTCGCTTGCGCTTGTTTTCAAACCAGCTGTTTGCCATAGAAGAATTCATAAAGTGGGACATAATCTCGTCGTGTCTGTCTTGACCGAATGCTGTTCCCTACAGGTGGCAGGAAATTCCCTCTCATCCATAGGCTTATGAGTTGGGGATATATCTCGGCCGGGGAGAAACAGAAGCTGATTATCAGCACACCAATTACGTTTTCTCAAGAAAACATATCCAAACACGCTGTATTGCTCTAAGCGTCGAGGGCGCGCCACACGTGCTGCACGAGCGGCGGTGCGCGAGTTGCAGTGTGAATACCCCGGTTGCTTCTTGCCGCTCAGTGTCGATGCTCACAGGAGGACGAGAGGGGAAAAAAAGGAATAAAAGCGCAAGGTCAGGCGTGCATTTGTTCTCGCTATTCCTTTGGTCCGGTTGCTGTTCACCGACATACGCATAGCCATTTCCAGGCTCAATCCGAATATTCACCTTCTATGATAGCGAAAATTTCCATTTTCTAATTCATCAAAAAGCAAATTTTAAGATTTTGTCCATTTTCTGCAATGAACATTCATGTCAGAAGTCCAAAAAGGCCGTTAGTATAGGTGCATCTATTCTACAAAGATGACCTATCATCACTCAATGGCCGCCGCTGGCAACCGTTGAGCCCTGATGGTGTCAAAATCGCACATGTCAAAAATGTGTTCAGACGTAGCGTCTACGCATTGAATAATATTTACGACGGGGATGTGAGCTTGGATAGGCGTTTCACACAACATATAAAAATCTGAGCGCAGAAGAACGAACGGTTAGCGAGATAAAAATGCACAAATTTGCTACACCTCGCCTTCTTCACTTCATGCCTCCCGTGCTGCTACTTCTTCTTCCTTAGACCGCACTGCTCAATGGAAGTGCATGAACAGCGATGCCGATAGCAGCAGGGATCCCTAAGGAACTATTGTATTAGATATGAATAGTATTTTCTTCTGTTACTGAGGCGTGAGCGTAATATTTGCGTTGTGGTGTCAATTGACACCGCCAGGGCCGAAAGGGTTAAACACCGAATGCTAAGAACAGTGGGTAGTGTAATGAAAATAATGCGATAACAGTATCATCACACAGACACTTTTCCATCAAGTGTGAAATAAAAAAACAGTGAACTTTCAAAATGGTGCATGATGAATCATCCTGCACAGCCCTCCCTTCCTTCTTATTTTTTGGGTCGTGCAGAGCTATGCCTCTCAATGACGCAATGAAAAACATCACTTTCCAAGCAGAACAACAGAAACAAGACAAAGCGAACTGAATAGAGTGAGTTTACGGACAAGGACAACTGGATCAAGCCGCCTATAGTCTCCGTACGTCAAGGCACCTTCACTGCGCTTGTAATCTGCATAGGAGTTAGCGCACTGAATTCGAATGCAGCGGGGGGAAGAATTTAAGCAGTCATAGTTGACTGAGAACTTACGCTAATGAAAAATTCTTGCATCATTTTCATTTTATTGTTCTTTAGGAACCACAGTGAAGCTGAGCAGATCACTGCACCTCAGGCAAATGCATTTTTTTTTACCAGTTTTAGTGTCTCTGTATATCAATTCTTCTCTACAGGAGTAAGACATGATGTTGGGCTAGTCGGTTCATGGTTAGAGCGAAACAAAACTGCGCGAAGACGACGGGACAAAAGAAAGGCACGAATACACACACACAAAGCACAGACTTCCAACTGACTTTATTTCGTAAAACCAGGGTGCTTATAAAGGCAATCACAGCAAACTAGGAGACAAGCAGAAGCAACGTGAATTCACACGTGGTCTTGTTGACTCTGTCATTGCCGTTCGCACGTTGCTTCTGCTTGTCTCCTAGTTTGCAGTGATTGCCTTTATAAGCACCCTGCTTTTACGAAATAAAGTCAGTTGGAAGTCTGCGCTTTGTGTGTGTGTATTCGTGCCTTTCTTTTGTCCTGTCGTCATCGCGCAGTTTTGTTTCGCTCTTCTCTACAGCCTTGCTCTATATGAATTCATTGCGAAAATCTTCTTTATTTTTTCAGTTTTTGTTGAAACTCACCCGATTAACGCGTTCATTGAAAGCAAACTGTTTTTTTGCCCTTGAGGGATCACAACACTGTTAGGTTTAATTGTATGTCCTAAGTGTTCTTAAAGTATCCTTCCGAATTGCTCCCTAATAGCTGCATAGGATGAGTAAGACTTGTGTTGGGGCTAGTTGTTCTAACCTGCGAGAACGTTTCGGCAGGGTTGTTGTAAATTACTGGAATTTGTTTCTAAGACAAAAAGGCAGCACAGGAAGGAACAAACTTGAGAGGACAGAACGCTAACTAACAACTCGGGTATTTATTGCCAGACCACTACTTTTTATGCATCAGAGTCTCGTATCAACACAGTGAATGAAAGAATTTCCTCCCATCCTTCTCGTGGGATAATGCGATCTCAATTTAAGTGCTATGTTCATGTGCGAATTCTTTTCCCTTAGTTTGTTGATACGAACACGTTATGTATGAAAGCAAGTGGTCTGGCAATAAAAACCTGAGTTGTTAGCGCTCTGCACTGTAAAATTCCTTCCTTTCTGTGCTGTCTTTCTGCGCTAAAATTTACTTTGCGTAATTCTTCACAGCTGTTGAGGGAAAAAACGCACACAAGAAAGGGTGTGGGAAGAGAGCCTTCACTTTTCCTTTCCTTGTTTGTATAAACATCTTTCATGTCAGCCCTATGACTGACGTACTTCCTCCCTCCCTCCCTCACGTTTGCCTCACAATACAAAAATCTGTCGCAGCACGAACGAAATTCTCTTTTATTAAAACCTCCACCTGGACTGAGTCCCACATTCTTCGCCTTACAGTGGTCCCTCTTCCACGGCGGAGTCATAGCATGTGCGCATGTGGCTTCTCATGGTGGCCGCGTCCCTGCACCCTTTCCCGCAGTGGGGGCAGTGCAGCCGGTATTGGCGGTAATGCACCACCCTCTCGTGTCTCATGACGTTGCTGCGTTGCGTGAACCACACCCCGCACTGTGAGCAGGCGTGGGGTCTCTGCCCCGTGTGTGTCAGCAGGTGAGCGTTGAGGTGGCCTCTCCGGGTGAACCCCTTTCCACAATGGGGACACAGGTGCAATTTAGCCCCGCCATCCACAGAGTGCTGCTCCTTGCGGTGAACCGACAGATTGGACGCTTGGCTGAAGCGCTGTCCGCAGTCTGTGCACTCGTGCGGCCTCTCCCCAGAGTGGACCAGCAGGTGTTGGGTGAGATGATGCCGCAGTTTGAATCCTTTCCTGCACTTCTGGCACACAAAGGGCCGCTCACCAGTGTGGATACGCTCATGTGTGGTGACATTAGTTCTGGTTGAGAAAAGAAAAAGAGAGGAGAGGCGGCACACTTTGAGTACGCAAGCGTCACTGACAGCCCTGAGGAGAAAATCTAAGATGCCCACTGCATGCATACGATACCACCAGTGGCCACGGATCCAGCTCTGACTGGCACTTGTTCATCCAGAAGGAGGGAGGAAAATATATGTATATATTTTTTCTTTTTCCTCTAACGCCTTTATCCTGTTGTAACTGAGCATTTCCCTCTCCCATCCTATTATTCTTTCATCTAAAAATTGGAAAACACTTACTTTTTGAAGCCGTACATGTACAGTACGTATACACATTAAAAGCACCCAAACGAGGCGAGGAGTCAAATCGTGTCTCACTTGTAATCGCTGGAGTAGGGGCAGTGGGCACAACGGTGCCTTCCCTGTGGTCTCTGCGGGTGCTGCACCTCCTGTGCGCCACAAGTGCTCTTGCGTGGAAAACAAGTTGCCGCATGTGTCGCAGGAGAAGACCGATTGCGGTCTAGGTTCGTGGTTTCCATCTTCTGAGGACAGAAGAGCAGACAATTTACACAGAGCTCGTGAACAACCAAGTGTATGAGGTTCCAGCATCAATCTGATACACAGAGCTCGTGAACAACCAAGTGTATGAGGTCCCAGCATCAATCTCACAAATCCACGTAACAGACGTGCGCAGAAGGTTTACTATCGCTTTGATTTCATTGCCTTGTGCAATTGCTTGTCCGGAGTACCATCAATGCACCTGTGTACTGGCAAGGACAACTGCATGAATGCCGGTTATTCTTATAAGCTACTACCATATCTGGTGCTTGCTTCAAGGTTTCAGTTTTCCGAAGGCGACAAAAGAGCGGAGGAAATAAGCGTTTATGCCAGTGACAGCGCCAAGGGGGAGCGAGGGTTGGCGGCCGCCAACCCAGATACCTGCCGGACCTTATTAAATGTTTTTCCAGCGCTTCTGAGAGACCCTGAAGAGAAGGATGTTATTAGTTAATGCAGGCCTTTTTAGGAGCTTTTCATGGCGGGCGATAGATATATACCAAGTGTTTCAGGAAAGCATGGCACTGATTAAAAAAAATAGGCTTTTTGAGGTAACAGTATGGCTTTCGCGGCATAGTACTGCTGTGTGTTAACGAACACCACAAAAGTGGTGAATTGCTTTAACTAGAAAGCTGGTGAACTAATTGTAATAGTTAATTTTCTATTCCCGTGGCCTTCTCTGCCACGCCTCGATTGGCTCTGCAAAAGCAGCAAGCAGTGGTGACCGCCGCTGACACTCGAGCGCACTCTAAAGAATGGACATGACGGAAGCCTAGCAGACACCAAAACCAAGAAGCTTATTGTGATGTTGATCAATGAAAGATTAAGTGGGTAATTATTTTAAAGATAATTCATGACAACAGAGATGAAGAACAACCACTTGTCACCAGTAGGACCCGAACCCATGGCCTTCGAATCTCACGTCCGGTGCTCTGCCAACTGTAGAAACTTATTATCTGTGATCAAAAACTACTGCTGGAACAGGCCATCACGTTGGCTCAGAGGCTATGGTGCTTGTCTGCTGACCCGAAAGACAAGAGTTCGATACCAGCCGCAGCGGTCACATTTCGATTGCGGCGAAATGCTAGAGGCCTGTATACTCTGCGATGTCAGCACACATTAAAGAACCCCAGATGGTCGAAATTATCTGGAGACCTTCACTAAGGCGTCCCTCATAGCCTGAGTTGCTTTTTGATCTTCAATTAGGCCCATTAAATCTAAACCTAAAATTGAAAACACCGGTCGAAATTTAAATCTCATCGTCTTCGCGCCTTTCCCTCTTCTCTCATCACTTCTAGCACTTTCTAAGGTCGGCACTCCTCCCACCAGAATTCCCCAGGGGGTGGAGCTTCCTGACTGCTGACTGGCACGGCCATGGTAGCTGCCTGACGTCTGGAAAAATTTAGCCAAATGCCACCTCCGAACAGAATTCGGCAGGCGCATATGCAACGGAGGAGTCCCCGAGCATGAAAAGGCAGCCAGAAAGGACTTGCCAACTTTCGCGCGCTATTGTATACATCTCTGCTGCGTATAGAAGAGCATTATTTGGCTCGGGTGTTTACGTTATATATGTTAAAGGAGTATAGACACCTAATTTTGGTGGCATGTTTTCTTGTTTACAATGATGCAGAAGACGTTACTACGCATGAATCACCATGCTCTGAATGAATCATACGTTGCTCTGAAAGAGGTTTAAGGTGACCAGCTTTTCCTTACATCCTTTGAGTGCTAAGACTTTATTCATAGTCCTGAAGCTTCATTGATATGCCACAGCATTGAACAAGTTGCTAAAACAGAGGAAATGGAAAAGAAATGAGAGCTGCAGAACAAAAACCTCAGCTCTTGGCATAGCACTAAACAAGTCACTGGATTACCTAATAATAGTTCAGATGCACAAATTAGGTTTAAAAGCATGGTACAAGAAGAAGAAAAATCTCAACATAGGAAGAGCATCACACCACCTGCGGAATTTCAAGAACCTCACAGTGCGACCCTTTGAATGAAAACTTCACCAATATGACACATTACTGGACAAGTTGCAACAATGTGGTGAGAAAAAAAAATGCAAGGCAACCACAGCTGGATCGAGATCAGGGAAGAGACTGCACAAGTGTCTTGGATCTCAGCCCAGAAAAAAATGTCCACCCAGGAAACACTTCAATTTGTCACTCTGCCGTAGGAATGGTTCGGCTCGGCAGTCACTCAGTCATTCTGCACAGTTAAATGACCACACAGCAAGATGAGAAGGCAAGGGTATACAAAATGACGGGCTCATTAAGACATGCATATGAAGAAGGCCTGCAGTCATTTAAACCAAGAAAAGCATAGAGGAACGTTTTTATTTTTATCGGTGGTGTTGATCAATAAGAAATTAGCAGTGTAATAATTTTTTACCTGAAATATAATTACCCTTCCTTGGTTTCAATGACTACTGGCTTCCTTCATACATGCAGCAAGATGTCTCGATGTTTCAGAAAAAAAGTAAACCTAATAAAATATGAGAATACACAAAACTAAAGATGTGTTTAAATTCCACTTGTGTGAAATACAACACTGAATGAATTATCATATGGCACACTATCTGTGCTGCACCATGAAAGAAAACTACTGTCAGTGGGCATTGAGCAAGAAGGGCATCAACAAGCAGATTATATGCTGAGGTAGCTGTCTTAAAACGAGACAGTGTAAATAAATGGCTACAAGTGAGGGTATAACAACAAGTGTTTTGATTTCACATCACACGCACGCACTACCTCTTCGTCCATATTATCACATCCAAGGAGCTGTACTTTTTTTGCCTCCCCCGCAGCCTTTTCGTGAGCGTTCTCGCGGTAGCGGTATGACACTCAACACGCAAGCACTGAACTCGAGAACAAACTATAGTTTCGGAATTCTGCTACTCATTTCTGTTAAACAGGCTTCAAATGGCTAGTAGAAAAAGGTGCACTTACCAATAAGTTCACGTGCACTCCGGAGGCCAGAGCAAAAAAGACAGAGCAAACAGAGACACAGTCAGAGCAAAAAAGCCGCGTAACACGCGAAGGTATGGTGAAGGCGCGAAGCGCGCGTTTGTGTGCTGACCATGGCGATGGGAGGTCAGAAGGTAAGAGCCGGCCACTGATCTCCACTAGGAGGCTGGATGGTGCATTGAGCGCGTGAAAGTGAAGCCACCGGAAGTAAGTGTCCTTGTCCCGGAAGTCAGCGTTTGGCAGTGCATGAAATCGGACCTCAGCACGGTGTTTCAGTTCCAGTTTTGTTTTCCCACTTAGCATTTCGTCTTTTCGCCGTTCTCGTCTTTTTACATGACAATGCCTACCTGTTGCGCCCTCAACTGAGTGAGCAGACCAGCGAAGTCTTCGGGAAAGACGTTTCAAAAGTAAGGGTCCATTGCATCGCAATGGGACGACACTACGACAGGACGTATAGGGCCAGTGTGGAGCTTCGTCTGCTCAACTCTGTGTCGTCCCGTGGTAGCGTCGCCAACTCGTCTCTTCACTGTGATGCTTGTTCCCGCACTCAAGCCCAAGTTACGCTAACAAAAGGGGATAAATATAAGAAAGAATAGGAGGAAACATTCACCAAGCAGCTGACTTTCAAGCGACCATTTTAACGAATTATGTTTAGACCGAACCGTAGCGAGGGCTAGGCTACTATCTGGTGAGGTGTCGACGGTGTTCGGTTGGTTCACATTAGCGCCTCCAAAAGGTATGGTACTGCTTTTTCAACGGAGCGTATCATGTACTGTTTCGTATTGTAGCAAGTTAAGCCTGAATGGGCTTTTCGTGGTGCTTGGTGCAGCTTCTAGCAGCGCTTCTCATGCGCACTGCAGCATTCGTCTTTCTTGTCAGTCCTTCCTCTCGCGCTGTGATTTTTCTTTGCTGCACGAAAATTCGGTTTTAAGATGACCTAGCCTCATCGTCATTCCACTACTTCTCCTTCACGCTCGGAAGACAAGAACCAGACAAGAACATAGCGTTTAATGCACGTGCCTTTTTGCCGCGGCAGGGTGAGACCTGCATGCTTGTTATCTTCGGTTTCTCTGAAATTACAGGGTTCTAGACACAATGCTCACATTTCTCGCGTTCAGCTTGCTTGTTCCTTTCATATAACAGCAGAAATTACACGAGAAAAACGCAAAAAATTGAGAACGAAGGGGCGAAAGACGCGACTTTTTGCATTGAAACTCGGTCTCGGCGTGACATCACCACACTGCCGACAACGGGAGCTAGAAGCATTTCATGCTTAAAAATACACAGCAGAAACCCGACTTCCGGGACAAGCCGTCCAACTTCCGGTGACTTCACTCGCGCTCGTCACGGAAAGCTCTTCTAAATCTAAATAAAAGTTCTTCTAAATCGGAAAGCGGGAATGCGGCATCCAGCCACCTAGTGAAGATCAGTGGAGCCGGCGCCACCAGCACCTCCGCGCGCACCCTTGCTAACATATTCTGTAAATAATCATTAGGCATCTAAAGTTACGAAATATATAATAAAAACACCGTTGAAGAATTATAAAGCAAAAACTAGGGCTTGGTTGCAGCTGCCATTACCTCAATTTAAAGAATACGCTCCCATCATCCATCCACTTATCCTAAGCCGTCCTCGTCATAGTGGTCATGTAGTGGTCTATCTGCACTGTGTATTACTTTTGAACACTACGGTTATTTTTTACCTACACTAGTGTAGCCAGCGTATCGTAATTTTACGATACACTTGCTAGACCAGTGTAGCCAGTGTAGGTAAAAAAAAATGGCCTTACTGCTTTTGAACGCTTTTTCCAAGGAGGAAGGAAAAATTCAGCGGGACTCTACGCCTTGCTCGTCGGTAAATTGGCTTTTCTCGGTGTACACCTGAACCTCGCCGTAACGGGAAGGAACGAAGATGGGAGTGAACGAAGACACCGTATTCACTAGGCGCGCCTTTGTTCATTCCAAACCATTGAGCTAGCCTGGAGGATGAAGGAAAACTGCTCTCCGTAGAAGGTTGTAGACCTATTATATTGGCAAATGTGGATAACAAAATTCTTGCTTAAGTTCAAATCGCCTGTGATTTGCAATGTCGATACTCATTGTATCTCACCAGACGTGCGGTTTGAGAGGCCACTTCATTCAAAGTAATGCTCTCACTGCGCGAACAATTCTTGAATATTCCTCCAGCTGTCATGAGCAGCTTGCTCTGCTTCAGATTGACCTTGCAAAAGCATTTGACTGCATTCGCCATTCATTTCTGTTTTCACTTCTAGAGCGAGCAAACGTGGGTTTTGCTGTACTTAAGGGGATTCCGTGAAGCAAGGCTGTCCGATGTCTCCTCTGCTTTTTACTCTTTACCTGGAACCGCTTTCTTTGAGTGTTTTGCATAACAGTAACATCCATGGGCTCTCTGTTTTGGGTAATGAAGTCAAATTGCTGGCATATGCTGACGATCTTGCGTTTTTCTGCATTGACAAGCCCAGCATTGATGATGTGTTGTCCACGATAGATCGATTTGGCATCGTTTCAGGTGCTCAATCAATCACTGCAAAAGTTCTGGCCTATGGTTTGATTCAAGGGGCACAACTCCGCCCCTGTACGCTGGAATAGAATGGCCTTGTGTGCCTCCAAATATCTTGGTGTTCCACTTCATGCCTACAAATCAAGTGTGCATTACTGGAGAGAGCGAGTTCCTGCCATTGAGCGTTATGCTGAGACGTTTGTACAGCATTGGCTTTCAATTTTTGGTTGAACCCAGGCTTGCAACACCTTTCTGGCAACAAGAATTTATTACGTACTCCAGGTCCTTCACTGCGGCAGAAATTACATACAGCGTTTCCATCGTATATTTGTGTCGTTTATTTGGTCTTCGAAATTTGAGCCCATGCGGCGTGATAACCTTTTCAGGCCTGTTTATACAGTAGGCCTGGGTCTAGAGAACCTGTATGTGAGACAGTTGGTTGCCCGTTTCTTCTTCTTCATGATTGTTTCTATCCAATTATTAGAGCATTCTTGCAGTTTAACTTCACGACTCTACTTCTGAACTTAGCGTTTCTTCCAATTTTACAGAACACCCCCGTTTAATAGGCTTTATGCAGGAAGTTTATAACTTCGTGCATTTTTTGACAGTTCAGTTTTCAAATGAGTACTTATATTTTGTTTCGCGTAAAAATCTGTACAGGGATTTGATATCGATGCTCTTTCCGCTCCCACTGCATCGTTCTGTCTATACCTTGGGCTCATGGGTCATGATGTTTTAAACCGAGTGTGTAAAATGCCAATTTCCCCTTGTACCAAAACATTTTTCTATAAATTACACACTGAAACTCTACCTGTCAACACATGGCTCAATAGGAAAAACATTTTTCTTTCTTCTGTAAACTGTCGCTTGTGCAATGTGCCTGAAACGATTGAACATTGTTTTGTAGAGTGCAAAGACGTGATTTTGTTTTGGGATGTGTTGCAGAGGACGCTAACGAAAGATTTTCTGCTACAGTGTGCGCTACCTTGTTGTTTCCCAACGTGACTCGAACCCCTATGATATGATTATTCTGATTGGACTTCATAGCCTTTGGAAAACGCGCATGCATCATAGCCTTTGGAAAACACGCATGCATGACCGCAACGTTCAACATGCTGTTTCGCCCACAATACATTTTACCCGAATGTTGATGCAGGTAACGGACACTTACAAAGAATTGAAAACTTTACCGGATTGGTTTCCTCTCCTGATGCGCTGTATATCCTTACCGGCCTTTTAGTTATAATACGTTTACTATTATAATTGCGCCACGTAGCGCCTGCCTAGGTGCTCTGTAAATAGTTGTGTGTGTACACATACACATATGTATATATATTCTTTCTGCACAAAACCATCTAAGTAAATACCATGAAAGAAGAAAAAGAACTTGCATGGCAGAGTGGTTAGTGTGCTCGTCTCGCACTCTGGAGACCCTGGTACGATACCCCAACTGCACCAATTTCCTACTCGGTTCTAAATATTTTTCTGGTCTGACAAGAAAGGTTAATTAGGATAATTGGTCAATTACTAAATTAAGTCCCACTTACCTGGAGCATCACTATATCGTCCCTTTAATTGGTTGCATGGTTACTATCCAAACTACAATTGGCCCTGTTTGAAATTCGCACACTGTGACGTCACGACCATTTCGACAAACTGAAAAGCATGGCATTTCTGTCGGCAGCTCCTACTTACAACGATGAGGCATTAAAGGCTTCCACTTTAAAAATTAGAGGCATGGCTTTTTTTCTGGGCCCATTGTGCCCTCGTTGAGGTGTTTAGCTCGGACTGCTGCGTCATTAACTGTAAAATTCATTTGAAGAGTTGACCGACGGGAATTAAGTTTGTCAGTTTTGTATTACTGCTATATGTTTCGATCGCCAACCACGTGTGCACAGCCGGCATCTGGTAAACCGGTATACGTCTACGCGAGAACTTCGGTATGCTAAAAGTCTAATATTCGTTGACATGTACTACAGCACTTGCGTGCATGCTGCACGCATGCATAAACGTCGATTCCCGATTTTTCCTCCCTTAATACTGACAGAACTGAAAACCAGCCGATGAAGCGTCAAAAGATCTGCAGCGCAAGAAGGACTTCAAGCACGGCGCCGTCGTCGATAGGACCGGCGTTTTATGTGGCATAATGGAGCATAAAAATTGGTGATATAACTCTGCCTGACCCACCTTGTGCAGCCTAAAATGTTCAAAGTGAGCTGAATTTAGGTACGGAGCGATCATGAAGGTGAAGCACAGTCATGTCGACACTCATAATTTCCACAGTAGCTTCCACGGAGTGCACATTACTGATGGGGAGAGGTCTGGCACTGATGTAAACAGCATACAGATTGCATTATCAAAAACCAACTTGAAGCATTTATTGAAGGCGCCTCAAATCTCGCTGAAAACACACCCAGTGTTGACGTCCAGAATACGTTGGTCGCAGGATATATATCGGACAGCCGTGTGCGGACTTCCGTAGGACGCCTCTTGTGTCAAAATAAATAGACATTTGGGATGCCCGAAAGTGAATGTCCTGTGTTTCTCCCCTTAGCGTCCTGTACCGATCCTGGACAGTCAGATCAAAATCAGATGTCTGTCAGATATTTATGCACCATTTGGAATTGAGAAAAAAATATGGTATGTTTTTTAATTCGTGTATATCCAGTACCTTCAATATTCACAACAGAATTTTAAAAAATGTGTGGCCCTTACCTGAGTTGTTACATCATCATCATCATCATTAGCCTGACTACACCTACAGCAGGGCAAAGGCCTCTTCCATGTCTCTCCAATTAACCCTGTCTTTTGCTAGCTGCCGCCACTGTATCCCTGCAAACTTCTTAATCTCATCCGCCCACCTAACTTTCTGCCGCCCCCTGCTACGTTTGCTTTCTCTTGGAATCCACTCCGTTACCTTTAAGGACCAGCGGTTATCTTGCCTTCGCATTACATGCCCTGCCCAAGCCCACTTCTTCCTCTTGATTTCAACTAGGATGTCATTAACCCGCGTTTGTTCCCTCACCCACTCTGCCCTCTTCCGATCTCTTAACGTTACACCTATCATTTTCCTTTCCATGGCTCGCTGCATTGTTCTTAACTTAAGCTGAAGCCTCTTTGTTAGCCTCCACGTTTCTGCTCCATAGGTGAGTACCAGTAGGATACAGCTGTTATATACTTTTCTCTTCAGGGATATTGGTAAGCTACCGTTCATGACCTGAGAGAACCTGCCATACGCGCTCCACCCCATTCTTATTCTTCTAGTTATTTCCCTCTCATGATCCAGATCTGCGGTCACTACCTGCCCTAAGTAGACATATTCTCTTACTGCTTCCAGCACCTCGCTACCAATTGCGAACTGTTGTTCCCTTGCAAGGCTATTGAACATTACTTTTGTTTTCTGCATGTTAATTCTTAGCCCCACCGTTCTACTCTACCTGAGTTGTTATGCTGTGCTCCAATTCAGTTTTTCCCCGCTATATCAAAGTCTGGAATTCATTACGTTGGTACATTCACCGACGTTTATCCAAAACTTCTGCATCCGCCATTCTTGATGCCTAATCACTGCACATCCGAGCCATGGTGGCCGGATGTAAACTTTCCCTTTTGTTTACCCTTTCCTTTCTCTGCACTGTATTTTTTTTATGAAACTACTCAGTCGTGCATATCTCTGTTTGTTATACTCAAATGTGTTCCTTGTACACTTTCAACCCTTTCCTGCCATAGCACTTGATGCATTGCAGTACATATAAATAAATACCTACATAAATAAAAAATTTGGAGAACACCTAGTTGCCATTAGCTGTGACAATGGGATAGCATAAGACCCTCGTCTGTGCACGACCACACATGCCAGAGTGGAGAGTGAGATTCCCCTCTCCACTTCACCTGTGGCCAAGTGTGAGACACTGGTGGTGGGTCCTGGGACATGAGGCTCTTCTTATGGTATCACATAATAAATAAATAAAATAGAGGAATACTCAGTGAAGTGCTAGTTGGCATGACATGATTTCTTAAGATAAAACCTGTGAGAGCTATGGGACATAAAGAGATGCAGACAGGACGATAACAGACTTTTAGATAGTCGTACTGAAAAACCTGTGTTCTTCCTGTCTGAGTCTCTTCCATGTCCCGTATTCCTTGCATTAAATTTTCGTGTTCTGGAACCAAGTTGGATGTAGTTTGATCTGCTCCCTCCTGGGATAAAAGATTCCTTTGATTTTGTTCACTCAGACTAAGCTTTAATCCAAGGATCACATTGCACTTAATGAATACAATCGGGTCTCAGATCATGAGTCTTGCTGCTACTCTGCACTGTGTGATTGCTTGAACTGGGACTGTTTTTGCAGGCATACCCGTCTACCACTGCATCGAATTCAGCAGCAGCTGACCGGGCCAATGAGTTGAGCTTCCGATGTGGAGGCTAGTGGAGTGGAATGTCATTAATTTGGATTCGCTTTATTCACTTTTCCAGTTAATTCATCAGATACCACCGGCCACCTTTTTCTCTTGCGAAGTTCCGACACAAAGTTTGTTTGTTTGATTGATCGATTGACTGTCTGGTTGATTGATTGATCAATTGACCAACCGACTGATTGATTGATTGACTGAATGATCCCATGAGGCTTCTCTCATCGGCTTCTGGTAGGTAGGGTGAAGCCTTTGCTGTGGTAGAGGTTGGTGGGAGGGTGATGCTACTCGAGGGTGATGGCTTCTGCCCTTTGCCGTCACACGTCAGTGATGCGAATTTGCGGAATGGTTCTACTATTACTGTTCCAGTAAAATGCCTTTTGAGTTACTTGTTTGATAAACTGGTTAGGTGAGTCACCCCTTTGATAATCTGGTTAACATTCAGGGTGGGCTATTGAAACAGTGAGTGGCGTGGAAGAGGCTGTCATCAATGAGCCAGTGCTTGATACACTGATGCCAATAAAATACCTCATAAGTCTCTGCATTCTGGCCTCTTGCTTGGTGAATGAACTTTCAGAACTTATCTCTAGATTAAGTCCTGCCATGCATAGTAAGGGTTCGAAAGAGATTTAACCCATTTATGGCCAGTGTTGCAAATACGCGACACGCCAAGTGTTCACGATGTACTCTTTACCAAAAAGAACTTTTATGCTGATTTTGATACCAACATGTTCCCACTAGCAGTGCTTTTTAGTGAAAATGCTTTGAGCAAGTCGTGTGACAGAACAAAGCATGCCAATGTACAGCAGCCGGCCAGCTTTCGTGACTCCTTGTGCCTCAATAGGGGATATTCAAAATTCTGCAAGTGCGCTTTCCCGCATAACAATGTTGTCCGAAACAAGATGGCTGACCATGAATTTCCAGCTGAAACAAAGCAAGAAAGACTGGTTTTTTGTTTGACCCTTCCAAAATACGTTTCTTACATTCTATCCACACCTTTAGCGCCTGTCCTGTAGCCCACGTAGTTCCTTTATAGCGAAGTCCCACATAACTATGTTGGGGCAACATAGTTATGTGGGAAAGTGCACTTGCGGAATTTTGAATATCCCCTATTTGCGAGAACCGTTGCAGGAAAAACAGCCAAGCACTTGTCGCAGGAAAACTCTCTGTAGTATGGGTCCTTAATGGTTGCCTGTCATGGAAAGCTTGTTTTTTATTAATTCGCATATTAATGGTTCATAACGAACTTTGGGCACTGTGAATGGGTGCCACTTTTTGTGAATTTGAGCAAGTTTATGCTGACGTCCGTTGGAAATAACGCGACTTCATATGAACAAGCAAACCTTATGCAGACATATGCATGAGCAGGCTTTCCTGTGAAATTAGATGAGCATATTAATTGCAAACGTCTACGATATTTGTGGTGTTGTTTTTCATACTGCACAAGTTGCTTCCTCATAGACTGATACAAACTCAGTAACGCTATAGCAATTACAAAAATGTTTCTGACCAATACGTACCTTTATAAGAACTTTTGCTAGGGTTAGTTACTTCCAATGGGCGGCAATAGAGAAAAGTATCCAACAATTTGGTGTAGGTGGCACATTCATTGTGGCCTAATGAACACTAAACTTTAACAGGCACATTTGCAAATGCCGTTTAAGAACTACTATTGAATTTAAAGTTCGTAGGACATACCCAAAACATTTCGTGGTTCATACTCCACTGTGTTTACGGCATGCTAGATATGCTGTGTGACCTCCTGTTCTGCAAAACATGACTGTCGTGTCCCACCCAAGTCTGTTCCAAACATTTTTCCTACGCCCTGCACAATTATCATCAGCACTTCTCATTATTCTCTTATTTCCAGCCCCTTATTTCCAGCCCTTTCTTATTTCCAGTGGCAGCAATGGTGACTGCCTGGAGTGGATGGGCACTGTATACAGGCGAAGTAGTCATTAAACAATTTGTACTCCATCTCGTCGTCAAGATGGAGCGCTTTGCACGAAATTATTGATCGCATTCTATGGTGCCTCATATATGGCGCTAGCCACACTCAGCTGTCAGTCAGATCAGCCTGTACCTGCTTGCATTCAATGTGTCCAGCACTGACTACCCTGGCTGCTTCCGCAATTTACAAGCCGCTGCTCAGAACAGTTTCTCCTCCAGGTGAACAGCGCTTCAAGCATTCCTCACTGCTTTTAATGCTTTATAGTCGCTGATTTATCTGCCTATCTTTCCCGCACTGCTCATCTCTGGCCTCTTTCGTCGCTTGATGCATGGTGACCCCCCGACGCTCTATTTAAGCCTTAACGATGTGTTAGGCCGCCTTCACGCCTTCGCGTGCGTGTACATAATCAGCTGCCGTTGGGTGACGCAGGCCTCTTTTTCTATCTCTTAACTGTGCCATGTGCCCCGAAACTGAGGCAAGTGTGTCCTCTATCATGCGATCACCCCGTGCACGTCTTTCCTGCAACCTTTGCCAAGTGGCTTGTCTCTCCGTTGAAGTGACCACCTCGCTCATCATGCAACCTTCGATGGTGCGCACTTGTAAGGTGCCTCCAAATGCTTTGAAACACCTCTGGGACGCTATGTCCGCATCTGAAAATGAAAACCACTTTTAAGGAAATGAAAGTTTCGGTGACTTGCTTATTATTATGAAGTGAAAGAAGAAAGAGAGAAAGAAGTACTGTAGTGGAGGGCTCCGGAATAATTTCGAGCACCTGGGGATCTATACACGAAGCCATTTCACACAGCGCAGATGCGTTTCTGCACACTCGCAGTGGTGGCTCAGTGCTTAGGGAGCTCGGCTACTGAGCTGTAGTGCAAGGGTTTGAAACCGGCCGCATTTTGAGGGAGACAGAATGCGAAAGGTGCCCGTGTGCTGTGCGACATTGGTGCGCGTTTAAGATCCCCAAGTTGTTTGTGTTATTCTGGAGCCCTCCACTACGGCTCCTCCTTCTTTCTTCTTTCACCTCCACCTCCCTCGATCCCTTCCCTCACAGTGCGGGTGAATAGCTCAGCAAGAAGTGAGGCAGTTACTGAGCCTTTCACTTCCTGATAACCAATCTTTTTCTTTTTGCGCATCTGCATAGGGATTATAAGTAGTTTAGAGGAAAGTGGCTGTAGCAGTCTTACACTGTCTGGGTACCTAGACCGTCCGTTAAGGGATTAAGAAATGGAAAAAGGGACAGATTTAAAAAGCATTCGTTTACTCTTGCTCTCACATGGCTTAAGTGGCAGCATAGCATAAGCATAATCAATTTTACAGCGAGAGCCTTTAATGGGACCCCATCCAGAGTAGGCACGTGTAACTGAAGGCCATTGTAGTCATTGTCCTAGGAATCTGCCAGCCAAGACAGAAAAGGCAGAATAAAAAGAATAGAAAGAAGACGAACAAGGAGAAGAAAGAAGATGCAATAAAGCACATAATCAAGAGAAAGAGAGAATAAGAAGAGAGAAAGAAGAAAGGGGAGTTAGTTGAGGGACATCACGGATTTAGCCGGATGTTTTAACAAAGCTGTAGCGTTGTTTAGCCAGCTGTTTTATTTTTTACTGTGAGAGCATTATAGCAATAGCATTCTGCAAAATTGTGGTGTAGTGTGTGTGAAATCTCAGTGAGTGAAGCCTGCAGCCTCTGAATGCTTCACGCAAAGTTGCTCGGGCATATATCTGCAAACATTCTTTTTTGAAGGGTGAAATAAAGCCATGACTTTCGTGGTGTTAACGTGCGTACCCTTGATTGCTCCTCGGAATGCACCTGTTAGGAATGACATGTATTTCTGCTGGTTTGCCAAATCGAAGCTTTCTGTTGAAGCTTTGAGGTGTAAGTTTTGTCAGAAGCAGGGATTTTTTTAGAAATTCCATCTGGGCTCTGGAGTCGAAGGGAGAGATGAGTCTAGACGTAGCCGTGAGCCTTCGTCTAAGCATCCCATCATCACTCATACCGCAAGCGGAAAAAGGAGCTCAATTATTGGCGCTGCACTTTGCGTCGGTTTTAGGAGGTTGTAGTGCTCGCTACAACACAGCACAGAAAACACACACTACCGAACACAGCAGCTTTGTTTGATGATCCTTGCACGAATAAAGCTTCCATCACTTACCATGGCAAGTCCATACGTGAGCAGAAGGTCTTCTGTGAATCCTAGTGTAAAGCAGGCACTCTGCAGTCGTATACAACATAGAGGAGTATAGACACCTTCCTTTTGGATGCGTGTTTTCTTTTTTGTAATGATGCGTAAGGCATTATTATACATAGATTACCACATGGTATTCTCTTATGACTGCTAAATAATCTATAATCAAATCTCTTTCTCTTGCTGTTTCGGTTTTTGGTTTCAACACCTCCGTCAACCCAGTGCAACATCGCAAAACTTGAACGCATACAGGCACGTGCTGCTTGCTTTGTATCAAGCAATTATGACTTTTCGAAAAAATCTCGCAATATTTCCAAAAACCTGGGGTCGCCGCTGCTTGAAACGAGAAGAAAATACCTGCACTTGTCACTATTTTATAAAATCCTTAAGTCTAGAACAGGCATGAATAAGGATATATATCTAAAGAAACCAACAAATGTATCTGCACGAAGTGACCATTCCCGAAAAGTGCGTGAGTATGCTTGCCGAATAAACTTACTTAAGAACTGCTTCTTCCCTAAGACAATATATGAGTGGAATGGTTTGCCTGCAGAAATTGTTTCCAGGACCCCTTCGCCTTTTATCCAGGATGTGAAAAATATTCTTTTTAATGGGTTTTAGCACTTATTTTAACTTCTCATACCTGTGTTTCCACTTACCTTGATACAGTGTGATTAAGTGATGCAAATATAAAGACAACTACGTGTATATGTATCGTTTCATTTTTCACTGCTTGTTTTATGCTTTTCAATTTGCTGCTGAATTTGTATTATATCATCTGTGCACTCATAATGTTTTTTTTTCTCTCCCCCTACACTAATGCCCGCAAGGGTGCTGTAGGTATGTAAATAAATAAATAAACAATGGCTGTGATGTTAAGGAGAGGTAGGCCATTTGCGTCGTGTAAAGCTGCAATATAATCGGTGCTTCTACATTCGTTGTCATTCCAGTTCATGAGGAAGGCTGGCCTCAGCCCTGCAGTAAATTAAAATGATGAAGTAGCGATTGTACCGCACTTTTTAAATGCCTCGCATGACCTATCACCTCTCTTTGACATCACAGCCACCGTTCGGCTGTTGAAACCGAAACAGTATGGCAGAAACTTTTGGTTATAAATTATTTAGTGGTCGTAGGCGAACACTACATGGTGATTCATGCATAGCAGTGTCTTCCGCATCATTGCAGAGAAGAATGCATGCAACCAAATTTAGTTGTCTATACTTGTTTAAGTCTGCTGTGAAGCTCCGCCCACATTCACGACCACTGCAGAGATTTCCTCCACGAAAAAAATTGTCACTTGCTAAAACTTTTTTTGTTACCTAAACAAAAACCTAATCGCAAAAAAATATAAGCTCGAATTTTGATACCTAGCTGGTTTCGTTTATTATTACGATTGCGAACAGAGCAATACAGTATGCTGCGAACTGTAGCTTAGTGCTATTAACTGCTGCTTTTTTGTAAGTTGTGTCCTTCTACAGACTACAGCAAAACTGGAAGCATGATGCAGCCAGGTTTTCTTTTTTCTTTGATGTTAACCAATATTGTTTTATCACCAGTGCTCTAGGCTGTATGAAAAAAAAAAGCTATACGAATAGCTCATACCGTTGACATATTCATGGTGGTCAGATGCATGTTATAGTGATATTGCAAGTTGCAGGGGCATTACAGGGCAGGTTCGAAACACGAACACAATGTACACCTTGGCGTGTTCATAACCACAACCCTAAACAATAGTAAAAACCAAAACAAATAGCTCAAATGCCAAACTTGCCACAACTCAGTTGCATTGTCATATACCGCTAGCAAGAACACGTAAAGCGTGAACACATTAAACATCGAATGCTAACAGTGGGCGGTGTAATGAAAATAATGCGATAACAGTATCATCACACAGACACCTTTGCATCAAGTGAACAAAACAGTGAACTTTCAAAATGGTGCAAGATGAAGTATCCTGCACCCCCATCCCTCTTAGTTTTTGGCTCATGCAGAATTACGCCTTTCAATGAAAGAATGAAAAACACCAATTTCTAAGCATAACAACGCAAACAAGACAAAAGCTCAATCTGAATAAGGTGAGTTTACGGACTAGGACAACAGGATCAAGCTGCCTATAGTCGCCGTACATCAAGGTGCCTTGAGTGCGCTCATAATGTGCATACGGGTTAGCGCACTGAATTTGGATGCAGTGGGGGGAAGAATTTAAGCAGTCAGAGTTGACTGAGAACTTACACTAATGAAAAATTCGTGCAGATTTTTACTTAATTTTATTGTTTTTTAGAAACTGCAGTGATGGAGAACAGATCACTTCACCTCAGGCAAATGCATTTTTTTGTCTATTTTAGTGTCTCTGTATATCTTCTGTACAGCCTTTATGTATATGTATATGAATACATATATATATACCAGGTGTCCTAGCTAAATGTAACCAAGCTTTTAAAAAACACGGGGTGTCCTCGCCGTCTCAAACAAAATGAGGGTTGTTTAGAGTCGCGTGACCTAGTCTGCAGTATTTTTTTCGTTCTTCAACGTTTACTAATCAGTTAAGCTTAATTAACAAACTTTTTTATTATTGACTTGAGGAACAAAGTGTCAATGGAAAAGTTGTAGATCGCTTTGAGAAACACCTTACTGAGACATTTGCAGCAAAGTAATATTTACGCAAAGTAGTTTTTTTACCGGCCTTTAACCATAACCAGCACAACAAGAAAAAGCTTTCACATGACAGCTGTGCCACTTCAACGTCCCAAGACGCGCCTTAAACAATAAAATCCATTTTTTCTGAAGTCCTCGCCTCGATGAGACTTTGGGTGCACATTGGGGCAGAGAAGTAAGCGAGCAGCTGGTCACGTGACAACTTTCTTTTAAGGCCAATAAATGAAGCTACGTAAATCGTAACTTGACAGAAACCGCACTACTAGCGGTTTTTCGAGGTTGTCTAAAACTTTTGCATTGACACTTTCTTCCTGAAGTTAATAATTAAAAAGTTAGCTAATTAAACTTAACTAATTAATTAACTTTGAAGAGCAAAAAAATACTCAAGACTAGGCCACGCGATTATGAACAACCCTGAGGTGGTTTCACTGGACTAGGACACTTCGCCTTTTTTAAAAGTTTGGTTACATTTAGCTGGGACACCCGGTATATATATATATATGAATTGGTCACGGAAATCTTTTTTTTTTTTAGTTTGGCTGAAAATCACCCAATCAACATTTTCGTTGAAAGCAAACTCTTTTTTTGCCATTGAGTGTATATCGGCCCTGAGGGACTGCAATGCAACACCGCTAGGTTTAGTCTGAAATGCTCCCTAATAATTGCATAATATGAGTAAGGCTTTCTGTGAGGCTAGTTGTTGTAAATTGTGAGAACGGTTCCGCAGGGCAGTTGATGCATTACTGGAATTTTCTTTTAGGGCAGAAAGACAGCACAGGAAGCAACGAACTTGACAGGCTAGAGCGCTAACTAGCAACTCAGGTTTTTATTGCCAGACCACTTCCTTTTATGCATCAACTTCTCGTATCAACACAATGAATAAAAGAAATTCCTCCCATCCTTCTCGTAGGATAGCACTGCCTCCCTCCCTCCCTCACATTTGCCTCCACCAGCACTGAGTTCCTCATTCGTCTTTGCACAGCTGTTCCTCTTCTATAGAGGAGGCGTGGCATGTGCGCATGTGGCTTCTCATGTTGGCCGTGTCCCTGCACCCTTTCCCGCAGTGGGGACAGTGCAGCCGGTATTGGCGGTAATGCACCACCCTCTCGTGTCTCACGGCAGAGCTGCGTTGCGCGAACCACACCCCGCACTGTGAGCAGGCGTGGGGCCTCTGCCCCGTGTGTGTCAGCAGGTGTCTGTCGAGATCACCCCTCTGGGTGAAACCCTTTCCGCAGTGGGGACACAGATGTGATTTAGCCGTGCCGTCCACAGAATGCTGTACCTTGCGGTGACGCGACAGATTGGATTTTTGGTTGAAGCGCCGTCCACAGTCTGTGCACTCGTGCGGCCTCTCCCCAGAGTGCATCAGCAGGTGGCGGGTGAGAAGATGCCGGCGTGTGAAGCCCTTTCCACACTCCTGGCACACGAAGGGCCGCTCGCCCGTGTGGGTCCACTCGTGCTCGGTGACATTGCTTCTGGGTGGGTGACAATAGAAGAAAATTCCAGGGATGCACCTAAGTCTGCTTGGGTGCAACAGTGCAAAGCATTTCTCTTACTGCTGCCGATTGTGCCGCTGCACGTTTGTTTCTTTACGCCCTTGCTGGTTCTAAGTTTTGTTTTCACTCTGACTGCAGTTCTACCACATCCAAAGGCATGGGTGCCGTTGCTATAGCATCTAGTAAGCACAAAAAAAGTACTAATTAAATTATTCGCAATAAGTAATTCATCAAATTGATTAAATTACTGACAAATGTGCATTTCTTAAGTGTATTAATTAATACGGTCGATTGTCACCAAAACACTTTGTTAGTATGGTGACTTAATATAATTTAATTCTTTATTTTATCAATTCAGTACATAAATAATTCATCAATCTGATTAATTCCTGATTACTAGCAAAGTAGTTCAATAGTTGAACAAATTATCTTGGCCAATTATATACCATTAAATTATACATCTGGTGACTTTATTACAGCTAACTATATAATTATTCCATCAACTATTCTATTAATTGCCCCTATAATGGATGATTGATAGTTCGTACGAACACGCTCTGCCGACACACACTGTGAACAGTCCCTGTAGATGCCCCTCATCAGACAAGAAATGCTTTTGCATTCGAAGAGAGAAGCCGACACACTAAGCATGCATCCCGGCTGCGGCGGTTGAATTTCTGTGGAGGTGAAATTCGTATACTGTGCGATATCAGTGAACGTTAAAAAACCTCAGGTGGTCGAAATTTCTGGAGCCCTTCACTACGGTGTCCCTCATAGCCTGAGTTACTTTTGGACGTTAAAGCCCCATAAACCATAAACACTAAGCATGTAAGCCTCACTGACGACGCAGGGGATAAAAACTAAGATGCCCACTGCATGCGTGTTACCATCCGTGGCCGCGAATCCAGCTCTGCCTTTGCCACACGGCTGCTCCGCACATGCGCTCCTCTCCTCCACCAGCTCCACTGTTCAAAAACCAACCGCCAGCTCTCGCAGCGTATGCTCCGTTCATGCTAGTGACGGTCGCTTGCGACAGACGGCGACAGTTCTCAAGCATACTCTTGCCACTTAGCAGGCTCTGTTGGTGCCTCTGAACTGGATTCTCATGCTTTCATCGTTTGTTTTCAACCAGTAGCAATCATATTTTCGCCACTCCCCAGATGGCGCCACAACATGTATCAAAGGTGGAGGAGGGCGCAGTATATGTTTCTTTTTCTGTCTGTAATGCTACTGCATCCTGTTGTAACTCTTGCTAAACCGTGCTATTGTTCCCATCCCCTCCCACCCTTCTTTAATCTAAATATTGGAGAACACTTATTTGTTGCAAAGTCATAGGTGTACGTACACATATTAACAGCACCCAAACGAGGCGAGTAGTGAAACCTGTCTTACTTTTTATCGCTGGAGTAGGGGCAGTGGGCGCAACGGTGCCTTCCCTGTGACCTCTGCGGGTGCTTGTGCCGCCTGTGCTTCTCCAGGTGGTCTTGAGTGGAAAACATGTCGCCGCATGTGTCGCAGGAGAAGACCGATTGCGGTTCGGGTTCGTGCTTTCCATCTTCTGAGTGCAGAAAGAACAGACAATTTACACAGAGCTCGTGAGTGACCAAATGCATAAGGTCCCAGCATCAGTCTCACAAATGCACATGACAGACGTGCACACAAGAGTTACTATCCCTTTGCTTTCATCGCCTTGTGCAATTGCTTGTGCGGAGTACCATAAATGCACCTGTGTACTGGCAAGGACAACTGCATGAATGCCAGTCGTTCTTAGAAGCTACCGCTATGTCTGGTGCTTGCTTCAAGGTTCGATTTTTCTGAAGGTGACAAAAGAGTGGAGGAAATCAACGTTCATGCCAGTGACAGTGGTGGAGGGAGGCAAAAGTTGAGTTAGAGACTGCCGCCCTGTAAACCTGGTGGACCTTATTAAACATTTGCCCAGCACTTCCGAGAGACCCTGAAGAGGAGAACATTATTAGATAATTTAGGCCTTGTTAGGCACTCTCCATGGCAGGCGATATATTAAGTGTTTCAGGAAAGCACGGCATTATAGTTATAAAAAATAGGCTTTTTGAGGTAACAGTATGGCTTTTGCAGCATAGTAATACCATGTGTTAACGGACACCACAAAACTGGTGAATTGCTTTAACTAGAAAGCTGGCGAACTAAATTGCAATAGATAATTTCCTATTCCCATGGCTTTCTCTGACACGCCTCGATTGGCTCTCCGAAAGCAGCAAGCAGCAGTGAGCGCCGCTGACACACTAGCGTACTCTAATGAAGAGACATGACCGAAGCCAAGAGACACCGAAAGCAAGAAGCACAAGAAATTTTTTTGAATTGGTGATGCATATCAATGAAAGATAAGTTGGGTAATTATTTTAAAGATGATTCATTACAATAAAGATGAAAAACAACCACATGTGAGTGATGGAATCCAAACCCACAGCCTTTGAATTTTGCATCCGGAGCTCTGCCACCTCTAGAAACTTATAGTTATCTGTAATCAAGGAGTACCTCTCGAACAGCCCACCGCGGTGGCTCAATGGCTAGGTGCTCGGCTATTGACTCTAAAGACGAGGGTTCGATACCGGCCGCGACGGTTTCATTTCGATGGAGGCGAAATGCTAGGCGCCTGTGTGCTGTGCAATGTCAGTGCACATTAAAGAACACCAGGTGGTCAAAATTACCTGGAGCCATTCACTACAGCTTCCCTCATAGCCTGAGTCACTTTCGGACATTAAATTAAGCCCATTAAACCTAAACGTAAAATTTAAATCTCAGCGTCTTCGCCCCTTTCCCTCTTCTCGTCACTTGCACTATCAAAAGTCGGTGCTCCTCAGGCGGGAATTCCCCAGGGGGTGGAGCTTCCCGACTGCTGACTATGACAGCTGCCTGATACCTGAAAAAAATCGAACCAAACGCCGCTTCCGAACAGAATTCGGCAGGCGCATGCGACGGAAGAGTCCACGAGCATGAAAGGGTAGCCGGAAGGGACTCGCCAACTTTCGCGCGCTACTGTAGGTTCTGTGCTGCGTGTAGAAGAGCATTGTTTCGCTCAGGTGTTTACGTTATATTTGTTATAGGAATATAGACCCCTAATTATGGTGTCAAGTTTTCTTCTTTACAATGATGCACATTACTACGCATCAATCACCATGAAGTATTCACCTACGATCGCTATTTAATTTGTAATCCAAATATTTTTTTATCATGACTCTTTCGGTTTAGATTTCAACAGCCAACCGATGGCTGTGGCGTCGGATTCAATTTATGTCACGTGAGGCGCAAGGCAAAACATCAATTTAGTCGCTGATTTTATTGTTTAATTCACCACAGTGCTGAAGGACGTCTTCCTCAAGAGCCAGAATGACAATTAATGGGGAAGCAGCAACTATATTGACGTTTTTCATGCCTTGCATGACATATAAAACCTCTCTTTGGCATTTCAGTCCTTGTTCGGCTGTTGAAACCGAAACAGCACAAGAAACAAATTCGATTTTAAATTATTTTGCAAGCATAGGAGAATACCAGGTGGCAATCCATGTATAATAATGCTTTGCGCATCATTGCAAATAAGAAAACAAGCCCCTAAAGGTTAGTTTCTTTACTCCTTTAAGATAGGTTAGGTGTTTATATATTAGTTTATGTGCTCTCCTCAAAGATGTTTCAGAGCTTCTTTAATTATCAATTTTGCCACCAATTTAGGCATGGCGTAATTGAGACAGGTACGTGCCGGGTGTATAATTATATCGAGAATTTCCGAATTCCTAGTGTAGCGACTTGTGCTGTCTCAAAAGGGACCGTATCACTTGCATGTCCACTGAAGTTTTGTAAAACAGTGCGTACATTTTTAGAGTAGTCCACTCGCACAAAGGTGAACATTCAGTCGAGAGACCTCTGTCCAGTGGGCATGTATTTGTGCGTACATGTGTGTGTACGTATGTGAGTGCGTGTGCATGGGTGTGTGCCATTTATTGAAGCCAATCTGGATCGTCGTCTTGCGCAAACCACGGGGTTTCTCCATAACGAAATTCCCTGATTTGTCGAGAGGGTTGTGACATCTTCAGGAGCACCAAATGTGAAAATCTGAAAACCTAAGAGAAGCACCAGTCACATACCGAGAAATCATGGAAGGCCACAGACTCAACAGACGGAAATCACCACCCCCCAGACAAATCTCTCTCACCAAAGGAACCAATGGCCTGGAGGAAGACACAAATGAACACCTACTTTTTGCCAGAAATCTTAGGTATATACAATCAGCACAAGGTAGACAACAGGGTATGTAAATGCTGTGGAGCTAAAGGTACTTTTTGCACATATGACTATAGAATGTGCCAGCTCCCGAGGGGCTTCGGTGTTCAATCAAAAACAGCCTGGGACGATTTGCTGTGAAGTGAAGATCCCGCTACGCAGAAAACACTCATCAACCTGGCGGCCAAGTCTGTGACCTGCCAACAGCACTGTGCCCGGCCCGGTAGCCCAACCCCCGGGCCCTCGGCTTAGGCCGAGGTCCACGGAGGAGCAAGCTACCACCCTTTGGCTAAATAAAGTTGATTGACTGTCTGACTGTGAAAATCTGAGGAATGTTTTAGTTACTACCTTGCCTGGGATTAGCACATGGAGTTGTAATGCTACATCCAATCTTCCACCTTAATCCACTCACTAATCCCCACTAATCCACAATAATGTGCCCCCTAATCTCCAATACTCACTTAATCCATTTTATGCAGGGGAAGGGGGACCTACTTGCAAAATTTTTTAGCCCTTTGTGATATCTGGAGTGGGCCAATTTCCAAATGCTATCACATTTTCTTTTCTAAGAATGTGGGTAAGGCCTGCAGTTTATTTTAGACTACCATATTAGACAATATCACCAGGGAATTATGATGTAGTTGAAAAAATTGTGCCATTACAAACAAAACCTGCCACACTCAAACCCAAAATCAATCTATATGGAAAGCCTAAATGCAAGCAAAAACTATGAAATGAACTGTGCTCACTGCAACAAGCAATAACACAGAACCACTAAGATACTGAGATAATAATTTACATTGGTTTCACATCACAAAAGCAAAAACATATACTACCAGCGGCTCGGCTTTCTTTATTACAATAAAGGCTATTCAGCCTCTCTTTAGAGCTTTACAGCTATTAGACACTCGTGACTAACATTGTTTGGAAAAAAAAAACACCTCAATTTTCTGCAAGCTTGCCCATCGCTCATTGTTTCATACAACAAAGCACAGCATGCATAAGCCATCACAAATGCCCACACAGATGTCCGTTACAACTTCAAAAGAAAAAAATTCCATCGATAATCTCAAACAATGTATCAAGAAACACACGAAACACGACTTGAAAGATATTACAGCAAAGCGTGATGTATATAAACCATAAGCGAACGGCCGAGTATTGTGTGGATAAGCATTTGAACATCAAAAGGAATCAACCCCGTAAAACTTAAGAAAAAAGGCGCATGAAGCAATGTGCGTGAAATTTAACTTGCAAAGTGCAGAAAAGCACAATCACCAAGCTTTCAGTTGTTTTTACCACTGATGACAGTGCCTGGCACATTAAAAATGATGGAAGGGTGACATTCTATTGTAGTTCTGTGCACTGCGGTGTCAACAGTAGATGGCAAAAGTAATGTGTACTCAAAGAAAAAAAAACATGAATCTTTTGCTGCTCTGTCATATGTTTCAGGAGCACTTAGCTTGTGGTGGCTCTGAGTAATATCAGACGAAAGAGCAGCAAACGAGTCACTGTCTGTGATTGCAAGTGACTTGCAGCAGCTTCGTATACAGACCGTAGATGTCCGAGCTAACAAGACACTCGAAGCAGAAGACAGCACTCCAGAGAGTTATCTAAGGCCCTTTTAGGCACCTCCAGCTTTGTCATTCATAATGCCCTATGCATCATCTCTACCAATAAGCAGAACCTGAATATTTGGCGCCTGTACCTCTTTAGGTTGATATTGAAAAAAACACCTACTTATCCTCACTTATTCCTGCCACTAACACTGCTGGAATAAACATGCAAAGATTTACAGAAGAAGTTTTCCTTTCTTGTGATAGAAACATTTCTATTAAGAGAGTTTCAAATTGGGCTAGTTGGTAGTTAACATACATGGTAGTTAACACATAATTGCACTTTTGAAAAAGATTTGGAACAACACAGGGACGACACAAACTCTGGTCAACTGTCAACTGACAGTTTGCGCACCAGAGTTTGTGTCGTCCCTGTATGGTTCCAAGTCTTTTTCAAAAGCGCAATTATATGTGGCCATGTAAAAATTTCTATGTTGAGTGATATAAATGAGCGAATTCATGCTGATTATCACCAAAATCAGCCCACTCTGGCTTCAAGATGAAAAGAAATTGTTTTGTGCACTTTTACTCCCAGAGATTCACTCCTCGAGTCACTCGCCGACAAGAAATGATGCCATCCACCTAAGACCGTGAATTTATTTCCATTCATGCAAGCTTATGAGCATAGCAGGCTCACTCTCCGTATTCAGGGAAATACTTAGAGCGAGTTCGTGTGTAGTCTAAGGGAACAACAAATGTTGTTTTCCGAAAACTCCGTCAAAGTGAACAAAACCTACAAATGTAGTTAATGATGCACATTAGCTACCAACACCTCTGATAGGGTACTAAGCTAGAATCTCGTTAGCTTGCATACAAAATGGTAGCTAGCAAAACACATTGACTAAGGGCATCACGAACCACTGCTATTATTTGTGAAACGCCTTTTTGTGGTGTTTCAAATTTTTCCTCTCATTGAATTTCTTTTGACATACGTCACACTGGAAGGGCTTTTGGCCCTTATGGGATCTAACATGACGCACAAGGCCTGAACTTACGCAAAAGCCATGGGGCATGCTGACTCTGAAACGGCTTTTCCCCCGTGTGGGTACGGATGAGTGCCACCCGGAGACTCCTGTGTGCAAAGCTGCTACAACGGTAGGGACGCTCACTTGTGTGTGCGCGCTGATGTCGCACTAACTTGCTATGCTGTGGAAAGCTGCTATCACAGTGGGCGCGATGGTAAGGACGTTCACCAGTGTGAGTGCACTGGTGTACCACAAGGTGAATCTTTGATACAAAGCTGCTCCCACAGTCATCACAAGGGTATGGACGGTTGCCTGTGTGTCTACGCTCGTGTATCTTTAGGGTGGCCATTTGTGTAAATCTGCAGCCACAGTGGTCAAAAAAGTAAAGACACTCACCCATGTGAATGCGCTGGTGTTGTTTTAGGGTGATCTTTAGGGCAAAGCTGCTACCACAGTCGTTACAATGGTATGGACAGTCGCCAGTATGGACTCGGAGATGCCGCCCTAGCTTGTATCTTCTTCTGAATCCCTTGTTGCAGTGGGGGCATTTGTGCAGCTTATTTCCTGAGCGTTTACCACGGTGATTATCCATGCCAGAAGGATTAGATTCGCAGATGCAGTGGCTTGCAGGGTGCCTTTCACTTGTTGAATCTTGCACAGCAGATGCGCCACTGTCACTCTGTGTGATGACTGAACCTGTGTGGCAGAGTACTTTCAATAAAGTGCATGAACCAACAATCAACAGCTCACTAGGAGTTAGGAATAAATGTTGAGCGCAGCAGACACACTCATCAAAAGCTGTGGATGTCTATCAAAAGTTTTATTCAACAGATCATCCTCAATGAGAACTCAGGCCTGAAACAAGATGTGTCTACAATTAATTCTGCATGCAGGCAAAAAAAGCATTTAAGCTGCAAGAAATGTTATCACTGTTAAAAAATGCGGCAGCCTTTGTAAGCCATCCAAAGTTGCTGCATTTGACCCTTGCGCTTACATTACAGGCATCATGATAGACTCACCCACAGTCCACCCAAGTGGGCTTAAAGGTGTATTAATGAGGTGCATTAAAGGTGCATTAAAGAAGATTACGCATGCAAAAGCTGACATGGTGTTATCTGCATGAGGTGGTGAATATGGAATACACACTTGTAAAACAGCTTTTCCAGGTTGTGTAAACACAGTACGGCATGCTTAAAAAGAAGTGGGTTCCAAAGCAAACATTCCTGACTTTTAATTCTGCATGCAGATGACTCATAAAAAACTGACAATTGTCTACAAATTTATAGACCATTGGAAATGAGTGAGCCATTGCATTCACAAATGACCATGCACAATTTCTGGCCTCATGGGAAGGGCAGTACAGGTCTGCCTAAACAGGCTTAAGAACCAGTGTCAGTTATTCTTAATAATGTCACACATTGACAGTGCACTCATTTTTTAATGAACCTTTTATACCCGTTCGTTGTACTGCACACAGACAAAAAAAGCTTTCAGAGCATAGCTTACAGCTGCCCCCGAATGCTGCCAATATGCCCAACACGCCTGCACAGTCTCCAAGAGTGCAATTAATAGAGCTCTGAAACAGTACACTACTCTGTCTTAAGCGCACTAAGAGCATACCATATTTACTTGTGTAACACCCGCATCAAAAATTTTAGGACGAGAAATCAGGGGGAAAAAGAAGAAGCTATTGTGATTGAGTTTCTCAATACACTGCTCTGAAAGAGGTTTAAGGTGACCAGCTTTTCCTAACATCCTTTGAGTGCTAATTAAGGCTTTATTCATAGTCCTGAAGCTTCATTGATATGCCACAGCATTTAACAAGTTGCTAAAACAGAGGAAATAGAAAAGAAATGAGAGCTGCAGGAAAAAAAAAACTCAGCTCTTGGCATAGCACTAAACAAGTCACTGGAATACCTAATAATAGTTCAGATGCACAAATTAGGTTTAAAAGCACCATACAAAAAGAAGAAAAATCTCAACATAGGAAGAGCATCACACCACCTGTGGAATTTCAAGAACCTCACAGTGCGACCCTTTGAATGAAAACTTCACCAATATGACACATTACTGGACAAGTTGCAACAATGTGGTGAGAAAAAAAAATGCAAGGCAACCACAGCTGGATCGAGATCAGGGAAGAGACTGCACAAGTGTCTTGGATCTCAGCCCAGAAAAAAATGTCCACCCAGGAAACACTTCAATTTGTCACTCTGCCGTAGGAATGGTTCGGCTCGGCAGTCACTCAGTCATTCTGCACAGTTAAATGACCACACAGCAAGATGAGAAGGCAAGGGTATACAAAATGACGGGCTCATTAAGACATGCATATGAAGAAGGCCTGCAGTCATTTAAACCAAGAAAAGCATAGAGGAACGTTTTTATTTTTATCGGTGGTGTTGATCAATAAGAAATTAGCAGTGTAATAATTTTTTACCTGAAATATAATTACCCTTCCTTGGTTTCAATGACTACTGGCTTCCTTCATACATGCAGCAAGATGTCTCGATGTTTCAGAAAAAAAGTAAACCTAATAAAATATGAGAATACACAAAACTAAAGATGTGTTTAAATTCCACTTGTGTGAAATGCAACACTGAATGAATTATCATATACTATCTGTGCTGCACCATGAAAGAAAACTACTGTCAGTGTGCATTGAGCAAGAAGGGCATCAACAAGCAGATTATATGCTGAGGTAGCTGTCTTAAAACGAGACAGTGTAAATAAATGGCTACAAGTGAGGGTATAACAACAAGTGTTTTGATTTCACATCACACGCACGCACTACCTCTTCGTCCATATTATCACATCCAAGGAGCTGTAAACTTTTTTTGCCTCCCCCGCAGCCTTTTCGCGAGCGTTCTCGCGGTAGCGGTATGGCACTCAACACGCAAGCACTGAACTCGAGAACAAACTATAGTTTCGGAATTCTGCTAGTCATTGCTGTTAAACAGGCTTCATATGGCTAGTACAAAAAGGTGCACTTACCAATAAGTTCACGTGCACTCCGGAGGCCAGAGCAAAAAAGACAGAGCAAACAGAGACACAGTCAGAGCAAAAAAGCCGCGAAACACGCGAAGGTATGGTGAAGGCGCGAAGTGCGCGTTTGTGTGATGACGATGGCAGGTCAGAAGGTAAGAGCCGGCCACTGATCTCCACTAGGAGGCTGGATGGTGCATTGAGCGCGCGAAAGTGAAGCCACCGGAAGTAAGTGGCCTTGTCCCGGAAGTCAGCGTTTGGCAGTGCATGAAATCGGACCTCAGCACGGTTTTTCAGTTCCAGTTTTGTTTTCCCACTTAGCATTTCGTCTTTTCGCCGTTCTCGTCTTTTTACATGACAATGCCTACCTGTTGCGCCGTCAACTGAGTGAGCAGACCAGCGAAGTCTTCGGGAAAGACGTTTCAAAAGTAAGGGTCCATTGCATCGCAATGGGACGACACTACGACAGGACGTATAGGGCCAGTGTGGAGCTTCGTCTGCTCAACTCTGTGTCGTCCCGTGGTAGCGTCGCCAACTCGTCTCTTCACTGTGATGCTTGTTCCCGCTCTCAAGCCCAAGTTACGCTAACAAAAGGGGATAAATATAAGAAAGAATAGGAGGAAACATTCACCAAGCAGCTGACTTTCAAGCGACCATTTTAACGAATTTTGTTTAGACCGAACCGTAGCGAGAGCTAGGCTACTATCTGGTGAGGTGTCGACGGTGTTCGGTTGGTTCACATTAGCGCCTCCAAAAGGTATGGTACTGCTTTTTCGACGGAGCGTATCATGTACTGTTTCGTATTGTAGCAAGTTAGGCTTGAATGGGCTTTTCGTGGTGCTTGGTGCAGCTTCTAGCAGTGCTTCTCACGCGCACTGCAGCATTCATCTTTCTTGTCAGTCCTTCCTCTCGCGCTGTGAATTTTCTTTGCTGCACGAAAATTCGGTTTTAAGATGACATAGCCTCATCGTCATTCCACTACTTCTCCTTCACGCTCGGAAGACAAGAACCAGACAAGAACATAGCGTTTAATGCACGTGCCTTTCTGCCGCGGCAGGGCGAGACCTGCATGCTTGTTATCTTCGGTTTCTCTGAAATTACAGGGTTCTAGACACAACGCTCACATTTCTTGCGTTCAGCTTGCTTATTCCTTTCATATAACAGCAGAAATTACACGAGAAAAACGCAAAAAATTGAGAACGAAGGGGCGAAAGACGCGACTTTTTGCATTGAAACTCGGTCTCGGCGTGACGTCACCACACTGCCGCAACGGGAGCTAGAAGCATTTCATGCTTAAAAATACACAGCAGAAACCCGACTTCCGGGACAAGCCGTCCAACTTCCGGTGACTTCACTCGCGCTCGTCACGGAAAGCTCTTCTAAATCTAAATAAAAGTTCTTCTAAATCGGAAAGCGGGAATGCGGCATCCAGCCACCTAGTGGAGATCAGTGGAGCCGGCGCCACCAGCACCTCCGCGCGCACCCTTTCTAACATATTCTGTAAATAATCATTAGGCATCTTAAGTTACGAAATATATAATAAAAACACCGTTGAAGAATTATAAAGCAAAAACTAGGGCTTGGTTGCAGCTGTCATTACCTGAATTTAAAGAAGACGCTCCCATCATCCATCCACTTATCCTAAGCCGTCCTCGTCATAGTGCTCATGTAGTGGTCTATCTGCACTGTGTATTACTTTTGAACACCACGGTTATTTTTTACCTACACTGGCTACACAAGTGTAGCCAGTCTATCATAAAATTATGATAGACTGGCTACACTTGTGTAGCCAGTGTAGGTAAAAAAATGGCCTTACTGCTTTTGAACGCTTTTCCAAGGAGGAAGGAAAAATTTAGGGGGACTCTACGCCTTGCTCGTCGGTAAATTGGCTTTTCTCGGTGTACACCTGAACCTCGCCGTAACGGGAAGGAACGAAGATGGGAGTGAACGAAGACACCGTATTCACTAGGCGCACCTTTGTTCATTCCAAACCATTGAGCTAGCCTGGAGGGTGAAGGAAAACTGCTCTCCGTAGAAGGTTGTAGACCCATTATATTGGCAACTGTGGATAACAAAATTCTTGCTTAAGTTCAAATCGCCTGTGATTTGCAATGTCGATACTCATTGTATCTCACCAGACGTGCGGTTTGAGAGGCCACTTCATTCAAAGTAATGCTCTCACTGCGCGAACAATTCTTGAATATTCCTCCAGCTGTCATGAGCAGCTTGCTCTGCTTCAGATTGACCTTGCAAAAGCATTTGACTGCGTTCGCCATTCATTTCCGTTTTCACTTCTAGAGCGAGCAGACGTGGGTTTTGCTGTACTTAAGGGGGTTCCGTGAAGCAAGGCTGTCCGATGTCTCCTCTGCTTTTTACTCTTTACCTGGAACCGCTTTCTTTGAGTGTTTTGCATAACAGTAACATCCATGGGCTCTCTATTTTGGGTAATGAAGTCAAATTGCTGGCATATGCTGACGATCTTGCGTTTTTCTGCATTGACAAGCCCAGCATTGATGATGTGTTGTCCACGATAGGTCGATTTGGCATCGTTTCAGGTGCTCAATGAATCACTGCAAAAGTTCTGGCCTATGGTTTGATTCAAGGGGCACAACTCCGCCCCTGTACGCTGGCATAGAATGGTCTTGTGTGCCTCTTAAATATCTTGGTGTTCCACTTCATGCCTACAAATCAAGTGTGCATTACTGGAGAGAGCGAGTTCCTGCCATTGAGCGTTATGCTCAGACGTTTGTGCAGCATTGGCTTTCAATTTTTGGTTGAACCCAGGCTTGCAACACCTTTCTGGCAACAAGAATTTATTACGTACTCCAGGTCCTTCACTGCAGCAGAAATTACATACAGCGTTTCCATCGTATATTTGTGTCGTTTATTTGGTCTTCGAAATTTGAGCCCATGCGGCGTGATAACCTTTTCAGGCCTGTTTATACAGGAGGCCTGGGTCTAGAGAACCTGTATGTGAGACAGTTGGTTGCCCGTTTCTTCTTCTTCATGATTGTTTCTATCCAATTATTAGAGCAATCTTGCAGTTTAACTTCACGACTCTACTTCTGAACTTAGCCTTTCTTCCAATTTTACAGAACACCCCCGTTTAATAGGCTTTATGCAGGAAGTTTATGCCTTCGTGCATTTTTTGACAGTTCAGTTTTCAAATGAGTACTTATATTTTGTTTCGCGTAAAAATCTGTACAGGGATTTGATATCGATGCTCTTTCCGCTCCCACTGCATCGTTCTGTCTATACCGTGGGCTCATGGGTCATGATGTTTTAAACCGAGTGTGTAAAATGCCAATTTCTCCTTGCACCAAAACATTTTTCTATAAATTACACACTGAAACTCTACCTGTCAACACATGGCTCAATAGGAAAAACATTTTTCTTTCTTCTGTAAACTGTCGCTTGTGCAATGTGCCTGAAACAATTGAACATTGTTTTGTAGAGTGCAATGACGTGATTTTGTTTTGGGATGTGTTGCAGAGGACGCTAACGAAAGATTTTCTGCTACAGTGTGCGCTACCTTGTTGTTTCCCAACGTGACTCGAACCCCTATGATATGATTATTCTGATTGGACTTCATAGCCTTTGGAAAACGCGCATGCATCATAGCCTTTGGAAAACACGCATGCAAGACCGCAACGTTCAACATGCTGTTTCGCCCACAATACATTTTACCCGAATGTTGATGCAGGTAACGGACACTTACAAAGAATTGAAAACTTTACCGGATTGGTTTCCTCTCCTGATGCGCTGTATATCCTTACCGGCCTTTTAGTTATAATACGTTTACTATTATAATTGCGCCACGTAGCGCCTGCCTAGGTGCTCTGTAAATAGTTGTGTGTGTACACATACACATATGTATATATATTCTTTCTGCACAAAACCATCTAAATAAATACCATGAAAGAAGAAAAAGAACTTGCATGGCAAAGTGGTTAGTGTGCTCGTCTCGCACTCTGGAGACCCTGGTACGATACCCCAACTCCACCAATATCCTACTCGGTTCTAAATATTTTTCTGGTCTGACAAGAAAGGTTAATTAGGATAATTGGTCAATTACTAAATTCAGTCCCACTTACCTGGAGCATCACTATATCGTCCCTTTAATTGGTTGCATGGTTACTATCCAAACTACAATTGGCCCTGTTTGAAATTCGCACACTGTGACGTCACGACCATTTCTACCAACTGAAAAGCATGGCATTTCTGTCGGCAGCTCCTACTTACAACGATGAGGCATTAAAGGCTTCCGCTTTAAAAATTAGAGGCATGCTTTTTTTCTGGGCCCATTGTGCCGTCGTTGAGGTGTTTAGCTCGGACTGCTGCGTCATTAACTGTAAAATTCATTTCAAGAGTTGACCGACGGGAATTAAGTTTGTCAGTTTTGTATTACTGCTATATGTTTCCATCGCCAACCACGTGTGTCCAGCCGGCATCTGGTAAACCGGTATACGTCTACGCGAGAACTTCAGTATGCTAAAAGTCTAGTATTTGTTACATGTACTACAGCTCTTGCGTGCATGCTGCACGCATGCATAAACGTCGATTCCCGATTTTTCCTCCCTTAATACTGACGGAACTGAAAACCAGCCGATGAAGTGTCGAAGTCCATGTCGACACACGTAATTTCCACAGCAGCTTGCACGGAATGCACATTACTGACAGGGATAGGTCTGGCACTGATTTAAACAGCGTACAGATTGCAGTATCAAAAGCCAACTTGAAGCATTTATTGATGGCGCCTCAAATCTCATTGAAAACACACCCAATGTGGACGTCCGGAATACGTTGGTTGCTGGATATATATCGGACAGCCGTGTGCGGACTTTCGTAGGACGCCTCTTGGGTCAAAATAAATAGAGATTGGGGATGCCTGAAAGTCAATGTCCTGTGTTTGTCCCCTGGCCGTCCTGTACCTGTCCTGGACGGTCAGATCTAAATCGGATGTCCGTTGGATATTTATGGACCATTGGGAATTGAAAAAATATGGTATGTTTTTTAATTCGTGTATACCAGGTACGTTCAAAATTCATATCAGAATTTTGAAAATGTGTGGCCCTTACCTGAGTTGGTACGCTGTGCTCCAATTCAGTTTTTCGCTGCTCTATCAAAGTCTCGAATTCATTACCTTGGTCCATTCGCCGGCGTTTATCCGAAACTTCTGCATCTGCCATTCGAGATGCCTAATCACTGCACATCCGGGCCATGGTGGCCAGCTGTAAACTTTCTTTTTTGTTTACCCTTTCCTTTCTCTGCACTGTATTTTTTTTATGAAACTACTCAGTCGTGCATATCTCTGTTTGTTATACTCAGATGTGTACCTTGTACATTTTCAACCCTTTCCTGCCGTAGCACTCGATGTGTTGTAGTATGTATAAATAAATAACTACATAGATTAAAAACTTGGAGGACAACCAATTGCCATTGGCTGTGACAATGCGATAGCATAAGAACCTCGTCTGTGCACCACCACACATGCCAGAGTGGAGAGTGAGATTCCCCCCTCCACTTCACCTGTGGCAAAGTGTGACACCAGTGATGGGTCCAGGGACATGAGTCTGTTCTTACGGTATCACATAATAAATAAAATCGAGGAGCACTCAGTGAAGGGCTAGTTGGCACGACATAATTTCTTAACATAAAACCTGTGAAAGCTTTGGGACATAAAGAGATGCAGACAGGACGATAACAGACTTTCAGATACTTGTACTTAAAAACCTGTGTCCTTCCTGTCTGAGTCTCTTCCATGTCCCATATTCCTCACGTTAAATTGTCGTGTTCTGGAACCAAGTTGGATGTAGTTTGATCTGCTCCTTCCTGGGATAAAAGATTCCTTTGATTTTATTCACTCAGACTAAGCTTTAATCCAAGGATCACATTGCACTTAATGAATACAATCGTGTCTCAGATCATGAGCCTTGCTGCTACTCTGCACTGTGTGATTGCTTGAACTGAGACTGTTTTTGCAGGCATGCCCATCTACCACTGCATCGCATTCAGCAGCAGCTGACGGGGCCAATGAGTTGAGCTTCCGATGTGGAAGCTAGTGGAGTGGAATCTCATTAATTTGGATTCACTTTATTCACTTTTCCAGTTCATTCATCAGATACCACTGGCCACCTTTTTCTCTTGCGAAGTTCCGACAAAGTCCCTTTGATTGATTGATCGATTGACTGACTGGTTGATTGATCAATTGACCAACCAACTGATTGGTTGATTGACTGAACGATCCCATGAGGCTTCTCTCATCGGCTTCTGGTAGGTAGGATGAAGCCTTTGCTGTGGTAGAGGTTGGTGGGAGGGTGGCGCTACTCGAGGGTGATGGCTTCTGCCCTTTGCCGTCACACGTCAGTGATGCGAATTTGTGGAATGGTTCTACTATTACTGTTCCAGTAAAATGCCTTGTGAGTTACTTTTTTGATAAACTCGTTAGGTGAGTCACCCCTTTGATAATCTGGTTAACATTCAGGGTGGGCTATTGAAACAGTGAGCGGCGTGAAAGAGGCTGTCATCAATGAGCCAGTGCTTGATACACTGATGCCAATAAAATACCTCATAAGTCTCTGCATTCTGGCCTCTTGCTTGATGAATGAACTTTCAGAACTTATCCCTAGATTAAGTCCTGCCATGCATAGTAAGGGTTCGAAAGAGGTTTAACCCATTTATGGCCAGTGTTGCAAATACGTGACACGCCAAGTGTTCACGATGTACTCTTTACCAAAAAGAGCTTTTATGCTGATTTTGATACCAAACATGTTCCCACTAGCAGTGCTTTTTAGCGAAAATGCTTTGAGAAAGTCGTGTGACGGAACAAAGCATGCCAATGTACAGCAGCCGGCCAGCTTTCGTGACTCCTTGTGCCTCAATAGGGGATATTCAAAATTCCGCAAGTGCGCTTTCCCGCATAACAATTTTTTCCGAAACAAGATGGCTGACCATGCGTTTCCAGCTGAAACAAAGCAAGAAAGACTGGTTTTTTGTTTGATCCTTCCAAAATACGTTTCTTACATTCTGTCCACACCTTTAGCGCCTGTCGTGTAGCCCACGTAGTTCCTCTATAGCGAAGTCGGCCATCTTGTTTGGGGCAACATAGTTATGTGGGAAAGCGCACTTGCGGAATTTTGAATATCCCCTATTTGCGAGAACCGTTGCAAGAAAAACAGCCAAGCACTTGTCGCAGGAAAACTCGGCGTAGTATGGGTCCTTAATGGTTGCCTGTCATGGAATGCTTGTTTTTTATTAATTCGCATATTACTGGTTCATAACGAACTTTGGGCACTGTGAATGGGTGCCACTTTTTGTGAATTTGAGCAAGTTTATGCTGACGTCCGTTGGAAATAATGCGACTTCATATGAACAAGCAAACCTTATACAGGCATATGCATGAGCAGGTTTTCCTGTGAAATTAGATGAGCATATTAATTGCAAACGTCTACGAAATTTGTGATGTTGTTTTTCATACTGCACAAGTTGCTTCCTCATAGACTGATACAAACTCAGTAACGCTATAGCAATTACAAAAATGTTTCTGACCAATACGTACCTTTATAAGAACTTTTGATAGGGTTAGTTACCTCCAATGGGCAGCAATAGAGGAAAGTATCCAACAATTTGGTGTAGGTGACACATTCATTGTGGCCTAATGGACACTACACTTTAACAGGCACAATTACAAATGCTGTTTAAGAACTACTATTGAATTTAAAGTTCGTAGGACATACCCAAAACATTTCGTGGTTCATACTCCACTGTGTTTACGGCATGCTAGATATACTGTGTGACCTCCTGTTCTGCGATACATGACTGTCGTGTCCCACCTAAGTCTGTTCCAAACATTTTTCCTACGCCCTGCCCTGTTCCAAACATTTTTCCTACGCCCTGCACAATTATCATCAGCACTTCTCATTCTTCTCCTATTTCCAGCCCCAAGTCTCCTCTGGAAACAAACAGCCAACCATGAGCTGCCGTCTCCTTTGATCGGTTCGTTGCCCATGTCTGAAAACCGGACGCACAATGAAGCAGGCTCCGTGCCCTTAATTTGTTTTTTTTTGGAAAGGGCGCGTCTAACTCAAGGCAATGTTCAAGGATGTTCATCTCGATGTTATAGAAGGATGCGTAAACGTGTATGGGTGAGGTACGACTCTTCTAAAAGCTTTGAAAACGCCAACCCAGCGTGCATGTAATTTGTTGCGAGTTATTTGAGATTTCCAATAAAGAACACTTGCAATTTCATGCACACTCTTATGGTTGCGATTGCTGTCTCCAAAACCTCAAAATTATCCAAACTGGCAATCGGCACTTTGGCGAAAAAAATTCCTGGTGATTTTTCAGTGCTAACCATGAAGTATTGTGCGAAAGCAGGCTTTCGATCAGAACACATGCGTGAACAAACAGAGGACGGATGCACTCAGGATGCTGCCCGCAAGGGTGCTGTGCGACAAAATCCTCCGAATTTGCACCTACAGACTTCACAAACCATAAAGCACTCTTCTAACCATCCCATAACGTAAACACATACGCTGTTTCGGATTGTATGTATCAAGTCATAATTCATAATTTTTTATGCTTTCCCTTACAAATAAGGGCCAGGAAATTCTTAGTGTTCAGATGACTGCAAACATATATACCGCCATAAAGTATGGTTACATTTACTCCCTAGTGGTAGAATGGTGACCGCCCTGAGTGCACGGGCACTGTATACAGGCAAAGTGGTCATTAAACAATTTGTACTCCATCTCGTTGTCAAGATGGAACGCTTTGCACGAAATTATTGCATTCTATGGTGCCTCATAGAGGGTGCTAGCCACACTCAGCTGTCAGTCAGATCAGCCTGTACCTGCTTGCATTCAACGTGTCCAGCACTGACTACCCTGGCTGCTTCCGCAATTTACGAGCCGCTACTCAGAACAGTTTCTCCTCCAGGTGAACAGCGCTTCAAGCATTTCTCACTGCTTTTAATGCTTTACAGTCGCCGATTTATACGCCTATCTTTAACGCACTGCTCATCTCTGGCCTCTTTCGTCGCTTGATGCATGGTGACCCCCCGACGCTCTATTTAAGCCTTAACGATGTGTTAGGCCGCCTTCACGCCTTCGCATGTGGGTACATAATCAGCTGCCGTTGGGTGACGCGGGCCTCTTTTCTATCTCTTAACTGTGCCCCGAAACCGAGGCAAGTGTGTCCTCTATCACGTGATCACCCCGTGCACGTCTTTCCTGCAACCTTTGCCGAGTGGCTTGTCTCTCCGTTGAAGTGACCACCTCGCTCATCATGCAACCTTCGATGGTGCGCACTTGTAAGGTGCCTCCAAATGCTTTGAAACACCTCTGGGACGTTATGTCCGCATCTGAAAATGAAAACCACTTTTAAGGAAATGAAAGTTTCGGTGACTTGCTTATTATTATGAAGTGAAAGAAGAAAGAGAGAAAGAAGTACTGTAGTGGAGGGCTCCGGAATAATTTCGAGCACCTGGGGATCTATACACGAACCCACTTTACACAGCGCAGATGCATTTCTGCACACTTGCAGTGGTGGCTGAGCTCGGCTACTGAGCCGTAGTGCAAAGGTTCAAAACCAGCTGCATTTTGAGGGAGGTGGAAAGCGAAAGGTGCGCGTTTAAGATCCCCAAGTGGTCTGTGTTATTCTGGAGCCCTCCACTACGGCTCCTCGTTCTTTCTTCTTTAGCTTCCACCTCGATCCCTTCCCTTACAGCGCAGTTCAATAGCTCAGCAAGAAGTGAGGCAGTTACTGCACCTTCCACTTCCTGATAACCAATCTTTTTCTTTTTGCGCATCTGTGTTGGGATTATAAGTAGTTAAGTAGTTTAGAGGAAAGTGACTGCAGCAGTCTTACACTGTCTGGGTACCTAGACCGTCCCTTAAGGGATTAATAAATGAAAAAAAGGGACAGATCTAAAAAGCTTGCTTTTGGGTGGCTTAGGCGGCAGCATAGCGTAAGCATAATCAGTTTTATGGCGAGAGCCTTTGCTGGGATCCAATCAAGTGTAGTCACGTGTAAATGAAGGCCATTGTAGTCATTTTCCTAGGAATCTGCCAGCCAAGACAGAAAAGGCCGAATAACAAGAATAGAAAGAAGACGAACAAGGAGAGGAAAGAAGATGCAATAAAGCACAGAAGTCGAGAGACAGGGAGAGAGAGAGAAAAAGAAGAGAGAAAGAAGAAAGTGAGGGACATCATGGCTTTAGCCGGATGTTTTAACAAAGCTGTAGCGTTGTTTAGCCAGCTTTTTTATTTTTTACTGTGAGAGCAATATAGCAATAGCATTCTGCAAAATTCTGGTGTTGTTTGTGTGAAATCTCAGCAAGTGAAGCCTGCATCCGGGCAACGTTTCACGCAAAGTTCCTTGGGCATATATCTGTGAACACTTTTTTCTTTTTTGAAGGGTAAAATAAAGCCATGAGTTTCGTGGTGTTAACGTGCGTAGTCTTGATCGCTCCTCGGAATGTACCGGTCAGGAATGACATCGATTTGTGCTGATTTGCCAAATCGAAGCTTTCAGTAGTGAAGCTTTCTGTTGAAGCTTTGAGGTATAAGTTTTGTCAGAAGCAGGGATTTTTTTAGAAATTCCACCTGGGCTCTGGAGCGGAAGGGAGAAATAAGGGTCTGGATGTAGTTGTGAGCCTTCCACTAAGCATCCCATCATCACTCGTACTACGGGTGGAAAAAGGAGCTCAATTATTGCCACTACAGTTTTGGGTCAGTTGGTATAAGGAGGTTGTAGTGCTTACTACAACACAGCGCACAAAACACACACTACCGAACAGAGAAGCTTTGTTTGATGATCCTTGCAGGAATAAAGCTTCTATCACTTACCTTGGCAAGTCCATACGTGAGCAGGTCTTCTGTAAATCCAAGAGTAAAGCAGGCATTCTATAGTCGGATACAACATAAAGAGTAGTCACCTAACTGTTGGATGCGTGTTTTCTTCTTTGTAATGATGTGTAAGGCATTATTATACATAGATTACCGTGCGGTATTCTCTTATGACTGCTAAACAATCTAATTAAATTTCTTTCTCTTTCTGTTTCGGATTTTGGTTTCAACAGCTGAACAATGGCTGTGACGTCAAAGAGACGTAGATCATATAAGGCATGGAAAACTGCAATATATTCGGTGCTTCTACATTCGTTGTCATTCCAGCTCATGAGGAAGGCTGGCTTCATCACTGTAGTGAATTAAAATAATGAAGTAGCGATTATACTGCACTTTTTCTATGCCTCACATGACCTATCGCCTTTCTTTGACGTCACAGCCATCGTTCGGCTGTTGAAACCAAAACAGCATGACAGAAAATTCTGATTATGAATTATTTAGCACTCATAGGCAAATACCATCTGGTTATTCATGCATAGTAGTGTCCTCCGCATCATTGCAGAGAAGAACACACGCCACCAAAATTAGGTGCCTATACTCTCTTAAAGGGGCCACAACAGGATCTTTCTTCATATTGCCATTTTGTACTTCAGCCATTAATAGAAGAGCCTCTGATTCAATTTCCAAAATTTGGGTGCCCAGGGCACACTGTATATTCGAAAAAATGCGATCGAAATTGAGACCAGGAAACTCCTCCCACCGGCAGCGACCGCCATATTGAAAGCTCTCGTGACATCACTAAGGCATACACGAAGCAACGTCGTCTGCTATTGTTGCAGCAAAGCACGCAGCGAGCTCTCTTGTCCCCTGTACTTTTGCAGGGGATCGCAGTAGCAGGCGTCCCTCATATATGAGTGACTAGTGCCGCAAAAGCAATAACAGTAGCATAGTTTTCTGGTACGGTCCGGTCACACTAGGCCAATGCGACGTCGATTGATGGTCGGTGGGCTGGTCGGTATGCAGATGCCGTCGCTAACGCACAGGTATGACACGCTACAACTGACCATGACGTCAGCACGACCAACCACTGCGTATTGCAGCAGTGTAAACAGTGAGCTTTGGTGAACTTTTGCCAGATTCTTAAATTTCGGTGGACGGCAGAGTGCCGGCCCCTTGCCCCTTTTGCGACGAGGCCTAGCCAGTCCGCAGGATTCGTGTTTGCGATTTCGGCGATTGCGAAGAGGAAATTGAGAGCTCTTAGTGCATGCAAATAGCCTTCGAGCGTAGTTTTGGCTGCAGTGACTTCAAAGCGATGACTGCCTCGATCGCCGGACGCCCGTAGAGTCAGGGAGAAGTGCTGATGTGACCCGGTCTGCAGAGCATGTGTGTTGATGGTCGGCATGCAGCCAGCAGCGGTCGTCGGCGTCGACTGCGGACTACGAATTTGGCTGTTTTCATTAATGCAAGTGGTGTCCAAAAGTATTTTCAGGTAAAGGGACTTAAAATCAAGTATTGGTGACATTGGAGGAAGCAGAAACAATTAGCAAGAAGAGCCGTACGTAAACGAAGCGTTTTCAAAGCAGGCGATAGCAGCATCGGCTCTTATTGCAGTGTTATCGTAGTGTGTAAAGAGTCAAACTACATTTTCTGAGCAAGAGTAGATAATATTTAAGACATGGAGAGCCCACCTTACGTCATGGCAAGCAAACAATCAGTACTCTTTGAGCACAGCTAAGTAAGCAACCTCAGCGCCTGGCTGCAGTAATCGTAAATGGCGCATTCCTTGCGGACTTAGCACAAGCAGAGTAAATGCTAAATGATGCACTATTATCGTGAAGCACCCATTTAGGTGCTTCATGAGACATGGGAGAGGCCTTTGCCCTGCAGTTGGTGTAGTCAGGCTGATGATGATGATGATGATGACTATTCCTTGGTGCAGTCAGTGAAACATTCGAGTCGTGTTGGCTTCTGCTAGTGCCTCGGTTCTGCAAAAAGGTTCTACGAGCCGAAAGAAATGTATGTTTGACTTACACACACACGCAGTGCCACCTTGTGATAATTTCAGTTTATTTATTAATTAATTATTATTCCCAAGGATCACTAAGCTCGCGTACTAGGCTGAAGGCTTCCGAAAAGAAAACATGCAAAATGCATTTTATTTCGCTAAGCTAAAAGAAAAAAACCTGTTGAGTAACCGCTGTACACAATGTGCGAGCAAGCACCTCAACGCAGCGAACAGCGCGCATCAGATGACGCGGGGCGAGTATGCCCTTGTGACATCAGCGATCAGAGGTTGCTAGACCACCAAGGAGCTCACAAGAGAAACGAAAAAAATTCATTTTAAAAATATCTACCGCACAGAATAAACTGAAACTTCGGGAAATTGCAGCTTCACGTGTTTGGAATTATATGCTATAAGCAGGGTATGTGCAAAAATAGGCTGTCGTGGCCCCTTCAAGTCTGCTATGAAGCTCTGCCCACACTCACGACCCCTGCACAGATGTCCTCCACGACAAAAAAAATTGTCAGTTGCTAAAACTTTTCTTCTTACCTAAACAAAAAACTAATCACAAAAAATTATATTATTAAAGTTCCATGTTGGGCGAGTCGGTAGTTCATCTTGAAGCAGAAATGTTATAGCGCGAACAAAGACACGGACAAGAGAGATGAAACACACACACAAGTGCTAATGAAAAAAAAAAATTATAAGCTCTAGAATTTTGATACCTGGCTGGTTTCTTTAACTATTATGATTGGCCAACAGAGGAATACAGTATGCTGCGAACCGTGGCTTAGTGCCATTAACTGCTACTTTTTTTTTAAAGTTGTATCCTTCTATAGACTACAGCAAAACATTAAGCATGATGCAGCCAGATTTTTTTTTCTTTGATGTTAACCAATATTGTTTCATCACTATTGCTCTGGGCTTTATGAAAAAAAAAGCTATACGAATAGCTCATAGAGTTGACATATTCATGGCGGTCAGTTCCATGTTATGGTGATCAAAGAGCATTTGCTTTTTTATTCATTCACCTTTATTGATACTGCTAGTTGCAGGGATGTTACAGGGCGGGCTGGAACCATGAATGCAATATACACCTCAGGAAGCGTTCTTAAAGGGGCTGCGAAACACTGCTTGGGGGGATACCGGCTATACTTGAGGTGGATTCTTTGTCACACAGATGATGACTTATAAAGAATTACAGGAATCGATGCACAGGAACAGGAGTTATTCAATGAAGAAATTTGAAAATACAAGCAAACAAAACGCTGCCCTCAACTCCATTTTGGTGGGGCTTCCCACTCCTATTTCGCTCTCCCGATGACGACACCTGGCGCAACCAATCAAAACAGCCTGCCAGAGCCCGTCGCGGAAGTTTGCACTCCACGGTTGCCTGCTCTCTGCAACTCGTTCTTGCCGAGACTGGCAGCTTCATTTCCATTCCAGAGCCCCTGGTGGTGTATTTTCATTTTACTTGCTTTGCAGGACTTTTATCTAAGACAAACAAGTTGTTTTTGTTGATCTAATATAAAACGCAGACAGGTGACAAAATTTTTCTCTATTTATTCACACAATTTGCAGTATATTTACTGTTCGTACAATCATCAAGCTTGCGCCAGGTGATATCATATCCGCTGCTGAAACCCGCCACTGTGCGGGGACACCATCAGAGCCATGAATTTGTTTTTGGGACATTAAAATATTAAAAAACGGAATATACGCGGTATTACCGACACTAATAGCACCATTGTTACTATATGCAACCAACAGGCAAAATAGTCAACTAAGATAGTGTTTCTGGGCCCCTTTAACCATGACCATAAACAATCCCAAAAACCAAAATAAATAGCTCAAATGCCAAACTTGTCGCAATTACAGAGTTGCACAGTCAAATTCCGCTAACAAGAACACACAGTGCAGCTAGAACACATTAAACACCGAATGCTAACAACAGCAGGCAGTGTAATGAAAATAATAAGATAACAGTATCATCACACAGATATTTTCGCATCAAGTGTGAAATAACAAAACAGTGAACATTCAAAATGGTGCAAGATCAAGTATCCTGCACCCCGCCCCTCTCACTCCTTTTTGGATTGTGCAGAACGAACACCTTTTAATGAAACCATGAAACGCATCATATTCCAAGCAGAAAAACAGAAACAACAAGACAAAAGTGAACAGAATATTGTGAGTTTACGGGCTAGGACAACAGGAACGAACCACCTATAGTCACCGTACATCGAGGCGCCTTCAGTGCGCTTATGGTGAGCATAGGGGTTAGCGCACTCAATTCAAATGCAGCAGGGGGAAGAATTTAAGCTGTCACAGCTGACTGAGAACTATGAAAGATTTGTGCAGGTTTTTCCTTTTATTGTTATTTAGAAATTGCAGTGACACAGAGCAGATCATTTCACCTCAGGCAATTGCATTTTTTTGCCTGTTTTAGTGTCTGTATATCTTCTGCACAGCCTCCATGTGTGTGTGTGTGTGTGTGTGTGTGTTTGTGTGTGTATGCCGCCGCGGTGGCTCAGTGGTTATGGTGCTCAGCTGCTGACCCGAAATTCGTGGGTTCGATCCCGGCCACGGCGGTTGATTTTCTTTGGAGGAGAAATTCTAGAGGCCCGTGTACTGTGCGATGTCAGTGCACGTTAAAGAACCCCAGGTGGTCGAAATTTCCGGAGCCCTCCATTACAGCGTCTCTCATAGCCTTAGTTGCTTTGGGACGTTAAACCCCATAAACCAACCAACCAACCCAATTAACATGTTTCTTGAAAGCAAACTATTTTTTGCCACTGAGTGTATATCGGCCCTGAGGGATTCCAATGCAATGCCGCTAGGTTTAGTCGTTTCGTTGCAGCGATATTTTTGCGCATTTTTATTTGTTGCTTAGAGGTCAGTTCCATTTTTTGATATGTTAAAACTTGGCACCAACTGGATGGTGCTGGTGTTTTGTTTGTCGTGTTCCGCCTTTGTAATCTGTACTTTGTATCCCTCCTATCTTGGTCCTGACCGGACTGATAGTATCTCTAATAAATAAATAAATAAATAAATAAATAAATAAATAAATGTCCTGAGTGTTCTGTAAAGTATCCCTGTGAATTGCTCCCTAATAATTGCATAGCATGAGTAACGCTTGCTGTGGGGCTAGTTGTAACTTGCAAGAACATTTCCGCAGGGTAGTTGGTGCATTACTGGAATTAGTTTTTAGGCCAGAAAGACAGCACAGGAAGGAACGAACTAGACAGGCTAGAGCGCTAACTAACAACTCGGGTTTTTATTGGCAGACCACTTCCTTTTATGCATCAACTTCTCGTATCAACAAAGTGAAACTCCTCGTGGGATGACGGGATTGCAGTTGAATTGATATATTCGTGTGTGAATTCTTTTCTCTCAGTTTGTTGATACAAACACATTGTGCATAAAAACACTTGCTTTTATACAATAAAAACCTGAGTTGTTAGCGCTCTGCACTGCAAAGTTCCTTTCTGTGCTGTCTTTCTGCGCCAAAAGCTACTTTGTGTAATTTTTCACAGCTGTTGCGGGAAAAAACGCACACAACAGAGGGCGCGGGAAGAGCGCCTTCGCTTTTCCTTTCCTTGTTTGTGTAAACTTCTTTCATGTCGGCTCTATGACTGGCGTACTTCCTCCCTCCCTCCCTCATGTTTGCCTCCACCAGCACTGACTCCCTCACTAGTCTCTGCACAGCTGTTCCTCTTCCACAGCGGAGCCGTGGCGTGTGCGCACGTGGCGTCTCATGTTGGCCACATCCCTGCACCCTTTCCCGCAGTGGGGACAGTGCAGCCTGTATTGGCGGTAATGCACCACCCTCTCGTGTCTCACGGCAGCGCCGCGTAGCGCGAACCACACCCCGCACTGTGAGCAGGCGTGGGGCCTCTCTCCCGTGTGTGTCAGCAGGTGCGTGTTGAGGTGGCCCCTCTGGGTGAACCCCTTTCCGCAGTGGGGACACAGGTGCGATTTAGCCCCGCCATCCACAGAGTGTTGCTCCTTTCGGTGACGCGACAGGGTGGACTTTCGGTTGAAGCGCCGTCCGCAGTCCGTGCACTCGTGCGGCCTCTCCCCAGCGTGGACCAGCAGGTGTTCGGTGAGAAAGTGCTGGCGTGTGAAGCCCTTCCCACACTCCTGGCACACGAAGGGCCGTTCGCCCGTGTGGGTCCACTCGTGCTCGGTGACATGGCTTCTGGGTTGGTGACAACGGAAGAAAATTCCAGGGATGCACTTAAGTCTGCTTGGGTGCAGCAGTGTGAAAGCATTTCTCTTACTGCTGCCGACTGTGCTGCTACACGTTTGTTTCTTTACGCCTCTGCCATTTCTAAGTTTTGCTCTTACTCCAGTTCTGCCATGTCTGAAGGCATGAGTGCCATTGCTGGAGCATTTAGTGAGGACAAAAAGTACTAATTAAATAATTTTCAATTAGTAATTCATCAAACTGATTAAATTACAGACGATTATGCAAAGTACTTCTTTAAGTGCATTAATTCAGTCGATTGTCCCCAAATTAATTTGTCAGTATGGTGACTTAATAAATGTGTTTATTTTATCAACTCAATTAATAAATTATTGATCAATCTGATTAATTCCTGATTACTACCGAAGTACTTCAATAGTTCGGCTAATTATCCCGGCCATTTATTTACCATTAAATTATACATCTGGTGACTTTATTACAGCTAACTACATACTTATTCACTCAACTATTCCATTAATTGCCCCGATAATGGATGATTGATAGTTCGTATGGACACGCACTGCTGACACGCTCTGTAAACAGTCCCTGCACACGCCCTTCATGAGACAAGAAATGCTTTTGCATTAGAAGAGAGAAGCCGACACACTAAGCATGCCTCCCGGCTATGGCGGTTGAATTTCCGTAGAGGTGAAAATCTAGAGGCTCGTGTACTGTGCGATGTGAGTGAACGTTAAAAAACCCCAGGTGGCTGAAATTTCCGGACACCTTCACTACGGTCCCTCATAGCCTGAGTCGCTTTTGAACACTAAACCCCCCTAAACCACAAACACTAAGCATGCAAGCCTCACTGACGACGCAGAGGATAAAACTAAGATGCCCACTGCATGCGTATTGCCATCCGTGGCCGTGAATCCAGCTCTGCCTTTGCCACACGGCTGCTCGGCGCATGCGCACCTCTCCTCCACCAGCTCCACTGTTGGAAAACCAACCGCCAGCTCTCACAGCATATGCTCAGTTCATGCTAGTGATGGTTGCTTCGACATACGGCAACAGTTCTCAAGCATACTCTTGCCACTTAGCAGGCTCTGTTGGTGCCTCTGAACTGGATTCTCATGCTTTCATCACTTGTTTTCAACCAGTAGCAGCCAAATTTTCGTCACTCCCCAGAGGGCACCACATGTATCAAAGGTGGAGGAGGGCGCAGTATATGTTTTTTTTTTCTGTCTGTAATACCACTGCATCCTGTTGTAACTCTTGCTAAACCGTGCTATTGCTCCCATCCTCTCCCAACATTCTTTAATATAAATAATGAAGAACACTTATTCGTTGCAAAGTCATAGGTGTACATACACATATTAACAGCACCCAAACGAGGCGAGTAGTGAAACCTGTCTTACTTTTTATCGCTGGAGTAGGGGCAGTGGGTGCAACGGTGCCTTCCCTGTGGCCTCTGCTGGTGCTTGCGCCGCCTGTGTTTTTCTAGGTGGTCTTGAGTGGAAAACATGTCGCCGCATCTGTCGCAGGAGAAGACCGATTGCGGCTCGGGTTCGTGCTTTCCATCTTCTGAGTGCAAAAAGAACAGACAATTTACAGAGAGCTCGTGAGCCACCAAATGCATGAGGTTCCAGCATCAATCTGACAAATACACGAGTACAGACGTGCGCAGAAGAGTTACTATTGCTTTGCTTTCAACGCCTTGTGCAATTGCTTGTGCGAAGTAACTGGCACACCTCTGTAGTGGCAAGAACAACTGCATGAATGCCGGTCGTTCTTATACGCTACTACTACCATATCTGGTGCTTGCCTCAAGGTTAGATTTTTTCGAAAGTGACAAAAGAGCGGAGGAAATCAGCGTTCATGCCTGTGACAGCGCTGGAGGGAGGCAAGAGTTGGAGACCGCCGCCCTGTAAACCTGCCGGACCTTATTAAATGATTGCCCAATGCTTCCGAGAGACCCTGAAGAGGAGAACGTTATTGCACATTAAAGTGCACATGCACACGTGTACGTTAAAGAACCCCAGGTGGTCGAAATTTCTGGAGCCCTCCACTACGGCGTCTCTCATAGCCTTAGTCGCTTTGGCACGTTAAACCTCATAAACCTAAACCAACCATTTACGAAATGACAAAGGCGGACAGCAGCGCGTAATCAAACAATCGGCAAACATAGTGCGAGCTGAGAGCTTTACCAATTCTGACTCGCCAGCCAAAGTTTGCTACTAGAGCATCGAGTCTCAACGATGGAAAGCAGGAATTTAACTTTCCTCTTAGCTTGCTAGACTTCGTCGGCTCGAATTTTTTTCTCCCAATCCTGTGGAGCCACGCTTTCTGTCACACAATATCGTTCTTCGCAAGCGGCACTGAAAACAACGCCAGACCTTTTCATGACTGGGTTGAGCACCCAAAGGAGCAATAGCCCGGCATTTTGGCTGCTGCTACGGGCACAAAAAAGCGCCCGAAAAACTAAAGTGACTTCCAGCAAACAACGGCATTTGTAAAAAAAAGGCCCCGCCGCTGAATGTCCCTCACCAGCACAACTATACGAGCAAGAAACGTAGCATGCAAGCGCCGTCGAACTATGCAGCCGGACGACTTAGGAAGAATATGGTGGAACGGAACCAGTTCCCCACCGGAAGTGGGCGCTGTCCAATAATGTGCATCGGCGGCGCCGCAAACGTTTTCTGTACTTAGCATTTTTTAGAAAAGCTCATAAAGGGACTTTAGTGCAAACCACCGGGTTTCTCCGTAAAGAAATTCCCTGATTGGTCGAGAGTGTCTTGACGTCACTAGGAGCAGCAAATGTGAAAATCTTAAAACCTAAGAGAAGCAACGGTCACATACCGAGAAACCACGGAAGGCTACAGACTCAATAGAAGGAAATTACCACACCCAGACAAATCACTCTCACCAAAGGAAGCAATGGCCAAGAGGAAGATACAAAATAACAGCTACTTTTCGCCAGAAACCTTAGGTATATACAATCAGCACAAGGTAGAGGACAGGGTATGTAAATACTGTGGTGAGAAAGGTACTTTGGCACACATATAACTATAGAATGAGCCAGCTCCCCAGGGGCTGTGGAGTTCAATCATGAAACAGTCTGGGACGATTTGCTGTGAAGCGAGAATCCCGCTACGCAGAAAGAATTCATCAGCCTGGCGGTATGTGGTCTAAATTAATTCGGAGCCCTCCACAACGGCGCCTCTCAGAGCCAACATGTGTAGCTTTGAAAAGTTAAAACTCAGCATGACGTACGCACCATAATGTATTTATTGTCATTTGCATACTGAAAGCAGCTCACACAACGAGTCGAGTCGTGACCCTTCATTCTGAAAAGCTGTTGCCTCAAACACAATAAAATATTGGTTCAACAAGTTATCCAATACCCGCCGCGGTGGCTCAGTGTTTAAGGCGCCGGTCGACCGAAGCACTCGGGTTCGAACCCGACCGCGGCGGCCGCGTTTCGAGGAAGGCGAAACGCAAAAGGCGCCCGTGTGCTGTACGATGTCTGTGCATGTTAAAGATCCCCTGGTGGTCGAAATTATTCCAGAGACCGCCACCACGGCACCTATTTCTATCTCTTTTTTCCCTCCCACCTTCCCCCTTCCCTTAGGGCATGATTCAGGTGTCCACCAAGATGTGAGACAGATACTGTGCCATTTCCTTTCCTCAAAAACCAGTTTTAAATTGTCCAATTTTGCAATGTTGACAGAGACCAGCATTTTCCCTTCAGCATATGGTGGAAGAAAGCGGCGTTAAAAAGAAATGAAAGAATTATCTCAGCACTTCACAGTATGTGGCAGTTCTTTCGATACTCACGGGAGTTGGCCTTTCTTGGAGGTTTAGCAAAGAGCCGATTTCGGTTTCATAAATTTATGAAGCGATGGTTTCCGTTCTGCAAAATTACAGGTAAGAGCCGTGAGTGCTTTCGGCAATTCTTTTTCTGTTTCTATCACTTTTTATACTAGCAATCAGCGATATCGGTTTGGTGCACGATTGTGTGCTGTTGATCCTGACCCCAAAAAGTTCCCATTCTTACTCATGCACTTTTCTAATATGCACAGCTGTTGTGTTTGAAAACCGCGTCATTTTGGTAGATGAAATGCATTAATCGCGGAAAACTGTTGAAGCAAGACATATTTTCAAACAGCTCAGAAGAAAGGCAGCAAAATAGGGTTCACTCACCCTGTTTCACCGTCAGCTCGTACTTCCCATTTATATTCGCGTACCGCGATTTTGTGTATTTCGAAAGGCCCTTCCATTTTCTGTCCGTCAAGTGGTGACCAATTTCTGCACAGTCATCTTCGCTCTCCATCTCAATGAACGCACGAAAGACTCACTCTAAGCCAAGCTCACTCTCAACTTGCGTGTGTCAACTGACGCGCGAAAAGGCTGTTGTCCATGGAGGAAGGAAAGCATGCTGTCGTCTGTTTGAGCCACCTAGTGGAGATCAGTGGTTTTAGCGCTTAACGGTGTATGCAAGGGAAATACAGCTTAGGCACGCAGAATCAGTTTAAGTTTGCTAGCAAACAACAAGTAATTTTTTTCTAAAGGTTTTTGATAAATATGGCGCACACTCCTCATGCATTATGAACACGTGATTACAAATGATCACAAAGCCAGTGCAGTGCTTGGCTAGGTCTGAGCACCCATCTGGCCACATAGTCACTCAGGCAACAACGACAACAACAACAACTGTTTATGATAGGTTATGGCGGCCATGGAGGAAAGAAGGCGTGGCTCATTCACACTTGCGAGTCGCGCAGGGCGTGCTGCTCGCATCGCATGTAAAATAGCATGCGACCTGCGAGCAGCTCGCGACTACCGATGTTCACACTAGGAAGGCGACTACGCGAGTCGGCTTCTTGTTCTGTTCTCGTTCCAAACGAGAACCATCGGGAATGTGGTCGTTCGCGCCTCTCACTTGCTCGCGCTTGTCCCGAGGCATTTTGTTGTGTCGCACGTCAGCTCAACAAAAGTATCTTTTACGGCGACCTCAGTGAGGAGGAAGACGTCGTCACTGTTCTGATGTGCTCTGCGGCCGCGCAAGCTCTTGCTGCGCGCGCGCGCGTACGGCACAGAAAGAGCGGCGACGGCGTCGCTGGTGGGTTCGACCCTGCCTCCAATCGCGGGAACTGGCCGGACATGCAAGCCGCCTGCTACCGCAGCTGCGGGCGCACAATGAAGAATACCACAGAGAGTAAGTTTTCATTTCTTTCTTTATGGCGCAAAGCACAACTTTGCAACCTTCCTTCTTCAATCCTTTTTTTCTCCTTTGCGCATTGCAGCTTTCTCCGGATGCCGCCTCGGACTTTCGATCCTGGATTGGTGCGAAGTTCTATAACTGTGCGGGACACCAGGTTCAGGAGTGCGATTTCAGCGGCTGACCGTTTGGCTATGACAATTAGGCAACCCACATTGCTAGAAAAATGGTAAAGTTTATTCGCATGTATAGCATATAACAAGTGTAGTTCTGACCATGTCATAACACAATTCTTGCTGAATTGATCTGTTTCACGAGTTCATGCTGCATAGTAGTGAGCACTGTTTTCATTATAAATAATCAAGTATAAACAGTTCATCTGTGTTATGTAAATCACTTTCACAGTTAAGTGAGTATCTATGCTGTTCAGCCTTTTTATGTCATTGCTTTGGCTGGTTCCTGGCCACGGGTCAAAGCCTGAGGGAGTTGTCGTAGAACTTCTTGGTGGGAAGGTCCGCCGCATGCTGTCTTGTGGCAACAGTCTGCCAGGCACTGTGGGATGTGCTAAAGCCACTCTTTCTAAGGCATCCACAGGTGGCAGACGAGTGGCTAAAAGTAAGCTTCATTATATTAATTGTTATTGCTGCTGTGCTCTGCAGACAATGAATGAGTGACCAACGCAATTCATTTTGATATATGGAAGTATATCCGTTAAAATTTATTCTGCAGATTGCAGCAGACTTTGAAGAAAAATGGCAGATGCCGCACTGTGTTGGGGCCATAGACGGCAAGCATGTTTTGATTGAATGCCCTGCCAACCAGAGAGGAACTACAAAGGCTCATTCAGCAAGTCGCTGCTTGCTGTCTGTGATGCACACTACAGGTAAGGCTCTCTATTATGTGACAATTTTGGCACGTTCAGTTCGGTGACACTTTCTTAATAATGAGGCCCACCACAGGCTTGCATGACTGCTGACTATCAGGTAGCGGTGAATAAATAAGACACATGGTCAGTCTCAATGCAGGGCAACATTTCGTTTAAGCACTTTGGGTTTCAATCCATGTAAAAAATTATTGAGAACTGCACATTTTCAGCAACTGCAACATGATGTGACCTTTAAAACATAACTTACAGGTACAAACCAAAAGAGCAGTTGTCAGAAACACATTCATTGCTACTCTATCTGCACTGAATTTCAAACTATCATCCATACAGGTTCCTCTGCGTCGAAATGGGGCACTGTGGAAGTGACTCTGATGGCGGAATTTTCGCCTCAACAACACTACAAAAAAAAGGTTGCTGGTGGCGAGTGGGGCTTTCCCACTGCAAGTCCTGTAGGTGGTGAGGGGTCACCGCCATATTTCTTCGAGGGGGACGAGGCCTTCCCGCTGAAAGAGTATATGATGCGGCCTTATCCAAGACGAGGTAGGGGACGACGTCTGAAGTTTCACTGCACTTAAAATGAAAAGAGCTATATCACTGTCATGATCAAGCAGTGAAGTGTGCACATGTCATAATCTGAATTTTCAATATTTTTTTTTCCTCTCCAAATGTTGCATGCCTTGCTTCATCAATTTGTGTCATATTTTGCCATTTCAAGAAAGCTGTAGCATAGCCCAGTGTAAAGCATGCTAAAGGTTTTGTGTTGCATGCCACAAACTCGTCAGCCGGTAACCTTGCTGTTAACAAGTGTATTGAAATCACATTACAGAAATGCCGCTCCATGTGTGCATTAGCAGGAGTACCAGAAAAAATAATTCACATGTAGTAACTTTTCTACAGTTAGCAGCAGCATCAGCCTAAGTATTCTTCACGCTTGAAACTTTTCAGCTTCACTGAAGGCTCTAAGGTCATGCTTGTCATGCAAAAAAGTAACTGTTTGGTCTCACAGTGCATTGCTTGTGACTTCATCACTCATGTTCTTGTCTTCAGCCCTGCACGAAACTATGGTGCAGTCGAACTACGAGTGCCGAATTTTCAATTATCAGCTGAACCAGGCAAGACGCGTAATAGAAAATGTGTTTGGCATCCTGGCACAGTGGTGGAAAATTCTGCGGCAACCCTTCAAGGCAAAAGCAATTAACACCAACAGATATGTTGGTGTATGCATAGTGCTGCACTACTATCTCCTTAAAGAGTCCACCGAATGCTCCTCAATGTACTGCCCGCCAGGCTCTGCCGCCTCTCTCCTGGAAGCTGGAGGGATGATGACTCCAGCTCGGCCTTGAGGGCTCAAAGGCTCACAGGCTGGAACGCTACACGGTATGTGGTTTGTTATACAGCTATTTTTACCAAGCATTGCACTGCATGTGCCACCAAAACAGGAGCATACATTAGGTGTCCGGCATTGTCAATCGTACTTGTTCAACTTACTAAACGTCACGTACCATATTTTCTGGTGTATAAGACGCAGCTTTTTTTTCAAAAATCTTGCTGATGCGTCCTATACAAGGGTGCGTCTTATACGCTAATTTTTCGTTTTTTTTTTTGCGAGTTCTGAAATCACTCAGGCTTTTGTTCAAGTTTTTTTCACCAAAAAAATATCGCTATCAATGACGCAGTTGTATGACGATTAATGCTTCAATACGGGGACCACCATGCGCCACTTTTTAGAAGTAAACTTTATCATGAAATGGCGGGGATGACGACTTCTGGGATCACAAACATGCGACCGTTTCGGAGGCCCCAAGCAAAAGTAATGTGAAATGCCAAGAGATGGCGACAATCATGCTTCTCGCCATTGTCAGGACAAGCCAAGACCGATTCCGCATATATGGTCATTAACCAATTAATGTTATCGTATTCATCGCCTCAACATAAGCGCTCCCCCTTCCCCTTTTTTTTTCTGGATTTTCGCACACTAAACACCTGCAGAATGCTTTCTGCTATCCGTCATTTCGAACTATTTGGCAATTAGAATGGGGCCTTTGAAGAGCCTCATTTGGGACAGGTCTATACGTAGTTTCTGCCGTTCATATATCTAGGCAAGACAGCCATGTGAGGAATCTTTTCGACGAGATAAACTTAATACCTGGTGTCATCATCATCATCAACCTGACTATGCCAACTGCAGGGCAAAGGCCTCTCCCATGCCTGTCCAATCGCCAGCTGCGGCTGCTGTATCCTCACAAACTTCTTGAACTCATCTGCCCACGTAACTTCCTGCCACTCCCTGTCACGCTTGCCTTCTCTTGGAATCCACTCTTTTACCTTTAAGGGCCAGCGGTTATCTTGCCTTCACATTACATGCCCTGCCCAGCCACATTTCTTCTTCTTGATTTCGAATAGGATGTCATTAAACCACTTTTGCCCGCTTCCGGTTCCTCAACGTTACAGCTATCATTTTTTCTTTTGTAGCTCACTGCGTTGTCCTTAACTTAAACTGATCCCGTTTTGTTGGCCTCCACCTATCCCAAGTTTTCACTTCACTGTTTTTAAGCTACCTCCATTCTTTAGAGCATGCTTGATTTTCTTCATGTTAAACTTCCTTATGCCGGCTGTCTTGTGCTTATTTATTAACTCTGATAGCTCTGCCTGTTTTTTTCTGTCTTAAACACTTTCATGCTTTGGCGTTTCATAATCAGATTTTTTGTCTCCTCGGATAGCTTGCCGGTATCCTGTCGGACCATCCTACCGTCTACTTCTACTGCGCACTTCGTAATGATAGCTGTGAAAGTATCGTTCATTCTTTCAGCATTAATATCATCCTCCTCAGATAGAGCCAAATAACTGTTCTGCAGCAATATCCTGAATTCCTCTACTTTCTCTTTTATAGCTAACCCGTTAATGGGCTTCCACTTCACTAGTTTCTTCCATTCCCTTCTCAGGTTTCTCAGGTCTTTACCCTGCTCTTCGTGGAGCATGTGCCATAGTCACCTACTGTATGGTCTCTGGCCTGCTTCTTGGCTACGTTTACATTAAAGTCAGCCATTAGTACAGTGTACTGTGATCATACTTTGTTCACTGCCGATTCCGCGTCTTCATAGAAGCCTTCAATGATCTGGTTATCATGGGTTGATGTAGGCGCGTAGGCCTGCACCACCTTCAGATTGCACCTCTTATTAAGCCTAATTACGAAAGCTGCCACCCTCTTGTGAGTACTTTAGGGCTTCTCTTTGTTGCCAGCTATATCCTGTTTGATGAGCAATCCCGCACCGAGTTCTTGTCTGTCCGGTAAGCTATGATAGCACAGTGCTGTATGCGCCTCATCTGTCCTCCTAACCTCGCTAAGCCGTATGACATCCCATTTAATATCTAATAGTTTCTCGAACAGCACTGCAAGGCTAGCTTCACTGGATAAGGTTCTATCATTAAACTTTGCCAGGTTCATTTTCCGATGGCGGCCTCTCCGGAGCCAGAGATTCTTAGCACCCTCCGCTGCATCACAAGTGTGACCACGCTGACATGGTCAGTTGTGCCGCAGGCGCTTGGGACTGAGGTCCGAGGGTTAATTGCTTGGATCACAGAAGGTTCTGCCCAAGTACTACAGCAAGGTGGCCAAATCTGTCTGGTGAGGGAGTGCATTGTCAGTTCTAGTCACCAAGATCAAGCCGCACTCCAGGTCTGGTTATGCAATTCCATTGACACGCGGAGTTTTAATTTTTTGTTTAACCCGGTGGCGAAATTGCGCAGCACCAGGATTCAAACCCCTGTCCTTTTGCATGTGAGGCGAATGCTCTCCATCTGTGCCATTGTTGCATCCTTGCATCGTTACTTGGTGTCGCACATTCTTTATTAGATGAATTTTGCTAGCTGAAGTAAACAGCAAAACTCATCACAGTGACAAATATATCCTTGCAAGCTTTCGGCTTTTCGAACAGCGGCTCAAGCTACATCTGAAGTGCCATGCTCACAGTCAGAGTCCTAATGCTCTTCTTGTAAATGAAGTCACACTTACTGCTTTCAGTATCATGTCAAAATTTATGGTATTTGCACTTTGCATCCTTCTCACTGCCAAAAAGCAGCACATCAATTTTTAGTGTCCCTGAAGCTTAAGTCTTCCTGCAATGCCATGGTCACGTTCAAAAGAAGTGGTGGAAAGGGAATTTTTTTCCTGCAATACATTTTTGAAACTAGTGAGCAACTAGTGTCATGTGAAGTGAAAAGTACTACAGAAAAATTAGTAGCTAAGTATGGGGTGCAATCTGCTGATGGGTAATTATTTCAGGAACTATTTTGAAGTGAAGATGGTGAATCGGAAGCTTGAGAAGTGAATGCGTTAAGAGTACATCGGTTATCTTGCCTTCACATTACATGCTCTACCCATGCCTGTTTCTTCTTCTTGATTTCAACTAAAATACCATAATTCATCTTTGTTTACTCACCCACTCTGCTCTTATCTGGTCTCTTAACGTTGCACCTACCATTTTTCTTTCTATAGCTCACTGATTTGCCCTCAACTGAAGTTCAGCCCTTCACGTGAACTTGCACGTTTCTGCACTTAGGTGAGTACTGGCAACATACAGCTGGTATACACTTTTCTCTTGAGGGATACTGGTCATCACCATCATCTGCCTGACTGCGGCCACTGCAGGGCAAAGGCCTCTCCCATGTCTCTCCAATTAACCCTGTCCTTGGCTAGCAGCGGCCAACGTATCCGTGCAGAGTTGTTAATATCATCTGCCCACATAACTTTTTGCCACCCCCTGCTACACTTGCCTTCTCTTGTAACCTGCTCTGTTACACTTAAAGACAAGCGGTTCTCCTGCCATTGCATTACATACCCTGCCCAGGCCCATTTCTTCCTCTTGATTTCGACTAGGATGTCATTAATTCACGTTTGTTCCCTCACCCACTCTGCCCGCTTCCAGCCTCTCAACATTACACCTATCATTTTTCTTTCCATAGCTCGCTGCATTGTCCCTAACTAAAGCTGAGCCCTTTTTGTTAGCTTCCGTGTTTCTTTCCCATAGGTGAGTAACGGTAAGATACAGCTGTTACATATACTTTTCTCATAAGGGATACGGGTAAACTGCTATTAATCACCTGAGAGTGCCTGCCAAGTGCACTCCTCTCCATTTTTATTCTCCTAGTTATTTGACTCTTATGGTGTGGCACTGGAGTCGCTGCTTGTTTTAGATAGCAGTATTCTCTTGAACATCATTGAACATCGATTTTGATAAAACTGCACTGATGTCTTTCTGTGACAAACATTATCCTTCCCTTCTTAGTTGCCCTTTCAGCGGCCGTGCTGTAGATAAGGTTTCTGAGTAAAAGTTGTTTTGCTGTCATTTTTGCACGTAACATGTCATGGTCTAATCACATTGATTACGCATGTATGCTAGCTCTAACAAAACTGGATTATCTATAGTGAACACTAAACAAAAGACACAAAGATCACTGTTATGATCGTGACCTTTCATCCTTTTGAACACTTTTTTCCTAGAACTTGTTCTCACTCTCTTCATGTTGTCACATTTAATCACTAATAATCGTACATTGCATTATTAGTTAGAGGCGTGCTCTCAAATAATCATTAAATATGCTTTGTGCCAGAATCATCAGTGGGAATACATCATGATCTAAACTTTATAATCTATTACACATGTACTATATACCACATAATGTCGTGCAATGGTTCCACCCCATTTTCGACAAGATAATTGTGAAAAAAATATGGTAATATGTTTTATTTCGTGTATGGGCAGTACCTTCAAAATTCACATCAGGATTAGAAAAAATAAGTGTGGCCCTTACCTGAGTTTATATGCTTTGCTCCAATTCAGTTTTTCCCCTGCTCTGTCAAAGTCTGCAATTCATTACCTGGGTCCATTCGCTGATGTTCATCTCAAACTTTTGCATCTGCCATTCAAGGTGCATAATCACTGTACGTCTGGGCCACGGTGGCCATTTGTCAATTTTCTCTTTTGTTTACTCTGTCCTTTCTCTGCACTGTATTTTTTGTTTATGTAACTACTCAGTCGTTCATATCTCTGTTTGTTATACTAAAATGTGTACCTTATGCATTTTCAACCCTCTCCTGCCATAATAATTGATGTATTGCGGTATGTATAAATGAATAACTGATCAAATGTTTAGGGGAATCCCCCAAGGTGGAGTAAATTTGTAATAAGGGAGTAATTACTCATTGGCATCCACCCGAGCACAGCCATCCGGCTACAAAGGAAAGCTATACAGCTTTCTCAGAAACTTCGTAGCTCAGTTGGTAGAGCGACTGCTCCAGTGAAGCGGTGGTCCCTGGTTCGAACCACGGACCAGGACGAATTTTTCTTTAACTACGAAGTTTCTGAGAAAGCTGCATAGCTTTCCTTTGTAGCCGAATGGCTGCGCTTGGGTGGATGCCAATGAGTAATTACTCCCTTACTATAAATAAATAACTACACAAATAAAAAACTTGGAGGACACCTAATTGCCATTAGCTGTGACAATGGGATAGCATGAGAACCTCGTCTATGCAGGACCACACATGCCAGAGTGGAGAGTGAGATTCCCCTCTCCACTTCACCTGTGGCAAAGTGTGACACCGATGGTGGGTCCAGGGACATGAGGCTCTTCTTACGGTATCACATAATAAATAAATAGAATCGAGGAGCACTCAGTGAATGGTTAGTTGGCATGACAAGATTTCTTAACACAAAACCTGTGAAAGCTTTGGGACATAAAGAGATGCAAACAGGACAAGCACAGACTTTCAGATAGTTGTACTTAGAAGCACCTGTGTTCTTCCTGTCCGAGTTTCTTCCATGTCCCGTATTCCTTGTATTAAATTTTCTTGTTCAGGAACTAAGTTGGATGGAGTTTGATCTGCTCCTTCCTGGCATAAAAGATTCCTTTGATTTTCTTCACTGAGACAAAGCTTTAATCCAAGGATCATATTGCACTTAATGAATACAATCGTGTCTTAGATCATGACTCTTGCTGCTACTCTGCACTGTGTGGTTGCTTGAACTGGGCCCTTTTTTTGCAGGCATGCCCGTCTACCACTGCATCGAATTCATCAGTTGCGGATCGGGGCAATGAGTTGAGCTTCCGATATGGAAGCTAGTAGAGTGGAATCTCATTAACTTGGACTTGCATTATTCACTTTTCCAATTCATTCATCAGATTCCTGCGGCCACCTTTTTCCTTTGCAAAGTTGCGACATAAAGTTCCTTTGATAGATTTATCGATTGGCTGACTGGTTGATTGATCAATTGACCTACTGACTGATTGATTGATTGATTGATCGCATGAGGCTTCTCTCATCGGCTTCTGGTAGGTAGGGTGAAGCCTCTGCTGTGGTAGGTTGTTGGTGGGGGGATGACGCTACTCAAGGGTGATGGCTTCTGTCCTTTGTCCTCAGACATCACTGGTGTTAATTTGCGGAATGGTACTACTGTTAAGTCTATTCGAAACCATTTCACTACGCCCTACACTATTATCATCAGAACTTCTCCCTCTTGTCTTATTTCCAACCGCAAGTCTCCTCTGGAAATAAACAGCCTACCATGAGCTGCCGTCTCTGTCAATCGGTTCATTCTCTCTGTCTAAAAACCAGACAGACAACGAAGCAGGTTCCGTGCCCTTAATTTTTTTTCTTTTGGAAAGGGCACGTCGAACACACACACATGCTCAAGGATGTTCTATCTTAATAAAGAAAGGTGCGTAAACGTGTGGGTGCTGTACAACTCTTCAAAGAACTTTGAAATGTGACAACTATTTCCCTATGCTTCTATGCGTGTGTGTTCTCATTTAATAGTTTCTCTGGCTTCCCTGGCATACGTCCCGATTACATGTGTCGACAGCCTTGTCCCTCTTGGTATGTAAGCACATGCGCACGTTCCCATTTTCGTCTGTATGACCGTGTGTCTGCTTTTTTTTTTGTTATTATGCTGCATACTTTTTGTGTTATTCTCATCACTTGTATGTGACGTGTTTTTTGCATTTTCCAATGTGCTATTTACTCTTGCGTTTGTAACCCGCCCACTGTAATGCCGAAAGGCGCTGTGGGTATCAGATAAATAAATAATAAATCGTCCACCCAGCATTCGTGTAATTTTGTGTGTGCTATTTGAGATTTCCAATAAAAAATACTTGCAACTTCATGCGCACCCTTATGGTTGCGATTCCAGTCTCCAAAAATTCAAAATTATCCAAACTGCCCATTGCCACTTTGGTGAAAAAAATTACTGGTGATTTTGCAGTGCTGTTCATGAAACATTGTGCGAAAGCAGGTTTTCGATCAGAACATGTACGTACGCAAACAGAAGACGGATGTGCTCGGGATGCTGCCCGCAAGGGTGCTGTGCAACACAATCCTCCAAGTTCGTGCCTATAGACATTACAAACCACAAAGCACTCTTCTAACCGTCCCATAACATAAACACATTCGATGTTCCGTATGGTATGCAGCATTAATACATAAATCGTTTCATGAACCAGCTAACACATATAAGTCGTCTATACCCCTCTGGTAAGCAGCCATAATTTTTTACGCTTTCTACTAATATGGGCCAGGAAATTGTTAGTGTCCAGATGGCTGCGAACATGTATACCGGTATAAAACATGGCTACATTTACTGCCTAGAGGCAGCAAAGATGACTACCTGGAGCGCATGGGTGCTGTATACAGGCGAAGGAGTCTTTAAAAAATGTGTACTCCATCTGGTTGTGAAAACGGAATGCTTTTCAGGAAATTATTTAGCACATTCTATGGTGCCTCATAGATGGCGCTAGCCACACTCAGGTGTCAGCCAGATCAGACTGTACGTGTTTGCATTCAATGTGTCCACTGACCACCCTGGCTGCTTTCGCAGCTGTTGGAGTCGTCGCTCTGAACCATTCCTCCTCTGCCTGAACAGGGCTGCGATCGTTCCTCACTGCTTTTAGTGCTTTACGGGCGCTGAGTTCCTCCACCTGTCTTTCCCGCCCCGCTCATCTGTGGTCTCTTTCGCTGCTCGATGCATGGTGACCCATCGACGCCCGTTTTAAGCCTTAACGATGTGTTAGGCCGCCTTTGCCTGCGTGTACATAATGAGCTGCCGTTGGGTGGCGCAGGCCTCTTTCCTATCTCTTAATTGTGCGAGGTGCCCCGAAACCGAGACGGCTACGTACTCTATCACGTGACCACCCCGTGCACGTCTTTCCTGCAACCTTTGCCGAGTGGCTTGTCTCTCTGTTGAAGGGACCACCTTGCTCATCATGCAACGTTCGTTGGTGCCCACTTGTACGACGCCACCAAACGTTTTGAAACGCCTCTGGGACTCTATGCGCTTGTGAAAATGAAAACTGGTTTGAAGGAAATGAAAATTGTCGTGACTTGCTCATTTCTCAACCATGCGTAGGAAGTGAAAGAAGAAAAAGAGAAAGAAGTACTGTAGTGGAGGGCTCCGGAATAATTTCGAGCACCTGGGGATCTGAACGTGAACTGACGTCAATCAGTGCACGGATGCCTTTCTGCGCACCCGCCGTGGTAGCTCAGTGCTTAGGGAGCTCGGCTACTGAGCCGTAGTACAGGGGTTAGAACCCAGCCATTTTTTTAGGGAGGTGGAATGTGAAAGGTGACCGTGTGCTATGCGATATCGGCGCACGTTTAAGATCCCCAGGTGGTCTGCATTAGTCTGGAGCCCTCCACTATGGCTCCTCCTTTTTTCTTCTTTCGCTTCCACCTCCCTCAATCCCTTCGCTCACGGTGAGGTTCAATAGCTCAGCAAGAAGTGAGGCAGTTACTGCGCCTTTCACTTCCTGATAACCAATCTTTTTCTTTTTGCGCGTCTGCTTTGGGATTATAAGTAGTTTAGAGGAAAGGTGCTGCAGCAGTCTTTCACTGTGTGGGGGCCTAGACCATCTGTTAATGGATTAAGAAATGGAAAAAGGGACACATTTAAAAAGCATTCGTTCGCTCTTGCTCTTAAGCGGCAGCATAGCGTAAGCATAATCAATTTTACAGCGAGTGCCTTTGCTGGGATCCCATCCAGTGTAGTCACGTGTAACTGAAGGCCATTGTGGTCATTGTCCTAGGAATCTGCCAGCCAAGACAGAAAAGGCTGATTAAAAAGAATAGAAAGAAGACGAAAAAGGAGAAGAAAGAAGATGCAGTAAAGCACAGAAGTAAAAAGACAGAGAGAAAGAAGAAAGGGGGTGAGTTGAGGGACATCACGGCTTTAGCCGGATGTTTTAACAAAGCTGTAGCGTTGTTTAGCCAGCTTTTTTATTTTTTTTCTGTGAGAGCATTATAGCAATAGCATTCTGCAAAATTGTGGTATAGTGTGTGTGAAATCTCAGCGAGTGAAGCCTGCATTCGGGCAACATTTCATGCAAAGTTCCTTGGGCGTATATCTGTAAACACTTTTCTTTTTTGAAGGGTAAAATAAAGCCATGAGTTTCGTGGTGTTAACGTGCGTAGCCCTGATCGCTCCTCGAAATGTACCGGTTAGGAATGATCGATTTGTGCTGATTTGCCAAATCGAAACTTTCAATAGTGAAGCTTTGAGGTGTAAGTTTTGTCGGAAACAGGGATTTTTTTAGAAATTCCATCTGGGCTCTGGAGCAGAAGGTAGAGATGAGAGTCTATATGTAGTTGTGAGCCTTCGTCTAAGCATCCCGTCATCACCCTTACGGCGGGCGGAAAAAGGAGCTCAATTATTGCCACTATAGTTTTGTGTCAGTTGGTATAAGGAGGTTGTAGTGCTTGCTGCAACACAGTGCACAAAACACACACTACTGAATGATCATCCTTGCAGGATTCAAGCTTGCGTCACTTACCTTGGTAAGTCTATACGTGAGCAGAAGGTCTTCTGCAAATCCTAGCATAAAGCAGGTACTCTATAGTCGGATACAACAAAGAGAAGTATGGACACCTGATGTGTGTTTTCTTCTTTGTAACGATGTGTAAGGCATTATTATACATGAATTAAAACATGGTGTTCTCCTATGACTGCTAAATAGTTTATAATCGAATTTCTTTCTCCTTCTGTTTCGGTTTCAACAGCCGAACGATGGCTGTGACGTCAAACAGGTTATAGGTCATGTGAGGCATGAAAAACTGCAATATAATCGATGCTTCTACATTCATTGTCATTCCAGGTCTTGAGAAAGGCTGCCTTCATCACTGTAATAAATTAAAATGATGAAGTAGTGATTATACTGCACTTTTTCCATGCCTCACATGACCTGTCACCTCTCTTTGATGCCACAGCCATCGTTTGGCTGTTGAAGCCGAAACCAAAACAGCATGGCAGAAATATATGATTATAAATTATTAAGCAGTTGTAGGCAACAGTGCATGGTGATTCATGCATAGTAGTGTCTTCCACATCATTGCACAGAAGAAAACATGCCACACCAAAATTAGGTGTTCATAATCGAAGCTCCGCCTACATTCACGACCACCGCACAGATTTCCTCCACGACAAAAAATAGTCCGTTGTTAAAACCTTTCTTCTTACCTAAACAAAAAACTAATCACAAGAAAAAAATTATAAGGGCTAGAATTTTGATAACTGGCAGGTTTTGTTTATTAATGCGATTGGCCAGCTGTGCGATACAGTACGCCGCAACCCATGGCCCAGTGTCAGAAACTGCTGTTTTTCAAGTTGTATCCCTCTTTATAATACAGCAAAACTGAAAGCATGATCCAGCCAGATTTTTCTTTTTTGTTTTATGTTAATCAATATTGTTTCGTCACTATTGCCCTGGGTTCTACCGAAAAAAAAAAAAGCTATATGAATAGCTCATGGCGGTCAGATCCATGTAATGGTGATGAAGGATCATGTGCTTTTTTATTTATTTATTTATTAATATATTCTGCTAGTTGCAGGGACGTTACAGGGTGGGTTCGAAACCCGAATGCAACATACACCTCAGAAGGAGTTCATATCCACAACTATAAACAACAGTAAAAAATAGAACAAATAGCTCAAATGCCAAACTTGTCGTAACTCATTTCCACTGTCAAATGCCGCGAACAAGAGAACATAGTTCAGCGCAAACAAACTAAACACCGAATGCTAACAACAGCGGGCAGTGTAGTGAAAGTGATGCGATAACAGTGTCAAGAGACACAGGCATCTTTGAGTCAAGTGTGAAATAACAAAACAGTGAACTTTCAAAATGGTGCAAGAGGAAGTATCCTGCACTCCCACCTTTTCTTAGTTTTTGGCTCATGCAGAATTACGGGTTTCAATGAAACAATGAAAAACCAGTTTCTAAGCATAACAACACAAACAACAAGACAAAAGCGTAACAGAATATGATGAGTTTACGGACTAGGACAACAGGATCAAGCCGCCTATAGTCGTACGTCAAGGCGCCTTCAGTGCATCATAATGTGCATACGGGTTAGCGCACTGAATTCGAAGGCAGCAGGGAGAAGAGTTAAAGCAGTCACGACTGACTGAGAACTTGCGCTATTGAAAAATTCGTGAAGGTTTTTCACATTATTGTTCTTTAGAAACTGAAGTGAAGCAGAGCAGATCACTGCACGTCAAGCAAATGCGTTTTTTTTGCCCGCTTTAATGTCTCTGGATATCAGTTCTTCTGTACAGCCTTTCTCTCTCTTTCTGTGAGTGTGTGTGTGTGCCTGTGTGAGCGCGTCTTTTTTTTTGCTGAAAATCGCCCGATTAACGTGTTCATTGAAAGCAAACTATTTTTTCGCCCTGGAGTGTATATTGGCCCTGAGGGATCGCAACGCCACTAGGTTTATTTGTGCGTCCTGAGTGTTCTTTAAAGTATCCTTCTCAATTGCTCCCTAATAATTGCATAGCATGAGTAAGGCTTTCTGTGGGGCTAGTTGTTGTAACTTGCGAGAACGTTTCCACAGGGTAGTTGGTGCATTACTAGAATTTGTTGTTAGGTTCAGAAAGGCAGCACAGGAAGGAACAATTATGACAGGTCAGAGCACCGACTAACAATTTATGTTTTTATTTTCAGACCACTTTCTTCTATGCATCAGCTGCTCGTATACTGACAAAGTGAAAGAAAATAATTCCCTCCAAACCTCCTCGTGGAATAATGGGATCTAAGTCGAACTGACATGTTCGTGAGTGAATTCTTTTCTCTCAGTTTGTTGACACGAACATGTTGTGTATAAAAGCAAGTGGTCTGGCTATAAAAACCTGAGTTGTTAACGCTCTGCCCTGTAAAGTTATTTCCTTCTTGTGCTGTCTTTCTGTGCTAAAAGCTACTTTTTGGAATAATTCACGGCTGGTAAAAATTTGCGCGAAAAAACACACAGAACAGGGTGCGACAAGAGCACCTTCGTTTTTGCTTTCCTTGTTTATTTAGACTTCGTTTCCACTGCGGAGGCATGGCGTGTGCGCATGTGGCTTCTCATATCGGCCGTGTCCCAAAGGCCTTTCCCGCAGTGGGGGCAATGCAGCCTGTATTGGCGGTAATGCACCACCCGCTCGTGTCTCATGGCGTTGCTGCGTTGCGTGAACCACACCCCGCACTGTGAGCAGGCATAGGGTCTCTGCCCCGTGTGTGTCAGCAGGTGTCTGTCGAGGTTGCCCTTCTGGGTGAACCCCTTTCCGCAGTGGGGACACAGGTGCGATTTAGCCCCGCCATCCACAGAGTGGTGCTCCTTGCGGTGAAGCGCCAGAGTGTACTTTCGGTTGAAGCGCTGTCCGCAGTCCGTGCACTCGTGCGGCCTCTCCCCAGAGTGCATCAGCAGGTGGCGGGTGAGGTCATGCCGGCGTGTAAAGCCCTTCCCACACTCCTGGCACGCGAAGGGCCGCTCACCAGTGTGGATACGCATAGAGTGGACCAGCAGATGGCGGGTGAGGTCATGCCGGCGTGTGAAGCCTTTCCCACACTCCTGGCACGCGAAGGGCCGCTCACCAGTGTGGATACGCACATGGACGGTGACGTGGGATCTGGGTGTGTGACAACGGAAGAAAATTCCAGTGATGCACTTGAGTCTGCTAAGGTGCAGCGGTGCGAAAGCATTTCTCTTACTGCTGCTGATTATGTTGCTGCGTGTCAGTTTCTTTATGCCTTTGCCGTTTCTAAGTCTTGTTTTCGCTCTGACTCCAGTTCTACCACTTCCAAGGGTGTAGGTGCCATTGCTAGTGTGTCTAGTATGCACACAAAAGTACTAATTAAATAATTATTTCAATAATTAAGCAATTCATATATTTGACTAAATTCTCAACAAATGTTCAAAGTGGATTAAATAAGTAATTTGGCCAATTATCATCTAATTAATTTATCAGTATGATGACAATGCAATTTAATTGTTTCTTTTATCAATTCAGGTAATAAATAATTCATAGAGACAATTAATTTTCGTTTACATGTTAAGTAATTAACAAAACACCGAAATACTTCAGCCAATTAACTAACCATTAAATTAATCATTTCGTGACCTAATTCATTCTTGCTAATTAGATAATTATTCAGTCAACTATTCTATTAATTACCCCTATAACGGATGATATAGTTCGTGCGGACACGCTCTGCGAACAGGCCCTGTACACGACACTCATGAGACAAAAATGCTTTCACATTAAAAGAGAGAAGCTGACACAGTAAGCATCCAAGCCTCACTGACGACGCAGAGGATAAAAATTAAGATGTCCACAGCAAGAGTGTTGCCATCCGTGGCCGCGGATCCAGTCCTGCCTTTTCCACACGGCCGTTCCACGCATGCGCACCTCCCCTCCACCAGCCCCAGCCTGAAAACCAACCGCCAGCTCTCACAGCGTATGCTCAGTTCATGTTAGTGATGGTCGCTTGCGACAGATGACAACTGTGCTCAAACATACTCTTGCCACTTAGCAGGCTCTGTTGGAGCCTCTGAACTGGATTCTCGTTTCTTCATCGCCTGTTCTCAACCAGTAGCAATCAAATTTCTGCATTTCCCCAGAGAGCGCCACAATATGTCTAAAAGGTGGAGGCGTGCGCAGTATGTTATATTTTTTTCTCTGTAATGCCACAGCATGCTGTTCTAACTCTTGTCGAATCGTGCTGTTGCTCCCATCCCCTCCCACCGTTCTTTAATCTAAGTAATGGAGAACAGTTATTTGTTGCAAAGCCGTAGGTGTATATACATATTAGCAGCACCCAAACGAGGCGAGTAGTCAAACCTGTCTCACTTGTTATCGCTGGAGTAGGGGCAGTAGATGCAACAGTGCCTTCCCTGTGGCCTCTGTGGGTGCTTGCGCTGCCTGTGTATCTCCAGGTGGTCTTGCTCGGAAAACAACTCTCCACATGTGTCACAGGAGAAGACCGTGTGCGGATCAAGTTTGTAGTTTCCATCGTCTGAGTGCAGAAAGAACAGACAATTAACAGAGAGCTCATGAACGACCTAGCATGAGGTTCCAGCATCGATCTCCAGTCATCAGAAATTCACACATACAGACGCTGCCACGGTGGCTCAGTGGTTATGGTGCTCGGCTGCTCATCCAAAAGACGCGGCTTCGATCCCGGCTGCGGCGGTTGAATTTCTTTGGAGGAGAAATTCAAGAGGCCCGTGCACTGTGCGATGTCAGTGCACGTTAAGGAACCCCAGGTGGTCGAAATTTTCCGAGCCCTCCACTACGGCGTCCAATAGCCTGAGTCACTTTGGGACGTTAAACCCCGTAAACCAAACCAAACACATACAGACGTCCGCAGAAGAGTTGCTATCGCTTTATTTTCATCGCCTTGTGCAATTTCTTGTGCGAAGTACCACTGGTGCACCTCTGTAGTGGCAAGGACAACTGCATGAATGCCGATCGTTCTTAGAAGCTACTACCATATCTGTTGCTTGCTTCAAGGTTCGACTTTTTCGAAGGCGACAAAAGAGCGGAGGAAATCAGTGTTTATGAGAGTGACAGCGCCGAGGGGAGGTGAGGGTTGGCGGCTACCACCCCGTAAACCTGGCGGACCTTATTAAACATTTGCCCAGTGCTTCCGAGAGACACTGAATAGGAGGATGTTATTACATAATGAAGGCCTTGGTAGGCGCGCTCCATGGCAGGCGATATATACCAAGTGTTTCCAGAAAGCACGGCACTGATTAAAAATATAGGTTTCTGAGGTAACACTATGGCTTCTGTGGCATAGTAAAAGCATGTGTGAATGGACATCAGAACAGTGATGAATTGTTTTAACTAGGGACTTGATGATTTTAATTGTAACAGTTAATTTTCTATTCCCATGGCCTTTTCTGCCACGCCTCGATTGGCTCTGCGAAAGCAGCAAGCAGCAGTGAACGCCACTGACACTGGAGCGTACTCTAAAGAACCGACAAGACGGAAGCCAACAGACACTAAATCCAAGGAGAGTAAGGAGTTTTTTTTTTAATTTGTGATGTTTATCAATGAAAGATTAGTTGGGTAATAATTTTAAATATAATTCATTACAACGCAGAAAAAAAACAACCACACGTCACCGGTTAGATCAGAAAACATGGCCTCCGAATTTCATGTCCGGTGCTCTTCCAATTGTAGAGCCTTAGTTGTCTGTAAATGAAAAACTACTGCCGGTACAGTGCCACACCTAGACAGGTGTTCAGATATGTTTGTAGGCTGGCAGTCCACTGTGTTGCCACATGTTCAATTTTTTTTATTTTACCAAACAGTGCTCTATTTTGTGCTTTTTGTTACACAAGGGGGAAGAGAGTTGGCATTTACGATGTATTATGATGTTCCTTCCCCAACCTTCTGTTAACAAAAAAATATTACCATCGTATAATTTATTCCATTAACAAATACATTGCAAGCAAAGGAGCAAGCCTTGCTGCTATCCACAATTATTTTAAAAAAGATGAGGATGATGATGTATCGTGGTTTCGATTTCGAGACCAAAAGATTACTCGCCTCAGATTGCGCTCAATTAGCGGTGCTGAGTCTATTCAAGGGGCCGCGCTCAGAATAAATGAGGCTCTCTCAATGGCGGTCAGCATCTGCGTCCATGTATCTCTCTTCAGGCCGTTGTCCCTGCGTGCCCCAAGCTGCTTCGGGAACTTCGTGGCGGCCAAGCCAACACAGTTGCTCCCTTCCTTTACAGTGCGTTTCAGGTGTCCACCGAGATGTGAGACAGATACTGCGTGATTTCCTTTCCTAAAAAACCAATTTTCAATTTGCCAATATTCCAACATTGACAGAGACACGAATTTTCCCTTCTGCATATGAAGCAAGAAAGCGGCGTTAAAAAGAAATTAAAGAACTATCTCGGCAATTCACAGTATGTGGCAGTTCTTTGCATTACTCACGGCAGTTGGACTTTGTTGGAGGTTTAGCTAGAGCCAGTTTCGGTTTCGTAAATTCAGGATGCAGTGGTTTCCGTTCTGCAAAATTACAGTAAAGAGTCGTGTGTGTTTTCCGTAATTCTTTTTCTGTTTGTATCTCCTTTTATGCTAGCAATCAGTGATGTCTGTTTTTGTGCATGACTGTGCGCCGTTCATACTGGCCCCAAAAAAGTTCTGAAAGGGATCCTGCCACGCGCGTGTCAAAAACTCTGTAGGAGGGCTAGATCGCTCGTGATACGCACGGAAGTACATCATAAACACGTGACAACATATTAAACAAAAGGGCGCATACAATCCACATAAACTTTTAGAATATTCAGTTACAGCCTAAATACTCACCTGTAATAATACAACTGTTAAGTTTTGTTCTTATATTTAGTTGAAATGTTTTTAAAACTTTTTTAAAATGCATGAGTTCAGGCGAGTCGGCGGCCATGGCGTGAGGTGGAGTTCGCACACATGAACGAATTTCCTGCAGGCCGTCGGCTCGAAGGCATTTGGTTCGTCCATACATTTATACTCGATGTTCAGCAAGCGTACACGACACCATACCCCATACCGTGCTTTTACCCATGTTTTTACCTCCCTGTCGGACTCTGACTTGGTGGCTCCGGATCTTCTGCTGGCCAACATTCTACGTCTCTGTGAGGAAAACAAGTTCTCGCGCACTTCGGGTCCTTGATCGGCCCCATCGCACTGAAGAAAGGTCGGCACCAAGTTGGTCTGTTGTCGCCACTCATATATTCTATATGGCGAGCATCGAGCGAAAGCTGCTTAGGTCGCAGTTGGTTTCCGCCTCAGCTGGCTTGGATGACGACTGCTGACTGCCGGGTAAAGCCTTCGCGAACAATCTAGTACTGCCAGTGGAATACCCCCCAACGGATTTTCAATTGCTGCTAAACAACTGCCAGAATGTGGTTACTCGTCTGAACCCGTGGCTCAGTTCCAAGAAAACTGTGGTGTTCTGTTCGGCTGGAACCAACACGGCGGATTAATAATTAACCTTGGAAAATAAGACCTTCGCCCAGAGTTTATAGTTCCGATGTCTGAGACTGGAGATGTTCACTGAAAATCGGTTACGGCCTTCACAAGGCTACCGACAGGCTGCGCTTACCTGCCGTGGCGCCGATTTCATCAGACAGTGAAGAGCACGCTATGCTGAATGTGTGGGCAAGCAGACAAAACTGCAGAACGCCTGGCTCTCTGCTCCCAAGGCCTTTCTAGTCCACCATGGATGACAAATTCTACAGCCGTTTGGGCCTTTATTGCAGCAAACATAATATCCGAGCCCCAGTGGAGACCATCGAGAAGCACCTTGCTGGGTGGTGGGTGCTGTGTACAGATGATACTAGGAGCACCTCTAAAAACACTGGTTTGAGGTGTCGTGAGGAAGCAGTCAATGAAATGGCCAGCAAGATTACGGTGTCCTGCTGTCATTGCTGTTCCAGTTGAATGTGTGTGTTCATGCGTGTGCATGCATTCTGTGTAGGGAGAGACTAGATGTGTGTGCATGTGTTTGTGTACTCTGGCTGGGCACCACACCATCTGTGCTCATCTGATTCAAAGGACACGGCCACAGTCATCATCAGGCTGTCTCAACTAACTCGGCTCCCACTGTTCCACAGGGGTGAAAGAATTATCATGCAGGATCTCAGAATATTTGGAGTGCATAGCAATTTCATGGAGTGCAATTTCTAACTACATACAGGGCTTCGATGCCACACTGCGCTCGATGCCGCTGTGATGCTTCAAGCTATTGAAAGCAGAGAAAGTTCCCTGTGCCCATCCCTCAATATTGTTTTTTTTTTGGGTGGTTATGAAAATTCCGTGATGCCTTCCAATACGAAAGATCTGAATTCCTCTGGAGCCAGAACGCTTGTCAGGCTTTCATTGGCTACTGTCAAATAAGGGAAGGCGCATATCTGCACATGTTTCTGTAAATAGGCTGTCCAGCAGTGCTGCCTCGAATAAAAGCCTCACTATCCAACTTTCGTTTTTCAAATGAAGGCAGCCTCTGACTGATCCTTTGCGCGTTCTCATGCGCTCACCAACCCCGACCATGAATCTTGTCAACCAATCTTTTGGTCTTGAGCTGTTGCCTAGCAACAGTGACACCACATTAAGTTTGTTTTGTGTGAAATATATAATAAAATAAATATTGCTGCAACAGGAATTTGAACCTGCAGCGGCGTGAACAGAGCAGCTTTGCTGGCCAATGCTCTAGAGTACTATGCTATCGCCACAGCTGACCACGCCTCATGTTGAACTGCAACACAATCTTGCACTCTGCATTGCACATTGTCGTCTTCATCAGCCTTCAGGCGCGAATAGATCGGATCACCTTAGCCTCGATCAGAGCTTAACCTAGTCTGATATCCTTGCCAGACTTGCTGACGACCCAGCAAAGCAAGACCATGAGCCAATCAGGTTAAACACATGCCTTTGCACGTCTATTCAGGTGAACTATGTGAAAACCCTATCCTTTTACGTCTATGTGGATGATTATTTCTTGTCTGACAAAGTGAGAACTGCAGTTGGAAATGGTGCATTGCGTACCTTGGCTGCACATATGAGGATGTATGTGCTGATGTAAAATGTGTAAACTGGGTGCAGGTAGCTTTGGGTTCTGTTTTTCGAAATGCTCGAGGAGATTCTTGTAGGGTATTAACAAGGAAAAGCTATGTACCACATTTTCCAAGCTTTGTCTTTGCAAACTTCTTTTCTTTCTCGAGTCCTTTTCACAAAATTGTTTAACATCTGCTGTTCTATCTACTCCTCCAATCTGAACCACTGGGTCAGCGGCCTTACTGCGGCACCTGGCTAAGTTAGTAGGATTTGAGTCAAGGAGAAATCCAGAAATCCTCAATATCTGTGCATTGCACGTGCACACTAAAGAACACCAGCTGGTCTAAATTAATCTGGTGTTCACCGCTATGGTGTTCCTAATAGCTAACATGTCACTGAGGGATGTTAGGTCACTTAGTTTACAATTTAATATTTTTTTTTTTTCAAAACTCTAGGGAGCTCAAGTTAGTCTTGCGTCTGATGAAGTTAAAGTACAATCCCCCCATAGCAGAGTAGGGATGCATTTACACACATTCGCGTTTAAGTGTTATGTATGATGGGTGATCAGAGCAGAGCACAGCACTGCATGGGAACACTTAATTTCCTCATCCTCGTTGTCCTTCGAAAGGATAGAGCAGACCAAAGAAAGCTCCTGAAACATCTGTGTTCTAAGGCACTTTAGCTGAGTCCCAGACCCAAAAATTTTGTGCTCATATGACTTATTTTGCAGTTCTTATAGTCACTTCAGTATGCCTGTAGTGCCAAATTTAGGAGAAGAATGTTGCTTGGTTGGCAGAAAGACTCTTCGGAAAGCTGAAGAAAAAAACTAAGGCAGATTACACGCTCTGTAAGACTGATGACACAGAAATCCTCTTTGAGTTTGCTTCCACTAAGTTTACCGTGATTATACTTTTCATTTTTATCTATGTCATCTATAGTACCACCCCCCCCCCCCCTCCCAATATCAATGACCACTCAGTCATCAGAACGTACAGGTGTTTATTTCTGTACCACCCACAGACAGACACCTGACATCCCTCCCCCTCCTGTGTCACAACTAATACAACAGTTGTCCTCTGCATAACACAACACAGCCAACCCTGCTGGCACCAGATGATGCCTATTTCTCTCTTTCTTCTTTCACTCACACCTTCCTCCCTTCCCTTAGGATGCTTTCCTCAAAAGCCAATTATAATTTTCTCTTTCTTCATTTATTCCCTCCCTCTCTCCTTTATCCCTTCTCTTATGGGGCAGTTCAGGTGTCCCCAGAGATGTGAGCCTACTGCCCATTTGCTTTCCTCAAAAAACAATTTTCAGTTTCCTCTTTCTTCATTTCTTCTTTCACTCCATCCTTTATCTGTTCTCTTGCACTGTTCAGGTGTCCCCATAGATGTGAGCCTACTGCCCATTTCCTTTCCTCAAAAACCAATTTTCAATTTCCTGTTTCTTGATTTCTTCTTTCACTCCCTCCTTTATATGTTCTCTTGCACTGTTTAGGTGTCCCCAGAGATGTGAGCCTACTGACCATTTCCTTTCCTCAAAAACCAATTTTCAATTTCCTGTTTCTTCACTTCTTTCACTCCCTCCTTTATCTGTTCTTTTGCACTGTTCAGGTGTCCGCAGAGATGTGAGCCTACTGCCCATTTCCTTTCCTCAAAAAACAATTTTCAGTTTCCTCTTTCTTCATTTCTTCTTTCACTCCCTCCTTTATCTGTTCTCTTGCACTGTTCAGGTGTCCCAAGAGATGTGAGCCTACTGCCCATTTCCTTTCCTCAAAAAACAATTTTGAGGTTCCTCTTTCTTCATTTCTTCTTTCACTCCCCCCTTTATCTGTTCTCTTGCACTGTTCAGGTGTCCCAAGAGATGTGAGCCTACTGCCCATTTACTTTCCTCAAAAAACAATTTTCAATTTCCCGTTTCTTGATTTCTTCTTTCACTCCCTCCTTTATATGTTCTCTTGCACTGTTTAGGTGTCCCCAGAGATGTGAGCCTACTGACCATTTCCTTTCCTCAAAAACCAATTTTCAATTTCCCGTTTCTTGATTTCTTCTTTCACTCCCTCCTTTATATGTTCTCTTGCACTGTTTAGGTGTCCCCAGAGATGTGAGCCTACTGACCATTTCCTTTCCTCAAAAACCAATTTTCAATTTCCCGTTTCTTGATTTCTTCTTTCACTCCCTCCTTTATATGTTCTCTTGCACTGTTTAGGTGTCCCCAGAGATGTGAGCCTACTGCCCATTTCCTTTCCTCAAAAACCAATTTTCAATTTCCCGTTTCTTGATTTCTTCTTTCACTCCCTCCTTTATATGTTCTCTTGCACTGTTTAGGTGTCCCCAGAGATGTGAGCCTACTGACCATTTCCTTTCCTCAAAAACCAATTTTCAATTTCCTGTTTCTTCACTTCTTTCACTCCCTCCTTTATCTGTTCTCCTGCACTGTTCAGGTGTCTGCAGAGATGTGAGCCTACTGCCCATTTCCTTTCCTCAAAAAACAATTTTCGGTTTCCTCTTTCTTCATTTCTTCTTTCACTCCCTCCTTTATCTGTTCTCTTGCACTGTTCAGGTGTCCCAAGAGATGTGAGCCTACTGCCCATTTCCTTTCCTCAAAAAACAATTTTCAGTTTCCTCTTTCTTCATTTCTTCTTTCACTCCCTCCTTTATCTGTTCTCTTGCACTGTTCAGGTGTCCCAAGAGATGTGAGCCTACTGCCCATTTCCTTTCCTCAAAAACCAATTTTCAGTTTCCTCTTTCTTCATTTCTTCTTTCACTCTCTCCGTTATCTGTTCTCTTGCACTGTTCAGGTGTCCCAAGAGATGTGAGCCTACTGACCATTTCCTTTCCTCAAAAACCAATTTTCAGTTTCCTCTTTCTTCATTTCTTCTTTCACTCCCTCCTTTATCTGTTCTCTTGCACTGTTCAGGTGTCCGCAGAGATGTGAACCTACTGCCCATTTCCTTTCCTCAAAAAACAATTTTCAGTTTCCTCTTTCTTCATTTCTTCTTTCACTCCCTCCTTTATCTGTTCTCTTGCACTGTTCAGGTGTCCGCAGAGATGTGAGCCTACTGCCCATTTCCTTTCCTCAAAAAACAATTTTCAGTTTCCTCTTTCTTCATTTCTTCTTTCACTCCCTCCTTTATCTGTTCTCTTGCACTGTTCAGGTGTCCGCAGAGATGTGAACCTACTGCCCATTTCCTTTCCTCAAAAAACAATTTTCAGTTTCCTCTTTCTTCATTTCTTCTTTCACTCCCTCCTTTATCTATTCTCTTGCACTGTTCAGGTGTCCCAAGAGATGTGAGCCTACTGCCCATTTCCTTTCCTCAAAAAACAATTTTCAGTTTCCTCTTTCTTCATTTCTTCTTTCACTCCCTCCTTTATCTGTTCTCTTGCACTGTTCAGGTGTCCGCAGAGATGTGAGCCTACTGCCCATTTCCTTTCCTCAAAAAACAATTTTCAGTTTCCTCTTTCTTCATTTCTTCTTTCACTCCCTCCTTTATCTGTTCTCTTGCACTGTTCAGGTGTCCGCAGAGATGTGAGCCTACTGCCCATTTCCTTTCCTTAAAAAACAATTTTCAGTTTCCTCTTTCTTCATTTCTTCTTTCACTCCCTCCTTTATCTGTTCTCTTGCACTGTTCAGGTGTCCCAAGAGATGTGAGCCTACTGCCCATTTCCTTTCCTCAAAAAACAATTTTCAGTTTCCTCTATCTTCATTTCTTCTTTCACACCCTCCTTTATCTGTTCTCTTGCACTGTTCAGGTGTCCCAAGAGATGTGAGCCTACTGCCCATTTCCTTTCCTTAAAATCAATTTTCAATCTCCTGTTTATTCATTTTTTCACTCCCTCCTTTACCTGTTCTCCTGCATGGTTCAGGTGTCCCCATAGATGTGAGCCTACCATCACTTATCCATACTCCACATTACTCGCTGTGCACATTTCCATGATTTTACCTAGAATTTCCTTACCTCTGCTTGCTCACAAAGCGATTAGGATCTCTTCATACCCTTTACCGCTACTCTGGCGTTTTACTTTGCATGCTACACTGCACTGTCCTTATTTGAAATTCCACCCCCTTGATAAAGGCCTCAATTCAGGATATTTGCCAAGTGCGTTTCATCCTACTCATCTCATAAAAGTGCGACTCTCTGTTCCACTTTATTATACTATACACATCACGAGAGGCACGTTTTGAAGACAATGTCATGTGCCTGCGCATGCTTAAGAACAATAAACGTTTTCTCTGACTTTTGGCCTTGTTGCATTATCTTACTTTTTCCACACTAAAAATGAACAAGAATAAGCTGGACGGTCCTCGCCACAGTTCACACAATATGTTAGAAGGTGGAAGTGATCTGGGCTAAATGGTGCTGTTGGTTCCCAAAATTTCCAAATTGCCAGAACTGCCTTTGTTCACATAAACTCGGTTCCAGGGGCAGATTTATGCCTGGATGGGGAGGAAACTCTTTCCCAAGCAAAAAATTTCACATAGGCAATCCAAATTGAACCCCATTTTTTAGACAAAAAAGGCTCTTAAATACATTGCCCAAACGGGATTCTCCCCCCAAACCACCTCCTCCAAGAATGACCCATAAGCCTGCCTCTGCTTGGCCCATGCCCATATTCATAACTAATGCCAATGGGGTGAGGAGCTCTCTTCATGCCCGATGCGATTTTTGTTTTAGGAAGGGGCGTCAAAATAAATTTAGAAATCAGCATTTTATTTTTGTCACATCATATGATTATTTTTTACACAGCGATTACAAAATGGTATTGTGAACTTGGACATTTCCCTTTTACAGACGTAACACTTTTCTAGCATAAAAATTTGCTCCATGTTTAGAGACTAGTGCGTTGTTAATGTTTCTCTTACGGTACTGAGTTTTCGTAGATTTGGGCTGAGCTCGACAAAAAAGAGATCGCTTCTGCAGCCAAATTGTTCTTGCTTTAAATTTGCCAGCACGCTGTATTAGGCGAGTTAGACATAGTTCATCTTGAAGACCAACCCAAAACAAAGGACCATTGAAAGAGATGACATGGGCACTGCATAACAAACTGAAGGTTTAATGGAAAACTCAGGAAATAAATAGGGTGAAAACGCGCGAAACCTAAAACGAAACAAAACCAGAAAAACATCAAGGATTACACTACAGATGAAAGCCACTTATCAAGGAACACTGTCCAGTTTCTCTGCAAAGCAACAGACAGTTTTGCCACACACGAATCGGAGCTCTTAGCGATGCAATATGCTTCAAAAATTTCCCTGCCTATCTGGTTTCCCTGCCTATCTCTTGCATGCTACTGACAGATTATGCAAGTCCAGCAGGCAAGGATGATCTTCATGTTCTTTGCATTCGTAGCAGTGCTGTGCGAGGTTAGAAGAAGGGCAATTTTTTCTTGTGAAGAGATTTTCGTGCCCTTTTATTCTGACATTTCTGCACGTAGCTATTTGACCATAGTATATCTTTCCGCATGACAAAACAACAGTACACACCACCCCTTTTTTGCAACTAATGAACTTGTCTGCATGTGATACAGTGCATTTTGAACGTCCTTTCTGGAATAGGCCGGTTCCAGCTTCTCATTCACTGTAGCACACACTTTCCCAACTTCATATTCGGCGGAGAACACCGCCTGCACACTTTGTCACACTGCAATCTTTTTTTGCACGATGAGAAACACTGTGCAGATACCCAGATGTACATGACCTTCTTCTGTGTCTCTTTCTGGTGCCCCCGAGGAGAATGTGTACCTTTTCAACAGTGGATGCTGTTTAAGCCACAGATTGTGTGGCTGTGTCCACAGTAATGAGGTCAGGGATAAAGGAGGGAGTGAAAGAGGAAATGAAGAAAGAGGATATTGAAAATCGGTTTTTTTAGGAAAGGAAATGGGCAGTAGGCTCACATCTCTGGGGACACCTGAACAGCGCAAGAGAACAGACAAAGGAGGGAGTGAAAGAATAAATGAAGAAAGAAGAAATTGAAAATTGTTTTTTTTAGGAAAGGAAATGGGCAGTAGGCTGACATCTCTTGGGACACCTGAACAGTGCAAGAGAACAGATAAAGGATGAAGTGAAAGAAGAAATGAAGAAAGAGGAAATTGGTTTTTGAGGAAAGGAAATGGGCAGTAGGCTCACATCTCTGGGGACACCTGAACTGCTCCATAAGAGAAGGGATAAAGGAGAGAGGGAGGGAATAAATGAAGAAAGAGAAAATTGAAAAATTGGCTTTTGACAAAAGCATCCTAAGGGAAGGGAGAAAGGTGTGAGTGAAAGAAGAAAGTGAGAAAGAGGTGCCACATGATGCCAGCAGGGGTGGCTGTGTTGTGTTATGTAGAGGACAACTGTGGTATTAGTTGTGACACAGGGGGGAGGGAGGGATGTCAGGTGTTTGTCTGTGGGTGGTACAGAAATAAACACTTGTACATACTGACGAGTGAGTGGTCAACTGAAATTGGGGGGGGGGTACTATAGACGACATAGATATAAAAGACAAGTATAATCATGGTGAACTTAGTGGGACGAAACTCAAACAGCATCGCTGTGTCATCATTCTTACAGAGGGTGCAATCTGCCTTAGTATTTTTCTTCAGCTTTCCGAAGAGTCTTTCCACCAACCAAGCAACATTCTTCTCTTAAATTTGGCACTACAGGCATACTGAAGTGACTATAAGAACTGCAAAATAAGTCATATGAGCACAGAATTTTTGGCCCTGGGACTCAGCTAAAGTGCCTTAGAACACAGATGTTTCAGGAGCTTTCTTTGGTCTGCTCTATCCTTTCAAAGGACAACGAAGATGAGGAAATTAAGTGTTCCCATGCAGTTCTGTGCTCTTCTCATGGCACTGGTCACCCACTATACATAACACTTAAACGGGAATGTGTGTAAATGCGTCCCTACTCTCCTATGGAGGGATTGTACTTTAACTTCATCAGACGCAAGACTAACTTGAGCTCTCTAGATATTCGAAAAAAAATAAAATTGTAAACCATGTGACTTAACATCCCTCAGTGACATGTTAGCTATTAGGAACACCATAGCTGTGGACACAAGTTTAATTTAGACCAGCTGGGGTTCTTTAGGGTGCACGTGCAATACACAGGAATTGAGGATTTCTGAATTTCTCCTTGACTCAAATCCTACCGATCTAGCCAAGTGCCACGGTAAGGCCGCTGACCCAGTAGTTCAAATTAGAGGAGTACATAGAACAGCAGCAGGAAAAACAATTTTGCGAAAAGGACTCAAGAAAGAAAAGAAACTTGCAAAGACAAAGCTTGGAAAATGTGGTACATAGCTTTTCCTTGTTAATACCCTACAAGAATCTCATCGAGAATTTCGAAAAACAGAACCCAAAGGTATCTGCACCCAGTTTACACATTCTACATCAGCACATACATCCTCATATGTGCAGCCAAGATATGCAATGCACCGTTTCCAACTGCAGTTCTCACTTTGTCAGACAAGAAATAATGATCAACATAGACTTAAAAAGGATAGGGTTTTCACATAGTTCACCTGAATAGACGTGCAAAGGCATGTGTTTAGCCTGATTGGCTCATGGTCTTGCTTTGCTGGGTCGTCAGCAAGTCTGGCAAGGATATCAGACTAGGTTAAGCTCTGATAGAGGCTTTAGGTGATCCCATCTATGCGCACCTGAAGGCTGACAAAGACGACAATGTGCAATGCAGAGTGCAAGAGTGTGTTGCAGTTTAGCATGAAGCATGATCGGCTGTGGCGATAGCATATTACCCTAGAGCATTGGCCAGCGAAGCTGATTTGTTCACGCCGCTGCAGGTTCAAATTCCAGTTGCAGCAATATCTATTTTATTATTTATTTCACACACAACAAACTTAATATGGTGTCACTGTTGCTAGGCAACAGCTCAAGACCAAAAGATTGGTTGACAAGATTCATGGTCGGGGTTGGTGAGCGCATGAGAATGTGCAAAGGATCAGTAAGAGGCTGCCTTCGTTTGAAAAACAAAAGTTGAATAGAAAGGCTTTTATTCCAGGCCGCACCGCTGGAGAGCTTATTTACAGAAACATGTGCAGATATGCACCTTCCTTTCTGTGACAGTAACCAATGAAAGCCAGACAAGTGGTCTGGCTCCAGAGCAATTCAGATCTTTCGTATTGTAAGGCATCACGAAATCTTCATAACCACCCAAAAAAAAAAACATTTTGAGAGACGGGCACAGGGAACTTTCTTTGCTTTCAATAGCTTGAAGCATCACAGCAGCATCGAGCACAGTGCGCCATCGAAGCCCTGTATGTAGTTAGAAATTGCACTCCATGAAATTGCTATACACGCCAAATATTCTGAGATCCTGCATGATAATTCTTTCACCCCTGTGTAACAGTGGGAGCCAAGTTAGTCGAGACAGCCTGATAATGACTGTGGCCTTGTCCTTTGAATCAGATGAGCACAGATGGTGTGGTGCCCAGCCAGAGTACACAAACACATGCACACACATCTAGTCTCTCCCTACACAGAATGCATGCACACGCATGAACACACACATACAACTGGAACAGCAATGACAGCAGCGCATCGTAAGCTTGCGGGCCGTTTCATTGACTGCTTCCTCATGACACCCCAAACCAGCGTTTTTAGAGGTGCTCCTAGTATCATCTGTACACAGCACCCAGCAAGGTGCTTCTCGATGGTCTCCACTGGGGCTCGGATATTATGTTTGCTGCTGTGATCGTGATCCAGTACCTCTAGCTGGGTGGGAAATAGAGACCAAACGCCTGTAGAATTTGTCATCCGTGGTGGACTAGAAAGGCCTTGGCAGGAGAAAGACAAGTGTTCCGCAGTTTTGACTGCTTGCCCACACATTCAGCATAGCGTGCTCTCCACTGTCTGATGAAATCGGTGCCACGGCAGGTAAGGGCAACCTGTCGGTAGCCTTATGAAGGCCGTAACGGATTTTCAGCGAACATCTCCACTCCCAGACATCGAAACTATAAACTCTGGGCGAAGGACTTATTTTCCAAGGTTAATTCTTAATCCGTCGTGTTGGTTCCAGCCGAACAGAACACCACAGTCTTCTTGGAACTGAGCCATGGGTTCAGACGAGTAAGCACGTTCTGGCAGTTGTTTAGCAGCAATTGAAAATCCTTGGGGGGTATTCCGCAGGCAGTACTAGATCGTCCGCGAAGGCTTTACCGGCAGTCAGCAGTCGTCATCCATGCCAGCTGAGACGGAAACCATCTGCGACATAAGCAGCTCTCGCTAGATGCTCGCCATATACAATATACGAATGGCGACAACAGACACACTTGGTGCCGACCTTTCTTCACTGCGATGGGGCCGATCGAGGACCCGAAGTGCGCGACGACCGTGTTTCCTCACACAGACGTAGAATGTCGGCCAGCAGAAGCTCCAGAGCCCCCAGGTCCGAGTCCGACAGTGAGGTAAAAACATGTGTAAAAGCACGGCATGAGGAACGCTGTCGTGTACGCTTGCTCGACACCGAGTATAACCGTATGGGCGAACTAAATGCCTTCGAGCCAATGGCCTGGACGAAATTCGTTCTTGTGAGCAAACTCCGCTTCACACCATGGCCACCGCCTCGCCTGAACTCATGCACTTTAAAAACATTTCAACTAAACATAAGAACAAAACTTAGCAGTTCTATTATTACAGGTGAGTATTTAAGCTGTTGCTGAATATTCTAAAAGTTTATGTCGATTTTATGTGCACTTTTGTTTAAATATGTTGTCACGTGGTTATGACGTACTTCCATGCATGTCACGAGCGATCTAGCCCCCCTACCTCGTTCTTGACACACGCGTGGCAGGGGCCTCTTTCAATTTATGCACAGTTGTTTTCTTTGAAAATTGCGTCATTCTGGTACCCACGAAATGTATTAATCGCGGGAACCTACAAGCAAGACGTATTTTCAAACAAACAACTCAGAAGGAAGGCAGTGAAAAAAAAAATTTCAGGGGGCACTTTGGCTCTCTGAAGTGGTGCAAGGCGAAAGGGTTTCCTGGCGCAGTTCTTTTGTTATTTTTTATTTATCATATTTAATTTGTCTTATTTTTTTTAATCTCCGTTTCTTTTTATTTCATATTTATTTTTCATATTTGATTTTTACTTTTTGTTTCTTTTAAATTTTTGTTTATTTTTTTTACTTAAGTGGCAGTGAAAAAAGAGAGGGACCGTAATGAAGAAACTGAAAATTGTATTTGAGGAAAGGTAATTTCGCAGAAACTGTCTCACATATCTCGGTGGACACCCGTCGAAACGCAGACACATCTGTTGACACGGCTGCTGACACGACACACGGACGCAGACATGGCTGCCGACACGGATTGCTAACGACAGCATGAGGCATTAAAGGCTTTCGCCTTAATAGTTCACTCACCCAGCTTCAGCTCGCAGTTCTCTTTGATGTTCGCGTACCACGATTTCTTCGAAAGGCTCTGCCATTCCCGGTCCGTGAAATCTTGACGAATTTCTGCAAAGTCGTCTTCGTTCGCCATCTCTATCAAAGCACGACAGTCTCAGCAAAGATCTCCCTCAACTTCCGTGCGCCAACTGACGCTCGGAGAGGCTTCCGGCTGTTTGAACGCAGAGCGGTTTATGCAAGGAGAATACAGCTTAGGCACGCAGAATCAGTTTAGCTTTGCTATCACGCAACTAGTAATTTTTTCTGAAGGTTTTGTGATAAACGTTGCGTACACTGATCGTGTATTATGAGCACACGATTACAAATAATTACACAGCCATTGCAGTGATTGACGAGGTCCTCATCTGGCCACATTGTCACTCAGGCAACAACATAGAGTTACAGTGAACTAGAATATTGGGTAGTGTGCTCACAGGCCCGCTCGGGGTGACCCCGCCGGTGTCGACAGGGCGCGGTGGCGCGTGGTGGCGCTGCACGCGTCTTCACGGGTGAAAGCGAGTGGCGCATTCGGCTGGCGTCGCAGTAGCCGTGGTAGCCGCGCCGACAAATTGAATTATTATCGCAACATTCGCGTGTGTGTCATCGAAATGGCTCGGCGGATCTTGAATGGAACTTAATTTCTGGCATGTGCACATGTTTATTTATTTCTCAAAGTTCCACAAGGGACATTGCATGAGGGGTTACATGAGCAACTTTTATCAGTATACGCTTGGCACGCAGGGATGATCACGTATTGTCACTCGTGCCTGCAATGTTTCCTTGCAGTTACAACGCACTGCGTACCGAGGGGTCATACAGCTTTTTGTCTTAATACTTAAAGTTAATAGTAGTAGCATGTGGTGTGGCGGAATTTGATTATATGTCAGGGACAAACGCGGAATGGAGAGTGTGTCGGCGGCAGCAGTTATTTCTATTCGCAAGGAGCCAAGCTGCAGCACACATAACACATAGGGGCAGGGAGGTAGAAGGGAGACACATAAGTGAGCGAAAGTACAAGGAAGGGGAGGGGGGGGGCATATATATTATTTAAAATTAGCGCTTTGCGCTAAATACGATCGAGGCACGCGTACCGAAACAATTTCGACACAACAGTAACTGACTTCACATTTTTTTGAACAGCCATGCAGCATCCACTGCTATTTAAAAAAATAAAGAATGAGGCAGATTTGTCATCACTGCATGCATTTATGCTCGCTCATTTCGCCTCTGGCAGCGGTGGCTCAGATGGCGCTCGGCTGCTGATCCGAAAGACATGGGTTCGAACCCGGCCACGGCTGTCGAATTTCGATGGAGGCGAAATTATAGAGGCCCACGTACTGTATGATGTCAGTGCACGTTGAAGAACCCCAGGTTACAGTGAGTTGTACCCATGTGGTGGAAATTTCCGGAGCCCTTCACTATAGCGTCCCGCATAGCCTGAGTCGCTCAGAGACGATAAAACCCCGTAAACTAAACCACTTCGCCTCTTTTTCGTTCAACTTTTTCTAGCACTTCAGAGCAGCGTCAGCAACGGCTCAGTTTAAGGTGCTTCGCCCGTTCGAGTTTTTCTTCGCTGCAATGAATTACATTCCGAAAGCATTCTTCATATGTTGGAAGTGGTTAGAAGCAGACTTCAAAAAGAAGTTGGTTCTGTGAGGTTTTCTGTGGAGAGGTTTTCAAGCTTCAACACAAATCCATAAAGCTGCGCCGGTGGGTAGAGCAGTCCTCCATGGTCGCGGTATTTTGTCAGCCTCGCAGGAAAACAGTTTACATTGGGAGACTGCATTGTAAGCAAGGTAATGCACATTTGGCAATTTGTCTCCAGTACACACTTCCGTGCAACATACCCTATTACGTAGAAAACAAGTCTACAGTCACTTCTACCTACGTGCTCATCGTGGTCACGCGCAGGCACCCAAGTTTGAATCTGGAGGGCCCTGCATTTGAAGGCCGCTTATCTGGGCAAGCTTGAACAAGCACTGGCACCATACGTGAACAAAAACGTGCAATGACCCCCCGAGAAGCGCTCAAACCAGTGCAAAACCGCACAACAGAACAACAACGAGCCCACAAATACACACGGCGCACTGACGGCGACGGCAAATCCTACCGTGAAGTCTACTGTGGCGCCACCTCGTGTCGGCGCCGCGAAACAGAAACCTGTCGACATTCGCTGGGCCACCGCTCCCCCATTGAGCCGGCGCGGAGTGAGCACACTACCCAATATTCTAGTTCACTGTAATAGAGTAAGAAACTCTATGGGCAACAACGACAAGATTGATGTAATCAGTTTATTTTGGCTTTTTATGACGGCGGTGGGATGAATGTGGGAGGCCCATTTGGTCGCGTTGTTGTGTGGTAGTATGTTGAGTCTCTGGAATCGCGCCTCGATCTTATTTTCACCGCATGAAACATAGCGCGAGCACCAACCGCGCCGTAGCCGCTTGTTTGAACAGCACGCGCATTTTAAGGCGAAAACCTTTAATGCCTCATGCTGTCGTTAGAAATCCGTGTGTCGACAGCCGTGTCTGCGTCTGTGTCGGCAGCCGTGTCCACAGATGTGTCCGCGTTTTGACGGGTGTCCACCGATATGATTGAGAATTACAGCGCCATTTCCTTTCCTCAAAAAGCGTTGCGTTCAAAGGGCAATGCAGTGCGCTGAACGGATGGTGGTGTTTAGTGGACTCCCTCCCAGCACTACAACACGCTGTCTCGTTCCACTCCTAAAGGCAAAGCTTAAGCGCCATTAATTAGCTGTCAATTAGTGCTCCTAAAGGCAAAGCTTAAGCACCATTAATTAGCAGTCATTTAGTGCTGAGTGATTAATAAGTAATTAGTCATTAATTAGTAATTTGTCATTACTTTGTCATCAATCACCGTATGGTATGTGTGACGTCAACCAGTGGTGACGTCACCAGTGTCACATAGGCAAAGTGGTGCGGAAAACGCTTTTGCCTCTACGCACTTTAGACAGTCAAAGTGCCCCCTGAATTTTTAAGGCGAAAGCCTTTAATGCCTCATACTGTCGTTAGCAGACGCGTCGCGTCGGCAGCTGTGTCGACAAGCGCCTGCAGATTCGTCCGCCTTTCGACGTCACTGCTTAAGAGCCTCAAGGTTCCAGCATGAATAAAGGCGCATCTAGTGAATGCATGGGCTTGATAAATAAAATAAAAGGAGTAAAGTCAAGGAAAGGAAAATAAAAATAAGCAAAAAACAAAAATAAAATTAAGATGTGGAAATAAAAATAAAAAACAATAAAATTAAGAAAAGGAGCAAAAAATAAATAAAAAACAAAATATGAAATATAAAAAAGTAAATAAAAAACAAACAGTGGCCAGCAAACGCTTTCGCCTTGCAGCCCTTTAGAGAGCCAAAGTGCCCCCTGAATTTTTTATCAGTGCTACTTAGGTTCGAGAGGCGCGGCAGGCCCCTTCAAAATCGGCGCACATAATTTTGCGATGACCGATGCAGCGCTGTCAGCCTGATGCATACGATCCGACGTGGGTGAGTGATTTTTTTCTCAAGTCTGTGCCTCAGTGCCTCAGCTTGGCACAGTAACTACGACATGTTAAGCTGGTGCTGAGTCATGGAGTCAAACTCAGTGTATTAAAGAATCAATATTATGGCAGTAGTTTTTTTTTCTTTTTACTGCACTGTTGAAGAACTATTCAGCTTATATGGCAGTAGCACTTCAGACAGCTTCGAAAGGTACTGCAGTTTCATGTGTGCACTCTTTATTTGTGCATTGCTCTTCAGGTACGTGCGTCGCGAATCGCCAGGTCCCGGTAGGAATTAAGCAGTTCTGTGTGGTCATCTGGTGAGAGGTCTGAATTAACAACTTCACTTGTAGGGATTGTGTAGAGACGTATTTCCGTGTATTGACTGGAGCAGTATGAACTGCAGCCGCTTTTTTGTTGTCGGTTTGCACTTTCCAAGATCGAAAAATCACTCTGGGTCCAAATTGCGAGACGCATTTCTGTGAGCTAACCATTGCCTGTGGCATCTAGCGAAAGGGAGTTGTTTGCATTTTCTCTGCTGTGGATATATTCTTTAAATATAGTTTTACAACTTTCTCAAGTGTAGGCATATTTTCGCTTCCTGAATGCAGGCCACTGAGATGTGTTGATTTGTGGTGTAGATCATGTAGGCAGCTGCAAGTCTCGATATCAGCTAATGCTTTATTCTGTGTTCACTGACTTTCCAGTTCCTTCTCCTGGACTGGTTTCCTGTTAATCACTTTTCAGTCTCCTACACCTTTTCTCTCACGCTGAACACGACGGGAGAGGGATTCATCACTTAGCATAATGGTCGAATCATAGTGCTGGCCCATCATCTTCGCGCATTAGAGATGTGTGCGTTTATGAACTTGATCTTGGAGAAGAAGTATTAACCGCTGAGTTCCACATTACTGAAGATTTTAAAAAAGCTTGTGCATGCATAAAAAATAAAGCAGGCCAGAAGACAAGACTTGGAACAGCAGTGCAGTGTGCAAAAACTAACCAATTCTAAACACAGCCCCATACTTTCAACACATGCTGAGGGAAAATGAGGAAAGTATGATGTCGGCAAAAGGGACTCGCTGCATCTTTCTGGACAGACATCCCAAGTTGAATACAATCCATTTGTAATTCAGCTTCAGCAGTTATGCAAGCACTGATGCCACCATACTGTGGGCATTTGGCCCCTCTTTCTCGGCGTATAAGGACACACACGAGGCCCCCACTCGGTGGGTGGTGTTCTGTTGGGGGCGAGTGCACCCTTCTGCACTCAAATGATGGCAACCTTATTGCATATGTTAGGCTGGTCCCAGGATGGCAGCGGATAGAAATCGCACGTGACCCATCCCGCGCTAGATAAGCTGCAAGCAAACAGACTTTTTCAGCCGGAGCATTTTGGATTTTGGCGGTGTTGGCCAGGCGTTTCTCCTGAAGGTGGATTACCGCGTCAGTGAAGGGAACTTTGCGTAAGTCCCCGCTCAAGCATGTCTGTTTTCTGTTTGCTAGGTGAGCACGTCTCATTGCCTCATCGTTGCATCAGGTTGCCTGGTGCCTCGGCTGCCCTTTTGAGCTGCCTTTCTGCGTGTGCCTTGCCTTGCCTTCGCTTACTCTTTTTTCTTCTTTACCCAACCGCAGGTTGACGGTGTTTTCCCAATCCGCAAGACTTGGATTATTCCTTTTTTTGCTGTTTGAATTAAAACAGTTTTTTTACTGTAGTTGCTGGTGGTTCGTCGCACAGAGTGCGGCTCACGAGCCCCCCTGAGCGAAGGCTGAGGTCTTCAATACTTGCTTGAAAAGTACAGATTTTGAACAAAGAAGGCACTGTTAGGACAACTATGATTGAAGCGGTACAACTCAATGATAAGGACAGTCATCGAATTCTTGTTCCTAAGCCTATAGCCTTGTAATAGGAGAGATTAGGGGCTAATAGCCCTTGAAGTTGGTCCCAGGAAGGCATAATTTTGAATAATGTCCAAGCGGCCTTCACGATGCAGAAAGTGGGCAGAACAAAAACTACCGCATTCATTACTATACGATCGCTTATGTGGCTGGCTGCAGGGAGGCATATTTCTGAACTAAATTCGTTCCACATTTCGGAAATGGATCAAAGAGTTAAGAAACACGCTCTACACACATGAGAGATCCGTCATTGCTGATCTTATCCAGACTTTTATTTTTTGTGCTGATTGTCTATTCCTTGTCTCATCAATGTGTTTTTGTTTATTGTTACTCTTGCACTTAATCTTATTCTTTGCTCCTGGCCTGTGTCATGAAAGTAAGGTGAATGCATTTCAAATATTAAACAGCCACTTCACTGAATCTGATCAGGTCATTGATGAAATGTGTGCCCAGGTAACATATTTGTAATGTTACTGTGTCGTCATCTTTGACCCAACTATGCCCTCTTCAAAACAATGGCCTCCCCCATATCCCTCTTTATTCAGACCCACCTGTAGCCTCTTCATTCCTGCAAGCACCCCACTATAATCTCCTGCTTACCTGACTGTTGTAACCTCTTGTATATCTGCATTCGCCTGTAATCCACTCTGTCACCTAAGGAACTGTCGGTTAATGCCACAGCATGATAGACTGCAATTAGAGCTCCCTTTTCTTCGAATAGTAAAGAGATGTGGCTGGTCATGCTTTGGTATGCCATGCTGAGGGTCAGTGGAGTAAGTATGCATCGCAAACATACGTGGAACGAAATATTAGCAGTGAAATATGCATTGCATCCATGAGCAAGTAAAATAGCACGAGTCTTTTCAAGCTTTTGCTTTAAACCAAAGCCATCCTTTGTGCTCCAAATTTTAGTTTTGCCTCTATATCAATGATTCAAGGCTGATTTTAAGAATCATATTCTAAATAAAGAATAACTGGGGATCGTTTGTAGCGTAAGGTGTTCTTTTTCTTTGCTTCTTTTGTTGCCCTGTACTCTGTGTGTTTTCAGTATTAGAGTTCCACTGCTTTCTCCGTAAATCTATATGGCACCATTCAGTTCGAGCAGAAATTCTTCCCTATGCTACTTTACTTTGTGTGCATTGTTCTTGTGTTTGACGATGTGAACTGGAATTTGTTCTTAGCAAGACGAAAAGTATCCTCATTTCTGAGCCGGCTTTCTCTATCATACAATGTTTTTCCCCTTCCTCCCTGTTCTTTGCACTGCTTTCCCTCTTTTCAGTCAAGCAGAACCAACAACCTCAATGCTCAACATTTGGGAACAAACCTTAGGAATGTGCCACTGCTCTTTTAGTGTGCAGGTAGGTTGTGAGACCATGGTTCTGAGCATAAATGGGCTGGATCCACGCACGCATGCTATTAACTATGCTTAATATGTACTATGTGCACTTTTCTTCTTTCTCGATGTCCGCTCTTCACCTCTGTCATCCTTTCCTCCTTCTGGTGTAGTTCAGGTGTCCGCCCAGTGTGAGGCAGTTTACCTTACCTTTACACTCGTCATAGCTTTCTTCTCCTCACTACAAAGGTGACTATAGTTCTTTCAAAATGTCTGCACTGAGCTGAGGGGCCTCCACCACTCTCTTACCCCTGTTTTTTTGTTTATCTCTGTGTTCCTAATGTTATTCCTGCAATCTTGAGATCAAGTCAGAAACACTAGCGTTCTGTTGGGAAGTGGAACAGGCTAAGTTGTGAGCTTGGCAGTTTACATTAGTGGCTAAAAGAAGGTTGCTCCTTTGGCATTCAGCTTTGGGTTCTGATTGCTGCTTTAAATTCCTCGTCCTGTCAACCTATTAGTTTCTTCAGCTTCCATTGTTCTGTGTATGACATGTGTGCTGCCTTTGAGACCATCAAATGGTGTTGGAAGTCGTTTCTGAAATATTTCCTTGGCCATGGTGAAACGAGGTGGGAAACAGAGGCATCTGTGTAAAGCAGTGTGTGGAATGCAATCAACATACTTGACTTCTGATCCAGGACACAGTGCTATCATATATATTCATTCGCAGATACAAAAAGTTTGGAGATGGCCCTCAACAAGCACTACAGTGCTTTGATGAGACTGTGGCTCAAAGTAGGTTCTAGGCTCATTAGCCTTCTTTCTTGCATCCTGTTTGGCTGTGATTCATCTTCCTGCTGTTTGTGCATTAGGTACAGCTTGGCTCTTACCTTTCGAATCAAGCTTTCGAATGGAGCTTGCTAGTTTTGTTTGAAAGTAATTTTTTATTTTCATTTTAGTCAGCTTTCAAAACAATTGCAGATCTATGGAAGGTAAAATTTTTGTTGCTTTGTGAAAAATCTTCAAACGCTCAATTGTGTAAAGTGCAAAGTGGCACTTTTCGCACTCTCGACAGCTTGCACTCTTTTTATGCGGAAGCGTTGAGAGTCCCATGTTGCAGAAAAGTTGTCTTCGGCGTCGTTTGCCATGAGCAAGAAATCCACAAAAAAAATCCTCAAAGAAGCAACCTAGGTGACATGTGGGCCACCTCTACTCTGTTTCGTGCATAGCAGGCGATGCTGCAGAGGCTGCAAAAGTAGTGCATCCGTGAAACCATATTACTCCACCACGTACGATTTGTTCTTCTCTAAGCTCCGGTAAGTGTTTAAACTAAAACAATGAGCGGTATAAAACGAAGTTGTAGCACCAGAAATCATGGCAAAAGGTCTGAGGCGCTGAGTGTTCGAACCCTCTGGCTATAAATTTCACCGAATGCGGACTACTTTTTAGGCGCGGATGGAGTAAGAGCGATTCGCCCTGTGAGTTATGTATCACAATACCGCGTGTCATTTTTACTTCTTGAAGCCTCGATGATTCGCAGGCCAAAAATGTGGCAAGAATTAAAAGGAAGTGCAGGTGGTTGTCATTCACTGTACTTTTGACATGTCGCACGAAATACATCATGATCACTGTGGTTGCATGGCGAACTACTTTTTGGGTGCGAGCTTAGCCTGCGTGAATAGGTGCGCTAGTTTTGGCAGCATTGCCTGCTATGTGTGAAAGAGACTAAAGGCTATGTCACCTTATGAAGTCTTCGCAACCTGCCCACGAGAATGTGAGCAAACTGCCCACCGTGGCAGGTGGGAGTTCAATTAATGGTTGTTTGCGAGAGGTTGTTTGAGAAGAGCATGGCCGCCCGGATCAGCGTGCAGCGGAGTTACAACCCAGCTGCGCAATCCGATCCAGGCAGCCGTGAGTAGAGCAACGTGGGTCGCAAAAGCCCCACAGGTGGCAGCACCTGCCGTCACATGGCAGTGGTGCATCGCTTAAATGCTGCAGCACTGGGTGAGTAGTAGTAGTGGTAGTGGTTTTATTAAAATAATAGTAAACAGGAGAAAAAGATTTTTGCTAGCTCTGGCATCTGCCATCGTTACGGGAAGCACCTGAGCTGGGGCAGCGGAAATAAGAGGGTAGCAGGCACACTGGCATCAGGCCAGCACCTGCCATCATATGGCAGTTACGCATCACTTAAATGCTGCAGCGCTGCATGAGGAGCTGTGTGAGGACTCCCGAGATCTGTAGCTGAGAAATTCTGCATATATGGGCATTAACCAATTAATGTTTTCGTACTCGGCACTTAAAGGCTTAACATAAGTGCTGCTCCTCCCCTTTTTTTTCTCGATTTTTGCACACCAAACATCTGTAGAAAGCTTTCTGCTGTACGTCATTTCAAACTACTATTTGGCGATCAGAATTGGACCTTTGAAGAGCCTCTAGATGCGTTTGGGACAGATCTAGACGTAGTTTCTGGTGTTCTTGTATCGGGGCAACATAGTCATGTCAGCAATTTGTTTAGACGAGATAAACTTATTACTTGGTGTCATAATCATCATCTACCTGACTGTGCCAACTGCTGGGAAAAGGCATCTCCCATGCCTCTCCAATTAACCCTGTTCTTTGACAGCTGCAGCTGCTATATTCCCGCAGACTTCTTAATCTCATACTTCCTGCCACCCCCTGCTACGCTTGCCTTCTCTTGGAATCCGCTCTGCTACCCTTAAGGACAAGCGGTTCTCTTGCCTTTGCATAATATACCCTGCCCAAGTCCATTTCTTCCTGTATTTCGACTAGGATGTCATTAATCCACGTTTGTTCCCTCAGCTGAGTCCTTTTTGTTAGCCTCCACGTTTCATCCCTGTAGGTGACTGCCGGTAAGGTACAGATGTTCTATATACTTTTGTCTTGAGGGATACTGGTACACTGATATTAATCACCTGAGAGTGCCTGCCATGTGCACTTCACTCAGTTCTTATTCTCCTTGTTATTTCACTCTTATGGTGTGGCACTGGAGTCACTGACCGATTTAGATAGGAGTATTCTCTTGAACATCAATGAACATCGATTTTGATCAAACCGACCTGATGTCTTTCTGTGACAAACGTTTGCCTTTCCTTCTGAGTTACTCTTTCAGTGGGTGTGCCATAGATAAGGTTTCTGAGGAAAGGTTGCCTTGCTGTCATTTTTACGTATAACATGTCATGGTCTAATCACATTGATTACACATGTGGTCAAGCTCTAACAAAACTAGATTATCAACGGTTAACACTAAACAAAAGACACAAAAATCATTGTTATGATCGTGACCTATCATCCCCTTGTGCACTTCTTTCCTCGAACTTGTTCTTGCTCTCTTCACGTTTTCACATTTAATCATTAAAAACCTTACTTTTCATTATGAGTCTTTAGGCTATACTATCAAATAATCATTAAATAAGCTTTGTGCCGGAATCATTAATGAGAACACATCGTGATCTAAACTTGATACCATACTACACATGTCCAATATACCATATAATATCGTGCAAAGGTTGCACCCCATTTTGGACCAGGTAATTGTGAAAAAAATATGGTATTGTGTTTTTTAAGTTGTGTATGGGTGGTACCTTCAAAATTCACATCAGAATTCAAAAATAAAAGTGCGGCCCTTACCTGAGTTGATACGGTGTGCTTCAATTTAGTTTTCCCCTGCTCTATCAAAGTCTGCAATTTATTACCTGGGTCCATTCACCGGCGTTTATCCAAAACTTCTGCATCCGCCATTTGAGATGCATAATCACTGCACATCCGATCCATGGTGTCCAGTTGTAAACTTTCTCTTTTGTTTGCCCTTTCCTTTCTCTGCACTGTATTTCTTGTTTATGAAACTACTCAGTCTTGCATATCTCTGTTTGTTGTACTCATATGTGTACCTTGTACTTTTTCCACCCTTTTTTGCCATTGCACTTGATGTGTTGTAGTATGTATAAGTAAATAACTACATAAATTAAAAACTTGGAGGACACCTAATTACCGTTGGCTGTGACAATGGGATAGCATAAGAACCTAGTCTGTGCATGACCACACATGCCAGAGTGGAGAAGGAGATTCCCCTCTCCACTTCACCTGTGGCAAAGTGTGAGACACTGGTGGTTGGTCCAGGGACATGAGGCTCTTCTTATGGTATCACATAATAAATAAATAAAATCGAGGAACGCTCAGTGAAGGGCTAGTTGGCATGACATGATTTCTTGACATAAAATGTGGAAAGTATAGGACCTAAAGAGATGCAGACAGGACGGTCACACACTTTCAGGTAGTTGTATATAGAAACCTGCGTTCTTCCTCTCTGAGTGTTTTTCATGTCTGATATTCCTTGTGTTAAATTTTCGTGTTTTAGAACCAAGTTGGATGGAATTTGATCTGCTCCCCTCTGGCATAAAAGATTCCTTTGATTTTCTTCACTAAGACTAAGCTTTAATCCAAGGATCATATTGCACCTAATGAATACAATTGTGTCTTAGATCATGAATCTTGCTGCTACTCTGCACTGTATGGTTGCTTGAACTGGGCCCTTTTTTTGCAGGCATGCCCGTCTGCCACTGCATCGAATTCAGCAGTGGCTGACCGAGGCAGTGAGTTGCGCTTCCAATATGGAAGCTAATGGAGTGGAATCTCATTAATTTGAACTCACTTTATTCAGTTTTCCGGTTCATTCATCAGATACCTCCAGCCACCTTTTTAACTTGCGAAGTTGCAACATAAAGTTCCTTCAACTGATTGATCGATCAATTGATTAACTGACTGGTTGATTGATCAGTTGACCGACCGACTGATTGATTGATTGATTGATCGCATGAGGCTTCTCTCATCAGCTTCTGATAGGTAGGTTGAAGCCTTTGCTGTGGTAGAGGTTGGTGGGAGGATGACTCTACTGGAGGATGGTGGCTTCTGTCCTTTGCCGCTACAAGTCAGTGGTGCTAATTTGCAGAATGGTGCTACTATTACTGTTCCAGTAAAATGCCTTGAGAATTACCCATTTGATAAACTACTGGTTAACATTTACAGTGGGCTTTTGAAACACCGAGTAGCATGGAAGAGGTCGTCATTAATGAGGCTAGTGCTTAATACACTGATGCCAATAAGATACTTCATAAGCCTCTGCATTCTGACTTCTTGCTTAAAAAATGAACATTTTGAACTGATCCTTAGATTAAGCCCTGCCATGCATAGTAAAGGTTTGAAGGAGATTTAACCCTTCTGTGACCAGTGTTGCAAATTCATGACACGCTAAGTGTACACGACGTACTTATTACCAAAAGGAGCATGGATGCGGATTTTGATGTCAATATGTTCCAACTAGCAGTGCTTTATAGCAAAAACGCTTTGAGCAAGTAGCGTGAAGGAACAAAGCGTGCCAATGCACAGCAGCCAACCAGTTTTCAGTGACTCCTTGTGCCTCATTTTGTGCGAACCGTTGCAGGAAAAACAGCCAAGCTTTTGTCGCAGGAAAAATCAGCACAGTATTTGGTCCTTAATGGTTGCCTTTCTTGGAATGCTTTTTTTTACTAATTTTTATATTACTAGTTCATAACAAATTTATGGCACTGGGAATGGGTGCCACTTTTTGTGAATTTGAGAAAATGTGTCAGAACATGATCCACTCGTGAACATCAAATTTCTCGCATGTGTTTTGTAGCACAAGCATATATATGAGCGCAGTGCATAGAACGATGCGTGTCTTGTCTGTATATAAACATGTTTTGGATGCATGTTTGACCCTGCCAAACCGTCGAACCCTGCCTCGTTTTGAACGCACAGAGCGGGCTTGTGTTACTACGGCAAGGAACTAAAAGCAACATCCAGATATTTTTATCTGGTGATAGTGAATGTCGTTCACTCTAACGAAAATCCTGGTAGAACTAATAGCCTATGTGCTTTTCGACAACTAATGGGCAATTAGACTAACGAAAGATCCCTCAAAAAGAAAACTGGATGAGCTGTTACATTCCTTGACGCGAAGAAGTAGCATATGGAGGGCTACCACCATGTTGCACTCTCCAATTGGAGCTAGTGTTCACTGACATCCTTTAGGAATGCTGCAGCTCCATATAGACAAGCAGAGCATATGCAGGCATATGCATGAGCAGGTTTGCCTGTGACATTATTTGAAGACCATAATAATTGCAGACGTCAAAGATTTTTGCACTGTTGTTTTTTGATACTGTACATGTTGCTACCCCATAGACTGATACCAACTCGTATCAGAAATGGGTAACGATATAGCAATTACGAAAATGTATGTAGAATTTTCACTAGTGTTAGTTACTTCCAATGGGCAGTAATGGAGAAAAGTATCCAAAAATTTGTTGTAGGTGGCATGTTCATTGTGACCAAATGGCAACTACACTTTGACAGCCACATTTAACAGCCAACATTTCATTTGCCATTTTAGAACTACTATCGAATTTTGAGTTCATAGGGCACACCCGAAACATTTCGCGATTCTTGCCTCGCTGCGTTTATAGCATGCTAGATCTGATGTGTGACCTCCAGTTCTGTGTTCTATGACTGTCGTGTCCCACCTAAGTGTGTTTGAAACCATTTTCCTATGCCCTGCACTATTTTCATCAGCACTTGTTACTCTTCTTTCTTCTTTCCAACCGCAAGTCTTCTCTGGAAATAAAAAGACTACCATGAGCTGCCGTCTCCATCGATCGGCTCATTTCCTCTGTCCTGAAACTGGACACACAACAAAGCAGGTTCCGTGCCCGGAATTTTTATTCTTTTGGAAAGGGCACGTCGAACAAACACACATGCTCAAGAATGTTCTATCTCGATAAGGAAGAAAGGTGCCTAAACATGCATGGGTGTCATACGACTCTTCAAAGGGCTTTGAAATCGTCCACCGAGTGTGTATGTAATTTGGTGCGAGTTACTTGAGATTTCTAATAGAAATACTTGTAAATCTTATGGTTGCGATTGCTTTGCTGTCTCCAAAACATCAACGTTATCCAAACTGCCAATCGCCTCTTTGGTGAAAAAAATTGCTGGCGATTTTGCAGTGCTTACTACGAAATGTGCAAAAGCAGGTTTTTGATCAGAACAAATACGTGAACAAACAGAGGACAGATGGGCTCAGGAATCTGCTCGCAAGGGTGCTGTGCGACTAAATCCTCCAAGATTGTGCCTACAGACTTCACAAACCATAAAGCACTCTTCTAACCATCCCATAACGTAAACACATTCGCTGTTCCATATCGTATGCTGCATTAATGCGTAAACTGTTTCATGAACTAGCTAATATGTATAAGTCGTCCTATATCCTTCTGCTTAGCAGCCATAATTTTTTACGCTTTCTCCTACTAATATGGGCCAGGAAATTGTTAGTGTCCAGATGGCTGCGAGCATGTATATCGCTATAAAACATGGCTACATTTACTGCCTAGAGGCAGCAAAGATGACTACCTGGAGTGCACGGGCGCTGTATACAGGTGAAGCAGTCATTAAAAATGTACTCCATCTGGTCGTCAAGACGGAATGCTTTTCAGGAAATTATTTAGCACATTCTATGGTGCCTGATAGATGGCGCTAGCCACACTCAGCTGTCGGTCAGATCAGCCTGTACCTGCTTGCATTCAATGTGTCCAGCACTGACCACCCTGGCTTCTTCCGCAGCTGTAGGAGCCGTTGCTCTGAACCATTCCTCCTCTAGCTGAGCAGGGCTGCAAGCGTTCCTCACTGCTTTTAGTGCTTTACGGCCGCTGAGTTCCTCTGCCTATCATTCCCACCCCACTCATCTGTGGTCTCTTTCGTTGCTCGATGCATCATGACCCATCGCCGCTCTTTTCAAGCCTTAACCACGTGTTGGTCTGCCTTCATGTCTTCGCGTGCGTGTATATATAGAGCTGCCATTGCATGCTGCAGGCCTCTTTCCTATCTAACTTAACTTTGGAAAGTTCCCCGAAACCGAGACGGCTGTGTACTCTATCACGTGATCAACTCGTGCACGTGCTTCCTGCAACCTTTTCCGAGCAGCTTGTCTCTCCGTTGAAGTGACCACCTTGCTCATCATGCAACCTTCGTTGGTGCCCACTTGTAAGGTGCCTCCAAACGCTTTGAAACGCCTCTGGGACTCTATGCACGTCTGAAAATGAAAATTGTGGTGGCTTGCTTATTTCTCAACCGTGCATAGGAAGTGAAAGATGAAAGAAGTACTGTAGTGGAGGGCTCCAGAATAATTTCGAGCACCTGGGAATCTAAATGCAAACCGACGCCACACAATGCACTGGTGCCTTTCTGCGCACCCGCCGTGGTGGCTCAGTGCTTAGAGAGCTCGGCTACTGAGCTGTTGTACAGGGGTTCGAACCTGGCCATGTTTTGAGGGAGGTGGAACGTGAAAGGTGACCGTGTGCTATGCGATTTTGGTGCACGTTTAAGATCCCCACGTGGTCTGTGTTATTCTGGAGCCCTCCACTATGGCTCCTCTTTTTTTCTTCCTTCGCTTCCACCTCCCTCCATCCCTTCCCTCATGGTGAGGTTCAATAGCTCAGGAAGAAGGGAGGCAGTTACTGCGCCATCCATTTCCTGATAACCAATCTTCTTTTTGAGCATCTGCTTTGGGATTATAAGTAGTTTAAAGGAAAGGTGCTGTAGCAGTCTTACACTGTGTGGGTGCCTGACCGTCTGTTAATGGATTAAGAAATGAAAAAAAGGGGCAGTTTTAAAAAGCTTGCTTTTGGGTGGCTTACGCGGCAGCATAGCGTAAGCGTAATCAATTTTACAGCGAGAGCCTTTACTGGCATCCCATCCAGAGTAATCACCTGTAACTGAAGGCCATTGGAGTCATTGTCCTAGGAATCTGCAAGCCAACACAGAAAAGGCAGAATAATTAGAATAGAAAGAAGTCAAACAAGAAGAAAGAGGACGCAATAAAGCACAGAAGTCAAGAGGGAGAGAAAAAGAAGAGAGAAAGAAGAAAGGGGGGTGAGTTGACGGACATCATGGTTTTAGCCGGGTGTTTTAACGAAGCCGTAGTTTAGCAAGCTTTATTATTTTTTTTACTGCTACAGCATTATAGTAATAGCATTCCACCAAATTGTGGTGGAATGTGTGTGAAATCTCAGCGAGTGAAGCCTCGGAATGCTTGACGCAAAGTTCCTCGGGTATATATCTGCAAACTTTTTTTCTTTTTTTGAAGGGTGAAATAAAGGAGGTTATTTTTCGTTCAAAACAAAAGTGTATTGAATCAAGTGATTTTTCTATATGTGTTGACAACAATGTTATTGATAGTATGTCTTCTTTTAAATATTTAGGGGTCATGTTTGACTGCCACTTGTCTTGGAATTAACAGGTGCACATTGTGTGTAAAAAGGTTGCGTACGGTTGTTTTACGTTGGCAAAGGCACGGCGGCACTTTCCACCTGCTATTCTTAGATCACTGTATTTTTCGTTATGTCATGGTCATCTCAGTTATTGCAGTGAATCATGGGGAATCACATACAAAACGTATTTATCACCATTGCTAAGACTACAAAAACGTGCCTTGAAAACCATGGGATTACCTTCTTCGAATAGTTCTAACAGTAACATTTTTGACGCAATGCAAATCATGTCATTCACAACCTTACGCGATTACAAAATAGCTCTTATGGTTAATAATATTATAAATACCAACTACCCCTTACCTCTTGGTGCATTCAGTATTCCCGTCCGCAACACTAGACAAGCCAGCAATGGCAATTTTAATCTTCCTATTTGCCATAATGCGTACGGAGAAAGATGAATAGAATTTACAGGAGCGAAAATTTGGAACTCGTTGCCAATTGAAATAAAGCAAGCTAGGAATTTCAAACTGACATGCAAGAAACATTTTTTGGGAATGGAAACAAGGCTACAAAGTTAGTTTTTCTTAAATGTGTTTGTGATTGCTGTTCTATATGTTATTTTGTATTGGACCGCTGACTAGCCTCATTGGCTATCGGTCCAAATATCTGTGTATACATTTTGTTTGTGTTACTCAATGAACACTTCTTGATTCTTCTTGAAAAAGCCATGACTTTCGTGGTGTTAACGTGCGTGGCCTTGATCGCTCCTCGGAATGCACCTGTTAGGAATGACATCAATTTGTGCTGATTTGCCAAATTGAAGCTTTCAATGGTGAAGCTTTCAGGAGTAAGTTTTCTCGGAAGCAAGGATTTTTTTTAGAAATGCCATCTGGGCTCTGGAGCGGAAGGGACAGATGAGAGTTTGGAAGTAGTTGTCAGCCTTCGTCTAGACATCCCATCGTCGCCCTTACCGGGGGCAGAAAAAGGATCTCAATTATATTGCCGCTGTAGTTTAGTTTTGCGTCAGTTGGTATAAGGAGGTTGTAGTGCTTGCTACAACACAGAACACAAAACACACACTACTGAACAGAGCAGCTTTGTCTGATCATCCTTGCAGGAATCAAGCTTGCATCACTTACCTTGGTAAGTCTATACGTGAGCAGAAGGTCTTCTGTAAATCCTAGTGTAAAGCAGGCACTCTGCAGTCGTATACAACATAGAGGAGTATAGACACCTGATGCGTCTTTTCTTCTTTGTAATGATGAGTTAGGCATTATTATACATGGATCACCACAAGTTGTTCTCCTGTGACAGGTAAATAATCTATAATTGAATTTCTTTCTCTTGCTGTTTCGGTTTCAACAGCTGAACAATAGGTGTGACGTCAAAGAGACATAGGTCATGTGAGGCATGAAAAACTGCAATATAATCAGTGCTTCTACATTCATTGTCATTCCAGGTCTTGAGGAACGCTGCCTTCATCACTGTAATGAATTAAAATGATGAAGTAATGATTATACTGCACTTTTTCCATGCCTCACATGACCTGTCACCTCTCTTTGACGCCACAGCCATCGTTCAGCTGTTGAAGCCGAAAAAGCATGGCAGAAATATATGATTATAAATTATTAAGCAGTCGTAGGCAAACAGTGCATGGTGATTCATGCATAGTAGTGTCTTCCACATCATTGTACAGAAGAAAACATGTCACCAAAATTAAGCCGCCTATAGTCGTTGTACGTCAAGGCGCCTTCAGTGCATCATAATTTGCATACGGGTTAACGCACTGAATTCGAAGGCAGCAGGGAGAAGAATTAAAGCAGTCACGACTGACTGAGAACTTGCACTATTGAAAAATTCGTGAAGGTTTTTCACATTATTGTTCTTTAGAAACTGAAATGAAGCAGAGCAGATCACTGCACGTCAAGCAAACGCGTTTTTTTGCCCGCTTTAATGTCTCTGGATATCAGTTCTTCTGTACAGCCTTTCTCTCTCTTACTGTGAGTGTGTGTGTGTGCCTGTGTGAGCGCGCGCCTTTTTTTTTTTTTGCTGAAAATCGCCCGATTTACGTGTTCGTTGAAAGCACACTATTTTTTCGCCCTGGAGTGTATATTGGCCCTGAGGGATCGCAACACCACTTAGGTTTTGTTGTGCGCCCTTAGTGTTCTTTAAAGTATCCTTCTCAATTGCTCCCTAATAATTGCATAGCATGAGTAAGGCTTTCTGTGGGGCTAGTTGTTGTAACTTGCGAGAACGTTTCCACAGGGTAGTTGGTGCATTACCAGAATTTGTTGTTAGGGCAGAAAGGCAGCACAGGAAGGAACGATTATGACAGGTCAGAGCACCGACTAACAATTTATGTTTTTATTTTCAGACCACTTTCTTCTATGCATCAGCTGCTCGTATACTGACAAAGTGAAAGAAAATAATTCCCTCCAAACCTCCTCGTGGGATAATGGGATCTAAGTCGAATTGACATGTTCGTGAGTGAATTCTTTTCTCTCAGTTTGTTGACACGAACATGTTGTGTATAAAAGCAAGTGGCCTGGCTATAAAAACCTGAGTTGTAAACGCTCGGCCCTGTAAAGTTCCTTCCTTCTTGTGCCGTCTTTCTGTGCTAAAAGCTACTTTTTGCAATAATTCACGGCTGGTAAAAATTTGCGCGAAAAAACACACACAGAACAGGGTGCGACAAGAGCATCTTCGTTTTTGCTTTCCTCGTTTATTTAGACTTCTTTTCCACTGCGGAGGCGTGGCGTGTGCGCATGTGGCTTCTCATTCTGGCCGCGTCCCTGCACCCTTTCCCGCAGTGGGGGCAGTGCAGCCTGTATTGGCGGTAATGCACCACCCTCTCGTGTCTCATGGCGGTGCTGCGTTGCGCGAACCACACCCCGCACTGTGAGCAGGCGTAGGGTCTCTGCCCCGTGTGTGTCAGCAGGTGTCTGTCGAGGTTGCCCCTCTGGGTGAACCCCCTTCCGCAGTGGGGACACAGGTGCGATTTAGCCCCGCCATCCACAGAGTGGTGCTCCTTGCGGTGAAGCGACAGATTGGACGTTCGGTTGAAGCGCTGTCCGCAGTCCGCGCACTGGTGCGGCCTTTCCCCAGAGTGCATCAGCAGGTGGCGGGTGAGGTCATGACGGCGTGTAAAGCCCTTCCCACACTCCTGGCACACGAAGGGCCGCTCACCAGTGTGGATACGCACAGAGTGGACCAGCAGATGGCGGGTGAGATTCCGCCGCTCTTTGAAGCCTTTCCCACACTCCTGGCACACGAAGGGCCGCTCACCAGTGTGGATACGCACATGGACGGTGACGTGGGATCTGGGTGTGTGACAACGGAAGAAAATTCCAGTGATGCACTTGTCTGCTAAGGTGCAGCGGTGCGAAAGCATTTCTCTTACTGCTGCTGATTATGTTGCTGCGCGTCAGTTTCTTTATGCCTTTGCCATTTCTAAGTCTTGTTTTCGCTCTGACTCCAGTTCTACCACTTCCAAGGGTGTAGGTGCCATTGCTAGTGTGTCTAGTATACACACAAAAGTACTAATTAAATAATTATTTCAATTAATCAAGCAATTCATAAATTTGACTAAATTCTCAACAAATGTGCAAAGTGGATTAAATAAGTAATTTGGTCAATTCCCATCTAATTAATTTATCAGTATGATGACAATGCAATTTAATTATTTCTTTTATCAATTCAGTAAATAAACAATTCACCGAGACAATTAATTTTCGTTTACATGTTAAGTAATTAACAGAACACCGAAATACTTCAGCCAATTAACTAACCATTCAATTAATCATTTCGTGACTTAATTAATTCTTGCTAATTACATAATTATTCAGTCAACTATTCTATTAATTACCCCTATAACGGATGATATAGTTCGTGCGGACACGCTCTGCGAACAGGCCCTGTACACGACACTCATGAGACAAAAATGCTTTCACATTAAAAGAGAGAAGCTGACATAGTGAGCATCCAAGCCTCACTGACGACGCAGAGGCTAAAAGTTAAGACGCCCACAGCAAGAGTGTTGCCATCCGTGGCCGCGGATCCAGTCCTGCCTTTTCCACATGGCCGTTCCACGCATGCGCACCTCCCCTCCACCAGCTCCAGCCTGAAAACCAACTGCCAGCTCTCACAGCGTATGCTCAGTTCATGTTAGTGATGGTTGCTTGCGACAGATGACAACTGTGCTCAAACATACTCTTGCCACTTAGCAGGCTCTGTTGGAGCCTCTGAACTGGATTCTCGTTTCTTCATCGCCTGTTCTCAACCAGTAGCAATCAAATGTCTGCATTTCCCCAGAGAGCGCCACAATATGTCTAAAAGGTGGAGGCGTGCGCAGTATGTTATATTTTTTTCTCTGTAATGCCACAGCATGCTGTTCTAACTCTTGTCGAATCGTGCTGTTGCTCCCATCCCCTCCCACCGTTTTTTAATCTAAGTAATGGAGAACAGTTATTTGTTGCAAAGCCGTAGGTGTATATACATATTAGCAGCACCCAAACGAGGCGAGTAGTCAAACCTGTCTCACTTGTGATCGCTGGAGTAGGGGCAGTAGATGCAACAGTGCCTTCCCTGTGGCCTCTGTGGGTGCTTGCGCTGCCTGTGTATCTCCAGGTGGTCTTGCTCGGAAAACAACTCTCCACATGTGTCACAGGAGAAGACCGAGTGCGGATCAAGTTTGTAGTTTCCATCGTCTGAGTGCAGAAACAACAGACAATTAACAGAGAGCTCATGAACGACCTAGCATGAGGTTCCAGCATCGATCTCCAGTCATCAGAAATTCACACATACAGACGCCGCCGTGGTGGCTCAGTGGTTATGGTGCTCGGCTGCTCATCCAAAAGATGCGGGTTCGATCCCGGCTGCGGCGTTGAATTTCTTTGGAGGAGAAATTCAAGAGGCCTGTGCACTGTGCAATGTCAGTGCATGTTAATGAACCCCAGGTGGTCGAAATTTTCCGAGCCCTCCACTACGGCGTCCCAATAGCCTGAGTCACTTTGGGACGTAAAACCCCGTAAACCAAACCAAACACATACAGACGTCCGCAGAATAGTTGCTATCGCTTTATTTTCATCGCCTTGTGCAATTTCTTGTGCGAAGTACCACTGATGCACCTCTGTAGTGGCAAGGACAACTGCATGAATGCCGATCGTTCTTAGAAGCTACTACCATATCTGTTGCTTGCTTCAAGGTTCGACTTTTTCGAAGGCGACAAAAGAGCGGAGGAAATCAGTGTTTATGAGAGTGACAGCGCTGAGGGGAGGTGAGGGTTGGCGGCTACCACCCCGTAAACCTGGCGGACCATATTAAACATTTGCCCAGCGCTTCCGAGAGACACTGAATAGGAGGATGTTATTACATAATGAAGGCCTTGGTAGGCGCGCTCCATGGCAGGCGATATATACCAAGTGTTTCCAGAAAGCACGGCACTGATTAAAAATATAGATTTCTGAGGTAACAGTATGGCTTCTGTGTCATAGTAATAGCATGTGTGAATGGACATCAGAACAGTGATGAATTGTTTTAACTAGGGACTTGATGATTTTAATTGTAACAGTTAATTTTCTATTCCCATGGCCTTTTCTACCACGCCTCGATTGGCTCTGCGAAAGCAGCAAGCAGCAGTGAACGCCACTGACACTTGAGCGTACTCTAAAGAACCGACAAGACAGAAGCCAACAGACACTAAATCCAAGGAGAGTAAGGAGTTTTTTTTTTAATTTGTGATGTTTATCAATGAAAGATTAGTTGGGTAATAATTTTAAATATAATTCATTACAACGCAGAAAAAAAACAACCACACGTCACCGGTTAGATCAGAAAACATGGCCTCCGAATTTCATGTCCGGTGCTCTTCCAATTGTAGAGCCTTAGTTGTCTGTAAATGAAAAACTACTGCCGGTACAGTGCCACACCTAGACAGGTGTTCAGATATGTTTGTAGGCTGGCAGTCCACTGTGTTGCCACATGTTTAATTTTTTTTATTTTACCAAACAGTGCTCTATTTTGTGCTTTTTGTTACACAAGGGGGAAGAGAGTTGGCATTTACGATGTATTATGATGTTCCTTCCCCAACCTTCTGTTAACAAAAAAATATTACCATCGTATAATTTATTCCATTAACAAATACATTGCAAGCAAAGGAGCAAGCCTTGCTGCTATCCACAATTATTTTAAAAAAGAGGGGGATGATGATGTATCGTGGTTTCGATTGACCAAAAGATTACTCGCCTCAGAGGGCGCTCAATTAGAGGTGCTGAGTCTATTCAAGGGGCCGCGCTCAGAATAAATGAGGCTCTCTCAATGTCGGTCAGCATCTGCGTCCCTCTCTCTCTCTTCAGGCCGCTGTGGCGGCCACACCAACACAGTTCCCCCCTTCCCTTACAGTGCGTTTCAGGTGTCCACCGAGATGTGAGACAGATACTGCGTGATTTCCTTTCCTAAAAAACCAATTTTCAATTTGCCAATATTCCAACATTGACAGAGACACGCATTTTCCCTTCTGCATATGAAGCAAGAAAGCGGCGTTAAAAAGAAATTAAAGAACTATCTCGGCACTTCACAGTATGTGGCAGTTCTTTGCATACTCACGGACCCGCCATCGCAGCTTGCTGCGGTGCTTCGGGGTGCCGACGTCATGGACAAACACCGCATGAACGTTACGACGTAGAGTGGGACCGTGCGGTGGTCCAGGGACCCAAGGGGGGTCTAAACACACTTGTCATGATAAAGTTTTTCTCTCTCTCTCTCACGGCAGTTGGACTTTGTTGGAGGTTTAGCTAGAGCCAGTTTCGGTTTCGTAAATTCAGGATGCAGTGGTGTCCGTTCTGCAAATTTACAGTAAAGAGTCGTGTGTGTTTTCCGTAATTCTTTTTTTGTTTGTATCTCCATTTATGCTAGCAATCAGTGATGTCTGTTTTTGTGCACGACTGTGTGCCGTTGATCCTGGCCCCAAAAAAGTTTGGAAAGAGATCCTGCCACGCGCGTGTAGACAGCGATGTAGGAGGGCTAGATCGCTCGTGACACGCACGGAAGTACGTCATAACCACGTGACAACATATTAAACAAAAGGGCGCATACAATCGACAAACTTTTAGAATATTCAGTTACAGCTTAAATACTCGCCTGTAATAATACAACTGTTAGGTTTTGTTCTTATATTTAGTTGAAATGTTTTTAAATTTTTTTTAAAACGCATGAGTTCAGGCGACTCGGCGGCCATGGCGTGAGGTGGAGTTCGCACACATGAACGAATTTCGTCCAGGCTGTCGGCTCGAAGGCATTTAGTTCGTCCATACATTTATACTCTATGTTGAGCAAGCGTACACGACAGCATACCCCATACCGTGCTTTTACCCATGTTTTTACCTCCCTGTCGGACTTGGACTTAGAGGGCACCTGAACAGTGCAAGAGAACAGGTAAAGGAGGGAGTGAAAGAAGAAATGAAGAAAGAGAAAATTTAAAATTGGTTTTTGAGGAAAGGAAATGGGCAGTAGGCTCACATCTCTGGGGACACCTGAAGAGTGCAAGAGAACAGGTAAAGGAGGGAGAGAAAGAAGTGAAGAAAGAGGAAATTGAAAATTGGTTTTTGAGGAAAGGAAATGGGCAGTAGGCTCACATCTCTGGGGACACCTGAAGAGTGCAAGAGAACAGGTAAAGGAGGGAGAGAAAGAAGTGAAGAAAGAGGAAATTGAAAATTGGTTTTTGAGGAAAGGAAATGGGCAGTAGGCTCACATCTCTGGGGACACCTGAAGAGTGCAAGAGAACAGGTAAAGGAGGGAGAGAAAGAAGTGAAGAAAGAGGAAATTGAAAATTGGTTTTTGAGGAAAGGAAATGGGCAGTAGGCTCACATCTCTGGGGACACCTGAACAGTGCAAGAGAAGAGATAAAGGAGGGAGTGAAAGAAGAAATGAAGAAAGAGGAAACTGGAAATTGTATTTTGAGGAAAGGAAATGGGCAGTAGGCTCACACCTCTGGGGACACCTGAACAGTGCAAAAAAAACAGATAAAGGAGGGAGAGAAAGAAGTGAAGAAAGAGGAAATTGAAAATTGGTTTTTGAGGAAAGGAAATGGGCAGTAGGCTCACACCTCTGGGGACACCTGAACTGTGCAAGAAAACAGATAAAGGAGGGAGAGAAAGAAGTGAAGAAAGAGGAAATTGAAAATTGGTTTTTGAGGAAAGGAAATGGGCAGTAGGCTCACACCTCTGGGGACACCTGAACTGTGCAAGAAAACAGATAAAGGAGGGAGAGAAAGAAGTGAAGAAAGAGGAAATTGAAAATTGGTTTTTGAGGAAAGGAAATGTGCAGTAGGCTCACATCTCTGGGGACACCTGAACAGTGCAAGAGAAGAGATAAAGGAGGGAGTGAAAGAAGAAATGAAGAAAGAGGAAACAGAAAATTGTTTTTTGAGGAAAGGAAATGGGCAGTAGGCTCACACCTCTGGGGACACATGAACAGTGGAAAAAAACAGATAAAGGAGGGAGAGAAAGAAGTGAAGAAAGAGGAAATTGAAAATTGGTTTTTGAGGAAAGGAAATGGGCAGTAGGCTCACACCTCTGGGGACTCCTGAACTGTGCAAGAAAACAGATAAAGGAGGGAGAGAAAGAAGTGAAGAAAGAGGAAATTGAAAATTGGTTTTTGAGGAAAGGAAATGGGCAGTAGGCTCACATCTCTGGGGACACCTGAACTGTGCAAGAAAACAGATAAAGGAGGGAGAGAAAGAAGTGAAGAAAGAGGAAATTGAAAATTGGTTTTTGAGGAAAGGAAATGGGCAGTAGGCTCACATCTCTGGGGACACCTGAACAGTGCAAGAGAAGAGATAAAGGAGGGAGTGAAAGAAGAAATGAAGAAAGAGGAAACTGAAAATTGTTTTTTGAGGAAAGGAAATGGGCAGTAGGCTCACACCTCTGGGGACACCTGAACAGTGCAAGAAAACAGATAAAGGAGGGAGAGAAAGAAGTGAAGAAAGAGGAAATTGAAAATTGGTTTTTGAGGAAAGGAAATGGGCAGTAGGCTCACACCTCTGGGGACACCTGAACTGTGCAAGAAAACAGATAAAGGAGGGAGAGAAAGAAGTGAAGAAAGAGGAAATTGAAAATTGGTTTTTGAGGAAAGGAAATGGCCAGTAGGCTCACACCTCTGGGGACACCTGAACTGTGCAAGAAAACAGATAAAGGAGGGAGAGAAAGAAGTGAAGAAAGAGGAAATTGAAAATTGGTTTTTGAAAAAAGGAAATGGGCAGTAGGCTCACACCTCTGGGGACACCTGAACTGTGCAAGAAAACAGATAAAGGAGGGAGAGAAAGAAGTGAAGAAAGAGGAAATTGAAAATTGGTTTTTGAGGAAAGGAAATGGGCAGTAGGCTCACACCTCTGGGGACACCTGAACTGTGCAAGAAAACAGATAAAGGAGGGAGAGAAAGAAGCGAAGAAAGAGGAAATTGAAAATTGGTTTTTGAGGAAAGGAAATGGGCAGTAGGCTCACATCTCTGGGGACACCTGAACAGTGCAAGAGAAGAGATAAAGGAGGGAGTGAAAGAAGAAATGAAGAAAGAGGAAACTGAAAATTGTTTTTTGAGGAAAGGAAATGGGCAGTAGGCTCACATCTCTGGGGACACCTGAACAGTGCAAGGGAACAGGTAAAGGAGGGAGTGAAAGAAGAAATGAAGAAACAGGAAATTGAACTTTTTTTTTTTTGAGGAAAGGATGGCAGTAGGCTCACATCTCTGGGGACACCTAAACAGTGCAATAGAACATATAAAGGAGGGAGTGAAAGAAGAAATGAAGAAACAGGGAATTGAAAATTGGTTTTTGAGGAAAGGAAATGGGCAGTAGGCTCACATCTCTGGTGACACCTCAACAGTGCAAGAGAACAGGTAGAGGGGGATTTAAAGATGAAATGAAGAAAGAGAAAACTGAAAATTGTTTTTTGAGGAAAGGAAATGGGCAGTAGGCTCACACCTCTGGGGACACCTGAACTGCCCCACATGAGAAGGGATAAAGGAAAGAGGGAGGGAATAAATGAAGAAAGAGAAAATTGAAAAATTGGCTTTTGAGGAAAGCATCCTAAGGGAAGGGAGGAAGGTGTGAGTGAAAGAAGAAAGTGAGAAAGAGGTGCCACATGGTGCCAGCAGGGGTGGCTGTGTTGTGTTACATAGAGGACAACTGTGGTATTAGTTGTGACACCGGGGGGGGGGGATGTCAGGTGTCTGTCTGTGGGTGGTACAGAAATAAACACTTCTACATACTGACGAGTGAGTGGTCATTGAAATTGGGGGGGGGGTGTGGTACTATACACGACATAGATATAAAAGACAAGTATAATCATGGTGAACTTAGTGGAACCAAACTCAAACAGCATCGCTGTGTCATCATTCTTACGGAGCCTGTAATCTGGCTTAGTTTTTTTCTTCAGCTTTCCGAAGAGTCTTTCCACCAACCAAGCAACATTCTTCTCTTAAATTTGGCACTACAGGCATACTGAAGTGACTATAAGAGCTGCAAAATAAGTCATATGAGCACAGAATATTTGGCCCTGGTACTCAGCTAAAGTGCCTTAGAACACAGATGTTTCAGGAGCTTCCTTTGGTCTGCTCTATCCTTTCGAAGGACAACGAAGATGAGGAAATTAAGTGTTCCCATGCAGTTCTGTGCTCTTCTCATGGCACTGGTCACCCACTATACATAACACTTAAAAACGCGAATGTGTGTAAATGCGTCCCTACTCTCCCATGGAGGGATTGTACTTCATCAGACGCAAGACTAACTTGAGCTCCCTAGATATTCTAAAAAAAATAAAATTGTAAACCACGTGACTTAACATCCCTCAGTGACACGTTAGCTATTAGGAACACCATAGCTGTGGACACAAGTTTAATTTCGACCAGCTGGGGTTCTTTAGGGTGCACGTGCGATGCACAGGAATTGAGGATTTCTGAATTTCTCCTTGACTCAAATCCTACCGACCTAGCCAAGTGGCACGGTAAGGCCGCTGACCCAGTGGTTCAAATTAGAGGAGTAGATAGAACAGCAGCAGGAAAAACAATTTTGCGAAAAGGACTCAAGAAAGAAAAGAAACTTGCAAAGACAAAGCTTGGAAAATGTGGTACATAGCTTTTCCTTGTTAATACCCTACAAGAATCTCCTCGAGCATTTCGAAAAACAGAACCCAAAGCTATCTGCACCCAGTTTACACATTTTACATCAGCACATACATCCTCATATGTGCAGCCAAGGTACGCAATGCACCATTTTCAACTGCAGTTCTCACTTTGTCAGACAAGAAATAATGATCAACATAGACGTAAAAGCATAGGGTTTTCACATAGTTCACCTGAATAGACGTGCAAAGGCATGTGTTTAGCATGATTGGCTCATGGTCTTGCTTTGCTGGGTCGTCAGCAAGTCTGGCAAGGATATCAGACTAGGTAAGCTCTGATAGAGGCTTTAGGTGATCCGATCTATGCACACTTGAAGGCTGATGAAGATGACAATGTGCAATGCAGAGTGCAAGAGTGTGTTGCAGTTTAGCATGAAGCATGATCAGCTGTGGCGATAGCATAGTACCCTAGAGCATTGGCCAGCCAAGCTGATCTGTTTGCGCCACTGCAGGTTCAAATTCCAGTTGCAGCAATATCTATTTTATTATTTATTTCACACACAACAAACTTAATATGGTGTCACTGTTGCTAGGCAACAGCTCAAGACCAAAAGATCGGTTGACAAGATTCATAGTCGGGGTTGGTGAGCGCATGAGAACGCGCAAAGGATCAGTAAGAGGCTGCCTTCGTTTGAAAAACAAAAGTTGAATAGAAAGGCTTTTATTCCAGGCCGCACCGCTGGAGAGCTTATTTACAGAAACATGTGCAGATATGCGCCTTCCTTTATGTGACAGTAACCAATGAAAGCCAGACAAGTGTTCTGGCTCCAGAGCAATTCAGATCTTTCGTATTGGAAGGCATCACGGAATTTTCATAACCACCCAAAAAAAAACAATTTTGAGAGACGGGCACAGGGAACTTTCTTTGCTTTCAATAGCTTGAAGCATCACAGCAGCATCGAGCACAGCGCAGCATTGAAGCCCTGTATGCAGTTAGAAATTGCACTCCATGAAATTGCTATACACGCCAAATACTCTGAGATCCTGCATGATAATTCTTTCACCCCTGTGGAACAGTGGGAGCCAAGTTAGTCGAGACAGCCTGATGATGACTGTGGCTTTGTCCTTTGAATCAGGTGAGCACAGATGGTGTGGTGCCCAGCCAGAGTACACAAACACATGCACACACTTCTAGTCACTCCCTACACAGAATGCATGCACACGCATGAACACACACATACAACTGGAACAGCAATGACAACAGCACATCGTAAGCTTGCTGGCCATTTCATTGACTGCTTCCTCATGACACCCCAAACCAGTTTTTTAGAGGTGCTCCTAGTATCATCTGTACACAGCACCCAGCAAGGTGCTTCTCGATGGTCTCCACTGGGGCTCGGATATTATGTTTGCTGCTGTGATCGCGATCCAGTACCTCTAGCTGGGTGGGAAATAGAGACCCAGACGCCTGTAGAATTTGTCATCTGTGGGGGACTAGAAAGGCCTTGGCAGGATAAAGCCAAGTGTTCCGCAGTTTTGACTGCTTGCCCACGCATTCAGCATAGCGTGCTCTCCACTGTCTGATGAAATCGGTGCCACGGCAGGTAAGGGCAGCCTGTCGGTAGCCTTATGAAGGCCGTAACGGATTTTCAGCGAACATCTCCACTCCCAGACATCGGAACTACAAACTCTGGGCGAAGGACTTATTTTCCAAGGTTAATTCTTAATCCGCCGTGCTGGTTCCAGCCGAACAGAACACCACAGTCTTCTTAGAACTGAGCCATGGGTTCAGACGAGTGACCACATAATGGCAGTTGTTTAGCAGCAATTGAAAATCCTTTGAGGGGTATTCCGCAGGCAGTACTAGATCGTCCGCGAAGGCTTTACCCGGCAGTCAGCAGTCGTCATCCATGCCAGCTGAGACGGAAACCAGCTGCGACCTAAGCAGCTCTCGCTAGATGCTCGCCATATACAATATACGAATGGCGACAACAGACACACTTGGTGCCGACCTTTCTTCAGTGCGATGGGGCCGATCGAGGACCCGAAGTGCGCGACGACCATGTTTCCTCACACAGACGTAGAATGTCGGCCAGCAGAAGCTCCAGAGCCCCCAGGTCCGAGTCCGACAGTGAGGTAAAAACATGTGTAAAAGCACGGCATGGGGAACGCAGTCGTGTACGCTTGCTCGACATCGAGTATAACCGTATGGGCGAACTAAATGCCTTCGAGCCAATGGCCTGGACGAAATTTGTTCATGTGAGCAAACTCCGCTTCACACCATGGCCACCGCCTCACCTGAACTCATGCACTTTCAAAACATTTCAACTAAATATAAGAACAAAACCTAGCAGTTGTATTATTACAGGTGAGTATTTAAGCTGTAGCTGAATATTCTAAAAGTTTATGTCGACTGTATGCGCACTTTTGTTTAAATATGTTGTCACGTGGTTATGATATACTTCCATGCGTGTCACGAGCGATCTAGCCCCCCTACCTCGCGGTTGACACACGCGTGTCAGGGGCCTCTTTCAATTTATGCACAGCTGTTTTCTTTGAAAATTGCATCAATCTGGTAGGCATGAAATGTATTGATTGCGGGAAACTACAAGCAAGATGTATTTTCAAACAAACAGCTCAGAAGGAAGGCAGTGAAAAAAAAATTTTAGGGGGCACTTTGACTCTCTGAAGTGGTGCAAGGCGAAAGCGTTTCCTGGTGCAGTTCTTTAGTTATTTTTTATTTATCATATTTTATTTGTCTTATTTTTTATTTCCGTTTCTTTTTTATTTCATATTTATTTTTCATATTTGATTTTTACTTTTTTGTTTCTTTTTAATTTTTGTTTTTATTTTTTTTTACTTACGTGGCAGTGAAAAAAGAAAGAGGGACCGTAATGAAGAAACTGAAATTGTATTTGAGGAAAGGTAATTTCGCAGAAACTGTCTCACATATCTCGGTGGACACCCGTCAAAACGCGGACACATCTGTTGACACGGCTGCCGACACGACACACGGACGCAGACACGGCTGCCGACACGGATTGCTAACGACAGCATGAGGCATAAAAGGCTTTCGCCTTAATAGTTCACTCACCCAGCTTCAGCTCGCAGCTCTCTTTGATGTTCGCGTACCGCGATTTCTCCGAAAGGCTCTGCCATTCTCCGTCCGTGAAATCTTGACGAATTTCTGCAAAGTCGTCTTCGTTCGCCATCTCTATCAAAGCACGACAGCCTCAGCAAAGATCTCCCTCAACTTCCGTGCGTCAACTGACGCTCGGAAAGGCTCTCGGCTGTTTGAACGCAGAGCGGTTTATGCAAGGAGAATACAGCTTAGGCACGCAGAATCAGTTTAGCTTTCCTATCACGCAACTAGTAATTTTTTGTAAAGGTTTTGTGATAAACTTTGCGTACACTGATCGTGTGTTATGAGCACACGATTACAAATATTTACAAAGCCATTGCAGTGGTTGACGAGGTCCTCATCTGGCCACATTGTCACTCAGGCAACAACGACAACATGAACGACAAAATTGATGTAATCAGTTTATTTTGGCTTTATATTACGGTGGTGGGATGAATGTGGGAGGCCCATTTGGTCGCGTTGTTGTGTCGTAGTATGTTGAGTCTCTGGAATCGCGCCTCGATCTTATTTTCACCGCATGAAACATAGCGCGAGCACCAACCGCGCCGTAGCCACTTGTTTGAACAGCACGCGCATTTTAAGGCGAAAGCCTTTAATGCCTCATGCTGTCCTTAGAAATCCGTGTCGGCAGCCGTGTCTGCGTTCGTGTCAGCAGCCGTGTCCACAGATGTGTCCGCATTTTGACGGGTGTCCACCGAGATATGTGAGACGATTACTGCATAATTTCCTTTCCTCAAATACAATTTTCAGTTTCTTCATTATGGCCCCTCTTTCTTCTTTCACTGCCACTACCTCCCTTCCTGTACGGCGCAGTTAAAGTGTCCACCGAGATGACTGAGAATTACAGCGCCATTTCCTTTCCTCAAAAAGCGTTGCGTTCAAAGGGCAAGGCAGCGCGCTGAAGGGATGGTGGTGTTCCCTGGACTCCCTGGCAGTGCTACAACACGCTGTCTCGTTCCACTCCCAAAGTCAAAGCTTAAGCGCCATTAATTAGCAGTCAATTAATACTGAGTGATTAATCAGTAATCAGTCACTAATTAGTAATCGGTAATTACTTCGTCATCATTTACGTATGACGTCATCCAGTGGTGACGTCACCAGTGTCACATAGGCAAAGTGGTGTGGAAAACGCTTTCGCCTCTAAGCACTTTAGACAGTCAAAGTGCCCCTGAATTATTTATCAATGGTATTTAGGTTCGAGAGGTGCGGCAGGCCCCTTCAAAATCAGCGCACATAATTTTGCGATGACCGATTCAGCGCTGTCAGCCTGATGCATACGATCCGACGTGGGTGAGTGATTTTTTTCTCAAGTCTGTGCCTCAGTGCCTCAGCTTGGCACAGTGGCTACGACATGTTAAGCTGGTGCTGAGTCATGGAGTCAAACTCAGTGTAGTAAAGAATCAATATTATGGCAGTTTTTTTTCTTTTTACTGCACTGTTGAAGAACTATTCAGCTTATATGGCAGTAGCACTTCAGACAGCTTCGAAAGGTACTGCAGTTTCATGTGTGCACTCTTTATTTGTGCATTGCTCTTCAGGTACGTGCGTCGTGAATCGCCAGGTCCCAGTAGGAATTAAGCAGTTCTGTGTGGTCATCTGGTGAGAGGTCTGAATTAACAACTTCACTTGTAGGGACTGTGTAGAGACGTATTTCCGTGTATTGACTGGAGCAGTATGAACTGCAGCCGCTTTTTTGTTGTCGGTTTGCACTTTCCAAGATCGAAAAATCACTCTGGGTCCAAATTGTGAGACGCATTTCTGTGAGCTAACCATTTCCTGTGGCATCTAGCGAAAGGGAGTTGTTTGCATTTTCTCTGCTGTGGATATATTCTTTAAATATAGTTTTACAACTTTCTCAAGTGTAGGCATATTTTCGCTTCCTGAATGCAGGCCACTGAGATGTGTTGATTTGTGGTGTAGATCATGTAGGCAGCTGCAAGTCTCGATATCAGCTAATGCTTTATTCTTTGTTCACTGACTTTCCAGTTCCTTCTCCTGGACTGGTTTCCTGTTAATCACTTTTCAGTCTCCTACACCTTTTCTCTCACGCTGAACACGACGGGAGAGGGATTCATCACTTAGCATAATGGTCGAATCATAGTGCTGGCCCATCATCTTCGCGCATTAGAGATGTGTGCGTTTATGAACTTGATCTTGGAGAAGAAGTATTAACCGCTGAGTTCCACATTACTGAAGATTTTAAAAAAGCTTGTGCATGCATAAAAAATAAAGCAGGCCAGAAGACAAGACTTGGAACAGCAGTGCAGTGTGCAAAAACTAACCAATTCTAAACACAGCCCCATACTTTCAACACATGCTGAGGAAAAATGAGGAAAGTATGATGTCGGCAAAAGGGACTCGCTGCATCTTTCTGGACAGACATCCCAAGTTGAATACAATCCATTTGTAATTCAGCTTCAGCAGTTATGCAAGCACTGATGCCACCATACTGTGGGCATTTGGCCCCTCTTTCTCGGCGTATAAGGACACACACGAGGCCCCCACTCGGTGGGTGGTGTTCTGTTGGGGGCGAGTGCACCCTTCTGCACTCAAATGATGGCAACCTTATTGCACATGTTAGGCTGGTCCCAGGATGGCAGCGGATAGAAATCGCACGTGACCCATCCCGCGCTAGATAAGCTGCAAGCAAACAGACTTTTTCAGCCGGAGCATTTTGGATTTTGGCGGTGTTGTCCAGGCGTTTCTCCTGAAGGTGGATTACCGCGTCAGTGAAGGGAACTTTGCGTAAGTCCCCGCTCAAGGATGTCTGTTTTCCGTTTGCTAGGTGAGTATGTCTCATCGCCTCACCGTTGCGTCAGGTTGCCTGGTGCCTCGTCTGCCCTTTTGAGCTGCCTTTCTGCGTGTGCCTTGCCTTGCCTTCGCTTACTCTTTTTTCTTCTTTACCCAACTGCAGGTTGACGGTGTTTTCACAATCCACAAGACTTGGATTCTTCCTTTTTTTTGCTGTTTGAATTAAAAAAGTTTTTTTACTGTAGTTGCTGGTGGTTCGTCGCACGGAGTGTGGCTCACGAGCCCCCCTGAGCGAAGGCTGAGGTCTTCAATACTTGCTTGAAAAATACAGATTTTGAACAACGAAGGCACTGTAAGGACAACTGTGATTGAAGAGGTACAACACAATGATAAGGACAGTCATCGAATTCTTGTTCCTAAGCCTATAGCCTTGCAATAGGAGAGATTATGGGCTAATAGGCCTTTGAAGTTGGTCACAGGAAGGCATAATTTTGAATAATGTCCAAGCGGCCTTCACGACGCAGGAAGTGGGCAGAACGAAAACTACCGCATTCATTACTATACGATCGCTTATGTGGCTGGCTGGTTGCACGGAGGCATATTTCTGAACTAAATTCGTTCCATATTTCGGAAATGGATCAAAGAGCTAAGAAACACGCACTACACATGAAAGATCCGTCAATGCTGATCTTATCCAGACTTTTATTTTTTGTGCTGATTGTTTATTTCTTGTCTCATCAATGTGTTTTTGTTTATTGTTACTCACTTAATCTTATTCTTTGCTCCTGGCCTGTGTCATCAAAGTAAGGTGAATGCATTTCAAATATTAAACAGCCACTTCACTGAATCTGATCAGGGCATTGAAGAACTGTGTGCCCAGGTAACATATTTGTAATGTTACTGTGTCGTCATCTTTGACCCAACTATGCCCTCTTCAATACAATGGCCTCCCCCATATCCCTCTCTATTCAGACCCACCTGTAGCCTCTTCATTCCTGCAAGCACCCCAGTATAATCTCCTGCTTACCTCACTGTTGGTACCCTGTTGTATATGTGCATTCGCCTGTAATCCGCTGTTACCTAAGGAACTGTCGGTTAATGCCACAGCATGATAGACTGCAATTAGAGCTCACTTTTCTTCGAATAGTAAAGAGATGTGGCTGGTCATGCTTTGGTATGCCATGCTGAGGATCAGTGGAGTAAGTATGCGTCGCAAACATACGTGGAAAGAAATATTAGCAGTGAAATATGCATTGCATCCATGAGCAAGTAATATAGCACGAGTCTTTTCAAGCTTTTGCCTTAGACCAAAGCCATCCTTCGTGCTCCAGATTTTAGTTTTACCTCTATATCAATGATTTAAGGCTGATTTTAAGAATCATATTCTAAACAAAGAATAACTGGGGATCGTTTGTAGCGTAAGGTGTTCTTTTTTCTTCGCTTCTTTTGTTGCCCTGTACTCTGTGTGTTTTCAGTATTAGAGTTACACTGCTTTCTCTGTAAATCTATATGGCTCCATTCAGTTTGAGCAGAAATTCTTCTCCATCCTACTTTACTTTGTGTGCATTGTTCTTGTGTTTTCCGATATGAACTTGAATTTGTTCTTAGTAGGACGAAAAGTATCCGCATTTCTGAGCCGGCTTTCTCTATCATACAATGTTTTTCCCCTTCCTCCCTGTTCTTTGGACTGCTTTTCCTCTTTTCAGTCATGCAGAACCAACAACCTCAATGCTCAACATTTGGGAACAAACCTTAGGAATGTGCCACTGCTCTTTTAGTGTGCAGGTAAGTTGTGAGACCATGGTTCTGAGCATAAATGGGCTGGATCCACGCACGCATGCTATTAACTATGCTTAATATGTACTATGTGCACTTTTCTTCTTTCTCGATGTCCGCTCTTCACTTCCGTCATCCTTTCCTCCTCCTGGTGTAGTTCAGGCATCCACCCAGGGTGAGGCAGTTTACGTTACCTTTACACTCGTCATAGCTTTCTTCTCGTCACTACAAAGATGACTATAGTTCTTTCAAAATGTCTGCACTGAACTGAGGGGCCTCCACCACTCTCTTACCCCTGTTTTTTTGTTTATCTCTGTGTTCCTAATGTTATTCCTGCAATCTTGAGATCAAGTCAGAAACGCTAGCGTTCTGTTGGCAAGTGAAACAGGCTAAGTTGTGAGCTTGGCAGTTTACATTAGTGGCTAAAAGAATGTTGCTCCTTTGGCATTCAGCTTTGGGTTCTGCTTGCTGCTTTAAATTCCTCGTCTTGTCAACCTATTAGTTTCTTCAGCTTCCATTGTTCTGTGTATGACATGTGTGCTGCCTTCGAGACCATCAAATGGTGTTGGAAGTCGTTTCTGAAATATTTCCTTGGCCATGGTGAAACGAGGTGGGAAACAGAGGCATCTGTGTAAAGCAGTGTGTGGAATGCAATCAACATACTTGACTTCTGATCCAGGACACAGTGCTATCATATATATTCATTCGCAGATACAAAAAGTTTGGAGATGGCCCTCAACAAGCACTACAGTGCTTTGATGAGACTGTGGCTCAAAGTAGGTTCTTGGCTCATTAGCCTTCTTCCTTGCATCCTGTTTGGCTGTGATTCATCTTCCTGCTGTTTGTGCATTAGGTACAGCTTGGCTCTTACCTTTCGAATCAAGCTTTCGAATGGAGCTTGCTAGTTTTGTTTGAAAGTAATTTTTTATTTTCATTTTAGTCAGCTTTCAAAACAATTGCAGATCTATAGAAGGTAAAATTTTTGTTGCTTTGTGAAAAATCTTCAAACGCTCAATTGTGTAAAGTGCAAAGTGGCACTTGTCGCACTCTCGACAGCTTGCACTCTTTTAATGCGGAAGCATTGAGAGTCCCATGTTGCAGAAAAGTTGTCTTCGGCGTCGTTTGCCATGAGCAAGAAATCCACAAAAAAAATCCTCAAAGAAGCAACCTAGGTGACATGTGGGCCACCTCTACTCTGTTTCGTGCATAGCAGGCGATGCTGCAGAGGCTGCAAAAGTAGTGCATCCGTGAAACCATATTACTCCACCACGTACGATTTGTTCTTCTCTAAGCTCCGGTAAGTGTTTAAACTAAAACAATGAGCGGTATAAAACGAAGTTGTAGCACCAGAAATCATGGCAAAAGGTGTGAGGCGCTGAGTGTTCGAACCCTCTGGCTATAAATTTCACCGAATGCGGACTACTTTTTAGGCGCGGATGGAGTAAGAGCGATTCGCCCTGTGAGTTACGTGTCACAATGCCACATGTCATTTTTACTTCTTGAAGCCTCGATGATTCGCAGGCCAAAAATGTGGCAAGAATTAAAAGGAAGTGCAGGTGGTTGTCATTCACTGTACTTTTGACATGTCGCACAAAATACATCATGATCACTGCGGTTGCATGGCGAACTACTTTTTGGGTGCGAGCTTAGCCTGCGTGAATAGGTGCGCTAGTTTTGGCAGCATTGCCTGGTATGTGTGAAAGAGACTATAGGCTATGTCCCCTTATGAAGTCTTCGCAACCTGCCCACGAGAATGTGAGCAAACTGCCCACCGTGGCAGGTGGGAGTTCAATTAATGGTTGTTTGCGAGAGGTTGTTTGGGAAGAGCATGGCTGCCTGGGTCAGCGTACAGCGAAGTTACGACCCTGCTGCGCAATCTGACCCAGGCAGCCGTGAGGAGAGCAACCTGGGTCTCAAAAGCCCCACAGGTGGCAGCACCTGCCATCACATGGCAGGGGTGCATCGCTTAAATGCTGCAGCACTGTGTGAGTAGTAGTAGTGGTAGTGGTTTTATTAAAATAATAGTAAACAGGAGAAATAGATTTTTGCTAGCTCTGACATCTGCCATCGTTACGGCAAGCACCTGAGCTGAGGCAGCGTAAATAAGAGGGTAGCAGGCTCACTGCCATCACGCTAGCACCTGCCATCATATGGCAGTTACGCATCACTTAAATGCTGCAGCGCTGCATGAGGAGCTGTATGAGGACTTCCGAGATCTGTAGCTAAGAAATTCTGCATATATGGGCATTAACCAATTAATGTTTTCATACTCAGCACTTAAAGGCTTGACATAAGTGCTGCTCCTCCCCTTTTTTTTCTGAATTTTTGCACACCAAACATCTGTAGAAAGCTTTCTGCGGTTCGTCGTTTCAAAGTATTTGGCGATCAGAATTGGGCCTTTGAAGAGCCTCTAAATGCGTATGGGAAAGATCTAGACGTAGTTTCTGGTGTTCTTGTAACGGGGCAACATAGTCATGTCAGAAATTTGTTTAGACGAGATAAACTTATTACTTGGTGTCATAATCATCATCTACCTGACTATGCCAACTGCTGGGAAAAGGCATCTCCCATGCCTCTCCAATTAACCCTGTTCTTTGACAGCTGCAGCTGCTATATCCCCGCAGACTTCTTAATCTCATATGCCCACCTAACTTTCTGCCACCCCCTGCTACGCTTGCCTTCTCTTGGAATCCGCTCTGTTACCCTTAAGGACCAGCGGTTCTCTTGCCTTTGCATTATATACCCTGCCCAAGTCCATTTCTTCTTGTATTTCGACTAGGATGTCATTAATCCACGTTTGTTCCCTCAGCTGAGTCCTTTTTGTTAGCCTCCACGTTTCATCCCTGTAGGTGACTGCCGGTAAGATACAGATGTTCTATATACTTTTGTCTTGAGGGATACTGGTACACTGATATTAATCACCTGAGAGTGCCTGCCATGTGCACTCCCTCTCAGTTCTTATTCTCCTTGTTATTTCACTCTTATGGTGTGGCACTGGAGTCACTGACTGATTTAGATAGGAGTATTCTCTTGAACATCAATGAACATCGATTTTGATCAAGCCGACCTGATGTCTTTCTGTGACAAACGTTTGCCTTTCCTTCTGAGTTACTCTTTCAGTGGGTGTGCCATAGATAAGGTTTCTGAGTAAAGGTTGCCTTGCTGTCATTTTTACGTATAACATGTCATGGTCTAATCACATTGATTACACATGTGGTCAAGCTCTAACAAAACTAGATTATCAACGGTGAACACTAAACAAAAGACACAAAAATCATTGTTATGATCGTGACCTATCATCCTCTTGTGCACTTCTTTCCTCGAACTTGTTCTTGCTGTCTTCACGTTTTCACATTTAATCATTAAAAACCTTACATTTCATTATGAGTCTTTAGGCTATACTCTCAAATAATCATTAAATAAGCTTTGTGCCGGAATCATTAATGAGAAGACATCGTGATCTAAACTTGATACCATACTACACATGTCCAATATGCCATATAATATCGTGCAAAGGTTGCACCCCATTTTGGACCAGGTAATTGTGAAAAAAATATGGTATTGTGTTTTTTAAGTTGTGTATGGGTGGTAACTTCAAAATTCACATCAGAATTCAAAAATAAAAGTGCAGCCCTTACCTGAGTTGATACGGTGTGCTTCAATTTAGTTTTCCCCCGCTCTATAAAAGTCTGCAATTCATTACCTGGGTCCATTCACCGGCGTTTATCCAAAACTTCTGCATCCGCCATTTGAGATGCATAATCACTGCACATCCGATCCATGGTGTCCAGTTGTAAACTTTCTCTTTTGTTTGCCCTTTCCTTTCTCTGCACTGTATTTCTTGTTTATGAAACTACTCAGTCTTGCATATCTCTGTTTGTTGTACTCAAATGTGTACCTTGTACTTTTTCCACCCTTTTTTGCCGTTGCCATTGATGTGTTGTAGTATGTATAAGTAAATAACTACATAAATTAAAAACTTGGAGGACACCTAATTGCCATTAGCTGTGACAATGGGATAGCATAAGAACCTCGTCTATGCACGACCACACATGCCAGAGTGGATAAGGAGATTCCCCTCTCCACTTCACCTGTGGCAAAGTGTGAGACACTGGTGGTGGGTCCAGGGACATGAGGCTCTTCTTATGGTATCACATAATAAATAAATAAAATCGAGGAACGCTCAGTGAAGGGCTAGTTGGCATGACATGATTTCTTGACATAAAACGTGGAAAGTATAGGACCTAAAGAGATGCAGACAGGACGGTCACACACTTTCAGGTAGTTGTATATAGGAACCTGCGTTCTTCCTCTCTGAGTGTTTTTCATGTCTGATATTCCTTGTGTTAAATTTTCGTGTTTTAGAACCAAGTTGGATGGAATTTGATCTGCTCCCCTCTGGCATAAAAGATTCCTTTGATTTTCTTCACTAAGACTAAGCTTTAATCCAAGGATCACATTGCACCTAATGAATACCATTGTGTCTTAGATCATGAATCTTGCTGCTACTCTGCACTGTGTGGTTGCTTGAACTGGGCCCTTTTTTGCAGGCATGCCCGTCTGCCACTGCATCGAATTCAGCAGTGGCTGACCGAGGCAGTGAGTTGTGCTTCCAATATGGAAGCTAGTGGAGTGGAATCTCATTAATTTGGACTCACTTTATTCACTTTTCCGGTTCATTCATCAGATACCTCCAGCCACCTTTTTAACTTGCGAAGTTGCAACATAAAGTTCCTTCAACTGATTGATCGATCAATTGATTAACTGACTGGTTGATTGATCAGTTGACCGACCGACTGATTGATTGACTGATTGATCCCATGAGGCTTCTCTCATCAGCTTCTGATAGGTAGGTTGAAGCCTTTGCTGTGGTAGAGATTGGTGGGAGGATGACTCTACTGGAGGATGGTGGCTTCTGTCCTTTGCCGCTACAAGTCAGTGGTGCTAATTTGTGGAATGGTGCTACTATTACTGTTCCAGTAAAATGCCTTGAGAATTACCCATTTGATATACTGGTTAACATTCACAGTGGGCTTTTGAAACACCGAGTAGCATGGAAGAGGTCGTTATTAATGAGGCTAGTGCTTAATACACTGATGCCAATAAGATGCTTCATAAGCCTCTGCATTCTGGCTTTTTGCTTAAAAAATGAACATTTTGAACTGATCCTTAGATTAAGCCCTGCCATGCATAGTAAAGGTTTGAAGGAGATTTAACCCTTTTGTGACCAGTGTTGCAAATTCATGACACGCCAAGTGTACACGACTTACTTATTACCAAAAGAGTATAGATGCGGATTTTGATGTCGATATGTTCCCACTAGCAGTGCTTTCTAGCAAAAACGCTTTGAGCAAGTTGCGTGAAGGAACAAAGTATGCCAAAGCACAGCAGCCAACCAGTTTTCAGTGACTCCTTGTGCGTCATTTTGTGGGAACCGTTGCAGGAAAAACAGCCAAGCTTTTGTCGCAGGAAAAATCGGCACAGTATTTGGTCCTTAATGGTTGCCTTTCTTGGAATGCTTTTTTTTACTAATTATTATATTACTAGTTCATAACAAATTTATGGCACTGGGAATGGGTGCCACTTTTTGTGAATTTGAGAAAATGTGTCAGAACATGATCCACTCGTGAACATCAAATTTCTCGCATGTGTTTTGTAGCACAAGCATATATATGAGCGCAGTGCATAGAACGATGCGTGTCTTGTCTGTATATAAACATGTTTTGGATGCATGTTCGATCCTGTCCAGCCATCAAGCCCTGCCTCGTCTTGAACGCACAGAGCGGGCTTGTGTTACCACGGCAAGGAACTAAAAGCAACATCCAGATATTTTTATCTGGTGATAGTGAATGTCGTTCACTCTAACGAAAATCCTGGTAGAACTAATAGCCTATGTGCTTTTCGACAACTAATGGGCAATTAGACTAACGAAAGATCCCTCAAAAAGAAAACTGGATGAGCTGTTACATTCCTTGACGCGAAGAAGCAGCATATGGAGGGCTACCACCATGTTGCACTCACCAATTGGAGCTAGTGTTCACTGACATCCTTTAGGAATGCTGCAGCTCCATATAGACAAGCAGAGCATATGCAGGCATATGCATGAGCAGATTTGCCTGTGACATTATTTGAAGACCATAATAATTGCAGACGTCAAAGATTTTTGCACTGTTGTTTTTTGATACTGTACATGTTGCTACCCTATAGACTGATACCAACTCGTATCAGAAATGGGTAACGATATAGCAATTACGAAAATGTATGTAGAATTTTCACTAGTGTTAGTTACTTCCAATGGGCAGTAATGGAGAAAAGTATCCAAAAATTTGCTGTAGGTGGCATGTTCATTGTGACCAAATGGCAACTACACTTTGACAGCCACATTTAACAGCCAACATTTCATTTGCCATTTTAGAACTACTATCGAATATAAAGTTCATAGGGCACACCCGAAACATTTCCGGATTCATGCCTCACTGCTTCAGAGCACACTAGATCTAATGTGTGGCCTCCAGTTTTGTGTTCTATGACTGTCGTGTTCCACCTAAGTGTGTTTGAAACCATTTTCCTATGCCCTGCACTATTTTCATCAGCACTTGTTACTCTTCTTTCCAACCAGAAGTCTTCTCTGGAAATAAAAAGACTACCATGAGCTGCCGTCTCCATCGATCGGCTCATTTCCTCTGTCCTGAAACTGGACACACAACAAAGCAGGTTCCGTGCCCGGAATTTTTATTCTTTTGGAAAGGGCACGTCGAACAAACACACATGCTCAAGAATGTTCTATCTCGATAAGGAAGAAAGGTGCCTAAACATGCATGGGTGTCATACGACTCTTCAAAGGGCTTTGAAATCGTCCACCGAGTGTGTATGTAATTTGGTGCGAGTTACTTGAGATTTCTAATAAAAATACTTGTAAATCTTATGGTTGCGATTGCTTTGCTGTCTCCAAAACATCAACGTTATCCAAACTGCCAATCGCCTCTTTGGTGAAAAAAATTGCTGGCGATTTTGCAGTGCTTACTACGAAATGTGCGAAAGCAGGTTTTTGATCAGAACAAATACGTGAACAAACAGAGGACAGATGTGCTCAGGAATCTGCTCGCAAGGGTGCTGTGCGACTAAATCCTCCAAGATTGTGCCTACAGACTTCACAAACCATAAAGCACTCTTCTAACCATCCAATAACGTAAACACATTCGCTGTTCCATATCGTATGCTGCATTAATGCGTAAACCGTTTCATGAACTAGCTAATATGTATAAGTCGTCCTATATCCTTCTGGTTAGCAGCCATAATTTTTTACGCTTTCTCCTACTAATATGGGCCAGGAAATTGTTAGTGTCCAGATGGCTGCGAGCATGTATATCGCTATAAAACATGGCTACATTTACTGCCTAGAGGCAGCAAAGATGACTACCTGGAGTGCACGGGCGCTGTATACAGGTGAAGCAGTCATTAAAAATGTACTCCATCTGGTCGTCAAGACGGAATGCTTTTCAGGAAATTATTTAGCACATTCTATGGTGCCTGATAGATGGCGCCAGCCACACTCAGCTGTCGGTCAGATCAGCCTGTACCTGCTTGCATTCAATGTGTCCAGCACTGACCACCCTGGCTGCTTCCGCAGCTGTAGGAGCCGTCGCTCTGAACCGTTCCTCCTCTAGCTGAGCAGGGCTGCAAGCGTTCCTCACTGCTTTTAGTGCTTTACGGCCGCTGAGTTCCTCTGCCTATCATTCCCACCCCGCTCATCTGTGGTCTCTTTCGTTGCTCGATGCATCATGACCCATCGCCGCTCATTTCAAGCCTTAACCACGTGATGGTCTGCCTTCATGTCTTCGCGTGCGTGCATATAATGAGCTGCCATTGCATGCTGCAGGCCTCTTTCCTATCTAACTTAACAGTGGAAGGTTCCCCGAAACCGAGACGGCTGTGTACTCTATCACGTGATCAACTCGTGCACGTGCTTCCTGCAACCTTTTCCGAGCAGCTTGTCTCTCCGTTGGAGTGACCACCTCGCTCATCATGCAACCTTCGTTGGTGCCCACTTGTAAGGTGCCTCCAAACGCTTTGAAACGCCTCTGGGACTCTATGCACGTCTGAAAATGAAAATTGTGGTGGCTTGCTTATTTCTCAACCGTGCATAGGAAGTGAAAGAAGAAAGAAGTACTGTAGTGGAGAGCTCCAGAATAATTTCGAGCACCTGGGAATCTAAATGCAAACCGACGCCACACAATGCACTGGTGCCTTTCTGCGCACCCGCCATGGTGGCTCAGTGCTTAGAGAGCTCGGCTACTGAGCTGTTGTACAGGGGTTCGAACCTGGCCATGTTTTGAGGGAGGTGGAACGTGAAAGGTGACCGTGTGCTATGCGATTTTGGTGCACGTTTAAGATCCCCACGTGGTCTGTGTTATTCTGAAGCCCTCCACTATGGCTCCTCTTTTTTTCTTCCTTCGCTTCCACCTCCCTCCATCCCTTCCCTCATGGTGAGGTTCAATAGCTCAGGAAGAAGGGAGGCAGTTACTGCGCTATCCATTTCCTGATAACCAATCTTCTTTTTGAGCATCTGCTTTGGGATTATAAGTAGTTTAAAGGAAAGGTGCTGTAGCAGTCTTACACTGTGTGGGTGCCTGACCGGCTGTTAATGGATTAAGAAATGAAAAAAAGGGGCAGTTTTAAAAAGCTTGCTTTTGGGTGGCTTACGCGGCAGCATAGCGTAAGCGTAATCAATTTTACAGCGAGAGCCTTTACTGGCATCCCATCCAGAGTAATCACCTGTAACTGAAGGCCATTGGAGTCATTGTCCTAGGAATCTGCAAGCCAACACAGAAAAGGCAGAATAATTAGAATAGAAAGAAGTCAAACAAGAAGAAAGAGGATGCAATAAAGCACAGAAGTCAAGAGGGAGAGAAAAAGAAGAGAGAAAGAAGAAAGGGGGGTGAGTTGACGGACATCATGGTTTTAGCCGGGTGTTTTAACAAAGCCGTAGTTTAGCAAGCTTTATTATTTTTTTTACTGCTACAGCATTATAGTAATAGCATTCCACCAAATTGTGGTGGAATGTGTGTGAAATCTCAGCGAGTGAAGCCTCGGAATGCTTGACGCAAAGTTCCTCGGGTATATATCTGCAAACTTTTTTTCTTTTTTTGAAGGGTGAAATAAAGGAGGTTATTTTTCGTTCAAAACAAAAGTGTATTGAATCAAGTGATTTTTCTATATGTGTTGACAACAATGTTATTGATAGTATGTCTTCTTTTAAATATTTAGGGGTCATGTTTGACTGCCACTTGTCTTGGAATTAACAGGTGCACAGTGTGTGTAAAAAGGTTGCGTACGGTTGTTTTACGTTGGCAAAGGCACGGCGGCACTTTCCACCTGCTATTCTTAGATCACTGTATTTTTCGTTATGTCATGGTCATCTCAGTTATTGCAGTGAATCATGGGGAATCACAAACAAAACGTATATATCACCATTGCTAAGACTACAAAAACGTGCCTTGAAAACCATGGGATTACCTTCTTCGAATAGTTCTAACAGTAACATTTTTGACGCAATGCAAATCATGTCATTCACAACCTTACGCGATTACAAAATAGCTCTTATGGTTAATAATATTATAAATACCAACTACCCCTTACCTCTTGGTGCATTCAGTATTCCCGTCCGCAACACTAGACAAGCCAGCAATGGCAATTTTAATCTTCCTATTTGCCATAATGCGTACGGAGAAAGATGAATAGAATTTACAGGAGCGAAAATTTGGAACTCGTTGCCAATTGAAATAAAGCAAGCTAGGAATTTCAAACTGACATGCAAGAGACATTTTTTGGGAATGGAAACAAGGCTACAAAGTTAGTTTTTCTTAAATGTGTTTGTGATTGCTGTTCTATATGTTATTTTGTATTGGACCGCTGACTAGCCTCATTGGCTATCGGTCCAAATATCTGTGTATACATTTTGTTTGTGTTACTCAATGAACACTTCTTGATTCTTCTTGAAAAAGCCATGACTTTCGTGGTGTTAACGTGCGTGGCCTTGATCGCTCCTCGGAATGCACCTGTTAGGAATGACATCAATTTGTGCTGATTTGCCAAATTGAAGCTTTCAATGGTGGAGCTTTCAGGAGTAAGTTTTGTCGGAAGCAAGGATTTTTTTTAGAAATGCCATCTGGGCTCTGGAGCGGAAGGGACAGATGAGAGTTTGGAAGTAGTTGTCAGCCTTCGTCTAGACATCCCATCGTCGCCCTTACCGGGGGCAGAAAAAGGATCTCAATTATATTGCCGCTGTAGTTTAGTTTTGCGTCAGTTGGTATAAGGAGGTTGTAGTGCTTGCTACAACACAGAACACAAAACACACACTACTGAACAGAGCAGCTTTGTCTGATCATCCTTGCAGGAATCAAGCTTGCATCACTTAACCTTGGTAAGTCTATACGTGAGCAGAAGGTCTTCTGTAAATCCTAGTGTAAAGCAGGCACTCTGCAGTCGTATACAACATAGAGGAGTATAGACACCTGATGCGTCTTTTCTTCTTTGTAATGATGAGTTAGGCATTATTATACATGGATCACCACAAGTTGTTCTCCTGTGACAGGTAAATAATCTATAATTGAATTTCTTTCTCTTGCTGTTTCCGTTTCAACAGCTGAACAATAGGTGTGACGTCAAAGAGACATAGGTCATTTGAGGCATGAAAAACTGCAATATAATCAGTGCTTCTACATTCATTGTCATTCCAGGTCTTGAGGAACGCTGCCTTCATCACTGTAATGAATTAAAATGATGAAGTAATGATTATACTGCACTTTTTCCATGCCTCACATGACCTGTCACCTCTCTTTGACGCCACAGCCATCGTTCAGCTGTTGAAGCCGAAAAAGCATGGCAGAAATATATGGTTATAAATTATTAAGCAGTCGTAGGCAAACAGTGCATGGTGATTCATGCATAGTAGTGTCTTCCACATCATTGTACAGAAGAAAACATGTCACCAAAATTAAGCCGCCTATAGTCGTTGTACGTCAAGGCGCCTTCAGTGCATCATAATTTGCATACGGGTTAGCGCACTGAATTCGAAGGCAGCAGGGAGAAGAATTAAAGCAGTCACGACTGACTGAGAACTTGCACTATTGAAAAATTCGTGAAGGTTTTTCACATTATTGTTCTTTAGAAACTGAAATGAAGCAGAGCAGATCACTGCACGTCAAGCAAACGCGTTTTTTTGCCCGCTTTAATGTCTCTGGATATCAGTTCTTCTGTACAGCCTTTCTCTCTCTTACTGTGAGTGTGTGTGTGTGCCTGTGTGAGCGCGCGCCTTTTTTTTTTTTTGCTGAAAATCGCCCGATTTACGTGTTCATTGAAAGCGCACTATTTTTTCGCCCTGGAGTGTATATTGGCCCTGAGGGATCGCAACACCACTTAGGTTTTGTTGTGCGCCCTTAGTGTTCTTTAAAGTATCCTTCTCAATTGCTCCCTAATAATTGCATAGCATGAGTAAGGCTTTCTGTGGGGCTAGTTGTTGTAACTTGCGAGAACGTTTCCACAGGGTAGTTGGTGCATTACCAGAATTTGTTGTTAGGGCAGAAAGGCAGCACAGCAAGGAACGATTACGACAGGTCAGAGCACCGACTAACAATTTATGTTTTTATTTTCAGACCACTTTCTTCTATGCATCAGCTGCTCGTATACTGACAAAGTGAAAGAAAATAATTCCCTCCAAACCTCCTCGTGGGATAATGGGATCTAAGTCGAATTGACATGTTCGTGAGTGAATTCTTTTCTCTCAGTTTGTTGACACGAACATGTTGTGTATAAAAGCAAGTGGTCTGGCTATAAAAACCTGAGTTGTAAACGCTCTGCCCTGTAAAGTTCCTTCCTTCTTGTGCTGTCTTTCTGTGCTAAAAGCTACTTTTTGCAATAATTCACGGCTGGTAAAAATTTGCGCGAAAAAACACACAGAACAGGGTGCGACAAGAGCACCTTCGTTTTTGCTTTCCTTGTTTATTTAGACTTCGTTTCCACTGCGGAGGCGTGGCGTGTGCGCATGTGGCTTCTCATATCGGCCGTGTCCCAAAGGCCTTTCCTGCAGTGGGGGCAATGCAGCCTCTATTGGTGGTAATGCACCACCCTCTCGTGTCTCATGGCGGTGCTGCGTTGCGCGAACCACACCCCACACTGTGAGCAGGCGTGGGGTCTCTGCCCCGTGTGTGTCAGCAGGTGTCTGTTGAGGTTGCCCCTCTGGGTGAACCCCTTTCCGCAATGGGGACACAGATGCGATTTAGCCCCACCATCCACAGAGTGCTGCTCCCTGCGGTGACGCCACAGATTGGACTTTTGGTTGAAGCGCTGTCCGCAGTCCGCGCACTCGTGCGGCTTCTCCCCAGAGTGGACCAGAAGGTGTTGGGTGAGAAGATGCCGGCGTGTGAAGCCCTTCCCACACTCCTGGCACACGAAGGGACGCTCGCCCGTGTGGGTCCGCTCGTGTTTGGTGACTTCGGATCTGGGTGGGTGACAACGGAAGAAAATTCCAGTGATGCACTTGTCTGCTAAGGTGCAGCGGTGCGAAAGCATTTCTCTTACTGCTGCTGATTATGTTGCTGCGCGTCAGTTTCTTGATGCCTTTGCCGTTTCTAAGTCTTGTTTTCGCTCTGACTCCAGTTCTACCACTTCCAAGGGTGTAGGTGCCATTGCTAGTGTGTCTAGTATGCACACAAAAGTACTAATTAAATAATTATTTCAATAATTAAGCAATTCATATATTTGACTAAATTCTCAACAAATGTTCAAAGTGGATTAAATAAGTAATTTGGCCAATTCTCATCTAATTAATTTATCAGTATGATGACAATGCAATTTAATTGTTTCTTTTATCAATTCAGGTAATAAATAATTCATAGAGACAATTAATTTTCGTTTACATGTTAAGCAATTAACAGAACACCGAAATACTTCAGCCAATTAACTAACCATTAAATTAATAATTTCGTGACTTAATTCATTCTTGGTAATTAGATAATTATTCAGTCAACTATTCTATTAATTACCCCTATAACGGATGATATAGTTCGTGCGGACACGCTCAGCGAACAGGCCCTGTACACGACACTCATGAGACAAAAATGCTTTCACATTAAAAGAGACAAGCTGACACAGTAAGCATCCAAGCCTCACTGACAACGCAGAGGATAAAAATTAAGATGTCCACAGCAAGAGTGTTGCCATCCGTGGCCGCGGATCCAGTCCTGCCTTTTCCACACGGCCGTTTCACGCATGCGCACCTCCCCTCCACCAGCCCCAGCCTGAAAACCAACTGCCAGCTCTCACAGCGTATGCTCAGTTCATGTTAGTGATGGTCGCTTGCGACAGATGACGACTGTTCTCAAACATGCTCTTGCCACTTAGCAGGCTCTGTTGTAGCCTCTGAACTGGATTCTCATTTCGTCATCGCCTGTTCTCAACCAGTAGCAATCAAATTTCTGCCTTTTCCCAGAGGGCGCCACAATAAGTCTAAAAGGTGGAGGAGGGCGCAGTATATGTTATATTTTTTTCTCTGTAATGCCACAGCATCCTGTTCTAACTCTTGTCAAATCGCGCTGTTGCTCCCATCCCCTCCCACCCTTCTTTAATCTAAGTAATGGAGAACACTTATTTGTTGCAAAGCCGTAGGTGTATATATACATATACATACATAACATATACATACATAAACGAGGCGAGTAGTCAAACCTGTCTCACTTGTAATCGCTGGAGTAGGGGCAGTAGATGCAACAGTGCCTTCCCTGTGGCCTCTGTGGGTGCTTGCGCTGCCTGTGTATCTCCAGGCGGTCTTGCTCGGAAAACAACTCTCCACATGTGTCACAGGAGAAGACCGAGTGCGGATCAAGTTTGTAGTTTCCATCGTCTGAGTGCAGAAACAACAGACAATTAACAGAGAGCTCATGAACGACCTAGCATGAGGTTCCAGCATCAATCTCCAGTCATCAGAAATTCACACATACAGTGGCTACGTGGTTATGGTGCTCGGCTGCTCATCCAAAAGACGCGGGTTCGATCCCGGCTGCGGCGGTTGAATTTCTTTGGAGGAGAAATTCAAGAGGCCCGTGCACTGTGCAATGTCAGTGCACGTTAAGGAACCCCAGGTGGTCGAAATTTTCCGAGCCCTCCACTACGGCGTCCCAATAGCCTGAGTCACTTTGGGACGTTAAACCCCGTAAACCAAACAAAACACATACAGACGTCCGCAGAAGAGTTGCTATCGCTTTATTTTCATCGCCTTGTGCAATTTCTTGTGCGAAGTACCACTGGTGCACCTCTGTAGTGGCAAGGACAACTGCATGAATGCCGATCGTTCTTAGAAGCTACTACCATATCTGTTGCTTGCTTCAAGGTTCGACTTTTTCGAAGGTGACAAAAGAGCGGAGGAAATCAGTGTTTATGAGAGTGACAGCGCTGAGGGGAGGTGAGGGTTGGCGGCTACCACCCCATAAACCTGGCGGACCATATTAAACATTTGCCCAGCGCTTCCGAGAGACACTGAAGAGGAGGATGTTATTAGATAATGTAGGCCTTGTAAGGCGCTCTCCATGGCAGGCGATATATACCGAGTGTTTCAGGAAAGCATGGCACTGATTAAAAATATAGATTTCTGAGGTAACAGTATGGCTTCTGTGTCATAGTAATAGCAGGTGTGAATGGACATCAGAACAGTGATGAATTGTTTTAACTAGGGAGTTGATGATTTTAATTGTAACAGTTAATTTTCTATTCCCATGGCCTTTTCTGCCATGCCTCGATTGGCTCTGCGAAAGCAGCAAGCAGCAGTGAGCGCCACTGACACTTGAGTGTACTCTAAAGAACGGACAAGACGGAAGCCAACAGACACTAAATCCAAGGAGTGTAAGGAATTTTTTTTAATTTGTGATGTTTATCAATGAAAGATTAGTTTAAAGATAACATTTTAAAGATAATTCATTACAACGCAGAAGAAAAACAACCACAAGTCACCGGTTAGATCAGAACCCATAGCCTCCGAATTTCATGTCCGGTGCTCTGCCAATTGTAGAACCTTAGTTATCTGTAATGAAAAACCACTGCCGGAATAGTGCCACACCTAGACAGGTGTTCAGATATGTTTGTAGGCTGGCAGTCCACTGTGTTGCCACATGTTCAATTTTTTTTATTTTACCATACAGTGCTCTATTTTGTGCTTTTTGTTACACAAGGGGGAAGAGAGTTGGAATTTACAATGTATTTTGATGTTCCTTCCCCAACCTTCTGTTAACCAAAGAATATTACTATCGTATATTTTATTCCATTAACAAATACATTGCAAGCAAAGGAGCAAGCCTTGCTGCTATCCACAATTATTTTAAAAAAGAGAGGGATGAAGATGTATTGTGGTTTCGATTTCGAGACCAAAAGATTACTCGCCTCAGATTGCGCTCAATTAGAGGTGCTGAGTCTATTCAAGGGGCCGCGCTCAGAATAAATGAGGCTCTCTCAATGTCGGTCAGCATTTGCGTCCCTGTATCTCTCTTCAGGCCGCTGTCCCGGCGTGCCCCAAGCTGCTTCGGAAACTTCGTGGCGGCCACGCCAACACAGTTGCTCCCTTCCCTTACAGTGCGTTTCAGGTGTCCACCGAGATGTGAGACAGATACTGCGTGATTTCCTTTCCTAAAAAACCAGTTTTCAATTTGCCAATATTCCAACATTGACAGAGACACGCATTTTCCCTTCTGCATATGAAGCAAGAAAGCGGCGTTAAAAAGAAATCAAAGAACTATCTCGGCACTTCACAGTATGTGGCAGTTCTTTGCATACTCATGGCAGTTGGACTTTGTTGGAGGTTTAGCTAGAGCCGGTTTCGGTTTCGTAAATTCAGGATGCAGTGGTTTCCGTTCTGCAAAACTACAGTAGAGAGTCGTGTGTGTTTTCGGCAATTCTTTTTTTGTTTGTATCTCCATTTATGCTAGCAATCAGTGATGTCTGTTTTTGTGCATGACTGTGTGTCGTTGATCCTGGCCCGAAAAAAGTTTGGAAAGGGTTCCTGCCACGTGCGTGTCGACAGCGATGTAGGAGGGCTAGATCGCTCGTGACACGCACAGAAGTACGTCGTAACCATGTGACAACATATTAAACAAAAGGGCGCATACAATCGACAAAAACTTTTAGAATATTCAGTTACAGCCTAAATACTCACCTGTAATAATACAACTGTTAGGTTTTGTTCTTATATTTAGTTGAAATGTTTTTAAAATTTTTTTAAAGCGCATGAGTTCAGGCGACTCGGTGGCCATGGCGTGAGGTGGAGTTCGCACACATGAACGAATTTCGTCCAGGCTGTCGGCTCGAAGGCATTTAGTTCGTCCATACATTTATACTCTATGTTGAGCAAGCGTACACGACAGCATACCCCATACCGTGCTTTTACCCATGTTTTTACCTCCCTGTCGGACTCTGACTTGGGGGCTCCGGATCTTCTGCTGGCCAACATTCTACGTCTCTGTGAGGAAAACAAGTTGTCGCGCACTTCGGGTCCTCGATCGGCCCCATCGCAGTGAAGAAAGGTCGGCACCAAGTGTGTCTTTTGTCGCCACTCGTATATTCTATATGGCGAGCATCGAGTGAGAGCTGCTTAGGTCGGAGATGGTTTCCGCCTCAGCTGGCATGGATTACGACTGCTGACTGCCGGGTAAAGCCTTCGCGGACGATCTGGTACTGCCAGTGGAATACCCCCCAAAGGATTTTCAATTGCTGCTAAACAACTGCCGGAATGTGGTTACTCGTCTGAACCCATGGCTCAGTTCCAAGAAGACTGTGGTGTTCTGTTCGGCTGGAACCAACACGGCGGATTAAGAATTAACCTTGGAAAAGAAGTCCATCGCCCAGAGTTTATAGTTCCGATGTCTGGGAGTGGAGATGTTCGCTGAAAACCCGTTACGGCCTTCATAAGGCTACCGACAGGGTGCCCTTACCTGCCGTGGCGCCGATTTCATCAGACAGTGGAGAGCACGCTATGCTGAATGTGTGGGCAAGCAGACAAAACTGCGGAACGCCTGGCTCTCTGCTGCCAAAACCTTTCTAGTCCACCATGGATGACAAATTCTACAGGTGTTTGGGTCTCCATTTGACGCCCAGCTAGAGGTACTGGATCGCGATCACAGCAGCAAACGTAATATCCGAGCCCCAGTGGAGACCATCGAGAAGCACCTTGCTGGGTGGTGGGTGCTGTGTACAAACGATACTAGGAGCACCTCTAAAAAAACTGGTTTGGGGTGTCGTGAGGAAGCTGTCAATAAAATGGCCAGCAAGATTACGATGTGCTGCTGTCATTGCTGTTCCAGTTGTATGTGTGTTTTCATGCGTGTGCATACATTCTGTGTAGGGAGTGGCTAGATGTGTGTGCATGTGTTTGTGTACTCTGGCTGGGCACCGCACCAGCTGTGCTCATCTGATTCAAAGGACAAAACCACAGTCATAGTCATCATCAGGCTGTCTTGACTAACTCGGCTCCCACTGTTCCACCGGGGTGAAAGAATTATCATGCAGGACCTCAGAATATTTGGAGTGTATAGCAATTTCATGGAGTGCAATTTCTAACTACATAGAGGGCTTCGATGCCACACTGCGCTCGATGCCGCTGTGATGCTTCAAGCTATTGAAAGCAAAGAAAGTTCCCTGTGCCCGTCCCTCAAAATTGTTTTTTTTTTGGGTGGTTATGAAAATTCCGTGATGCCTTCCAATACGAAAGATCTGAATTGCTCTGGAGCCAGACCGCTTGTCAGGCTTTCATTGGTCACTGTCACATAAAGGAAGGCGCATATCTGCACATGTTTCTGTAAATAGGCTCTCCAGCAGTGCAGCCTGGAATGAAAGCCTTTCTACCCAACTTCTGTTTTTCAAACGAAGGCAGCTTCTGACTGATCCTTTGCGCGTTCTCATGCGCTCACCAACCCCGACCATGAATCTTGTCAACCAATCTTTTGGTCTTGAGCTGTTGCCTAGCAACAGTGACACCACATTAAGTTTGTTGTGTGTGAAATATATAATAAAATAAATATTGCTGCAACTGAAATTGAACCTGCAGCGGCGTGAACAGAGCAGCTTCACTGGCCAGTGCTCTAGAGTACTGTGCTATCGCCACAGCCGATCACGCCTCATGTTAAATTGCAACACACCCTTGCACACTGCATTGCACACTGTCGTCTTCATCAGCTTTCAGGCGTTCATAGATCGGATCACCTTATCCTCAATCAGAGCTTAACCTAGTCTGATATCCTTGCCAGACTTGCTGACGACTCAGCAAAGCAAGACCATGAGCCAATCAGCCTAAACACATGCCTTTGCACGTCTATTCAGGTGAGCTATGTGAAAACTCTATCGTTTTTAAGTCTATGTTGATCATTATTTCTTGTGTGACAAAGTGAAAACTGCAGTTGGAAATGATGCATTGCGTATCTTGGCTGCACATATGAGGATGTAGGTGCTGATGTAAAATGTGTAAACTGGGTGCAGGTAGCTTTGGGTTCTGTTTTTCGAAATGCTCAAGCAGATTCTTGTAGGGTATTAACAAGGAAAAGCTACGTACCACATTTGCCAAGCTTTGTCTTTGCAAGTTTCTTTTCTTTCTCGAGTCCTTTTCACAAAATTGTTTTCCATCTGCTGTTCTATCTACTCCTCCAATCTGAACCACTGGGTCAGCAGCCTTACTGCGGCACTTGGCTAGGTCGGTAGGATTTGAGTCAAGGATAAATCCAGAAATCCTCAATATCTGTGCATTGCACGTGCACACTAAAGAACACCAGCTGGTCTAAATTAATCTTGTGTTCACTGCTATGGTGTTCCTAACAGCTAACATGTCACTGAGGGATGTTAGGTCACATAGTTTACAATTTAATATTTTTTTTTCAAAACTCTAGGGAGCTCAAGTTAGTCTTGCGTCTGATGAAGTTAAAGTACAATCCCCCATAGGAGAGTAGGGATGCATTTACACGCATTCGCGTTTAAGGGTTATGTATGATGGGTGATCAGAGCAGAGCACAAAACTGCATGGGAACACTTAATTTCCTCATCCTCGTTGTTCTTCAAAAGGATAGAGCAGACCAAAGAAAGCTCTGAAACATCTGTGATCTAAGGCACTTTAGCTGAGTCCCAGAGCCAAAAACTCTTTGCTCATATGACGTATTTTGCAGTTTTTCTAGTCACTTCAGTATGCCTGTAGCGCCAAATTTAAGAGAAGAATGTTGCTTGGTTGGTGGAAAAACTCTTCGGAAAGCTGAAGAAAAAAACTAAGCCAGATTGCACCCTCTGTAAGAATGATGACACAGCAATGCTCTTTGAGTTTGCTTCCACTAAGTTTACCATGATTATACTTGTCATTTTTATCTATGTCATCTATAGTACCACCCCCCCCCCCACCCAATATCAATGACCATTCAGTCATCAGAACCTACAAGTGTTTATTTCTGTACCACCCCCAGAAAGACACCTGACATCCCCCCCCTCTGTCACAACTAATACAACAGTTGTCCTCTGCATAACACAACACAGCCAACCCTGCTGACACCAGATGACCCCTATTTCTCTCTTTCTTCTTTCACTCACACCTTCCTCCCTTCCCTTAGGATGCTTTCCTCAAAAGCCAATTATAATTTTCTCTTTCTTCATTTATTCCCTCCCTCTCTCCTTTATCCCTTCTTTTATGGGGCAGTTCAGGTGTCCCCAGAGATGTGAGCCTACTGCCCATTTCCTTTCCTCAAAAAACAATTTTCAGTTTCCACTTTCTTCATTTCTTCTTTCACTCCCTCCTTTATATGTTCTCTTGCACTGTTTAGGTGTCCCCAGAGATGTGAGCCTACTGACCATTTCCTTTCCTCAAAAACCAATTTTCAATTTCCTGTTTCTTCACTTCTTTCACTCCCTCCTTTATCTGTTCTCCTGCACTGTTCAGGTGTCCGCGGAGATGTGAGCCTACTGCCCATTTCCTTTCCTCAAAAAACAATTTTCAGTTTCCTCTTTCTTCATTTCTTCTTTCACTCCCTCCTTTATCTGTTCTCTTGCACTGTTCAGGTGTCCCAAGAGATGTGAGCCTACTGCCCATTTCCTTTCCTCAAAAATCAATTTTAAATTTCCTGTTTCTTCACTTCTTTCACTCCCTCCTTTATATGTTCTCTTGCACTGTTCAGGTGTCCCCAGAGATGTGAGCCTACTGACCATTTCCTTTCCTCAAAAACCAATTTTCAATTTCCTGTTTCTTCACTTCTTTCACTCCCTCCTTTATCTGTTCTCCTGCACTGTTCAGGTGTCCCCAGAGATGTGAGCCTACTGCCCATTTCCTTTCCTCAAAAAACAATTTTCAGTTTCCACTTTCTTCATTTCTTCTTTCACTCCCTCCTTTATCTGTTCTCTTGCACTGTTCAGGTGTCCCAAGAGATGTGAGCCTACTGCCCATTTCCTTTCCTCAAAAATCAATTTTCAATTTCCTGTTTCTTGATTTCTTCTTTCACTCCCTCCTTTATATGTTCTCTTGCACTGTTCAGGTGTCCCCAGAGATGTGAGCCTACTGACCATTTCCTTTCCTCAAAAACCAATTTTCAATTTCCTGTTTCTTCACTTCTTTCACTCCCTCCTTTATCTGTTCTCCTGCACTGTTCAGGTGTCCCCAGAGATGTGAGCCTACTGCCCATTTCCTTTCCTCAAAAAACAATTTTCAGTTTCCTGTTTCTTGATTTCTTCTTTCACTCCCTCCTTTATATGTTCTCTTGCACTGTTCAGGTGTCCCCAGAGATGTGAGCCTACTGCGGATTTCCTTTCCTCAAAAACCAATTTTCAATTTCCTGTTTCTTCACTTCTTTCACTCCCTCCTTTATCTGTTCTCCTGCACTGTTCAGGTGTCCCCAGAGATGTGAGCCTACTGACCATTTCCTTTCCTCAAAAACCAATTTTCAATTTCCTGTTTCTTCATTTTCTCACTCCCTCCTTTACCTGTTCTCCTGCATGGTTCAGGTGTCCCCATAGATGTGAGCCTACCATCAGTTATCCATACTCCACATTACTCGCTGTGCACTTTTCCTTGATTTTACCTAGAATTTCCTTACCTCTGCTTGCTCACAAAGCGATTAGGATCTCTTCATACCCTTTACCTCTACTCTGGCATTTTACTTTGCATGCTACACTGCACAGTCCTTATGTGAAATTCCACCCCCTTGATAAAGGCCTCAATTCAGGATATTTGCCAAGTGCGTTTCATCCTACTCATCTCATAAAAGTGCGACTCTCTGTTCTATTATACTATACACATCACGAGAGGCACGTTTTGAAGACAATGTCATGTGCCTGCGCATGCTTAAGAACAATAAACGTTTTCTCTGACTTTTGGCCTCGTTGCATTGTCTTACTTTTTCCACACTAAAATGAACAAGAATACGCTGGACGGTCCCCACCACAGTTCACACAATATGTTAGAAGGTGGAAGTGATCTGGGCTAAATGGTGCTGTTGGTTCCCAAAATTTCCAAATTGCCTCTGTTCACATAAACTCGGTTCCAGGGGCAGATTTATGCCTGGATGGGGAGGAAACTCTTTCCCAAGCAAAAAATTTCACATAGACAATCCAAATTGAACCCCATTTTTTAGACAAAAAAGGCTCATAAATACATTGCCCAAATGGGATTCTCCCCCCAAACCACCTCCTCCAAGAATGACCGATAAGCCTGCCTTTGCTTGCCCATGCCCATATTCATAACTAATGCCAATGGGGTGAGGAGCTCTCTTCATGCCCGATGCGATAATTGTTTTAGGAAGAGGCGTCAAACTAAATTTAGAAATCAGCATTTTATTTTTGTCACATCACATGATTATTTTTTACACAGCCATTACAAAATGGTATTGTGAACTTGGACATTTCCCTTTTACAGACATAACACTTTTCTAGCATAAAAATTTGCTCCGTGTTTAGAGACTAGTGCGTTGTTAATGTTTCTCTTACGGTACTGAGTTTTCGTAGATTTGGGCTGAGCCCGACAAAAAAGAGATCGCTTCTGCAGCCAAATTGTTCTTGCTTTAAATTTGCCAGCACGCTGTATTAGGCGAGTTAGACATGGTTCATCTTGAAGACCAGCCCAAAACAAAGGACCGATGAAAGAGATGACATGGGCACTGCATAACAAACTGAAGGTTTAATGGAAAACTCAGGAAATAAATAGGGTGAAAACGCGTGAAGCCTAAAACGAAACAAAACCAGAAAAACATCAAGAATTACACTACAGATGAAAGACACTTATCAAGGAACACTGTCCGGTTTCTCTGCAAAGCAACAGACAGTTTTGCCACACGCGAATTGGAGCTCTTAGCGATGCAATATGCTTCAAAAATTTCCCTGGTAAGGTAAGGAGGTTAAGGAGGGGGAGGTAAGGTAGGGTAAGGAGGAAGGTGGGAGTGAAAGCAGAAAGAGAGAAATAGGTGTCTTCTGCAGCCAGCACGGTTGGCTGTGTTGTGTTACACAGAGGACAACTGTTGTATTACTTGTGACACAGGGGGGGGGGGGGGAGGGATGTCAGGTGTCTGTGGGTGGTACAGAAGTAAACAATTGTACGTTCTGATGACTGAGTGGTCATTGATATCGGGGGGGGGGGGGGGGTGGTACTATAGATGACATAGATAAAAATGACAAGTATAATCACGGTAAACTTAGTGGAAGCAAACTCAAACAGCATCGCTTGTCATCATTCTTACAGAGCGTGTAATCTGCTTAGTTTTTTTTCAGCTTTCCGAAGAGTCTTTCCGCCAACCAAGCAACATTCTTCTCTTAAATTTGGCACTACAGGCATACTGAAGTTTGGTTTGGTTTATGGGGTTTAACGTCCCAAAGCGACTAAGGCTATGAGAGACGCCGTAGTGGAAGGCTCCGGAAATTTCGACCACCTGGGGTTCTTTAACGTGCACTGACATCACACAGGACGCGGGCCTCTAGAATTTCGCCTCCATCGAAATTTGTGCAAAATACGTCATATGAGCACAGAATTTTTGGCTCTGGGACTCAGCTAAAGTGCCTTAGAACACAGACGTTTCAGGAGCTTTCTTTGGTCTGCTCTATCCTTTCGAAGGACAACGAAGATGTGGAAATTAAGTGTTCCCATGCAGTTCTGTGCTCTGCTCATGGCGCTTCTCACCCTCCACACATAACACTTAAACGCAAATGTGTGTAAATGCGTCCCTACTCTCCTATGGGGGGATTGTACTTTAACTTCATCAGACGCAAGACTAACTTGAGCTCCCTAGAAATTGGAAAAAAAAAAAGTAAATTGTAAACTATGTGACTTGACATCCCTCAGTGACACGTTAGCTATTAGGAACACCATAGCCGGGGACACCAGATTAATTTAGACCCCCTGGGGTTCTTTAGGGTGCACGTGCAATGCACAGCAATTGAGATTTCTGAATTTCTCCTTGACTCAAATCCTACTGACCTAGCCAGGTGCCGTGGTAACGCCGCTGACCCAGTGGTTCAAATTTGAGAAGTAGATAGAACAGCAGCAGGAAAAACAATTTTGCGAAAAGGACTCGAGAAAGAAAAGAAACTTGCAAAGACAAAGCTTGGAAAATGTGGTACATAGCATTTCCTTGTTAATACCCTTCAAGAATCTGCTCAAGCATTTCGAAAAACAGAACCCAAAGCTATCTGCACCCAGTTTACACATTTTACATCAGCACATACATCCTCATATGTGCAGCCAAGATACGCAATGCACCATTTCCAACTGCAGTTTTCACTTTGTCAGACAAGAAATAATGATCAACATAGACCTAAAAAGGATAGAGTTTTCACATAGTTCACCTGAATAGACGTGCAAAGGCATGTGTTTAGCCTGATTGGCTCATGGTCTTGCTTTGCTGGGTCGTCAGCAAGTCTGGCAAGGATATCAGACTAGGTTAAGCTCTGATAGAGGCTTTAGGTGATCCCATCTATGCGCGCCTGAAGGCTGACAAAGACGACAATGTGCAATGCAGTGTGCAAGGGTGTGTTGCAATTTAACATGAGGCATGATCGGCTGTGACGATAGCATAGTACCCTAGAGCATAGGCCAGCAAAGCTGATCTGTTCACGCCGCTGCAGGTTCAAATTCCAGTTGCAGCAATATCTATTTTATTATTTATTTCACACACAACAAACTTAATGTGGTGTCACTGTTGCTAGGCAACAGCTGAAGACCAAACGATCGGTTGACAAGATTCATGGTCGGGGTTGGTGAGCGCATGAGAACGCGCAAAGGATCAGTCAGAAGCTGCCTTCGTTTGAAAAACAAAAGTTGGGTAGAAAGGCTTTCATTCCAGGCTGCACTGCTGGAGAGCCTATTTACAGAAACATGTGCAGATATGCGCCTTCATTTATGTGACAGTAGCCAATGAAAGCCTGACAAGCGTTCTGGCTCCAGAGGAATTCAGATCTTTCATATTGGAAGGCATCACGGAATTTTAATAACCACCCCAAAAAGAAACAACTTGAGGAACGGGCACAGGGAACTTTCTTTGCTTTCAATAGCTTGAAGCATCACAGCGGCATCGAGCGCAGTGTGGCATCGAAGCCCTTTATGTAGTTAGAAATTGCACTCCATGAAATTGCTATGCACGCCAAATATTCTGAGATCCTGCATGATAATTCTTTCACTCCTGTGGAACAGTGGGAGCCGAGCTAGTCGAGACAGCCTGATGATGACTGTGGCCTTGTCCTTTGAATCAGATAAGCACAGATGGTGTGGTGCCCAGCAAGAGTACACAAACACATGCACACACATCTAGCCACTCCCTACACATAATGCATGCACACGCATGAAAACACACATACAACTGGAACAGCAATGACAGCAGCACATCGTAATCTTGCTGGCCATTTCATTGACTGCTTCCTCACGACACCCCAAACCAGTGTTTTTAGAGGTGCTCCTAGTATCGTCTGTACACAGCACCCACCACCCAGCAAGGTGCTTCTCGATGGTCTGCACTGGGGCTCGGATATTACTTTTGCTGCTGTGATCGCGATCCAGTACCTCTAGCTGGGCATGAAATGGAGACCCAAACACCTGTAGAATTTGTCATCCATGGTGGACTAGAAAGGCCTTGGCAGCAGAGAACCAGGCGTTCCGCAGTTTTGTCTGCTTGCCCACACATTCAGCATAGCGTGCTCTTCACTGTCTGATGAAATCGGCACCACAGCAGGTAAGGGCAGCCTGTCGGTAGCCTTGTGAAGTCCGTAACTGAATTTCAACGAACATCTCCACTCCCAGACATCGGAACTTTAAACACTGGGCAAAGGTCTTATTTTTCAAGGTTAATTCTTAATCCGCCGTGTTGGATCCAGCCAAACAGACAACCACAGCCTTCTTGGAACTGAGCTGTGGGTTCTGACGAGTAACCACATTCTGGCAGTTGTTTAGCAGCAATTGCAAATCCTTGGGGGGTATTCCACAGGCAGTACTAGATCGTCCGCGAAGGTTTTACCCGGCAGTCAGCCGTCGTCATCCATGCCAGCTGAGGCGGAAACCTACTGCGACCTAAGCAGCTCTCGCTCGATGCTCGCAATATAGAATATACGAGCGGCGACAAGAGACACACTTGGTGCCGACCTTTCTTCACTGCGATGCGGCCGATTGAGGACCCAAAGTGCGCGACAACCATGTTTCCTCACAGAGACGTAGAATGTCGGCCAGCAGAAGCTCCGGAGCCCCCAGGTCCGAGTCCGACAGGGAGAAAAGCACGGCATGGGGTACGCTGTCGTGTACGCTTGCTCGACATCGAGTATAACCGTATGGGCAAACTAAATGCCTTCGAGCCGACGGCCTGGACGAAATTCGTTCATGTGAGCGAACTCCGCCTCACACCATGGCCGCCGCCTCACCTGAACTTATGCACTTTAAAAACATTTCAACTAAATATAAGAACAAAACCTAACAGTTGTATTATTACAGGTGAGTATTTAAGCTGTAACTGAATATTCTAAAAGTTTATGTCGATTGTATGCGCACTTTTGTTTAAATATGTTGCCACGTGGTTATGATGTACAGTCTTTGTCAAAAGTTTAGAACGCAGGGGGTTCACTTCCAAGCTTTATAGTGGGACTCCAGGAGCATTCATGGAAGTCCTACCTACTGCAGGAGGCAATGCCAGAAATCTTCTCATGTCCAGGAAATTTGGAGTGCAAGAGATCCATTAAAAACGACACAGTGTGGCCCGAAAGAAAACCCCCTGGGCTTCAAACTTTTGACAAAGGCTGTACTTTGCTGCGTGTCACGAGTGATCTAGCTCCCTGTTGACACACGCATGGCAGGGGCCTCTTTCAATTTATGCACAGCTGTTTTCTTTGAAAGTTGCGTCAATCTGGTAGCCACCAAATGTATTAATTGCGGGAACGTACAAGCGAGATGTATTTTCAAACAAACAGCTCAGGAGGAAGGCAGTGAAAAAAAAATTTCAGGGGGCACTTTGGCTTTCTAAAGTGGTGCAAGGCCAAGCGTTTCCTGGCGCAGTTCTTTAGTTATTTATTTTTTATTTATCATATTTTATTTGTCTTATTTTTCTTTTTATTTCCATTTCTTTTTTATTTCATATTTATTTTTCATATTTGATCTTTACTTTTTGTTTCTTTTTAATTTTTTTTTATTTTTTACTTAAGTGGCAGTGAAAAAAGAAAGAGGGACCGTAATGACGAAACCGAAAATTGTATTTGAGGAAAGGTAATTTCGCAGAAACTGTCTCACATATCTCTGTGGACACCCGTCAAAACGCGGGCACATCTATTGACCTAACACGGCTGCCGACACACACACGGACTCAGACACGGCGGCCGACACGGATTGCTAACGACAGCATGTGGCATTAAAGGCTTTCGCCTTAATAGTTCACTCACCCAGCTTCAGCTCGAAGCTCTCTTTGATGTTCGCGTACCGCGATTTCTCCGAAAGGCTCTGCCATTCTCCGTCCGTGAAATCTTGACGAATTTCTGCAAAGTCGTCTTCGTTCGCCATCTCTATCAAAGCACGACAGTCTCAGCAAAGATCTCCCTCAACTTCCGTGCGCCAACTGACGCTCGGAGAGGCTTCCGGCTGTTTGAACGCAGAGCGGTTTATGCAAGGAGAATACAGCTTAGGCACGCAGAATCAGTTTAGCTTTGCTATCACACAACTAGTAATTTTTTCTAAAGGTTTTGTGATAAACGTTCCGTACACTGATCGTGTATTATGAGCACACGATTACAAATAATTACAAAGCCATGCAGTGGTTGACGAGGTCTTCATCTGGCCACATTGTCACTCAGGCAACAACGACAAGATTGATGTAATCAGTTTATTTTGACTTTTTATTACGGTGGTGGGATGAATGTGGGAGGCCCATTTGGTCGTGTTGTTGTGTGGTAGTATGTTGAGTCTCTGGGATCGCGCCTCGATCTTATTTTCACCGCATGAAACATAGCGCGAGCACCAACCGCGCCGTAGCCGCTTGTTTGAACAGCACGCGCATTTTAAGGCGAAAGCCTTTAATGCCTCATGCTGTCGTTAGAAATCCGTGTCGGCAGCCGTGTCTGCGTCCGTGTCGGCAGCTGTGTCCACAGATGTGTCCGCGTTTTGACGGGTGTCCACCGAGATATGTGAGACAATTACTGCATAATTTCCTTTCCTCAAATACAATTTTCAGTTTCTTCATTACGGCCCCTCTTTCTTCTTTCACTGCCACTTCCTCCCTTCCTGTACGGCGCAGTTAAAGTGTCGACCGAGATGACTGAGAACCCCATAAAACCATAAATACAGCGCCATTTCCTTTCCTCAAAAAGCGTTGCGTTCAAAGGGCAAGGCAGCGCGCTGAACGGATGGTGGTGTTCCCTGGACTCCCTGGCAGTGCTACAACACGCTGTCTCGTTCCACTCCTAAAGGCAAAGCTTAAGCGCCATTAATTAGCAGTCAATTAGTGCTGGGTGATTAATCAGTTATTAGTCACTAATTAGTAATTTGTAATTACTTCATCGTCATCAATTACGTATGACGTCATCCAGTGGTGACGTCACCAGTGTCACATAGGCAAAGTGGTGCGGAAAACGCTTTCGCCTCTACGCACTTTAGACAGTCAAAGTGCCCCCTGAATTATTTATCAATGGTACTTAGGTTCGAGAGGCGCGGCGGGCCCCTTCAAAATTGGCGCACATAATTTTGCGATGACCGATGCAGCGCTGTCAGCCTGATGCATACGATCCGACGTGGGTGAGTGATTTTTTTCTCAAGTCTGTGCCTCAGTGCCTCAGCTTGGCACAGTGGCTACAACATGTTAAGCTGGTGCTGAGTCATGGAGTCAAACTCAGTGTATTAAAGAATCAATATTATGGCAATTTTTTTTCTTTTTACTGCACTGTTGAAGAACTATTCAGCTTATGTGGCAGTAGCGCTTAAGACAGCTTCAAAAGGTACTGCAGTTTCATGTGTGCAAACTCTTTATTTGTGCATTGCTCTTCAGGTACGTGCGTCGCGAATCGCCAGGTCTCAGTAGGAATTAAGCAGTTCTGTGTGGTCATCTGGTGAGAGGTCTGAATTAACAGCTTCACTTGTCAGTTGTGTAGAGACGTATTTCCGTGTATTGACTGGAGCAGTATGAACTGCAGCCGCTTTTTTGTTGTTGGTTTGCACTTTCCAAGATCGAGAAATCAATCTGGGTCCAAATTGCGAGACGCATTTCTCTGAGCTAACCATTGCCTGGGGCATCTAGCGAAAGGAGTTGTTTGCATTTTCTCTGCTGTGGATATATTCTTTAAATATGGTTTTACGACTTTCTCAACAGTGTGGACATATTTTCGCTCCCTGAATGCAGGCCACTGAGATGTGTTGATTTGTAGTGTAGATCATGTAGGCAGCTGCAAGTCTCGATATCAGCTAATGCTTTATTCTTTGTTCACTGACTTTCCAGTTCTTTCTCCTGGACTGGTTTCCTGTTAATCTCTTTTCAGTCTCCTACGCCTTTTCTCTCACGCTGAACACGACGGGAGAGGGATTCATCATTTAGCATAATGGTCGAATCAGAGTGCTGGCCCATCGTCTTGGCGCATTAGAGATGTGTGTGTTTATGAACTTGATCTTGGAGAAGAAGTATTAACCGCTGAGTTCCACATTGCTGAATATTTAAAAAAAACTGTTGCATGCATAAAATTTAAAGCAGGCCAGAAGACAAGACTTGCAACAGCAGTGCAGTGTACAAAAACTAACCAATTCTAAACATAGCCCCATACTCTCAACACATGATGTGGGAAAATGAATCAAGTATGATGTCGGCGCAAAGAATTTGCCACAACTTTCAGGACAGACATCGCAAGTTGAATACAATCCATTCGTAATTCAGCTTCAGCACTTATGCAAGCACTGATGCCACCATACTGTGGGCATTTGGCCCCTCTTGGTGTATAAGGACACACACGAGGCCCCCACGCGGTGGGTGGTGTTCTGTTGGGGGCGAGTGCACCCTGCTGCACTCAAATGATGGCAACCTTATTGCCCATGTCGGGCAGGTCCCAGGAAGGCAGCGCATAGAAATCGCACGTGACCCATCCCGCGCTAGATAAGCTGCAAGGAAACGGCCTTTTTCAGCCGGAGCATTTTGGATTTTGGCGGTGTTGGCCAAGCGTTTCTCCTGAAGGTGGATTACCGCGTCAGTGAAGGGAACTTTGCGTAAGTACCTGCTCAAGCATGTCTGTTTTCTGTTTGCTAGGTGAGCACGTCTCATCACCTCACCGTTACGCCAGGTTGCCTGGTGCCTCGGCTGCCCTTTTGAGCTGCCTTTCTGCACGTGCAATTGCATGCCTTGCCTTCGCTTGCTCTTTTTTTCTTCTTTACCCAACCGCAGGTTGACGGTGTTTTCCCGATCCGCAAGACTTGGATTCTTCCTTTTGTTGCTGTTTGAATTAAAACAGTTTTTTTAATGTAGTTGCTGGAGGTTCGTCGCACGGAGTGTGGCTCACGAGCCCCCCTGAGCGAAGGCTGAGGTCTTCAATACTTGCTTGAAAAGTACAGATTTTGAACAACGAAGGCACTGTAAGGACAACTGTGATTGAAGAGGTACAACACAATGACAAGGACAGTCATCGAATTCTTGTTCCTAAGCCTATAGCCTTGCAATAGGAGAGATCAGGGGCTAATTGCCCTTGAAGTTGGTCACAGGAAGGCATAATTTTGAATAATGTCCAAGCGGCCTTCACGACGCAGGAAGTGGGCAGAACGAAAACTACCGCATTCATTACTATACGATCGCTTATGTGGCTGGCTGCACGGAGGCATACTTCTGAACTAAATTCGTTCCATATTTCGGAAATGGATGAAAGAGTTAAGAAACACGCACTACACACATGAGAGATCCGTCAATGCTGATCTTATCCAGACTTCTATTTTTTGTGCTGATTGTTTATTCCTTGTCTCATCAATGTGTTTTTATTTATTGTTACTCTTGTGCTTAATCTTATTTTTTCTCCTGGCCGGTGTCATGAAGGTAAGGTAAATGCATTTCAAATATTAAACAGCCACTTCACTAAATCTGATCAGGGCATTGATGAACTGTGTGTCCAGGTAACATATATTTGTAATGTTACTGTGTAGTAATCTTTGACCCAACTATGCCCTCTTCAAAACAATGGCCTCCCCCATATCCCTCTCTATTCTGAGCCACCTGTTGCCTCTTCATTCCTGCAAGCACCCCAGTATAATCTCCTGCTTACCTGACTGTTGGTACCCTCTTATATATCTGCATTTATCTGTAATCCGCTGTTACCTAAGGAACTATCGGTTAATGTCACACCATGATAGACTCCAATTAGAGCTCACTTTTCTTCGAATAGTAAAGAGATTGGCCGGTCATGATTTGGTATGCCATGCTGAGGGTCAGTGGAGTAAGTATGCGTCGCAAACATACGTGGAAAGAAATATTAGCAGTGAAATATGCATTGCATCCATGAGCAAGTAAATTAGCACGAGTCTTTTCAAGCTTTTGCCTTAGACCAAAACCGTCCTTTGTGCTCCAAATTTTAGTTTTGCCTGTATATCAATGATTCAAGGCTGATTTTAAGAATCATATTCTAAATAAACAATAACTGGGGATCGTTTGTAGCTTAAGGTGTTCTTTTTTCTTTGCTTCTTTTGTTGCCCTGTACTCTATGTGTTTTCAGTATTAGAGTTCCACTGCTTTCTCCGTAAATCTATATGGCACCATTCAGTTCGAGCAGAAATTCTTCCCCATCCTACTTTGCTTTGTGTGCATTGTTCTTGTGTTTTCCGATGTGAACTTGAATTTGTTCTTAGCAAGACGAAAAGTATCCGCATTTCTGAGCCGGCTTTCTCCATCATACAATGTTTTTCCCCTTCCTCCCTGTTCTTTGCACTGCTTTTCCTCTTTTCAGTCAAGCAGAACCAAGAACCTCAATGCTCAACATTTGGGAACAAACCTTAGGAATGTGCCACTGCTCTTTTAGTGTGCAGGTAAGTTGTGAGACCATGGTCCTGAGCATAAATGGGCTGGATCCACACACGCATGCTAATAACCATGCTTAATATGTACTATGTGCACTTTTCTTTTTCTCTATGTCCGCTCTTCGCCTCTGTCATCCTTTCCTCCTCCTGGTGTATTTCAGGCATCCACCCAGGGTGAGGCAGTTTACGTTACCTTTACACTCGTCATAGCTTTCTTCTCCTCACTACAAAGATGACTATAGTTTTTTCAAAATGTCTGCACTGAGCTGAGGGGCCTCCACCACTGTCTTACCCCTGTGCTTTGTTTATCTCTGTGTTCGTAATATGATTCCTGCAATGTTGTGATCAAGTCAGAAACACTAGCGTTCTGTTGGCAAGTGAAACAGGCTAAGTTGTGAGCTTGGCAGTTTACATTAGTGGCTAAAAGAAGGTTGTTTCTTTGGCATTCAGCTTTGGGCTCTGCTTGCTGCTTTCTCGTCCTCTGAACCTGTTAATTAGTTTCTTGATCTGCCATTGTTCTGTGTATAACATGCTTGCTGCCTTCGAGACCTTCAGTTGGTGTCTGAAGTGGTTTCTGAAATATTTCCCTGGCCATGGCGCAACGAGGTGGTAAACATAGGCATCGGTGTAAAGCGGTGTGTGGAATGCAGTCAACATACTTGAATTCTGATCCAGGACACAGTGCTATCATATATATTCATTTGCAGATATAAAAAGTTTGGAGATCGCCCTCAGTTTGGAGATGGCCCTCAACAAGCACTACAGTGCTTTGGTGAGACTCTGTGGCTCAAAGTAGGTTCCAGGCTCATTAGCCTTCTTCCTTGCATCCTGTTTGGCTGTGATTCATCTTCCAGCCCTTCGTGCATTAGCTACAGCTTGGCCCTTATACCTTTCGAATGGAGCTGGCTAGTTTTGTTTGAAATAATAGTTTTTTATTTTAATTTTAGTCACCTTTCAAAACAATTGCAGATCTATAGGAGGTAAAATTTTTGTTGTTTTGTGAAAAATCTTCAAACACTCAATTGTGTAAAGTGCAAAGTGGCACTTTTTGCACTCTTGACAGCTTTCACTCTTTTAATGCGGATGTGTTGAGAGTCCCATGTTGCAGAAAGGTTGTCTTTGGCGTCGTTTGCTATAAGCAAGAAATCCACAAAAAAATCCTCAAAGAAGCAACCTCGGTGACATGTGGGCCACCTCTACTCTGTTTCGTGCATAGCAGGTGATGCTGCAGAGGCTGCAAAAGTAGTGCGTTCGTGAAACCATATTACTCCACCACATAAGATTTGTTCTTCTCTAAGCTTCGGTAAGTGTTTAAACTAAAACAAAGAGCGGTATAAAACGAAGTTGTAGCACCAAAAATCATGGCAAAAGGTACGAGACGCTGAGTGTTCGAACCCTCTGTCTATAAATTTCACCGAGTGCGGACTACTTTTTAGGCGCGGATGGAGTAAGAGCGATTCGCCCTGTGAGTCACGTATCACAATGTCGGATGTCATTTTTACTTCTTGAAGCCTCGATGAGTCGCAGACTGAAAATGTGGCAAGAGTAAAAGGAAGTGCAGGTGGTAAGCATTCACTGTACTTTTGACATGTCGCACAAAATACATCATGATCACTGTGGTTGCATGGCGAACTACTTTTTGGGTGCGAGCTTAGCCTGCGTGAATAGGTGCGCTAGCTTTGGCAGCATTGCCTGCTATGCATGAAACAGACTATAGGCTATGTCCCCTTACAAAGTCTTCGCAACCTGCCGACGAGAATGTGAGCAAACTGCCCACCGTGGCAGGTGGGAGTTCAATTAATGGTTGTTTGCGAGAGGTTGTTTGGGAAGAGCATGGCCGCCTGGGTCAGCATGCAGCGGAGTTACAACCCCGCTACGCAATCCGATCCAGGCAGCCGTGAGGAGAGCAACGTGGGTCGCAAAAGCCCCACAGGTGGCAGCACCTGCCATCACATGGCAGTGGTGCATCGCTTAAATGCGGCAGCACTGCGTGAGTACTAGTACTGGTAGTGGTTTTATTAAAATAATAGTAAACAGGAGAAAAAGATTTTTGCAAGCTCTGGCATCTGCCATCGCTCCGGGAAGCACCTGAGCTGGGGCAGCGGAAATAAGAGGATAGCAGGCACGCTGCCATCAGGCAGCACCTGCCATCATATGGCAGTTACGCATCACTTAAATGCTGCAGCGCTGCATGAGGAGCTGTATGAGGACTTCCGAGATCTGTAGCTAAGAAATTCTGCATATATGGGCATTAACCAATTAATGTTTTCATACTCAGCACTTAAAGGCTTAACATCAGTGCTGCTCCTCCCCTTTTTTTTTCTGGATTTTTGCACACCAAAGATCTGTAGAAAGCTTTCTGCGGTTCGTCATTTCAAGGTATTTGGCGATCAGAAGTGGGCCTTTGAAGAGCCTCTAGATGCGTTTGGGACAGATCTAGACGTAGTTTCTGGTGTTCTTGTAATGGGGCAACATAGTCATGTCAGCAATTTGTTTAGACGAGATAAACTTATTACTTGGTGTCATAATCGTCATCTACTTGGCTATGCCAACTGCTGCGAAAAGGCCTCTCCCATGCCTCTCCAATTAACCCTGTTCTTTGACAGCTGCAGCTGCCATATCCCCGCAGACTTCTTAATCTCATATGCCCACCTAACTTCCTGCCACCCCCTGCTACGCTTGCCTTCTCTTGGAATCCGCTCTGCTACCCTTAAGGACAAGCGGTTCTCTTGCCTTTGCATAATATACCCTGCCCAAGTCCATTTCTTCCTGTATTTCGACTAGGATGTCATTAATCCACATTTGTTCCCTCAGCTGAGTCCTTTTTGTTAGCCTCCACGTTTCATCCCTGTAGGTGACTGCCGGTAAGATACAGATGTTCTATATACTTTTGTCTTGAGGGATACTGGTACACTGATATTAAACACCTGAGAGTGCCTGCCATGTGCACTCCCTCTCAGTTCTTATTCTCCTTGTTATTTCACTCTTATGGTGTGGCACTGGAGTCACTGACTGATTTAGATAGGAGTATTCTCTTGAACATCAATGAACATCGATTTTGATCAAACCGACCTGATGTCTTTCTGTGACAAACGTTTGCCTTTCCTTCTGAGTTACTCTTTCAGTGGGTGTGCCATAGATAAGGTTTCTGAGTAAAGGTTGCCTTGCTGTCATTTTTACGTATAACATGTCATGGTCTAATCACATTGATTACACATGTGGTCAAGCTCTAACAAAACTAGATTATCAACGGTGAACACTAAACAAAAGATACAAAAATCATTGTTATGATCGTGACCTATCATCCCCTTGTGCACTTCTTTCCTCGAACTTGTTCTTGCTCTCTTCACGTTTTCACATTTAATCATTAAAAACCTTACTTTTCATTATGAGTCTTTAGGCTATACTCTCAAATAATCATTAAATAAGCTTTGTGCCGGAATCATTAATGAGAACACATCGTGATCTAAACTTGATACCATACTACACATGTCCAATACACCATATAATATCGTGCAAAGGTTGCACCCCATTTTGGACCAGGTAATTGTGAAAAAGAATATGGTATTGTGTTTTTTAAGTTGTGTATGGGTGGTACCTTCAAAATTCACATCAGAATTCAAAAATAAAAGTGCGGCCCTTACCTGAGTTGATACGGTGTGCTTCAATTTAGTTTTCCCCTGCTCTATCAAAGTCTGCAATTCATTACCTGGGTCCATTCACCGGCGTTTATCCAAAACTTCTGCATCCGCCATTTGAGATGCATAATCACTGCACATCCGATCCATGGTGTCCAGTTGTAAACTTTCTCTTTTGTTTGCCCTTTCCTTTCTCTGCACTGTATTTCTTGTTTATGAAACTACTCAGTCTTGCATATCTCTGTTTGTTGTACTCAAATGTGTACCTTGTACTTTTTCCACCCTTTTTTGCCGTTGCACTTGATGTGTTGTAGTATGTATAAGTAAATAACTACATAAATTAAAAACTTAGAGGACACCTAATTACCGTTGGCTGTGACAATGGGATAGCATAAGAACCTCGTCTGTGCATGACCACACATGCCAGAGTGGAGAAGGAGATTCCCCTCTCCACTTCACCTGTGGCAAAGTGTGAGACACTGGTGGTGGGTCCAGGGACATGAGGCTCTTCTTATGGTATCACATAATAAATAAATAAAATCGAGGAACGCTCAGTGAAGGGCTAGTTGGCATGACATGATTTCTTGACATAAAACGTGGAAAGTATAGGACCTAAAGAGATGCAGACAGGACGGTCACACACTTTCAGGTAGTTGTATATAGAAACCTGCGTTCTTCCTCTCTGAGTGTTTTTCATGTCTGATATTCCTTGTGTTAAATTTTCGTGTTTTAGAACCAAGTTGGATGGAATATGATCTGCTCCCCTCTGGCATAAAAGATTCCTTTGATTTTCTTCACTAAGACTAAGCTTTAATCCAAGGATCATATTGCACCTAATGAATACAATTGTGTCTTAGATCATGAATCTTGCTGCTACTCTGCACTGTGTGGTTGCTTGAACTGGGCCCTTTTTTTTTGCAGGCATGCCCGTCTGCCACTGCATCGAGTTCAGCAGTGGCTGACCGAGGCAGTGAGTTGTGCTTCCAATATGGAAGCTAATGGAGTGGAATCTCATTAATTTGGACTCACTTTATTCAGTTTTCCGGTTCATTCATCAGATACCTCCAGCCACCTTTTTAACTTGCGAAGTTGCAACATAAAGTTCCTTCAACTGATTGATCGATCAATTTATTAACTGACTGGTTGATTGATCAGTTGACCGACCGACTGATTGATTGATTGATTGATTGATTGATTGATCGCATGAGGCTTCTCTCATCAGCTTCTGATAGGTAGGTTGAAGCCTTTGCTGTGGCAGAGGTTGGTGGGAGGATGACTCTACTGGAGGATGGTGGCTTCTGTCCTTTGCCGCTACAAGTCAGTGGTGCTAATTTGCAGAATGGTGCTACTATTACTGTTCCAGTAAATGCCTTGAGAATTACCCATTTGATAAACTACTGGTTAACATTTACAGTGGGCTTTTGAAACACCGAGTAGCATGGAAGAGGTCGTCATTAATGAGGCTAGTGCTTAATACACTGATGCCAATAAAATACTTCATAAGCCTCTGCATTCTGGCTTCTTGCTTAAAAAATGAACATTTTGAACTGATCCTTAGATTAAGCCCTGCCATGCATAGTAAAGGTTTGAAGGAGATTTAACCCTTCTGTGACCAGTGTTGCAAATTCATGACACGCTAAGTGTACACGACGTACTTATTACCAAAAGGAGCATGGATGCGGATTTTGATGTCAATATGTTCCAACTAGCAATGCTTTCTAGCAAAAACGCTTTGAGCAAGTAGCGTGAAGGAACAAAGCGTGCCAATGCACAGCAGCCGGCCAGTTTTCAGTGACTCCTTGTGCCTCATTTTGTGCGAACCGTTGCAGGAAAAACAGCCAAGCTTTTGTCGCTGGAAAAATCGGCACAGTATTTGGTCCTTAATGGTTGCCTTTCTTGGAATGCTTTTTTTTACTAATTATTATATTACTAGTTCATAACAAATTTATGGCACTGGGAATGGGTGCCACTTTTTGTGAATTTGAGAAAATGTGTCAGAACATGATCCACTCGTGAACATCAAATTTCTCGCATGTGCTTTGTAGCACAAGCATATATATGAGCGCAGTGCATAGAACGATGCGTGTCTTGTCTGTATATAAACATGTTTTGGATGCATGTTTGACCCTGCCAAACCGTCGAACCCTGCCTCGTTTTGAACGCACAAAGCGGGCTTGTGTTACTACGGCAAGGAACTAAAAGCAACATCCAGATATTTTTATCTGGTGATAGTGAATGTCGTTCACTCTAACGAAAATCCTGGTAGAACTAATAGCCTATGTGCTTTTCGACAACTAATGGGCAATTAGACTAACGAAAGATCCCTCAAAAAGAAAACTGGATGAGCTGTTACATTCCTTGACGTGAAGAAGTAGCATATGGAGGGCTACCACCATGTTGCACTCTCCAATTGGAGCTAGTGTTCACTGACATCCTTTAGGAATGCTGCAGCTCCATATAGACAAGCAGAGCATATGCAGGCATATGCATGAACAGGTTTGCCTGTGACATTATTTGAAGACCATAATAATTGCAGACGTCAAAGATTTTTGCACTGTTGTTTTTTGATACTGTACATGTTGATACCCCATAGACTAATACCAACTCGTATCAGAAATGGGTAACGATATAGCAATTACGAAAATGTATGTAGAATTTTCACTAGTGTTAGTTACTTCCAATGGGCAGTAATGAAGAAAAGTATCCAAAAATTTGCTGTAGGTGGCATGTTCATTGTGACCAAATGGCAACTACACTTTGACAGCCACATTTAACAGCCAACATTTCATTTGCCATTTTAGAACTACTATCGAATATAAAGTTCATAGGGCACACCCGAAACATTTCCGGATTCATGCCTCACTGCTTCAGAGCACACTAGATCTAATGTGTGGCCTCCAGTTCTGTGTTCTATGACTGTCGTGTCCCACCTAAGTGTGTTTGAAACCATTTTCCTATGCCCTGCACTATTTTCATCAGCACTTGTTACTCTTCTTTCTTCTTTCCAACCGCAAGTCTTCTCTGGAAATAAAAAGACTACCATGAGCTGCCGTCTCCATCGATCGGCTCGTTTCCTCTGTCCTGAAACTGGACACACAACAAAGCAGGTTCCGTGCCCGGAATTTTTATTCTTTTGGAAAGGGCACGTCGAACAAACACACATGCTCAAGAATGTTCTATCTCGATAAGGAAGAAAGGTGCCTAAACATGCATGGGTGTCATACGACTCTTCAAAGGGCTTTGAAATCGTCCACCGAGTGTGTATGTAATTTGGTGCAAGTTACTTGAGATTTCTAATAAAAATACTTGTAAATCTTATGGTTGCGATTGCTTTGCTGTCTCCAAAACATCAACGTTATCCAAACTGCCAATCGCGTCTTTGGTGAAAAAAATTGCTGGCGATTTTGCAGTGCTTACTACGAAATGTGCGAAAGCAGGTTTTTGATCAGAACAAATACGTGAACAAACAGAGGACAGATGTGCTCAGGAATCTGCTCGCAAGGGTGCTGTGCGACTAAATCCTCCAAGATTGTGCCTACAGACTTCACAAACCATAAAGCACTCTTCTAACCATCCCATAACGTAAACACATACGCTGTTCCATATCGTATGCTGCATTAATGCGTAAACCGTTTCATGAACTAGCTAATATGTATAAGTCGTCCTATATCCTTCTGGTTAGCAGCCATAATTTTTTACGCTTTCTCCTACTAATATGGGCCAGGAAATTGTTAGTGTCCAGATGGCTGCGAGCATGTATATCGCTATAAAACATGGCTACATTTACTGCCTAGAGGCAGCAAAGATGACTACCTGGAGTGCACGGGCGCTGTATACAGGTGAAGCAGTCATTAAAAGTGTACTCCATCTGGTCGTCAAGACGGAATGCTTTTCAGGAAATTATTTAGCACATTCTATGGTGCCTGATAGATGGCGCTAGCCACACTCAGCTGTCGGTCAGATCAGCCTGTACCTGCTTGCATTCAATGTGTCCAGCACTGACCACCCTGGCTGCTTCCGCAGCTGTAGGAGCCGTCGCTCTGAACCGTTCCTCCTCTAGCTGAGCAGAGCTGCAAGCGTTCCTCACTGCTTTTAGTGCTTTACGGCCGCTGAGTTCCTCCGCCTATCATTCCCACCCCGCTCATCTGTGGTCTCTTTCGTTGCTCGATGCATCATGACCCATCGCCGCTCTTTTCAAGCCTTAACCACGTGTTGGTCTGCCTTCATGTCTTCGCGTGCGTGTATATAATGAGCTGCCATTGCATGCTGCAGGCCTCTTTCCTATCTAACTTAACTGTGGAAGGTTCCCCAAGACCGAGACGGCTGTGTACTCTATCACGTGATCAACTCGTGCACGTTCTTCCTGCAACATTTTCCGAGCAGCTTGTCTCTCCATTGAAGTGACCACCTCACTCATCATGCAACCTTCGTTGGTGCCCACTTGTAAGGTGCCACCAAACGCTTTGAAACGCCTCTGGGACTCTATGCACGTATGAAAATGAAAATTGTGGTGGCTTGCTTATTTCTCAACCGTGCGTAGGAAGTCAAAGAAGAAAGAGAGAAAGAAGTACTGTAGTGGAGAGCTCCAGAATAATTTCGAGCACCTGGGAATCTAAACGCAAACCGACGCCACACAATGCACTGGTGCCTTTCTGCGCACCCGCCGTGGTGGCTCAGTGCTTAGAGAGCTCGGCTACTGAGCTGTTGTACAGGGGTTCGAACCTGGCCATGTTTTGAGGGAGGTGGAACGTGAAAGGTGACTGTGTGCTATGCGATTTCGGTGCACGTTTAAGATCCCCACGTGGTCTGTGTTATTCTGGAGCCCTCCACTATGGCTCCTCTTTTTTTCTTCCTTAGCTTCCACCTCCCTCCATCCCTTCCCTCATGGTGAGGTTCAATAGCTCAGCAAGAAGGGAGGCAGTTACTGCGCTATCCATTTCCTGATAACAAATCTTCTTTTTGAGCATCTGCTTTGGGATTATAAGTAGTTTAAAGGAAAGGTGCTGTAGCAGTCTTACACTGTGTGGGTGCCTGACCGTCTGTTAATGGATTAAGAAATGAAAAAAAGGGGCAGTTTTAAAAAGCTTGCTTTTGGGTGGCTTACGCAGCAGCATAGCGTAAGCGTAATCAGTTTTACAGCGAGAGCCTTTACTGGCATCCCATCCAGAGTAATCACCTGTAACTGAAGGCCATTGGAGTCATTGACCTAGGAATCTGCAAGCCAACACAGAAAAGGCAGAATAATTAGAATAGAAAGAAGTCAAACAAGAAGAAAGAGGATGCAATAAAGCACAGAAGTCAAGAGGGAGAGAAAAAGAAGAGAGAAAGAAGAAAGGGGGGTGAGTTGACGGACATCATGGTTTTAGCCGGGTGTTTTAACAAAGCCGTAGTTTAGCAAGCTTTATTATTTTTTTTTACTGCTACAGCATTATAGTAATAGCATTCCACCAAATTGTGGTGGAATGTGTGTGAAATCTCAGCGAGTGAAGCCTCGGGACGCTTGACGCAAAGTTCCTCGGGTATATATCTGCAAACATTTTTTTTTTTGAAGGGTGAAATAAAGGGGGTTATTTTTCGTTCAAAACAAAAGTGTATTGAATCAAGTGATTTTTCTATATGTGTTGACAACAATGTTATTGATAGTATGTCTTCTTTTAAATATTTAGGGGTCATGTTTGACTGCCACTTGTCTTGGAAGGAACAGGTGCACAGTGTGTGTAAAAAGGTTGCGTATGGTTGTTTTACGTTGGCAAAGGCACGGCGGCACTTTCCACCTGCTATTCTTAGATCACTGTATTTTTCGTTATGTCACGGTCATCTCAGCTATTGCAGTGAATCATGGGGAATCACATACAAAACATATTTATCACCATTGCTAAGACTACAAAAACGTGCCTTGAAAACCATGGGATTACCTTCTTCGAATAGTTCTAACAGTAACATTTTTGACGCAATGCAAATCATGTCATTCACAACCTTACGCGATTACAAAATAGCTCTTATGGTTAATAATATTATAAATACCAACTACCCCTTACCTCTTGGTGCATTCAGTATTCCCGTCCGCAACACTAGACAAGCCAGCAATGGCAATTTTAATCTTCCTATTTGCCATAATGCGTACGGAGAAAGATGAATAGAATTTACAGGAGCGAAAATTTGGAACTCGTTGCCAATTGAAATAAAGCAAGCTAGGAATTTCAAACTGACATGCAAGAAACATTTTTTGGGAATGGAAACAAGGCTACAAAGTCAGTTTTTCTTCAATGTGTTTGTGATTGCTGTTCTATATGTTATTTTGTATTGGACCGCTGACTAGCCTCATTGGCTATCGGTCCAAATATCTGTGTATACATTTTGTTTGTGTTACTCAATAAACACTTCTTGATTCTTCTTGAAAAAGCCATGACTTTCGTGGTGTGAACGTGCGTGGCCTTGATCGCTCCTCGGAATGCACCTGTTAGGAATGACATCAATTTGTGCTGATTTGCCAAATCGAAGCTTTCAATGGTGAAGCTTTCAGGAGTAAGTTTTGTCGGAAGCAGGGATTTTTTTTTAGAAATGCCATCTGGGCTCTGGAGTGGAAGGGACAGATGAGAGTCTGGAAGTAGTTGTCAGCCTTCGTCAAGACATCCCATCGTCGCCCTTACCAGGGGCAGAAAAAGGATCTCAATTATATTGCCGCTGTAGTTTAGTTTTGCGTCAGTTGGTATAAGGAGGTTGTAGTACTGGCTACAACACAGAACACAAAACACACACTACTGAACAGAGCAGCTTTGTTTGATGATCCTTGCAGGAATCAAGCTTGCGTCACTTGCCTTGGCAAGTCTCTACGTGAGCAGAAGGTCTTCAGTAAATCCTAGCGTAAAGCAGGTACTCTATAATCGGATACAACAGAAAGAAGTATAGACACCTGATGTGTGTTTTCTTCTTTGTAACGATGCGTAAGGCATTATTATTATTTTCCGACAACTGCTAAATAATTTATAATCGAACTTCTTTCTCCTGCTGTTTCGGTTTCAGCAGCTGAACGATGTCTGTGACGTCAAACAGGTTATAGGTCATGTGAGGCATGAAAAACTGCAATATAATCAGTGCTTCTACATTCATTGTCATTCCAGGTCTTGAGGAAGGCTGCCTTCATCATTGTAATGAATTAAAATGATGAAGTAGTGATTATACTGCACTTTTTCCATGCCTCACATGACCTGTCACCTCTCTTTGATGCCACAGCCATCGTTAAGCTGTTGAAGCCGAAAAAGCATGGCAGAAATATAAGATTATAAATTATTAAGCAGTCGTAGGCAAACAGTGCATGGTGATTGATGCATAGTAGTGTCTTCCACATCATTGTACAGAAGAAAACATGCCACCAAAATTAGGTGTTTATAATCGAAGCTCCGCCTACATTCACGGCCGCCGCACAGATTTCCTCCACGACAAAAAATAGTCCGTTGTTAAAACCTTTCTTCTTACCTAAACAAAAAACTAATCACAAGAAAAAATTATAAGGGCTAGAATTTTGATAACTGGCAGGTTTTGTTTATTAATGCGATTGGCTAGCTGTGCGATACAGTACGCCGCAACCCGAGGCCCAGTGTCAGAAAAACTGCTGTTTTTCAAGTTGTATCCCTCTTTATAATACAGCAAAACTGAAAGCATGATCCAGCCAGATTTTTCTTTTTTGTTTTATGTTAATCAATATTGTTTCATCACTATTGCCCTGGGTTCTACCGAAAAAAAAAGCTATATGAATAGCTCATGGCGGTCAGATCCATGTAATGGTGACCAAGGATCATGTGCTTTTTTATTTATTTATTTTTTAATATATACTGCTAGTTGCAGGGACATTACAGGGTGCGTTCGAAACCCAAACGCAATATACACCTCAGAAGGAGTTGTCGCAACTCATTTCCACTGTAAAATGCCACAAACAAGAGAACATAGTTCAGCGCAAACACACTAAACACCAAATGCTAACAACAGCGGGCAGTGTAGGGAAAGTGATGCGATTTAGAGACACAGGCACCCTTGAGTCAAGTGTGAAATAACAAAACAGTGAACTTTCAAAATGGTGCAAGGTGAAGTATCCTGCACTCCCACCTTTCCTTAGTTTTTGGCTCATGCAGAATTACGGGATTCAGTGAAACAATGAAAAACCAATTTCTAAGCATAACAACACAAACAACAAGACAAAAGCGTGAACAGAATACGATGAGTTTAAGGGGACTAGGACAACAGGATCAAGCCGCCTATAGTCGTTGTACGTCAAGGCGCTTTCAGTGCATCATAATGTGCATACGGGTCAGCGCACTGAATTCGAATGCAGCAGGGAGAAGAATTAAAGCAGTCACGACTGACTGAGAACTTGCGCTATTGAAAAATTCGTGCAGGTCTTTCACATTACTGTTCTTTAGAAACTGAAGTGAAGAAGAGAAGATCACTGCACGTCAAGCAAATGCGTTTTTTTTGCCCGCTTTAATGTCTCTGGATATCAGTTCTTCTGTACAGCCTTTCTCTCTCTTACTGTGAGTGTGTGTGTGTGCCTGTGTGAGCGCGCGCCTTTTTTTTTTTTGCTGAAAATCGCCCGATTTACGTGCTCATTGAAAGCAAACTATTTTTTCGCCCTGGAGTGTATATCGGCCCTGAGGGATCGCAACGCCACTAGGCTTAGTTGTGCGTCCTTAGGGTTCTTTAAAGTATCCTTCTCAATTGCTCCCTAATAATTGCATAGCATGAGTAAGGCTTTCAGTGGGCTAGCTGTTGTAACTTGCGAGAACGTTTCCACAGGGTAGTTGGTGCATTACTAGAATTTGTTGTTAGGGCAGAAAGGCAGCACAGGAAGGAACGATTATGACACGTCAGAGCACCAACTAATAATTTATGTTTTTATTTTTCAGACCACTTTCTTCTATGCATCAGCTGCTCGTATACTGACAAAGTGAAAGAAAATAATTCCCTCCAAACCTCCTCGTGGGATAATGGGATCTAAGTCGAATTGACATGTTCGTGAGTGAATTCTTTTCTCTCAGTTTGTTGATACGAACATGTTGTGTATAAAAGCAAGTGGTCTGGCTATAAAAACCTGAGTTGTAAACGCTCTGCCCTGTAAAGTTCCTTCCTTCTTGTGCTGTCTTTCTGTGCTAAAAGCTACTTTTTGCAATAATTCACGGCTGGTAAAAGTTGCACGAAAAAACACACACAGAACAGGGTGCGACAAGAGCACCTTCGTTTTTGCTTTCCTTGTTTATTTAGACTTTTTTTCCACTGCGGAGGCGTGCCGTGTGCGCATGTGGCTTCTCATATCGGCCATGTCCCGAAAGCCTTTCCCGCAGTGGGGGCAGTGCAGCCTGTATTGGCGGTAATGCACCTCCCGCTCGTGTCTCATGGCGTTGCTGCGTAGCGAGAACCACACCCCGCACTGTGAGCAGGCGTGAGGCCTCTGCCCCGTGTGTGTCAGCAGGTGTCTGATGAGGTCGCCCCTCTTGGTGAACCCCTTTCCGCAGTGGGGACACAGGTGCGATTTAGCCCCGCCATCCACAGAGTGCTGCTCCTTGCGGTGAAGCGACAGATTGGACGTTCGGTTGAAGCGCTGTCCGCAGTCCGCGCACTCATGCGGCCTCTCCCCAGAGTGGACCAGCAGATGGCGGGTGAGGTCATGCCGGCGTGTGAAGCCCTTCCCACACTCCGGGCACACGAAGGGGTGCTCACCAGTGTGGATACGCACATGGGCGGTGACGTGGGATCTGGGTGGGTGACAACGGAAGAAAATTCCAGTGATGCACTTGTCTGCTAAGGTGCAGCGGTGCGAAAGCACTTCTCTTACTGCTGCTGATTATGTTGCTGCGCGTCAGTTTCTTTATGCCTTTGCCATTTCTAAGTCTTGTTTTCGCTCTGACTCCAGTTCTTCCACTTCCGAGGGCGTAGGTGCCATTGCTAGTGTGTCTAGTATGCACACAAAAGTACTAATTAAATAATTATTTCAATAATTAAGCAATTCATATATTTGACTAAATTCTCAACAAATGTTCAAAGTGGATTAAATAAGTAATTTGGCCAATTCTCATCTAATAAATTTATCAGTATGATGACAATGCAATTTAATTGTTTCTTTTATCAATTCAGGTAATAAATAATTCATCGAGACAATTAATTTTCGTTTACATGTTAAGTAATTAACAGAACACCGAAATACTTCAGCCAATTAACTAACCATTAAAATAATCATTTTGTGACTTCATTCATTCTTGTTAATTACATAATTATTCAGTCAACTATTCTATTAATTACCCCTATAACGGATGATATAGTTCGTGCGGACACGCTCTGCGAACAGGCCCTGTACACGACACTCATGAGACAAAAATGCTTTCACATTAAAAGAGAGAAGCTGACATAGTAAGCATCCAAGCCTCACTGACGACGCAGAGGCTAAAAATTAAGATGCCCACAGCAAGAGTGTTGCCATCCGTGGCCGCGGATCCAGTCCTGCCTTTTCCACATGGCCGTTCCACGCATGCGCACCTCCACCAGCTCCAGCCTGAAAACCAACTGCCAGCTCTCACAGCGTATGCTCAGTTCATGTTAGTGATGGTCGCTTGCGACAGATGACGACTGTTCTCAAACATACTCTTGCCACTTAGCAGGCTCTGTTGGAGCCTCTGAACTGGATTCTCGTTTCTTCATCGCCTGTTCTCAACCAGTAGCAATCAAATTTCTGCATTTCCCCAGAGAGCGCCACAATATGTCTAAAAGATGGAGGCGTGCGCAGTATGTTATATATTTTTTTCTGTAATGCCACAGCATCCTGTTGTAACTCTTGTCGAATCGTGCTGTTGCTCCCATCCCCTCCCACCGTTCTTTAATCTAAGTAATGGAGAACACTTATTTGTTGCAAAGCCGTAGGTGCATATATACATATTAGCAGCACCCAAACGAGGCGACCGCCGCGGTGGCTCAGTGGCTATGGTGCTCGGCTGCTGACCCGAAAGACGCGGGTTCGATCCCGGGCGCGGCGGCTGGAATTTCTTTGGAGGAGAAATTCTAGAGGCCCGTGTACTGTGCGATGTCAGTGCACGTTAAAGAACCCCAGGTGGTCGAAATTTCCGGAGCCCTTCACTACGGCGTCTCTCATAGCCTCAGTCGCTTTGGGACGTTAAACCCCATAAACCAAACCAAACCAAACGAGGCGAGTAGTCAAACCTGTCTCACTTGTTATCGCTGGAGTAGGGGCAGTAGATGCAACAGTGCCTTCCCTGTGGCCTCTGTGGGTGCTTGCGCTGCCTGTGTATCTCCAGGTGGTCTTGCTCGGAAAACAACTCTCCACATGTGTCGCAGGAGAAGACCGAGTGCGGATCAAGTTTGTAGTTTCCATCGTCTGAGTGCAGAAACAACAGACAATTAACAGAGAGCTCATGAACGACCTAGCATGAGGTTCCAGCATCAATCTCCAGTCATCAGAAATTCACACATACAGACGCCGCCGCGGTGGCTCAGTGGTTATGGTGCTCGGCTGCTCATCCAAAAGACGCGGGTTCGATCCCGGCTGCGGCGGTTGAATTTCTTTGGAGAAGAAATTCAAGAGGCCCGTGCACTGTGCGATGTCAGTGCACGTTAAGGAACCCCAGGTGGTCGAAATTTTCCGAGCCCTCCACTACGGCGTCCCTCATAGCCTGAGTCGCTTTGGGACATTAAACCCCATAAACCAAACACATACAGATGTGCGCAGAAGAGTTGCTATCGCTTTATTTTCATCGCCTTGTGCAATTTCTTGTGCGAAGTACCACTGGTGCACCTCTGTAGTGGCAAGGACAACTGCATGAATGCCGATCGTTCTTAGAAGCTACTACCATATCTGGTGCTTGCCTCACGGTTCGGCTTTTCCGAAGGTGACAAAAGAGTGGAGGAAATCGGTGTTTATGCGAGTGACAGCGCCGAGGGGAGGTGAGGGTTGGCGGCTACCACCCCGTAAACCTGGCGGACCTTATTAAACATTTGCCCAGCGCTTCCGAGAGACACTGAAGAGGAGGATGTTATTAGATAATCTAGGCCTTGTTAGGCGCTCTCCATGGCAGGCGATATATACCAAGTGTTTCAGGAAAGCACGGCACTGATTAAAAATATAGGTTTCTGAGGTAACAGTATGGCTTCTGTGGCATAGTAACAGCATGTGTGAATAGACATCAGAACAGTGATGAATTGTTTTAACTAGGGAGTTGATGATTTTAATTGTGACAGTTAATTTTCTATTCACATGGCCTTCTCTGCCACGCCTCGATTGGCTCTGCGAAAGCAGCAAGCAGCAGTGAGCGCCACTGACACTTGAGCGTACTCTAAAAAACGGACAAGACGGAAGCCAACAGACACTAAATCCAAGGAGAGTAAGGAACTTTTCTAAATTTGTGATGTTTATCAATGAAAGATTAGTTGGGTAATAATTTTAAATATAATTCATTACAACGCAGAAAAAAAACAACCACACGTCACCGGTTAGATCAGAACACATGGCCTCCGAATTTCGTGTCCGGTGCTCTTCCAATTGTAGAGCCTTAGTTGTCTGTAAATGAAAAACCACTGCCGGTACAGTGCCACACCTAGACAGGTGTTCAGATATGTTTGTAGGCTGGCAGTCCACTGTGTTGCCACATGTTCAATTTTTTTTATTTTACCAAACAGTGCTCTATTTTGTGCTTTTTGTTACAGGGGGAAGAGAGTTGGCATTTACGATGTATTATGATGTTCCTTCCCCAACCTTCTGTTAACAAAAAAATATTACTACCGTATAATTTATTCCACTAACAAATACATTGCAAGCATAGGAGCAAGCCTTGCTGCTATCCACAATTATTTTAAAAAAGAGGGGGATGATGATGTATCGTGGTTTCGATTGACCAAAAGATTACTCGCCTCAGATTGCGCTCAATTAGCGGTGCTGAGTCTATTCAAGGGGCCGCGCTCAGAATAAATGAGGCTCTCTCAATGTCGGTCAGCATCTACGTCCCTGTATCTCTCTTCAGGCCGCTGTCCCGGCGTGCCCCAAGCTGCTTCGGAAACTTCGTGGCGGCCACGCCAACGCAGTTGCTCCCTTCCCTTACAGTGCGTTTCAGGTGTCCACCGAGATGTGAGACAGATACTGCGTGATTTCCTTTCCTAAAAAACCAATTTTCAATTTGCCAATATTCCAACATTGACAGAAACACGCATTTTCCCTTCTGCATATGAAGCAAGAAAGCGGCGTTAAAAAGAAATTGAACTATCTCGGCACTTCACAGTATGTGGCAGTTCTTTGCATACTCACGGACCCGCCATCGCAGCTTGCTGCGGTGCTTCGGGGTGCCGACGTCATGGACAAACACCGCATGAACGTTACGACGTAGAGTGGGACCGTGCGGTGGTCCAGGGACCCAAGGGGGGTCTAAACACACTTGCCATGATAAAGTTTTTCTCTCTCTCTCTCACGGCAGTTGGACTTTGTTGGAGGTTTAGCTAGAGCCAGTTTCGGTTTCGTAAATTCAGGATGCAGTGGTGTCCGTTCTGCAAATTTACAGTAAAGAGTCGTGTGTGTTTTCCGTAATTCTTTTTTTGTTTGTATCTCCATTTGTGCTAGCAATCAGTGATGTCTGTTTTTGTGCACGACTGTGTGCCGTTGATCCTGGCCCCAAAAAAGTTTGGAAAGAGATCCTGCCACGCGCGTGTCGACAGCGATGTAGGAGGGCTAGATCGCTCGTGACACGCACGGAAGTACGTCATAACCACGTGACAACATATTAAACAAAAGGGCGCATACACTCGACAAACTTTTAGAATATTCAGTTACAGCTTAAATACTCGCCTGTAATAATACAACTGTTAGGTTTTGTTCTTATATTTAGTTGAAATGTTTTTAAAATTTTTTTAAAGCGCATGAGTTCAGGCGACTCGGCGACCATGGCGTGAGGTGGAGTTCACACACATGAACGAATTTCGTCTAGGCCGTCGGCACGAAGGCATTTAGTTCGTCCATACATTTATACTCTATGTTGAGCAAGCGTACACGACAGCATACCCCATACCGTGCTTTTACCCATGTTTTTACCTCCCTGTCGGACTTGGACTTAGAGGGCACCTGAACAGTGCAAGAGAACAGGTAAAGGAGGGAGTGAAAGAAGAAATGAAGAAAGAGAAAATTTAAAATTGGTTTTTGAGGAAAGGAAATGGGCAGTAGGCTCACATCTCTGGGGACACCTGAAGAGTGCAAGAGAACAGGTAAAGGAGGGAGAGAAAGAAGTGAAGAAAGAGGAAATTGAAAATTGTTTTTTGAGGAAAGGATTAATGGGCAGTAGGCTCACATCTCTGGGGACACCTGAAGAGTGCAAGAGAACAGGTAAAGGAGGGAGAGAAAGAAGTGAAGAAAGAGGAAATTGAAAATTGGTTTTTGAGGAAAGGAAATGGGCAGTAGGCTCACATCTCTGGGGACACCTGAAGAGTGCAAGAGAACAGGTAAAGGAGGGAGAGAAAGAAGTGAAGAAAGAGGAAATTGAAAATTGGTTTTTGAGGAAAGGAAATGGGCAGTAGGCTCACACCTCTGGGGACACCTGAACAGTGCAAAAAAAAAACAGATAAAGGAGGGAGAGAAAGAAGTGAAGAAAGAGGAAATTGAAAATTGGTTTTTGAGGAAAGGAAATGGGCAGTAGGCTCACATCTCTGGGGACACCTGAACTGTGCAAGAAAACAGATAAAGGAGGGAGAGAAAGAAGTGAAGAAAGAGGAAATTGAAAATTGGTTTTTGAGGAAAGGAAATGGGCAGTAGGCTCACACCTCTGGGGACACCTGAACTGTGCAAGAAAACAGATAAAGGAGGGAGAGAAAGAAGTGAAGAAAGAGGAAATTGAAAATTGGTTTTTGAGGAAAGGAAATGGGCAGTAGGCTCACATCTCTGGGGACACCTGAACAGTGCAAGAGAAGAGATAAAGGAGGGAGTGAAAGAAGAAATGAAGAAAGAGGAAACAGAAAATTGTTTTTTGAGGAAAGGAAATGGGCAGTAGGCTCACATCTCTGGGGACACCTGAACTGTGCAAGAAAACAGATAAAGGAGGGAGAGAAAGAAGTGAAGAAAGAGGAAATTGAAAATTGGTTTTTGAGGAAAGGAAATGGGCAGTAGGCTCACACCTCTGGGGACACCTGAACTGTGCAAGAAAACAGATAAAGGAGGGAGAGAAAGAAGTGAAGAAAGAGGAAATTGAAAATTGGTTTTTGAAAAAAGGAAATGGGCAGTAGGCTCACACCTCTGGGGACACCTGAACTGTGCAAGAGAAGAGATAAAGGAGGGAGTGAAAGAAGAAATGAAGAAAGAGGAAACTGAAAATTGTTTTTTGAGGAAAGGAAATCGGCAGTAGGCTCACACCTCTGGGGACACCTGAACAGTGCAAGAAAACAGATAAAGGAGGGAGAGAAAGAAGTGAAGAAAGAGGAAATTGAAAATTGGTTTTTGAGGAAAGGAAATGGGCAGTAGGCTCACACCTCTGGGGACACCTGAACAGTGGAAAAAAAACAGATAAAGGAGGGAGAGAAAGAAGTGAAGAAAGAGGAAATTGAAAATTGGTTTTTGAGGAAAGGAAATGGGCAGTAGGCTCACACCTCTGGGGACACCTGAACTGTGCAAGAAAACAGATAAAGGAGGGAGAGAAAGAAGCGAAGAAAGAGGAAATTGAAAATTGGTTTTTGAGGAAAGGAAATGGGCAGTAGGCTCACATCTCTGGGGACACCTGAACTGTGCAAGAAAACAGATAAAGGAGGGAGAGAAAGAAGTGAAGAAAGAGGAAATTGAAAATTGGTTTTTGAGGAAAGGAAATGGCCAGTAGGCTCACACCTCTGGGGACACCTGAACTGTGCAAGAAAACAGATAAAGGAGGGAGAGAAAGAAGTGAAGAAAGAGGAAATTGAAAATTGGTTTTTGAAAAAAGGAAATGGGCAGTAGGCTCACACCTCTGGGGACACCTGAACTGTGCAAGAGAAGAGATAAAGGAGGGAGTGAAAGAAGAAATGAAGAAAGAGGAAACTGAAAATTGTTTTTTGAGGAAAGGAAATCGGCAGTAGGCTCACACCTCTGGGGACACCTGAACAGTGCAAGAAAACAGATAAAGGAGGGAGAGAAAGAAGTGAAGAAAGAGGAAATTGAAAATTGGTTTTTGAGGAAAGGAAATGGGCAGTAGGCTCACACCTCTGGGGACACCTGAACTGTGCAAGAGAAGAGATAAAGGAGGGAGTGAAAGAAGAAATGAAGAAAGAGGAAACTGAAAATTGTTTTTTGAGGAAAGGAAATCGGCAGTAGGCTCACACCTCTGGGGACACCTGAACAGTGCAAGAAAACAGATAAAGGAGGGAGAGAAAGAAGTGAAGAAAGAGGAAATTGAAAATTGGTTTTTGAGGAAAGGAAATGGGCAGTAGGCTCACACCTCTGGGGACACCTGAACTGTGCAAGAAAACAGATAAAGGAGGGAGAGAAAGAAGTGAAGAAAGAGGAAATTGAAAATTGGTTTTTGAGGAAAGGAAATGGGCAGTAGGCTCACACCTCTGGGGACACCTGAACTGTGCAAGAGAAGAGATAAAGGAGGGAGTGAAAGAAGAAATGAAGAAAGAGGAAACTGAAAATTGTTTTTTGAGGAAAGGAAATCGGCAGTAGGCTCACACCTCTGGGGACACCTGAACAGTGCAAGAAAACAGATAAAGGAGGGAGAGAAAGAAGTGAAGAAAGAGGAAATTGAAAATTGGTTTTTGAGGAAAGGAAATGGGCAGTAGGCTCACACCTCTGGGGACACCTGAACAGTGCAAGAAAACAGATAAAGGAGGGAGAGAAAGAAGTGAAGAAAGAGGAAATTGAAAATTGGTTTTTGAGGAAAGGAAATGGCCAGTAGGCTCACACCTCTGGGGACACCTGAACTGTGCAAGAAAACAGATAAAGGAGGGAGAGAAAGAAGTGAAGAAAGAGGAAATTGAAAATTGGTTTTTGAAAAAAGGAAATGGGCAGTAGGCTCACACCTCTGGGGACACCTGAACTGTGCAAGAGAAGAGATAAAGGAGGGAGTGAAAGAAGAAATGAAGAAAGAGGAAACTGAAAATTGTTTTTTGAGGAAAGGAAATCGGCAGTAGGCTCACACCTCTGGGGACACCTGAACAGTGCAAGAAAACAGATAAAGGAGGGAGAGAAAGAAGTGAAGAAAGAGGAAATTGAAAATTGGTTTTTGAGGAAAGGAAATGGGCAGTAGGCTCACATCTCTGGGGACACCTGAACAGTGCAAGAGAAGAGATAAAGGAGGGAGTGAAAGAAGAAATGAAGAAAGAGGAAACTGAAAATTGTTTTTTGAGGAAAGGAAATCGGCAGTAGGCTCACACCTCTGGGGACACCTGAACAGTGCAAGAAAACAGATAAAGGAGGGAGAGAAAGAAGTGAAGAAAGAGGAAATTGAAAATTGGTTTTTGAGGAAAGGAAATGGGAAGTAGGCTCACACCTCTGGGGACACCTGAACTGTGCAAGAAAACAGATAAAGGAGGGAGAGAAAGAAGTGAAGAAAGAGGAAATTGAAAATTGGTTTTTGAGGAAAGGAAATGGCCAGTAGGCTCACATCTCTGGGGACACCTGAACAGTGCAAGGGAACAGGTAAAGGAGGGAGAGAAAGAAGTGAAGAAAGAGGAAATTGAAAATTGGTTTTTGAGGAAAGGAAATGGGCAGTAGGCTCACACCTCTGGGGACACCTGAACTGTGCAAGAAAACAGATAAAGGAGGGAGAGAAAGAAGTGAAGAAAGAGGAAATTGAAAATTGGTTTTTGAAAAAAGGAAATGGGCAGTAGGCTCACACCTCTGGGGACACCTGAACTGTGCAAGAGAAGAGATAAAGGAGGGAGTGAAAGAAGAAATGAAGAAAGAGGAAACTGAAAATTGTTTTTTGAGGAAAGGAAATCGGCAGTAGGCTCACACCTCTGGGGACACCTGAACAGTGCAAGAAAACAGATAAAGGAGGGAGAGAAAGAAGTGAAGAAAGAGGAAATTGAAAATTGGTTTTTGAGGAAAGGAAATGGGCAGTAGGCTCACACCTCTGGGGACACCTGAACAGTGGAAAAAAACAGATAAAGGAGGGAGAGAAAGAAGTGAAGAAAGAGGAAATTGAAAATTGGTTTTTGAGGAAAGGAAATGGGCAGTAGGCTCACACCTCTGGGGACACCTGAACTGTGCAAGAAAACAGATAAAGGAGGGAGAGAAAGAAGCGAAGAAAGAGGAAATTGAAAATTGGTTTTTGAGGAAAGGAAATGGGCAGTAGGCTCACATCTCTGGGGACACCTGAACTGTGCAAGAAAACAGATAAAGGAGGGAGAGAAAGAAGTGAAGAAAGAGGAAATTGAAAATTGGTTTTTGAGGAAAGGAAATGGCCAGTAGGCTCACACCTCTGGGGACACCTGAACTGTGCAAGAAAACAGATAAAGGAGGGAGAGAAAGAAGTGAAGAAAGAGGAAATTGAAAATTGGTTTTTGAAAAAAGGAAATGGGCAGTAGGCTCACACCTCTGGGGACACCTGAACTGTGCAAGAGAAGAGATAAAGGAGGGAGTGAAAGAAGAAATGAAGAAAGAGGAAACTGAAAATTGTTTTTTGTGGAAAGGAAATCGGCAGTAGGCTCACACCTCTGGGGACACCTGAACAGTGCAAGAAAACAGATAAAGGAGGGAGAGAAAGAAGTGAAGAAAGAGGAAATTGAAAATTGGTTTTTGAGGAAAGGAAATGGGCAGTAGGCTCACACCTCTGGGGACACCTGAACTGTGCAAGAGAAGAGATAAAGGAGGGAGTGAAAGAAGAAATGAAGAAAGAGGAAACTGAAAATTGTTTTTTGAGGAAAGGAAATCGGCAGTAGGCTCACACCTCTGGGGACACCTGAACAGTGCAAGAAAACAGATAAAGGAGGGAGAGAAAGAAGTGAAGAAAGAGGAAATTGAAAATTGGTTTTTGAGGAAAGGAAATGGGCAGTAGGCTCACACCTCTGGGGACACCTGAACTGTGCAAGAAAACAGATAAAGGAGGGAGAGAAAGAAGTGAAGAAAGAGGAAATTGAAAATTGGTTTTTGAGGAAAGGAAATGGGCAGTAGGCTCACACCTCTGGGGACACCTGAACTGTGCAAGAGAAGAGATAAAGGAGGGAGTGAAAGAAGAAATGAAGAAAGAGGAAACTGAAAATTGTTTTTTGAGGAAAGGAAATCGGCAGTAGGCTCACACCTCTGGGGACACCTGAACAGTGCAAGAAAACAGATAAAGGAGGGAGAGAAAGAAGTGAAGAAAGAGGAAATTGAAAATTGGTTTTTGAGGAAAGGAAATGGGCAGTAGGCTCACACCTCTGGGGACACCTGAACAGTGCAAGAAAACAGATAAAGGAGGGAGAGAAAGAAGTGAAGAAAGAGGAAATTGAAAATTGGTTTTTGAGGAAAGGAAATGGCCAGTAGGCTCACACCTCTGGGGACACCTGAACTGTGCAAGAAAACAGATAAAGGAGGGAGAGAAAGAAGTGAAGAAAGAGGAAATTGAAAATTGGTTTTTGAAAAAAGGAAATGGGCAGTAGGCTCACACCTCTGGGGACACCTGAACTGTGCAAGAGAAGAGATAAAGGAGGGAGTGAAAGAAGAAATGAAGAAAGAGGAAACTGAAAATTGTTTTTTGAGGAAAGGAAATCGGCAGTAGGCTCACACCTCTGGGGACACCTGAACAGTGCAAGAAAACAGATAAAGGAGGGAGAGAAAGAAGTGAAGAAAGAGGAAATTGAAAATTGGTTTTTGAGGAAAGGAAATGGGCAGTAGGCTCACATCTCTGGGGACACCTGAACAGTGCAAGAGAAGAGATAAAGGAGGGAGTGAAAGAAGAAATGAAGAAAGAGGAAACTGAAAATTGTTTTTTGAGGAAAGGAAATCGGCAGTAGGCTCACACCTCTGGGGACACCTGAACAGTGCAAGAAAACAGATAAAGGAGGGAGAGAAAGAAGTGAAGAAAGAGGAAATTGAAAATTGGTTTTTGAGGAAAGGAAATGGGAAGTAGGCTCACACCTCTGGGGGCACCTGAACTGTGCAAGAAAACAGATAAAGGAGGGAGAGAAAGAAGTGAAGAAAGAGGAAATTGAAAATTGGTTATTGAGGAAAGGAAATGGCCAGTAGGCTCACACCTCTGGGGACACCTGAACTGTGCAAGAAAACAGATAAAGGAGGGAGAGAAAGAAGTGAAGAAAGAGGAAATTGAAAATTGGTTTTTGAAAAAAGGAAATGGGCAGTAGGCTCACACCTCTGTGGACACCTGAACTGTGCAAGAAAACAGATAAAGGAGGGAGAGAAAGAAGTGAAGAAAGAGGAAATTGAAAATTGGTTTTTGAGGAAAGGAAATGGGCAGTAGGCTCACACCTCTGGGGACACCTGAACTGTGCAAGAAAACAGATAAAGGAGGGAGAGAAAGAAGCGAAGAAAGAGGAAATTGAAAATTGGTTTTTGAGGAAAGGAAATGGGCAGTAGGCTCACATCTCTGGGGACACCTGAACAGTGCAAGAGAAGAGATAAAGGAGGGAGTGAAAGAAGAAATGAAGAAAGAGGAAACTGAAAATTGTTTTTTGAGGAAAGGAAATGGGCAGTAGGCTCACATCTCTGGGGACACCTGAACAGTGCAAGGGAACAGGTAAAGGAGGGAGTGAAAGAAGAAATGAAGAAACAGGAAATTGAACTTTTTTTTTTTTGAGGAAAGGATGGCAGTAGGCTCACATCTCTGGGGACACCTAAACAGTGCAATAGAACATATAAAGGAGGGAGTGAAAGAAGAAATGAAGAAACAGGGAATTGAAAATTGGTTTTTGAGGAAAGGAAATGGGCAGTAGGCTCACATCTCTGGTGACACCTCAACAGTGCAAGAGAACAGGTAGAGGGGGATTTAAAGATGAAATGAAGAAAGAGAAAACTGAAAATTGTTTTTTGAGGAAAGGAAATGGGCAGTAGGCTCACACCTCTGGGGACACCTGAACTGCCCCACATGAGAAGGGATAAAGGAAAGAGGGAGGGAATAAATGAAGAAAGAGAAAATTGAAAAATTGGCTTTTGAGGAAAGCATCCTAAGGGAAGGGAGGAAGGTGTGAGTGAAAGAAGAAAGTGAGAAAGAGGTGCCACATGGTGCCAGCAGGGGTGGCTGTGTTGTGTTACGTAGAGGACAACTGTGGTATTAGTTGTGACACCGGGGGGGGGGGGGGGGATGTCAGGTGTCTGTCTGTGGGTGGTACAGAAATAAACACTTCTACATACTGACGAGTGAGTGGTCATTGAAATTGGGGGGGGGGGTGTGGTACTATACACGACATAGATATAAAAGACAAGTATAATCATGGTGAACTTAGTGGAACCAAACTCAAACAGCATCGCTGTGTCATCATTCTTACGGAGCCTGTAATCTGGCTTAGTTTTTTTCTTCAGCTTTCCGAAGAGTCTTTCCACCAACCAAGCAACATTCTTCTCTTAAATTTGGCACTACAGGCATACTGAAGTGACTATAAGAGCTGCAAAATAAGTCATATGAGCACAGAATATTTGGCCCTGGTACTCAGCTAAAGTGCCTTAGAACACAGATGTTTCAGGAGCTTTCTTTGGTCTGCTCTATCCTTTCGAAGGACAACGAAGATGAGGAAATTAAGTGTTCCCATGCAGTTCTGTGCTCTTCTCATGGCACTGGTCACCCACTATACATAACACTTAAAAACGCGAATGTGTGTAAATGCGTCCCTACTCTCCTATGGAGGGATTGTACTTCATCAGACGCAAGACTAACTTGAGCTCCCTAGATATTCTAAAAAAAATAAAATTGTAAACCACGTGACTTAACATCCCTCAGTGACACGTTAGCTATTAGGAACACCATAGCTGTGGACACAAGTTTAATTTCGACCAGCTGGGGTTCTTTAGGGTGCACGTGCGATGCACAGGAATTGAGGATTTCTGAATTTCTCCTTGACTCAAATCCTACCGACCTAGCCAAGTGGCACGGTAAGGCCGCTGACCCAGTGGTTCAAATTAGAGGAGTAGATAGAACAGCAGCAGGAAAAAAGAATTTTGCGAAAAGGACTCAAGAAAGAAAAGAAACTTGCAAAGACAAAGCTTGGAAAATGTGGTACATAGCTTTTCCTTGTTAATACCCTACAAGAATCTCCTCGAGCATTTCGAAAAACAGAACCCAAAGCTATCTGCACCCAGTTTACACATTTTACATCAGCACATACATCCTCATATGTGCAGCCAAGGTACGCAATGCACCATTTTCAACTGCAGTTCTCACTTTGTCAGACAAGAAATAATGATCAACATAGACGTAAAAGCATAGGGTTTTCACATAGTTCACCTGAATAGACGTGCAAAGGCATGTGTTTAGCATGATTGGCTCATGGTCTTGCTTTGCTGGGTCGTCAGCAAGTCTGGCAAGGATATCAGACTAGGTAAGCTCTGATAGAGGCTTTAGGTGATCCGATCTATGCACACTTGAAGGCTGATGAAGATGACAATGTGCAATGCAGAGTGCAAGAGTGTGTTGCAGTTTAGCATGAAGCATGATCGGCTGTGGCGATAGCATAGTACCCTAGAGCATTGGCCAGCCAAGCTGATCTGTTTGCGCCGCTGCAGGTTCAAATTCCAGTTGCAGCAATATCTATTTTATTATTTATTTCACACACAACAAACTTAATATGGTGTCACTGTTGCTAGGCAACAGCTCAAGACCAAAAGATCGGTTGACAAGATTCATAGTCGGGGTTGGTGAGCGCATGAGAACGCGCAAAGGATCAGTAAGAGGCTGCCTTCGTTTGAAAAACAAAAGTCGAATAGAAAGGCTTTTATTCCAGGCCGCACCGCTGGAGAGCTTATTTACAGAAACATGTGCAGATATGCGCCTTCCTTTATGTGACAGTAACCAATGAAAGCCAGACAAGTGTTCTGGCTCCAGAGCAATTCAGATCTTTCGTATTGGAAGGCATCACGGAATTTTCATAACCACCCAAAAAAAAACAATTTTGAGAGACGGGCACAGGGAACTTTCTTTGCTTTCAATAGCTTGAAGCATCACAGCAGCATCGAGCACAGCGCAGCATCGAAGCCCTGTATGCAGTTAGAAATTGCACTCCATGAAATTGCTATACACGCCAAATACTCTGAGATCCTGCATGATAATTCTTTCACCCCTGTGGAACAGTGGGAGCCAAGTTAGTCGAGACAGCCTGATGATGACTGTGGCTTTGTCCTTTGAATCAGGTGAGCACAGATGGTGTGGTGCCCAGCCAGAGTACACAAACACATGCACACACATCTAGTCACTCCCTACACAGAATGCATGCACACGCATGAACACACACATACAACTGGAACAGCAATGACAACAGCACATCGTAAGCTTGCTGGCCATTTCATTGACTGCTTCCTCATGACACCCCAAACCAGTTTTTTAGAGGTGCTCCTAGTATCATCTGTACACAGCACCCAGCAAGGTGCTTCTCGATGGTCTCCACTGGGGCTCGGATATTATGTTTGCTGCTGTGATCGCGATCCAGTACCTCTAGCTGGGTGGGAAATAGAGACCCAGACGCCTGTAGAATTTGTCATCTGTGGTGGACTAGAAAGGCCTTGGCAGGATAAAGCCAAGTGTTCCGCAGTTTTGACTGCTTGCCCACACATTCAGCATAGCGTGCTCTCCACTGTCTGATGAAATCGGTGCCACGGCAGGTAAGGGCAGCCTGTCGGTAGCCTTATGAAGGTCGTAACGGATTTTCAGCGAACATCTCCACTCCCAGACATCGGAACTACAAACTCTGGGCGAAGGACTTATTTTCCAAGGTTAATTCTTAATCCGCCGTGCTGGTTCCAGCCGAACAGAACACCACAGTCTTCTTAGAACTGAGCCATGGGTTCAGACGAGTGACCTCATAATGGCAGTTGTTTAGCAGCAATTGAAAATCCTTTGGGGGGTATTCCGCAGGCAGTACTAGATCGTCCGCGAAGGCTTTACCCGGCAGTCAGCAGTCGTCATCCATGCCAGCTGAGACGGAAACCAGCTGCGACCTAAGCAGCTCTCGCTAGATGCTCGCCATATACAATATACGAATGGCGACAACAGACACACTTGGTGCCGACCTTTCTTCAGTGCGATGGGGCCGATCGAGGACCCGAAGTGCGCGACGACCATGTTTCCTCACACAGACGTAGAATGTCGGCCAGCAGAAGCTCCAGAGCCCCCAGGTCCGAGTCCGACAGTGAGGTAAAAACATGTGTAAAAGCACGGCATGGGGAACGCAGTCGTGTACGCTTGCTCGACATCGAGTATAACCGTATGGGCGAACTAAATGCCTTCGAGCCAATGGCCTGGACGAAATTCGTTCATGTGAGCAAACTCCGCTTCACACCATGGCCACCGCCTCGCCTGAACTCATGCACTCAAAACATTTCAACTAAATATAAGAACAAAACCTAGCAGTTGTATTATTACAGGTGAGTATTTAAGCTGTAGCTGAATATTCTAAAAGTTTATGTCGACTGTATGCGCACTTTTGTTTAAATATGTTGTCACGTGGTTATGATATACTTCCATGCGTGTCACGAGCGATCTAGCCCCCCTACCTCGCGGTTGACACATGCGTGTCAGGGGCCTCTTTCAATTTATGCACAGCTGTTTTCTTTGAAAATTGCATCAATCTGGTAGGCATGAAATGTATTGATTGCGGGAAACTACAAGCAAGATGTATTTTCAAACAAACAGCTCAGAAGGAAGGCAGTGAAAAAAAAAATTTAGGGGGCACTTTGACTCTCTGAAGTGGTGCAAGGCGAAAGCGTTTCCTGGTGCAGTTCTTTAGTTATTTTTTATTTATCATATTTTATTTGTCTTATTTTTTATTTCCGTTTCTTTTTTATTTCATATTTATTTTTCATATTTGATTTTTACTTTTTTGTTTCTTTTTAATTTTTGTTTTTATTTTTTTTTACTTACGTGGCAGTGAAAAAAGAAAGAGGGACCGTAATGAAGAAACTGAAATTGTATTTGAGGAAAGGTAATTTCGCAGAAACTGTCTCACATATCTCGGTGGACACCCGTCAAAACGCGGACACATCTGTTGACACGGCTGCCGACACGACACACGGACGCAGACACGGCTGCCGACACGGATTGCTAACGACAGCATGAGGCATTAAAGGCTTTCGCCTTAATAGTTCACTCACCCAGCTTCAGCTCGCAGCTCTCTTTGATGTTCGCGTACCGCGATTTCTCCGAAAGGCTCTGCCATTCTCCGTCCGTGAAATCTTGACGAATTTCTGCAAAGTCGTCTTCGTTCGCCATCTCTATCAAAGCACGACAGCCTCAGCAAAGATCTCCCTCAACTTCCGTGCGTCAACTGACGCTCGGAAAGGCTCTCGGCTGTTTGAACGCAGAGCGGTTTATGCAAGGAGAATACAGCTTAGGCACGCAGAATCAGTTTAGCTTTCCTATCACGCAACTAGTAATTTTTTGTAAAGGTTTTGTGATAAACTTTGCGTACACTGATCGTGTGTTATGAGCACACGATTACAAATATTTACAAAGCCATTGCAGTGGTTGACGAGGTCCTCATCTGGCCACATTGTCACTCAGGCAACAACGACAACATGAACGACAAAATTGATGTAATCAGTTTATTTTGGCTTTATATTACGGTGGTGGGATGAATGTGGGAGGCCCATTTCGTCGCGTTGTTGTGTCGTAGTATGTTGAGTCTCTGGAATCGCGCCTCGATCTTATTTTCACCGCATGAAACATAGCGCGAGCACCAACCGCGCCGTAGCCACTTGTTTGAACAGCACGCGCATTTTAAGGCGAAAGCCTTTAATGCCTCATGCTGTCCTTAGAAATCCGTGTCGGCAGCCGTGTCTGCGTTCGTGTCAGCAGCCGTGTCCACAGATGTGTCCGCATTTTGACGGGTGTCCACCGAGATATGTGAGACGATTACTGCATAATTTCCTTTCCTCAAATACAATTTTCAGTTTCTTCATTATGGCCCCTCTTTCTTCTTTCACTGCCACTACCTCCCTTCCTGTACGGCGCAGTTAAAGTGTCCACCGAGATGACTGAGAATTACAGCGCCATTTCCTTTCCTCAAAAAGCGTTGCGTTCAAAGGGCAAGGCAGCGCGCTGAAGGTATGGTGGTGTTCCCTGGACTCCCTGGCAGTGCTACAACACGCTGTCTCGTTCCACTCCCAAAGTCAAAGCTTAAGCGCCATTAATTAGCAGTCAATTAATACTGAGTGATTAATCAGTAATCAGTCACTAATTAGTAATCGGTAATTACTTCGTCATCATTTACGTATGACGTCATCCAGTGGTGACGTCACCAGTGTCACATAGGCAAAGTGGTGTGGAAAACGCTTTCGCCTCTAAGCACTTTAGACAGTCAAAGTGCCCCCTGAATTATTTATCAATGGTATTTAGGTTCGAGAGGTGCGGCAGGCCCCTTCAAAATCAGCGCACATAATTTTGCGATGACCGATTCAGCGCTGTCAGCCTGATGCATACGATCCGACGTGGGTGAGTGATTTTTTTCTCAAGTCTGTGCCTCAGTGCCTCAGCTTGGCACAGTGGCTACGACATGTTAAGCTGGTGCTGAGTCATGGAGTCAAACTCAGTGTATTAAAGAATCAATATTATGGCAGTTTTTTTTCTTTTTACTGCACTGTTGAAGAACTATTCAGCTTATATGGCAGTAGCACTTCAGACAGCTTCGAAAGGTACTGCAGTTTCATGTGTGCACTCTTTATTTGTGCATTGCTCTTCAGGTACGTGCGTCGTGAATCGCCAGGTCCCGGTAGGAATTAAGCAGTTCTGTGTGGTCATCTGGTGAGAGGTCTGAATTAACAACTTCACTTGTAGGGACTGTGTAGAGACGTATTTCCGTGTATTGACTGGAGCAGTATGAACTGCAGCCGCTTTTTTGTTGTCGGTTTGCACTTTCCAAGATCGAAAAATCACTCTGGGTCCAAATTGTGAGACGCATTTCTGTGAGCTAACCATTGCCTGTGGCATCTAGCGAAAGGGAGCTGTTTGCATTTTCTCTGCTGTGGATATATTCTTTAAATATAGTTTTACAACTTTCTCAAGTGTAGGCATATTTTCGCTTCCTGAATGCAGGCCACTGAGATGTGTTGATTTGTGGTGTAGATCATGTAGGCAGCTGCAAGTCTCGATATCAGCTAATGCTTTATTCTTTGTTCACTGACTTTCCAGTTCCTTCTCCTGGACTGGTTTCCTGTTAATCACTTTTCAGTCTCCTACACCTTTTCTCTCACGCTGAACACGACGGGAGAGGGATTCATCACTTAGCATAATGGTCGAATCATAGTGCTGGCCCATCATCTTCGCGCATTAGAGATGTGTGCGTTTATGAACTTGATCTTGGAGAAGAAGTATTAACCGCTGAGTTCCACATTACTGAAGATTTTAAAAAAGCTTGTGCATGCATAAAAAATAAAGCAGGCCAGAAGACAAGACATGGAACAGCAGTGCAGTGTGCAAAAACTAACCAATTCTAAACACAGCCCCATACTTTCAACACATGCTGAGGGAAAATGAGGAAAGTATGATGTCGGCAAAAGGGACTCGCTGCATCTTTCTGGACAGACATCCCAAGTTGAATACAATCCATTTGTAATTCAGCTTCAGCAGTTATGCAAGCACTGATGCCACCATACTGTGGGCATTTGGCCCCTCTTTCTCGGCGTATAAGGACACACACGAGGCCCCCACTCGGTGGGTGGTGTTCTGTTGGGGGCGAGTGCACCCTTCTGCACTCAAATGATGGCAACCTTATTGCACATGTTAGGCTGGTCCCAGGATGGCAGCGGATAGAAATCGCACGTGACCCATCCCGCGCTAGATAAGCTGCAAGCAAACAGACTTTTTCAGCCGGAGCATTTTGGATTTTGGCGGTGTTGTCCAGGCGTTTCTCCTGAAGGTGGATTACCGCGTCAGTGAAGGGAACTTTGCGTAAGTCCCCGCTCAAGGATGTCTGTTTTCCGTTTGCTAGGTGAGCACGTCTCATCACCTCACCGTTACGCCAGGTTGCCTGGTGCCTCGGCTGCCCTTTTGAGCTGCCTTTCTGCGTGTGCCTTGCCTTGCCTTCGCTTACTCTTTTTTCTTCTTTACCCAACCGCAGGTTGACGGTGTTTTCACAATCCACAAGACTTGGATTCTTCCTTTTTTTTTGCTGTTTGAATTAAAACAGTTTTTTTACTGTAGTTGCTGGTGGTTCGTCGCACGGAGTGTGGCTCACGAGCCCCCCTGAGCGAAGGCTGAGGTCTTCAATACTTGCTTGAAAAATACAGATTTTGAACAACGAAGGCACTGTAAGGACAACTGTGATTGAAGAGGTACAACACAATGATAAGGACAGTCATCGAATTCTTGTTCCTAAGCCTATAGCCTTGCAATAGGAGAGATTAGGGGCTAATAGGCCTTTGAAGTTGGTCACAGGAAGGCATAATTTTGAATTAAGTCCAAGCGGCCTTCACGACGCAGGCAGTGGGCAGAACAAAAACTACCGCATTGATTACTATACGATCGCTTATGTGGCTGGTTGCACGGAGGCATATTTCTGAACTAAATTCGTTCCATATTTCGGAAATGGATCAAAGAGTTAAGAAACACGTACTACACAGATGAGAGATCCATCAATGCTGATCTTATCCAGACTTTTATTTTTTGTACTGATTGTTTATTCCTTGTCTCATCAATGTGTTCTTATTTATTGTTACTCTTGCACTTAATCTTATTCTTTGCTCCTGGCCTGTGTCATGAAAGTAAGGTGAATGCATTTCAAATATTAAACAGTCTCTTCACTGAATCTGATCAGGTCATTGATGAACTGTGTGCCCAGGTAACATATGTGTAATGTTACTGTGTCGTCATCTTTGACCCAACTATGCCCTCTTCAAAACAATGGCCTCCCCCATATCCCTCTCTATTCTGAGCCACCTGTTGCCTCTTCATTCCTGCAAGCACCCCAGTATAATCTCCTGCTTACCTTACTGTTGGTACCCTCTTGTATATCTGCATTCGCCTGTAATCCGCTGTTACCTAAGGAACTGTCGGTTAATGCCACAGCATGATAGACTGCAATTAGAGCTCACTTTCCTTCGAATAGTAAAGAGATGTGGCCGGTCATGATTTGGTATGCCATGCTGAGAGTCAGTGGAGTAAGTATGCGTCGCAAACATACGTGGAAAGAAATATTAGCAGTGAAATATGCATTGCATCCATGAGCAAGTAAAATAGCTTGAGTCTTTTCAAGCTTTCGCCTTAGACCAAAGCCATCCAAATTTTAGTTTTGCCTCTACATCAATGATTCAAGGCTGATTTTGAGAATCATATTCTAAATAAAGAATAACTGGGGATCGTTTGTAGCGTAAGGTGTTCTTTTTTCTTTGCTTCTTTTGTTGCCCTGTACTCTGTGTGTTTGCAGTATTAGAGTTCCACTGCTTTCTCCGTAAATCTATATGGCACCATTCAGTTCGAGCAGAAATTCTTCCCCATCCTACTTTACTTTGTGGGCATTGTTCTTGTGTTTTCCGATATGAACTTGAATTTGTTCTTAGCAAGACGAAAAGTATCCGCATTTCTGAGCCGGCTTTCTCTATCATACAATGTTTTTCCCCTTCCTCCCTGTTCTTTGCACTGCTTTTCCTCTTTTCAGTAAAGCAGAACCAACAACCTCAATGCTCAACATTTGGGAACAAACCTTAGGAATGTGCCACTGCTCTTGTAATGTGTAGGTAAGTTGTGAGACCATGGTCCTGAGCATAAATGGGCTGGATTCACACACGCATGCTATTAACCATGCTTAATATGCAATATGTGCACTTTTCTTTTTCTCTATGTCCGCTCTTCACCTCCGTCATCCTTTCCTCCTCCTGGTGTAGTTCAGGCGTCCACCCAGGGTGAGGCAGTTTACGTTACCTTTACACTCGTCATAGCTTTCTTCTCCTCACTACAAAGATGACTATAGTTCTTTCAAAATGTCTGCACTGAGCTGAGGGGCCTCCACCACTCTCGTACCCCTGTGCTTTGTTTATCTCTATGTTCCTAATGTGATTCCTGCAATCTTGAGATCAAGTCAGAAACACTAGCGTTCTGTTGGCAAGTGGAACAGGCTAAGCTGCGAGCTTGGCAGTTTACATTAGTGGCTAAAAGAAGGTTGCTCCTTTGGCATTCAGCTTCGGGTTCTGCTTGCTGCTTTAAATTCCTCGTCCTGTCAATCTATTAATTAGTTTCTTCAGCTTTCATTGTTCTGTGTATGACATGTGTACTGCCTTCGAGACCATCAAATGGTGTTGGATGTGGTTTCTGAAATATTTCCTTGGCCATGGTGAAACGAGGTGGGAAACAGAGGCATCTGTGCAAAGCTGTGTGTGGAATGCAGTCGACGTACTCGGCCACTGATCCAGGACACAGTGCTATCATATATACCCATTTGCCAGATATATAAAGTTTGGAGATGGCCCTCAACAAGCACTACAGTGCTTTGTTGACAGTGTGTGGCTCAAAGTAGGTTCTAGGCTCATTATCCTTCTTCCTTGCATCCTGTTTGGCTGTGATTCATCTTCCTGCTGTTTGTGCATTAACTACAGCTTGGCTCTTACCTTTCGAATGGAGCTTTCGAATGGAGCTTGCTAGTTTTGTTTGAAAATAATAATTTTTTATTTTCATTTTAGTCAGCTTTCAAAACAATTGCACATCTATAGAAGGTAAAATTTTTGTTGCTTTGTGAAAAATCTTCAAACACTCAATTGTGTAAAGTGCAAAGTGGCACTTGTCGCACTCTCGACAGCTTGCACTCTTTTAATGCGGCAGCATTGAGAGTCCTATGTTGCAGAAAAGTTGTCTTCAGCGTCGTTTGTCATGAGCAAGAAATCCACCAAAAAATCCTCACAGAAGCAACCTAGATGACATGTGGGCCACTTCTACTCTGTTTCGTGCATAGCAGGCGATGCTGCAGAGGCTGCAAAAGTAGTGCATCCGTGAAACCATATTACTCCACCACGTACGATTTGTTTTTCTCGAAGCCTCGGTAAGTGTTTAAACTAAAACAAAGAGCAGTATAAAACGAAGTTGTAGCACCAAAAATCATGGCAAAAGGTGTGAGGCGCTGAGTGTTCGAACCCTCTGGCTATAAATTTCACCGAGCGCGGTTACGTATCACCATGCCGCATGTCATTTTTACTTCTTGAAGCCTCGATGAGTCGCAGGCCGAAAATGTGGCAAGAATTAAAGGGAAGTGCAGGTGATTGTCATTCACTGTACTTTTGATATGTCGCACAAAATACATCATGATCACTGTGGTTGTATGGCGAACTACTTTTTGGGTGTGGACTTAGCCTGCGCGAATAGGCACGCTAGTTTTGGCAGCATTGTCTGGTATGTGTGAAAGACTATAGGCTATGTCCCCTTATGAAGTCTTCGCAACCTGCCCACGAGAATGTGAGCAAACTGCCCACCGTGGCAGGTGGGAATTCAATTAATGGTTATTTGCGAGAGGTTGTTTGGGAAGAGCATGGGCACCGGGATCAGCGTACAGCGAAGTTACAACCCCGCTGCGCCATCCAATCCAGGCAGCCGTGAGGAGAGCAACGTGGGTCGCAAAAGCCCCACAGGTGGCAGCACCTGCCATCACATGGCAGTGGTGCATCGCTTGAATGCTGCAGCACTGCGCGAGTAGTAGTAGTGGCAGTGGTTTTATTAAAATAATAGCAAACAGGAGAAAAAAGATTTTTGCTAGCTCTGGCATCTGCCATCGCTACGGGAAGCACCTGAGCTGGGGCAGCGGAAATAAGAGGGTAGCAGGCACATTGCCATCAGGCAGCACCTGCCATCATATGGCAGTTACGCATCACTTAAATGCTGCAGCGCTGCATGAGGAGCTGTATGAGGACTTCCGAGATCTGTAGCTAAGAAATTCTGCATATATGGGCATTAACCAATTAATGTTTTCGTACTCAGCACTTAAAGGCTTAACATAAGTACTGCTCCTCCTCTTTTTTTTTCTGGATTTTTGCACACCAAACATCTGAAGAAAGCTTTCTGCTGTACGTCATTTCAAAGTATTTGGTGATCAGAATTGGGCCTTTGAAGAGCCTCTAGATGCGTTTGGGACAGATCTAGACGTAGTTTCTGGTGTTCTTGTAACGGGGCAACATAGTCATGTCCGCAATTTTTTTTAGACGAGATAAGCTTACTTGGTGTCATAATCATCATCTACCTGACTATGCCAACTGCTGGGCAAAGGCCTCTCCCATGCCTCTGCAATTAACCCTGTCCTTCGCCAGCTGCAGCTGCCATATCCCCGCAGACTTCTTAATCTCATCTGCCCACCTAACTTTCTGCCACCCCTTGCTACGCTTGCCTTCTCCTGGAATCCGCTCTGTTACCCTTAAGGACACGCGGTTCTCCTGCCATTACATTACATACCCTGTCCAAGCCCATTTCTTCCTCTTGATTTCGACTAGGATGTCATTAATTCACGTTTGTTCCCTCACCCACTCTGCCCGCTTCCAGCCTCTCAACATTAAACCTATCATTTTTTTTTCCATAGCTCGCTGCATTGTCCCTAAATAAAACTGAGCCCTTTTTGTTAGCTTCCATGTCTCTTTCCCATAGGTGAGTAACGGTAAGATACAGCTGTTATATATACTTTTCTCATAAGGGATACGGTTAAACTGCTATTCATCACCTGAGAGTGCCTGCCATGTGCACTTCAATCAGTTCTTATTCTCCTAGTTATTTCACTCTTATGGTGTGGCACTGGAGTCACTGCTTGTTTTAGATAGCAGTATGCTCTTGAACATCAATGAACATTGATTTTGATAAAACCGCGCTGATGCCTTTCTGTGACAAACGTTATCTTTTCCTTCTTAGTTGCTCTTTCAGCGGCCGTGCCGTAGATAAGGTTTCTGAGTAAAAGTTGTTTTGCTGTCATTTTACACGTAACATGTCATGGTCTAATCACATTGATTACGCATGTATTCGAGCTCTAACAAAACTGGATTATCTATAGTGAACACTAACTAAAAGACACAAAGATCACTGTTATGATCGTGACCTTTCATTCTTTTGAACACTTTTTTCCTAGAACTTGTTCTCACTCTCTCATGTTGTCACATTTAATCACTAATAATCATACATTGCATTATTGGTTCTTAGGCTTACTCTCAAATAATCATTAAATATGCTTTGTGCCAGAATCATTAATGAGAAGACATCATGATCTAAACTTGATAGCATACTACACATGTCCTATATGCCATATAATATCGTGCGAAGGTTGCACCCCATTTTGGACCAGGTAATTGTGAAAAAAATATGGTATTACGTTTTTTAAGTTGTGTATGGGTGGTACCTTCAAAATTCACATCAGAATTTAAAAATAAAAGTGTGGCCCTTACCTGAGTTGATACGGTGTGCTTCAATTTAGTTTTCCCCGCTCTATAAAAGTCTGCAATTCATTACCTGGGTCCATTCACCGGCGTTTATCCAAAACTTCTGCATCCGTCATTCGAGATGCCTAATCACTGCACATCCGATCCATGGTGTCCAGTTGTAAACTTTCTCTTTTGTTTGCCCTTTCCTTTCCCTGCACTGTATTTGTTGTTTATGAAACTACTCAGTTTTGCATATCTCTGTTTGTTATACTCAAATGTGTGCCTTGTACTTTTTCAACCCTTTTTTTGCTGTTGCACTCGATGTGTTGTAGTATGTATAAGTAAATAACTACATAAATTAAAATCTTGGAGGGCACCTAATTGCCATTGGCTGTGACAATGGGATAGCACATGAGAACCTCGTCTGTGCATGACCACACATGCCAGAGTGGAGAGTGAGATTCCCCTCTCCACTTCACCTGTGGCAAAGTGTGACACCGCTGGTGGGTCCAGGGACATGAGGCTTTTCTTATGGTATCACATAATAAATAAATAAAATCAAGAAACGCTCAGTGAAGGGCGAGTTGGCATGACATGATTTCTTGACATAAAACATGTGGAAAGTATAGGACCTAAAGAGATGCAGACAGGACGGTCACAGACTTTCAGATAGTTGTACATAAAAACCTGCGTACTTCCTGTCTGAGTGTTTTCCATGTCTGATATTCCTTGCGTTAAATTTTCGTGTTTTAGAACCAAGTTGGATGGAGTTTGATCTGCTCCCTTCTGGCATAAAAGATTCCTTTGATTTTCTTCAGTAAGACTAAGCTTTAATCCAAGGATCATATTGCACCTAATGAATACAATTGTGTCTTAAATCATCAGCCTTGCTGCTACTCTGCACTGTGTGGTTGCTTGAACTGGGCCCTTTTTTTGCAGGCATGCCCGTCTACCACTGCATCGAATTCAGCAGTGGCCGACCGGGGCAATGAGTTGAGCTTCCGATGTGGAAGCTAGTGGAGTGGAATCTCATTAATTTGAACTTGCGTTATTCGCTTTTTCAGTTCATTCATCAGATTCCTGCGGCCACCTTTTTCCTTTGCGAAGTTGCGACATAAAGTTCCTTTGATTGATTGATCGGACTGACTGACTGATTGATCAATTGACCGACCGATTGATTGACTGATTGATTGATTCATTGATTGACTGATTGATCCCATGAGGCTTCTCTCATGGGCTTCTGGTAGGTAGGTTGAAGCCTTTGCTGTGGTAGAGGTTGGTGGGAGGATGACTCTACTGGAGGATGGTGGCTTCTGTCCTTTGCGCTCAGACATGACTGGTGCTAATTTGCAGAATGGTACTACTATTACTGTTCCAGTAAAGTGCCTTGAGAATTACCCATTTCATTAACTACTGGTTAATATTTACAGTGGGCTTTTGAAACAGCGATCAGCATGGAAGAGCTTGTCGTTAATGAGGTTAGTGCTTGATACACTGATGCCAGTAAAATACCTCATAAGTCTCTGCATTCCGGCCTCTTGCTTGATAAATGAACTTTTAGAACTTATCCCTAGATTAAGCCCTGCCATGCGTAGTGAGAGTGCGAAAGAGATGTAACCCTTTTGTGATCAGTGTTGCAATTACACGACATGCCAAGTGTTCACGATGTACTCATTACCAAAAAGAGCTTGGATGCAGATTTTGATGTCGACATGTTCCCACTAGCATTGCTTTCTAGCGAAAACACTTTGAGCAAGTCGTGTGACGGAACAAAGCATGCCAGTGTACAGCAGCCGGCCAGTTTTCAGTGACTCCTTGTGCCTCATTTTGTGCGAACCGTTGCGGGAAAAACAGCCAAGTGTTTGTTGCGGAAAAATCAGCACAGTATTGGGTGTTTTATGGTTGCCTGTCATGGAACACTTGATTTTTACTAGTAAGCATATTACTAGTCATAGCAAATTTGTAGCACTGAGAATGGGCGCCACTATTTGTGAATTTGAGAAAATGGGTCCAAAGATAATCCACTCCTGAACATCAAATTTCTTGCATGTGTTATGTAGCATGAGCTTATACATGAGCCCACTGCACAGAAAGATGCATGTCCTGTATATATATGAACATGTTTTGGATGCATGTTTGATCCTGCCAAACCGTCGAACCCTGCCTTGTTTTGAACGCACAAAGCGGGCTTGTGTTACTATGGCAAGGAACTGAAAGCAACATCCAGACATTTTTGTCTAGTGATAGTGAACATCATTCACTCTAACAAAAATTATGATAGAACTAATAGCCTATGTGCTGTTTTACAACTAATACGTGATCAGACTAATGAAAGATGCCTCAAAAAGAAAACTGAATGAGCTGTTACATTCCTCGACGCCAAGAAGTAGCATTTGCAAGGCAACCCCCATGTTGCACTCTCCAATTGCAGAAAGTTTACTCTGAAGTCTTTTGGGAATGCTGTGACTTCATATGGACAAGCACAGCGTATGCAGGCGTATGCTTGAGCAGGCTTGCCTGTGGCATTAATTGAAGACCGTAATAATTGCAGATATCTAAGATTTTTGCGCTGTTGATTTTTGATATTGTACTTGTTGCTTCTCCATAAACATATACAAACTCGTATCAGAGTTTGGGAATGATATAGCATTTACAAAAATGTACCTGACCAATACGTACCTGTATGAGAATTTTTGCTAGGGTTAGTTACCTCCAATGGGCAGCAATGGAGAAAAGTATCCAAAAATTTGCTTTAGGCGGCACATTCATTGTGGCCAAATGGCAAATACACTTTAACAGCCACATTTAACAGCCAACATTTCATTCACCATTTCAGAACTACTATCGTATTTTGAGTTCATAGGGCACACCCGAAGCATTTCGTGATTCTTGCCTCTCTGCGTTTATAGCCCGCTAGATCTAATGTGTGGCCTCCAGCGCTGCGTTATACGACTGTCGTGTCCCACCTAAGTCTGTTGCAAACAATTTCTGTACGCCCTGCATAGTTATCATCAGCACTTCTCACTCTTCTCTTATTTGCAACCCAAAGTCTCCTCTGCAAATAAACAGCTTAACATGAGCTGCTGTCTCCGTCGATCAGTTCGTTCCCTCCTTCCTGGAACCGGACACACAACAAAGCAGGTTCCAGGCCCTTAATTTTTGTTCTTTTGGATTGGAGAGGGCACATCGAAGAGACAGACATCCTCAAGGATGTTCTATCTCGATGAGGTAGAATGGTGCCTAAACACGCATGGGTGTTATACGACTCTTGAAAGGACTTGTAAAAAGTCCACCCAGTGTGCATGTAATTTGGTGTGTGTTATTTGAGATCACCAACAAAAATACTTGAAACTTCATGCTCATTCTTATGGTTGCGATTGCTGTCTCCAAAACTTCAAAATTATGCAAGCTGCCAATAGCAACTTTGGTGAAAAAAATTGCTGGTGCCGTGCATGAAACACAGTGGTCTGCGCCCATATAAAACTTAGTAATCCTGTCGGAATATACCACAGAAAATACATGCGAAAGCCACAGCGTTCCTCTAAATCTCTGATCAACCGGTATGCTGTATAATTCAGCGTATACTCAGTTTTGGGAAACATGCATATACTGATCAACATCTTGTTCGAACTTCCGGATGTGTACAGAATTTTTAGATAACCTGTGAGCCAAACGTTTATTCAGATTATGCTAGAAACTTTATCTAAAACTGGATGCTTTGGATCTTCTATAAATACAGCCGTCTTATGACGCTTATGACCGATTCTTGAATAAAATTCTAGTGAACGGCGTCTTTGTTGATGAGCAACAAGATAAACTACAGTATATATACCGGATGTGTGTATATATATATATATATATATATATATATATATATATATATATATATATATATATATATATATGAAGTAATTGGGCAGGGAAATCTTTTTTTTTTAGTTTTTGCTGAAAATCACCCAATCAACATGTTCGTTGAAAGCAAACTATTTTCTGTATATCGGCCCTGAGGGATTGCAACTCAATGCCGCTAGGTTTAGTCGTACGTCCTTAGTGTTCTTTAAAGTATCCTGAATTGCTCCCTAATAATTACATAGCATGAGTAAGGCTTGCTGTGGGGATAGTTGTAACTTGCAAGAACGTTTCCACAGTGTAGTTGATGCTTTACTGGAATTTGTTTTTAGGGCAGAAAGGCAGCACAGGAAGGAACGAATTTGACAGGCCAGAGCAGCAACTAACAACTCTGGTTTTTATAACCAGACCACTTCCTTTTATGCATCAGCTGCTCGTATCAATACAGTGAAGGAAAAAAATTGCCTCCAACATCCTCGTGGATGATAAGATCTCAGTTGAATTGATATGTTCGTGTGTGAATTTTTTTCTCTCATATTATTCCTACGAGCAGCTGCTGTATAAAATCAAATAGTCTGGCAATAAAAACATGAGTTTTTAGTTGGCTCTCTGCCCTGTCAAAGTTATATCTTCTTTTGCTGTCTTTTTGCACTAAAAAAACTATTTTGTGTAATTCTTCGCTGCTGCTGTGGGAAAAAACGCACACAAGACGGGGCATGAGAGGAGTGCCTTCAATTTTCCTTTCCATGTTTGTTTACTCTTCCTTCATGTGGGCTCTATGTCTGATGTACTTCCTCCCTCCCTCACTCCCTCGCTCGCGTGTGCCTCCACCTGGACTGAGTCCCTCAATCCTCACTCACAGCTGTTCCTCTTCCACAGCAGAGCCATGGCATGTGCGCATGTGGCTTCTCATGGTGGCCGTGTCCCTGAACCCTTTCCCGCAGTGGGGGCAGTGCAGCCTGTATTGGCGGTAATGCACCACCCTCTCGTGTCTCATGGCGGTGCTGCGTTGCGCGAACCACACCCCGCACTGTGAGCAGGGATAGGGCCTCTGCCCCGTGTGTGTCAGCAGGTGTCTGTTGAGGCTGCCCCTCTGGGTGAAACCCTTTCTGCAGTGGGGACACAGGTGCGATTTAGCCCTGCCATCCACAGAATGCAGTTCCTTGCGGTGACGCGACAGATTGGACGCTAGGCTGAAGCGCCGTCCACAGTCCGTGTACTCGTGCGGCCTCTCCCCAGAGTGGACCAGCAGGTGTTGGGTGAGAAGATGCCAGCGTGTGAAGCCCTTCCCACACTCCTGGCACACGAAGGGCCGTTCGCCCGTGTGGGTCCGCTCGTGTTTGGTGACTTCGGATCTGGGTGGGTGACAACGGAAGAAAATTCCAGGGATGCACTTAAGTCTGCTCGGGTGCAGCGGTGCGAAAGCATTTCTCTTACTGCTGCCGATTATGCCGCTGCACGTTCGTTTCTTTACGTTTTGCCGCTTCTAAGTCTTGTTTTCGCTCTGACTCTACCATGTCCAAAGGCATGGGTGCTCTGTTGGTGCCTCTGTACTGGATTCTCATGCTTTCATCGTTTATTTTCAACCAGTAGCAGTCAAATTTTCGCCACTCCCCAGATGGCGCCACAACATGTATCAAAGGTGGAGGAGGGCGCAGTATATGTTTCTTTTTCTGTCTGTAATGCTACTGCATCCTGTTGTAACTCTTGCTAAACCGTGCTATTGCTCCCATCCCCTCCCACCCTTCTTTAATCTAAGTAATGGAGAACACTTATTTGTTGCAAAGCCATAGGTGTATGTATACATATTAACAGCACCCAAACGAGGCGAGTAGTGAAACCTGCCTTACTTTTTATCGTTGGAGTAGGGGCAGTGGGCGCAACGGTGCCTTCCCTGTGGCCTCTGCTGGTGCTTGCGCCGCCTGTGTTTCTCCAGGTGGTCTTGAGTGGAAAACATGTCGCCGCATGTGTCGCAGGAGAAGACCGATTGCGGTTCGGGTTCGTGGTTTCCATCTTCTGAGTGCAAAAAGAACACACAATTTACAGAGAACTCGTGAGCCACCAAATGCATAAGGTCCCAGCATCAATCTCACAAATGCACGTGACAGACATGCACACAACAGTTAGTATCCCTTTGCTTTCATCGCCTTTTGCAATTGCTTGCGCGGAGTACCATAAATGCACCTCTGTGCTGGCAAGGGCAACTGCATGAATGCCAGTCGTTCTTAGAAGCTACTACCATATCTAGGGTTCGAATTTAGGCATGGCCTAATTAAGACAGGTACGTGTCGGGAGTATAATCCTATGGAGAATTTCCGATTTCTAGTGTAGCGACTTGTACTGCCTCAAAAGGGACCGTATCACTTGCATGTCCACACAACTTTTGTAAAAAAGTGCGCACATTTTTAGAGTAGTCCATTCGTACAAAGGTGAACGTTCAGTCAATAGACCTCTGCCCAGATGGCATGTATTGTTTGTGCGTGCCCTTGTGCGTACGTATGTGAATGTGTGTGTGTGCCATTTATTCATGTCAATTTAGATCGTCGTCTTGTGCACGCCACTGGGTCACCCTAACCAGGTTTCTCCATATAACGAAATTCCTTGATTGATCGAGACGGTCGTGACATCAAGAGCACTAAATTTGAAAATCTGAAAACCTAAGAGAAGCACCGGTCACATACCGAGGAATCACGGAAGGCTAGAGACTCAACAGACGGAAATCACCACCCCCCAGACAAATCTCTCTCACCAAAGGAAGCAATGGCCAAGAGGAAGATACAGAATAACAGCTATTTTTCGCCAGAAGCCTTAGGTATATACAATCAGCACAAGGTGACAGGGTATGTAAATGCTGCGGTGAGAAAGGTACTTTGGCACACATATAACTATAGAATGAGCCAGCTCCCCAAGGGCTGCAGATTTCAATCATGAAACAGCCTGGGATGATTTGCTGTGAAGCAAGGATCCCGCTATGCAGAAAGAACTCATCAGCCTGGTGACATGTGGTCTAAATTAATTCGGAGCCCTCCACAACGGCGCCTTTCAGAACCAATATGTTGGTTTGGTTGGTTTATGGGGTTTAACGTCCCAAAGCGACTAAGGCTATGAGAGACGCCGTAGCTGGAGGGCTCCGGAAATTTCGACCACCTGGGGTTCTTTAACGTGCACTGACATCGCACAGTACACGGGCCTCGAATTTCTCCTCCAAAGAAATTCAGCCGCCACGGCCGGGATCGAACCCGCGTCTTTCGGGCCAGCAACCGAGCACCATAGCCACTGAGCCCCCGCGGCGGCTTGAGAGCCAATATGCGTAGCTTTGAAACGGTAAACCCAGCATGACGTACGCACCATAATGAATTTATTGTCATTTGCATATGAAAAGCAGCTCGCACAACTATACCGTCCAATCTGAAAAGCTGTTTTCTCGATTGCAACAAAATATTGGTTCAACATGTTTTCCAATACCCGCCGCGGTGGCTCTGTGGTTAAGGCGCTCGTCGACCGAGCCAGAGTCCGCGGCGGCCGCGTTTCGATGGAGGCGAAACGCATAAGGCGCCCGTGTGTTGTACGCGCATGTTAAAGATCTCCTGGTGGCAAAATTATTCGGGAGACCTCCACTACGGTACTTATTTCTCTCTTCCTTCTTCCTTCCCACTTTCCTTCCTTCCCTTACAGCACGGTTCAGGTGCACCGAGATGTGGGACAGATATTGTGCCATTTCATTTCCATAAAAAACTAGTTTAAAATTTTCCATTGTTGACAGAGACCCGCATTTTCCCTTCAGCATATGAGGCGAGAAAGCGGCATTAAAAAGAAATGAAAGAATTATCTCAGAGTATGTGGCAGTTCTTTGCATACTCAAGGGAGTTGGCCTTTTTTAGAAGTTTAGCTATGTAGAGCCGGCCGCTTTCGGTTTCATAGGAAGCGATGGTTTCCGTTCTGAAAAATTACAGGTAAGAGTCCGTGTGTGTTTTCGGCAATTCTTTAACTGTTTGTATCTACTTTTATACTAGCAATCAGAGATATCGGTTTGGTGCACGATTGTGTGCCATTGATCCTGACCCCAGAAAGTTTTCATTCGAACTTTCAAACTGAGGGGCCTCGTGCACTTTTCTAATATGCGCAGCCGTTGTGTTTGAAAACCTGCGTCATTTTGGTAGCCATGCAATGCATTAATTGCGGAAAACTGTTGAAGCAAGACATATTTTCAAACAGCTCAAAAGGAAGGCAGCGAAAAAGAGTTTACTCACCCTGTTTCTCCATCGGCTCGTAGTTCTCTTTGATGTTCGCGTACTGCGTTTTCGTGTATTCCGAAAGGCCCTTCAGATCTCCGGCCGTGAAATGGTGACGAATTTCTGTAAAGTCGTCTTCGCTCGCCGTCTTAATCAACGCACGAAAGTCTCAGCAAAGATCTCTCTCAACTTGCGCGCCTCAACTGACTCTCGAAAAGGCTGTCGTCTGCTTGAGCGCTTAGCGGTTTAAGCAAGGAGAATACAGCTTAGGCACACGGAATCAGTATAGGTTTACTATCACGCAACTAGCAATTTTTTAAAAAGATTTTGGATAAGTATTGCGTACAGCCGTCCTGTGTTACGAACATGTGATTAAAAATGATCACAAAACCAGTGCAGTGGTTGGCGATGTCCCAGTACTCATCAGGCCACATTGGCACTCAAGCAACAACTGTCTAGGAACGTTGGCAACAACGACAAGAAGAAGAATGATGTAATCAGTTTATTTCGTTTTTTGTTACGGTGGTGGTATGAATGTGGGAGGCCCATTTGGTCGCGTTGTTGTGTGGTAGTATGTTGAGTCTCTGGAATTGTGCGAATATAGGGGTAAGTCTTCGCAGGTCTCGATGTTATTTTCACGGCATGAAACACAGCGCGAGCACCAACCGCGCCTTAGCCACTTGGTTGAACAGCGCGCGCAATTTATCAAAGATACTTAGGTTAGGTTAGGTTAGGCGAGGCGGGCCCCTTCTTAATTGGCGCACATAATTTTTTGCTGACCGATGCAGCGCTGTCAGCGTGGTGCATACGGTCCGACGTGGGTGCGTGATTTTTTTCCACAATTCTGCGCCACAGCTTTGCGTACCGACTACAACAAGCTGACTGAGCTGGTGCTCACAGTGTATTAAAGAATCAAGATTATGTCAGGGGGTTGAGCGCTTCTATACATGTGCATATTTTTCTTTTGACTCCACTGTTGATGAACTATTCAGCTTATAGCAATAGCGTTTAGCGCAGCTCCGAAAGGTACTGTAGTTTCATGTGTGCAGATTCTGTATTTCTGGTGCATTGCTCTTCGAAGGTCTCGGGAGGAAGCAGTTCTGTGTGGTCAAGTGGTAACAGGTCTGAATTACCAACTTCAGTTGTGAATTGTGCAGAGGCGTATTTCCATGTTTTTACTGGAGCAGTATGCACTGCAGCCTTTTTTTTGTTGTTTGCACTTTCCAAGATGAAAAAATCAATTGCGAGACGCATTTCTCTGAGCTAACCATTGCCTGTGGTATCTATTGAAATGGAGTTGTTTGCAACTTCTCTGCTGTGTATATATTCTTTAAATATTGTTTTACGAATTTCTCAACAGTGTGGACATATTTTCGCTCCCTGAATGCAGGCCTCTGAGATGTGCTGACACGTGATGTAGATGATATAGGCAGCTGCGAGTCTCGAATCAGCTGATGTTTTATTCTTTGTTCACTGACTTAACAGTTTCTTCTCCTGGACTGGTTTCCTGTTAATCTATTTCCTGTCTCTTACGCCTTCTCTCTCACGGGACGGGAGAGGGATCCATCAGTTTGCACAATGGCAGAACCAGAGTGCTGTTTTTCAACATCTGTTGAAAAATATTAATTTTAGCAATGTTCACCTCGTGAGACACGTGTGGGATATAAAGGGTTAATCTTATTCTTTGCTCCTGGCCTGTGTCATGAAGGTAAAGTGAATGCATTATAAATATTAAACAGCCAGTTCACTGATTGTGATGAGGTCATTGATGAACTGTGTGCCCTTGTAACATATTTATAGTGCTACTGTGTCATCATCACTGGCCCAACTATGCCCTCTTCAGAGCAATGGCCTCCCCCATATTCCTCCAATTAAGCCTGTTCTGAGCCACCTGTAGCCTCCTTATCCCTGTAAGCTCCCCAATATAATCTGCTGCTTACCCGACTGTTAGTGCCCTTTTGTAATCTAATCTGTTACCTGAAGAACTGTCGGTTAATGCCACAGCATGATAGACTGCAATTAGAGTTCACTTTTCTTCGAATACTAAAGAGATATGGCCGCTAATGCTTTGCTATGCCATGCTGCGAGTCAGAGGAGTAAGTATGCCTCACAAACATGGGTGCAAAGAAATATTAACTGTGAAATATGCATTGCAACCATGAGCAAGTAAAATACCACGCATCTTTTCAAGCTTTTGCCTTAGACCTAAGCCATCCTTTGTGCTTCTAATTATAGTTTTGCCTCTACATGATCGATTCAAGGCCGATTTTAAGAATCATTTTAAATAGGGAATAACTGGGGATAGTTTTTAGTGTAAGGTGTTCTTTTTTGTTGGCTTCTTTTTTTCCCCTGTACTCCGTGTCTTTCAGTTGTGTGTTTTCAGTATTACAGTTCCAGTGCTTTCTTTGTCGATATGTATGGCACCCTTCAATTTGAGCTGAAATTCTCCATCATACTTTACTATGTGTGCATTGTTCTTGTGTTTTCCGATACCAACTTGAATATATAGTCTTAGCAAGATAGTTCATTAAAAATGTCTGCACTGAGCTAAGGGGCCTCCACCACTCTCTTATCCCTGTTTTCTGTTTATCTCTATGCACTTGATTTGATTCCTGTACTCTTGTGATCAAGTCAGAAGCACTAGCGTTTTGTAGGCAAGTGGAACAGGCTAAGTTGTGAGCTTTCCACCTTATATTTGTGCATATTACCGCATTAAGCAAGTCTGGAATTTTAGACAACAGTGCTCTGTATACGCAAATTGAGGCAGTTTGTAGAGCGGCCAGTGTTTATCTAGAATCAAAGCTGGGCTAGTCAAAAAAATTGGAGGAGCCACTCCAGGCATAGGCTCAATTCCCCTTAAGAAGGTGCGCACTGTGAGAAGCTGGAAGCAAGTGTTCAAGTCCTGTACGCGAGGTTCCAGAAAGAGGACACAATTTGCCACTGATTTTTGCAAACCTAGGCAAAGCCATAGAGCGTGCCTCTCCAAAAGAAAGAAAGCTTAAAGGGGCTGTGAAACACTACTTGGGGGGGATACCGGCTATGCTTCAGGTGGATTCTTTATGTCACACAGATGCCGACTTAAAAAGAAATACAGGAATTGATGCACAGGAACGGGAGTTATTCAATGAAGAAATTTCAAAATACAAGCAAACAAAACGCTGCCCTCAACTCGATTTTGGCGGGGCTTCCCACTCCTATTTCGCTCTCCCGATGACAGCACCTGGCGCAACCAATCAAAACAGCCTGCCAGAGCACGTCGCGGAAGTTTGCACTCCATGGTTGCCTGCTCTCTGTAACTCGTTCGTGCTGAGACTGGCCATGTCGTTTTCATGCCAGAGCCCCTGGTGGTGTATTTTTATTTTACTTGCTTTGCAGGGCTTTTATCTAAGACGAACAAGTTGTTTTTGTTGATCTAATATGAAACGTAGACAGGTCACAAAATGTTTCTCTATTTATTCACACAATTTGCAGTGTATTTGCTGTTTGTACAATCATCAAGCTCACGCCAGGTGATGTCATATCCGTTGCTGCAACCCGCCACTGGGTGGGGACACCATCAGAACCATGAGTTTGTTTTTGAGAGGACATTAAAATATTAAAAAACGGAATATACGCCGTATTACCGACGCTAATAGCACAATTGTAACTTACTGTATGCGATCAACAGGCAAAATAGTCAACTAAGATAGTGTTTCTGGGCCCCTTTAACATGTACAGTCTTTGTCAAAAGTAACCAGGCTCCATGGTTTACTTCTCATTCGTATAACAGCTCTCACGGCTTCCGTAAATATCAAAAGTTCTTTGAAAATAAGAACAGGGGTTCTTCTCACCATACAGAGATTTAGAGGCTGAGGGCCGGGATCACGGTGTTAGAAGTACTTTAGGTGATACGACGGCGCGCCTCCGCCGTGCAACCGCCGCGGAGAACATTCGGACGAACTTCCGAGAATGCCGAGAGAGGGCGCCACTGTGTGCCGGGCCGGTCGGGCCTACCGTGTCCCATCTCCGCACTATTCTAGCACTATCTCTGCGCGTGGTGCTCACTTCACTTGCTAGCTAGCTCTTGTGCTGTGCTTGACATTCACCGTCGCTCTCGTCCTCTTCACGAGAATTGTTGCTCGGAGAATCGATTATTCTCACCGACCGTTGTGCCCAGTCGCAAAGTCATGAAAAAGTGACGACATGGGAAGAAAGTGCTTCGTTCCTCGATATAACTCCGGTTACAAGACGTGCTCTGAGAAGGTGTCCCTTTTTGGAGCTCCAAAGGATGAGGACCACCTAAAAGCTTGGCGACACGCCATACCGCGCAGGGACCGCTTGTTGCAGCCGACTGACCACGTGTGCGAGAAGCACTTTTAACCGAGCTTCGTCACTAAAACATGGGAGGCTCATTTCAACGGTCAAGTTTTAGCAAGTGCGCCACGAATAGCTACTTTACTTTGGCTGGTGACGCCATTCCGATGATTTTTCCCGGATTACTTGTCGAAGAAGACAAAACGAAGAAAAGAGCCTATGGATCGTCAGAGCCCCGCCACTCTCAAGCGGCATCGTGCTGCAGGCGACAGCCCATTGGGCACACAGGCACCCAACTACAGAGGAACTTCAAGCGAATCCCTGCAGTCATCCAGTGTGGACAGTGGAAGTGCGCCTGAAAGTTGCTCAAGTTCGACCAGTCCAGATGCTGAACTCAGGAAAGGGCTTTTCGATGGGGTTTTTCACAATCCTGGGTGCATAACTTTGCCGACTGATGTGTGGGCATGCCATAAGACTGAAATCGATGGGCTGCGGGCGATTGTGTTTTGTGAGGTGCAGATTTCTCGAGCCGCATTGGTACTGCCCGATGCTGTTGAGGCTGACGGCAGGTATAGCTATATGGGTGCTCCTCCTAGCCATATAGTAGTAAGGAAACCAATCAGCATCGACTCGGACCTTGTTGTAACTGTTGCCTTGCTAGGTAAGCGTGTGACTCTTCAGTCTCTTGAAGTTCCTTGCGATATAGCATGCACTGCTGATATTGAAAAGCTGTTGCTGCATGTGCACCAGATGCGCTTGTGTGTTGTTACGGCACAATAACTGTGCTTTCTTTGTAAAGGGTACCGAGACTGCATGCCCGCGCTGCAAATGCCTAGAAACAACACTTTGAATACACTACAAGCGCTTGCTGAGCAAAAGTACAGGAAATAAGTCTGTACGATACGTCCGCATGACTACTGCTAAAAAGGGCGATAGTGCTCTCTTCAGAAGGGCTCAGTATGCTTTGAAGAAATCGGTTAGCCGTCTGACAAAGAGAGTGAAGGCATTGACGACTCAACTCAAGGGCACTCAAAAAAAGTTATCGTCCATTTCTGATGAGGCCCTAGATGACAAGCTCCGGCATTTGAAACTTCCAGAAGGGCAGACAACAGCTATTAAAGAATGTATAGCAGCTGCCAGATGCACCAACAAAAAGAGCAGACGCTACACCGAAGAATGGCTTTTGCTCTGTCTTCTCTTGCATATACACAGTCCATCAGGGTACTCTTTCCTTAGAGACAACAACATCTTACCACTTCCTTGCACATCAACTATAAGGAAGTACTTATCTATGGTAGGTGTTAATTGTGGCTTTGACACCCGTTTCACCTCTGCCTTCAAAAGAAAGCTGGCGACATAGGATAGTTTTAAGCGGCATGGAATTCTGTTATTTGATGAGATCCATGTCCGCAAGGAAATGAAAGTTAATGCGAGAACAATGACCTACATTGGTCATGCGGACTTCGGAGACGAGGTACAAGCACCCAACCAATTAGCAGACCACAGACTAGTCTTCGCGTTCCGTTCTTTTGGGGAAAATTATTTCCAACCTATTGCAGTCTTTGCAAGCCGTGGACCAACGAAAGGGACAATACTGGCACAATTTATACTGAAGGCTATCCTTCTACTTGAAGATGCTGGTGCACTTGTTGATGGAATTGTGTGTGATGGTGCTGCAACCAACCGGTCAATGTGGAAACATTTCGGTGTAACAGGAGTTCTAGACGGCGCTAGAAATACCTTTTTGAACCCTGCATGTGACGACCGCAATGTTTTTGTTTTTTCGGACGCACCACATCTCATCAAATGTGTACGCGATCGCCTGTTGCAGTACAAAATGTTTTGCTTGAATGGGAGCCGAGTGTTTTGGTCGCATTATGATAAGCTCTTTGTGGCGGACATGAAAGCTGAAGGCCAACTCAGGGTATGTCCGAAACTGTCGTTTTCTCATTTGAATCCAACTAATACAGAAAAGATGAGAGTAAAGCTGGCTACTCAGCTTTTTAGTATGAGCGTTGCAAATGGCCTGCAGTTTTATTCCAAGAGAGGGATAGGGGGACTCCGAAATGTAGAAAGCACAGTTGCGTTCACAGTCAGAATTAACAATTTGTTTGATGCACTAAATCGCAGACATCCAAACGAAGGGCTGAGGTTGGGTGGCGAGGACTTTAAAGTGCTGGAGTCTTCTTTACAGTGGCTGAATGAGTGGGAGAAGGATGTCAAGGCTGGAAAAATTGATCGCCATAACTTTTTATCAGACTCAACTGCTGAAGGGGTGCAAGTGACCATACTTTCCACAATACAGCTTTCTAAACACCTTTGGGAAAAATGCGATTTCAAGTATGTCCTGACAGCAAAATTTAATCAAGATGTTCTGGAAAATTTTTTTGCCGTCATCCGTCATGCAGGTGGCCAAAATGAACACCCGTCTGCCAACTTTTCTGCAGCTTTACAGCATGCTGTCTATTTACAGTCTTATGAAACCGCCTAAGTACAGGAACTGCCAGTTGGAGGCTAAAGAGAAACCGCGTCTGCTAAGTCTTTCAGATCTGACAGCTGCATTTTTAGAAGATGTGCCCAGTCAGTCTCGATTGGAAGAGCTTAAGGCAAAACTTGATGGCTATGTGGAGAATGAAATTGAATGCGAGGCTGTGTTTGAGAATGTCTCCATGGCGACCAGTGTGACAGATTGCATTGTTTACTATGTGACAGGCTTTCTGTCCAGGAAGCTACTGAAAAACACGGGATGTTCACAGTGTAGACTTGGGTTAGTTGCAACAGATAATGTGGCAAGAAAGCCTGAAGCAGCTTTCGTAATGTGCAAAACCCGTGGAGGCCTTAAACATCCTCACTCCGCACTCTTCTACTTTGTGAAGCAGACAGAAGAAATATTTCAGAAGCACGCTGATGACAAAGAAGTGTATGACATAACCATTGACTGCGCGCTAGAAAACTAATTTCTCTTTTCCGTGTCCAGAACACAAAAGAGGTATAATGGCACAAGTGTTGCACTACTACGTCGGATTGCGAATGTGTAGGTACTGCAAACAGCTCAAGAAAAATGAGCCCAACAAAAGCCAAAACCTTCGCAAACTCTCAAAGCTGGCATAAATGGTATGCTGCCTTTTCATTGAACAGCGTAATGGGTTGTCATGAGATGATACGCCACAGAAACCAAGGGACACGATGGATTTATAATTAATTTATTTATTTTGTGTTGTTGTTTGATTTAGAATATTACTGAATATGTTATTGCTTAAAGCTAATTGATTAGAAAAGCAGAAGAAAAGCTATGGCTAAAGAAGTACGATTAGAGTTCCGAGTTTCCATGTGTGTTGTCATTTTCTGCCGTTGCTGTAAATATTTCGTTTAAATTTATGTCACTGCCGTCTTTGTCACTTGTCAAGAACTGGTAGCTAGCATCGCTGATGATTACTTTGCTGTTCACTGGCATTCTTCAAAATAAATCGTGTGTATCGCAAACTCTGCCACTTGCCTCATTTCCTCTGTGTTGCGGCATCGCATCTGCAGCTTGTTTGCAGTTTACACTAGTACCAGCTTGAAGAATTAAAAATACAGATATATGTTATCCACCCTCATGAAACTGAGTTGGAGGCATTGGGAAAGTGGAAAAATAAAAATTAAAATGGTGAAAACTTAACACATCAAATCACAATGCGCCACCCCAGCAGCAACACACTGTGGCGACCGCAGTTCGGCTCATCGCGATCAATGCTGATTTCACGTTTAAAACCACCTATATTCACTTGCAATGCAAACAAAAGTGTTCAGCGAGGATAACAGTGCCGTGCAACGCAATAGTGTCTGCTTAAGGAGCGTAAATCAACGCCACAGCGCCAGAGTTCACTGGATCACCCGTAAGATGGAACGTGAAACAGGCCCGGCAATGGGCACGGGCGGCCCGACTCACGCTAACGTCATCTAGAGGCGGACAAGGGAAGTAGGGACAAATGTGTCTCGCCTCCGGGGGCGTCGTCGTATCACCTAAAGTACTTCTAACACCGTGGCCGGGATAATAGCTTTAATATACGACTGAGAAGAAAAAAACGTGCAGCCTGGTTACTTTTGACAAAGACTGTACTATGTGCACCTCTTTCTCTCTGTCCGCTCTTCACCTCCACCATCCCTTCCTCCCCATCAGAATTTTGAGAAGTGAATGCATTAAGAGATCATCGGTTATCTTGCCTTCACATTACATGCCCTCCCTATGTCCGTTTCTTCTTCTTGATTTCAACTAGGATACCATAACTCACCTTTGTTTACTCACCCACTCTGCTATTTTCTGGTCTCTTAACATTGCACCTACCATTTTGCTTTCTATAGCTCACTGATTTGCCCTCAACTGAAGTTCAGCCCTTTACGTGAATTTGCACATTTCTGCCCTTAAGTAAGTACCGGTAACATACAGCTGGTATATACTTTTCTCTTGAGGGATACTGGTCATCATCAGCCTGACTATGCCCACTGCAGGGCAAAAGCCTTTCCCATGTCTCTTCAGTTAACCCTGTCCTTTGCCAGTTGCGGCCACCGTATCCCCGCAAACTTCTTAATCTCATCCGCCCACCTAATTTTCTGCCGACCCCTGTTGAACTTGCCTTCTCTTCGAATCTATTCTGTTACCCTCAAGGACCAGTGGTTGTCTTGCTTTCGCCGCCACGGTGGCTCAGTGGTTATGGTGCTCGGCTGCTGACCCGAAAGACGCGGGTTCGATCTCGGGCATGGCGGTTGAATTTCTTTGGAGGAGAAATTCTAGAGGCCCGCGTACTGTGCGATGTAAGTGCACGTTAAAGAACACCAGGTGGTTGAAATTTCCGGAGCCCTCCACTAGGGCGTCTCTCATAGCCTGAGTCGCTTTGGGACGTTAAACCCCATAAACCAAACCAAACCTTATCTTGCTTTCGCATTACATGCCCTGCCCAAGCGTAGTTGTTCCTTTTTATTTCGACTAGGATGTCATTAACCCAAGTTTGTTCCCTTACCCACTCTGCCCGCTTCCCATCTCTCAACGTTACACCTATCATTTTTCTTTCCATAGGTCACGATGTTGTCCTTAACTTAAGCTGAGCCTTTTTTGTTAGCCTCCATGTTTCTGCCCCACAGGTGAGTACTGGTAAGATGCAACTGTTATATATACTTTCCTCTTGAGAGATACTGGTAAGCTGCTGTTAATCACCTGAGAATGCCTGCCAAATGCGCTTCACTCAATTCTGATTCTCCTAGTTTTTTCACTCTTATGGCTCAGCACTGCCGTCACTCCTTGCTTTAGATAGGAGCATTCTCACGAACGTCAGTGAACATCAGTTTCGATAACTATCCTTTTATCTCTCTGTGACAAACACTAGCCTTCCCTATTTTGTTACTCTTTTTGTGGCTGTGCTGCACATAGATAAGGTTTGAGAGTAAAAGTTGTCTTGCTGTCATTTTTGCACATAGCATGTCACGGTCTAATCACAATGATTGCATATGTAGTAAAGCTCTAACAAAACTAGATTATCTACAGTGAATGCTAACCATTTCTCTAAAAGACACTTTAAAGTTACTAATGTGTAAATTAATTTCTAATCCTCCGGTTTTGATGATGGATTTCCAGTTTTGAACCCGTGCTTAAGCAGTTAGAGTTTAACAAGTTAGAATTGCAATCCAGAGAAATTGAGTGAGTTTTATTTGTCATTGTTATAATTATGACCTTTCATCCTCTTCTACTCTTCCTTCCTAGAACTTGACTTGCTCTCTTCATGCTGCCACATTTAAAGGGTCAGTCTACTGAATTTTATCAACCATATTTTCTTTCCAGCATTTGATAACTCTTTACCCAAATTACTGTTTAGCCAGGTGTGGTGCCAAGAAGTGCGGTAGAACATTTTAATATAGAATTTTTTGATGTGGGAACACACCTGTATGAGATAGTAGACTCATCTAGCAGCCATGAAAATACAAACGTCATAGCAATTTATGAAGTGCAATTTTAAGTGCTGAGATAATTAAAAGAAATCAGCACTGAAAGGACATTGGTTATATATGTCACAATTATGCGAAGCTGTATTTTGTCATTAATAAAATACAGGAATGTGATCACCATGACGATAAGAGGGTGCGACAATCAATCCAATCCAAGATGAAGCGACATGGTATCTTGTTTGACGGGCAGAATGTCAAGCTTGCAGAATCTGAGCGAAGTTGAAAAGAGAATATTGTCAAGGATGGACGAACAAAACTTTGACCCACATGAGTCAACTATGGATAAATGCGGTTGCGCCAGCCAAAGTGATGACGAGAGTAGGAACGATCCCAATGATTTCCGCCGCGCGGTGACAAACATGGCGGCGCCCTTTGATGCCGGAACCCTCACCAGAACCAGAACCCCCAGAACCCAGTTCATTGTTTCCCCCGCTCCATCAAAGTCTGGAATTCATTACCTCGGTCTATTCACTAACTTTCATCCCAAAGTTTTACATCTGCCATCCAAGATGCATAATCACTGCACACCCGAGCCTGGTGGCCAGCTGTCAACTTTCTTGTTTGTTTACCTTTTCCTCTCTACACACTGTATTTTTTGTGTATATAAGTGCTCAGTTGTGCATATCTGTTTCTTATATTGCAATGTGTAGCTTTTATTTTTTTAAAGCCATTCTTTCCATAGCGCACAATGAATTGCAGTCATCATTATCATCATTAGCCTGACTGCGCCCACTGCAGGACAAAGGCCCCTCCCATATATATCCATTTAAGCCTATCCTGTGCCAGCTATGGCCACCCTATTCCCGCAAACTTCTTAACTTTATCCACCCACCTAACTTTCTGCCACCCCCTGCTACGCTTGCCTTCTCTTGGAATCCAGTCTGTTACCCTTAAGGACAAGCGGTTATCTTGTCTTCACATTACATGCACTGCCCAAGTCCATTTCTTCCTTATGATTTCGACTAGGATGTTATTAACCCGTGTTTCATTGCCGACCCACTCCGCCGCTTTCCGTCTCTTAAAGGTGCACTAAAGAGGAATCTGAACTCATCTTTTTACCCCGGGAACTCGATCTACACGTTCTGAGAACTGTTGGAAACTTTGAATTATTGTCCTGTGCTGCCTATTTCCCTAATTTTAATTGGATTAAACGTCCTGGCTCCCGTTTTTTTTTAACACACGGCTGAAGGTAGGAGGAGTCAACGCATGGAGTGCCTTTCAGGCAGTCGAGTGGCGGCGTCGCTTTCACTTTTGTTTTTTTTTAGGTTTCCATAAATAAATAGATCCAGTCAGAGACTACACAGCTGCAAATACGCCCATGGAAATAAAAATACGCGTGGACTCTTTGCTTTCGCTGATCACTACGTATCATTCCGCCGATGGCGAAGTGGCAAGTTGCCACTGGACTGGCTGAAAGGTTGGTTGACTCTTCCTACCGTCAGCAGTGAGTTCAAAAAAAGACTGGAAATGGGACATTTAATTTGATCTAAGGGAAATCGGCCGCACAGGACAATCATTCAAAGTTTCTAAGAATGCTCGGAACGTGTAGATCGAGTCACCACGATACAAAGACGAGGTCAGATTCCTCTTTAGTGCATCTTTAACGTTACACCATTCATTTTTCTTTTTATAGCTCTCTGTATTGTCCTTAACTTAAGCTGCACCCTAATTGCCATTAGCTCTGACAGTGGGATAGCATAAGAACCTCGTCCCTGCACGACCACACATGCCAGAGTGGAGAGTGAGATTTCCCTCTCTCGACTTTACCTGTGGCAAAGTGTGACACTGGTGGTGGGCCCAGGAACATGAGGCTCTTCTTACCCTATTGCATAATAAAAAAATAAATTCAAGTAGCATACAGTGAGGGACTAGTTGGCATGACATGATTTCTTAACATAAAACCTGTGAAAGCTTTGGGACATAAAGAGATGCAGACAGGACAATCACAGACTTTCAGATAGTTGTACTTAAAAACCTGTGTTCTTCCTGTCCGAGCCTCTTCCATGTCCCGTATTCCTTGCATTAAATTTTCTTGTTCAGGAACCAAGTTGGATGGAGTTTGATCTGCTCCTTCCTGGCATAAAAGATTCCTTTGATTTTCTTCACTGAGACAAAGCTTTAATCCAAGGATCATATTGCACTTAATGAATACAATCGTGTCTTAGATCATGACTCTTGCTGCTACTCTGCACTGTGTGGTTGCTTGAACTGGGCCCTTTTTTTGCAGGCATGCCCGTCTACCACTGCATCGAATTCATCAGTTGCGGATCGGGGCAATGAGTTGAGCTTCCGATATGGAAGCTAGTAGAGTGGAATCTCATTAACTTGGACTTGCATTATTCACTTTTCCAATTCATTCATCAGATTCCTGCGGCCACCTTTTTCCTTTGCAAAGTTGCGACATAAAGTTCCTTTGATAGATTTATCGATTGGCTGACTGGTTGATTGATCAATTGACCTACTGACTGATTGATTGATTGATTGATCGCATGAGGCTTCTCTCATCGGCTTCTGGTAGGTAGGGTGAAGCCTCTGCTGTGGTAGGTTGTTGGTGGGAGGGTGACGCTACTCAAGGGTGATGGCTTCTGCCCTTTGCCCTCAGACATCACTGGTGCTAATTTGCGGAATGGTACTACTGTTAAGTCTGTTCGAAATCATTTCACTACGCCCTGCACTACTATCATCAGAACTTCTCCCTCTTGTCTTATTTCCAACCGCAAGTCTCCTCTAGAAATAAACAGCCTACCATGAGCTGCCTTCTCCATCAATCGGTCCATTTCCTCTGTCTGGAAACCAGACACACAACGAAGCAGGTTCCGTGCCCTTAATTTTTTTTTCTTTTGGAAAGGGCATGTCAAACACACACACACATGCTCAAGGATGTTCTATCTTAATAAAGAAGGGTGCGTAAACCTGTGTGGGTGCTGTACAACTCTTCAAAGAACTTTGAAATCGTCCACCCAGCGTGCGTGTAATTTGGTGTGTGTTATTTGAGATTTCCAATAAAAAATACTTGCAACTTCATGTGCAACCTTATGGTTTTGATTGCTGTCTCCAAAACTTCAAAATTATCCAAGCTGCCAATCGCCACTTTGGTGAAAAAAATTACTGGTGATTTTGTAGTGCTGTTCATGAAACATTGTGCGAAAGCATGTTTTCGATCAGAACCCGTACGTAGGCAAACAGAAGACGGATGTGCTCAGGATGCTGTGCAACAAAATCCTCCATGTTCCTGCCTATAGACTTCACAAACCACTCTTCTAACCGTCCCATAATGTAAACAAATTCGCTGTTCCATATGGTATGCAGCATTAATGCATAAATCGCTTCATGAACCAGCTAGCACGTATAAGTCGTCCTATACCCTTCTGGTAAGCAGCCATAATTTTTTACGCTTTCTACTAATATGGGCCAGGAAATTGTTAGTGTCCAGATGGCTGCGAACATGTATACCACTATAAAACGGCTACAGTTACTGCCTAGAGGCAGCAAAGATGACTACCTGGAGTGCATGGCTGCTGTATACAGGTGAAGCAGTCATTAAAAATGTACTCCATCTGGTCGTCAAGACGGAATGCTTTTCAGGAAATTATTTAGCACATCCTATGGTGCCTCATAGATGGCGCTAGCCACACTCAGGTGTCGGCCAGATCAGACTGTACCTGCTTGCATTCAATGTGTCCAGCACTGACCACCCTGGCTGCTTCCACAGCTTTACGAGCCGTCGCTCTGAACCATTTCTCCTCTAGCTGAGCAGGGCTGCAAGCGTTCCTCACTGCTTTTAGTGCTTTACGGGCGCTGAGTTCCTCCACTTATCTTTCCCGCCCCCGCTCATCTGTGGTCTCTTTCATTGCTCAATGCATGGTGACCCATCGCCGCTCTTTTCAAGCCTTAACCACGTGTTGGTCTGCCTTCATGTCTTCGCGTGCGTGTATATAATGAGCTGCCATTGCGTGGCGCAGGCCTCTTTCCTATCTAACTTAACTGTGGAAGGTTCCCCAAAACCGAGACGGCTGTGTACTCTATCACGTGATCAACTCGTGCACGTGCTTCCTGCAACCTTTTCCGAGCAGCTTGTCTCTCCGTTGAAGTGACCACCTCGCTCATCATGCAACCTTCGTTGGTGCCCACTTGTAAGGTGCCTCCAAACGCTTTGAAACGCCTCTGGGACTCTATGCACGTCTGAAAATGAAAATTGTGGTGGCTTGCTTATTTCTCAACCGTGCATAGGAAGTGAAAGAAGAAAGAAGTACTGTAGTGGAGAGCTCCAGAATAATTTCGAGCACCTGGGAATCTAAATGCAAACCGACGCCACACAATGCACTGGTGCCTTTCTGCGCACCCGCCGTGGTGGCTCAGTGCTTAGAGAGCTCGGCTACTGAGCTGTTGTACAGGGGTTCGAACCTGGCCATGTTTTGAGGGAGGTGGAACGTGAAAGGTGACCGTGTGCTTTGCGATTTTGGTGCACGTTTAAGATCCCCACGTGGTCTGTGTTATTCTGGAGCCCTCCACTATGGCTCCTTTTTTTCTTCCTTCGCTTCCACCTCCCTCCATCCCTTCCCTCATGGTGAGGTTCAATAGCTCAGGAAGAAGGGAGGCAGTTACTGCGCCATCCATTTCCTGATAACCAATCTTCTTTTTGAGCATCTGCTTTGGGATTATAAGTAGTTTAAAGGAAAGGTGCTGTAGCAGTCTTACACTGTGTGGGTGCCTGACCGTCTGTTAATGGATGAAGAAATGAAAAAAAGGGGCAGTTTTAAAAAGCTTGCTTTTGGGTGGCTTACGCGGCAGCATAGCGTAAGCGTAATCAATTTTACAGCGAGAGCCTTTACTGGCATCCCATCCAGAGTAATCACCTGTAACTGAAGGCCATTGGAGTCATTGTCCTAGGAATCTGCAAGCCAACACAGAAAAGGCAGAATAATTAGAATAGAAAGAAGTCAAACAAGAAGAAAGAGGATGCAATAAAGCACAGAAGTCAAGAGGGAGAGAAAAAGAAGAGAGAAAGAAGAAAGGGGGGTGAGTTGACGGACATCATGGTTTTAGCCGGGTGTTTTAACAAAGCCGTAGTTTAGCAAGCTTTATTATTTTTTTTACTGCTACAGCATTATAGTAATAGCATTCCACCAAATTGTGGTGGAATGTGTGTGAAATCTCAGCGAGTGAAGCCTCGGAATGCTTGACGCAAAGTTCCTCGGGTATATATCTGCAAACTTTTTTTCTTTTTTTGAAGGGTGAAATAAAGGAGGTTATTTTTCGTTCAAAACAAAAGTGTATTGAATCAAGTGATTTTTCTATATGTGTTGACAACAATGTTATTGATAGTATGTCTTCTTTTAAATATTTAGGGGTCATGTTTGACTGCCACTTGTCTTGGAATTAACAGGTGCACAGTGTGTGTATAAAGGTTGCGTACGGTTGTTTTACGTTGGCAAAGGCACGGCGGCACTTTCCACCTGCTATTCTTAGATCACTGTATTTTTCGTTATGTCATGGTCATCTCAGTTATTGCAGTGAATCATGGGGAATCACATACAAAACGTATTTATCACCATTGCTAAGACTACAAAAACGTGCCTTGAAAACCATGGGATTACCTTCTTCGAATAGTTCTAACAGTAACATTTTTGACGCAATGCAAATCATGTCATTCACAACCTTACGCGATTACAAAATAGCTCTTATGGTTAATAATATTATAAATACCAACTACCCCTTACCTCTTGGTGCATTCAGTATTCCCGTCCGCAACACTAGACAAGCCAGCAATGGCAATTTTAATCTTCCTATTTGCCATAATGCGTACGGAGAAAGATGAATAGAATTTACAGGAGCGAAAATTTGGAACTCGTTGCCAATTGAAATAAAGCAAGCTAGGAATTTCAAACTGACATGCAAGAAACATTTTTTGGGAATGGAAACAAGGCTACAAAGTTAGTTTTTCTTAAATGTGTTTGTGATTGCTGTTCTATATGTTATTTTGTATTGGACCGCTGACTAGCCTCATTGGCTATCGGTCCAAATATCTGTGTATACATTTTGTTTGTGTTACTCAATGAACACTTCTTGATTCTTCTTGAAAAAGCCATGACTTTCGTGGTGTTAACGTGCGTGGCCTTGATCGCTCCTCGGAATGCACTTGTTAGGAATGACATCAATTTGTGCTGATTTGCCAAATTGAAGCTTTCAATGGTGAAGCTTTCAGGAGTAAGTTTTGTCGGAAGCAAGGATTTTTTTTAGAAATGCCATCTGGGCTCTGGAGCGGAAGGGACAGATGAGAGTTTGGAAGTAGTTGTCAGCCTTCGTCTAGACATCCCATCGTCGCCCTTACCGGGGGCAGAAAAAGGATCTCAATTATATTGCCGCTGTAGTTTAGTTTTGCGTCAGTTGGTATAAGGAGGTTGTAGTGCTTGCTACAACACAGAACACAAAACACACACTACTGAACAGAGCAGCTTTGTCTGATCATCCTTGCAGGAATCAAGCTTGCATCACTTACCTTGGTAAGTCTATACGTGAGCAGAAGGTCTTCTGTAAATCCTAGTGTAAAGCAGGCACTCTGCAGTCGTATACAACATAGAGGAGTATAGACACCTGATGCGTCTTTTCTTCTTTGTAATGATGAGTTAGGCATTATTATACATGGATCACCACAAGTTGTTCTCCTGTGACAGGTAAATAATCTATAATTGAATTTCTTTCTCTTGCTGTTTCGGTTTCAACAGCTGAACAATAGGTGTGACGTCAAAGAGACATAGGTCATTTGAGGCATGAAAAACTGCAATATAATCAGTGCTTCTACATTCATTGTCATTCCAGGTCTTGAGGAACGCTGCCTTCATCACTGTAATGAATTAAAATGATGAAGTAATGATTATACTGCACTTTTTCCATGCCTCACATGACCTGTCACCTCTCTTTGACGCCACAGCCATCGTTCAGCTGTTGAAGCCGAAAAAGCATGGCAGAAATATATGATTATAAATTATTAAGCAGTCGTAGGCAAACAGTGCATGGTGATTCATGCATAGTAGTGTCTTCCACATCATTGTACAGAAGAAAACATGTCACCAAAATTAAGCCGCCTATAGTCGTTGTACGTCAGGGCGCCTTCAGTGCATCATAATTTGCATACGGGTTAGCGCACTGAATTCGAAGGCAGCAGGGAGAAGAATTAAAGCAGTCACGACTGACTGAGAACTTGCACTATTGAAAAATTCGTGAAGGTTTTTCACATTATTGTTCTTTAGAAACTGAAATGAAGCAGAGCAGATCACTGCACGTCAAGCAAACGCGTTTTTTTGCCCGCTTTAATGTCTCTGGATATCAGTTCTTCTGTACAGCCTTTCTCTCTCTTACTGTGAGTGTGTGTGTGTGCCTGTGTGAGCGCGCGCCTTTTTTTTTTTTGCTGAAAATCGCCCGATTTACGTGTTCGTTGAAAGCACACTATTTTTTCGCCCTGGAGTGTATATTGGCCCTGAGGGATCGCAACACCACTTAGGTTTTGTTGTGCGCCCTTAGTGTTCTTTAAAGTATCCTTCTCAATTGCTCCCTAATAATTGCATAGCATGAGTAAGGCTTTCTGTGGGGCTAGTTGTTGTAACTTGCGAGAACGTTTCCACAGGGTAGTTGGTGCATTACCAGAATTTGTTGTTAGGGCAGAAAGGCAGCACAGGAAGGAACGATTATGACAGGTCAGAGCACCGACTAACAATTTATGTTTTTATTTTCAGACCACTTTCTTCTATGCATCAGCTGCTCGTATACTGACAAAGTGAAAGAAAATAATTCCCTCCAAACCTCCTCGTGGGATAATGGGATCTAAGTCGAATTGACATGTTCGTGAGTGAATTCTTTTCTCTCAGTTTGTTGACACGAACATGTTGTGTATAAAAGCAAGTGGTCTGGCTATAAAAACCTGAGTTGTAAATGCTCTGCCCTGTAAAGTTCCTTCCTTCTTGTGCTGTCTTTCTGTGCTAAAAGCTACTTTTTGCAATAATTCACGGCTGGTAAAAATTTGCGCGAAAGAACACACACAGAACAGGGTGCGACAAGAGCACCTTCGTTTTTGCTGTCCTTGTTTATTTAGACTTCTTTTCCACTGTGGAGGTGTGGCGTGTGCGCATGTGGCTTCTCATATCGGCCACGTCCCTGCACCCTTTCCCGCAGTGGGGGCAGTGCAGCCTGTATTGGCGGTAATGCACCACCCGCTCGTGTCTCATGGCGTTGCTGCGTTGCGCGAACCACACCCCGCACTGTGAGCAGGCGTGGGGTCTCTGCCCCGTGTGTGTCAGCAGGTGTCTGTCGAGGTGGCCCCTCTGGGTGAACCCCTTTCCACAGTGGGGACACAGATGCGATTTAGCCCCGCCATCCACAGAGTGGTGCTCCTTGCAGTGAAGCGCCAGATTGGACGTTCGGTTGAAGCGCTGTCCGCAGTCCGCGCACTGGTGCGGCCTCTCCCCAGAGTGCATCAGCAGGTGGCGGGTGAGAAAGTGCCGGCGTGTAAAGCCCTTCCCACACTCCTGGCACACGAAGGGCCGTTCACCAGTGTGGATGCGCATAGAGTGGACCAGCAGATGGCGGGTGAGGTCATGCCGGCGTGTGAAGCCTTTCTCACACTCCTGGCACACGAAGGGCCGCTCACCAGTGTGGATACGCACATGGACGGTGACGTGGGATCTGGGTGTGTGACAATGGAAGAAAATTCCAGTGATGCACTTGTCTGCTAAGGTGCAGCGGTGCGAAAGCATTTCTCTTACTGCTGCTGATTATGTTGCTGCGCGTCAGTTTCTTTATGCCTTTGCCGTTTCTAAGTCTTGTTTTCGCTCTGACTCCAGTTCTACCACTTCCAAGGGTGTAGGTGCCATTGCTAGTGTGTCTAGTATGCACACAAAAGTACTAATTAAATAATTATTTCAATAATTAAGCAATTCATATATTTGACTAAATTCTCAACAAATGTTCAAAGTGGATTAAATAAGTAATTTGGCCAATTCTCATCTAATTAATTTATCAGTATGATGACAATTCAATTTAATTGTTTCTTTTATCAATTCAGGTAATAAATAATTCATAGAGACAATTAATTTTCGTTTACATGTTAAGTAATTAACAGAACACCGAAATACTTCAGCCAATTAACTAACCATTAAATTAATCATTTCGTGACCTAATTCATTCTTGCTAATTAGATAATTATTCAGTCAACTATTCTATTAATTACCCCTATAACGGATGATATAGTTCGTGCGGACACGCTCTGCGAACAGGCCCTGTACACGACACTCATGAGACAAAAATGCTTTCACATTAAAAGAGAGAAGCTGACACAGTAAGCATCCAAGCCTCACTGACGACGCAGAGGATAAAAATTAAGATGTCCACAGCAAGAGTGTTGCCATCCGTGGCCGCGGATCCAGTCCTGCCTTTTCCACACGGCCGTTTCACGCATGCGCACCTCCCCTCCACCAGCCCCAGCCTGAAAACCAACTGCCAGCTCTCGCAGCGTATGCTCAGTTCATGTTAGTGATGGTCGCTTGCGACAGATGACGACTGTTCTCAAACATGCTCTTGCCACTTACCAGGCTCTGTTGGAGCCTCTGAACTGGATTCTCATTTCGTCATCGCCTGTTCTCAACCAGTAGCAATCAAATTTCTGCCTTTCCCCAGAGGGCGCCACATTAAGTCTAAAAGGTGGAGGAGGGCGCAGGATATGTTATATTTTTTCTCTGTAATGCCACAGCATCCTGTTCTAACTCTTGTCAAATCGCGCTATTGCTCCCATCCCCTCCCACCGTTCTTTAATCTAAGTAATGGAGAACAGTTATTTGTTGCAAAGCCGTAGGTGTATATATACATATTAGCAGCACCCAAACGAGGCGAGTAGTCAAACCTGTCTCACTTGTTATCGCTGGAGTAGGGGCAGTAGATGCAACAGTGCCTTCCCTGTGGCCTCTGTGGGTGCTTGCGCTGCCTGTGTATCTCCAGGTGGTCTTGCTCGGAAAACAACTCTCCACATGTGTCACAGGAGAAGACCGAGTGCGGATCAAGTTTGTAGTTTCCATCGTCTGAGTGCAGAAACAACAGACAATTAACAGAGAGCTCATGAACGACCTAGCATGAGGTTCCAGCATCGATCTCCAGTCATCAGAAATTCACACATACAGTGGCTACGTGGTTATGGTGCTCGGCTGCTCATCCAAAAGACGCTAGTTCGATCCCGGCTGCGGCGGTTGAATTTCTTTGGAGGAGAAATTCAAGAGGCCTGTGCACTGTGCAATGTCAGTGCACGTTAAGGAACCCCAGGTGGTCGAAATTTTCCGAGCCCTCCACTACGGCGTCCCAATAGCCTGAGTCACTTTGGGACGTTAAACCCCGTAAATCAAACCAAACACATACAGACGTCCGCAGAAGAGTTGCTATCGCTTTATTTTCATCGCCTTGTGCAATTTCTTGTGCGAAGTACCACTGGTGCACCTCTGTAGTGGCAAGGACAACTGCATGAATGCCGATTGTTCTTATAAGCTACTACCATATCTGGTGCTTGCTTCAAGGTTCGGCTTTTCCGAAGGTGACAAAAGAGTGGAGGAAATCAGTGTTTATGAGAGTGACAGCGCCGAGGGGAGGTGAGGGTTGGCGGCTACCACCCCGTAAACCTGGCGGACCTTATTAAACATTTGCCCAGCGCTTCCGAGAGACACTGAAGAGGAGGATGTTATTAGATAATGTAGGCCTTGTAAGGCGCTCTCCATGGCAGGCGATATATACCAAGTGTTTCAGGAAAGCATGGCACTGATTAAAAATATAGATTTCTGAGGTAACAGTATGGCTTCTGTGTCATAGTAATAGCAGGTGTGAATGGACATCAGAACAGTGATGAATTGTTTTAACTAGGGAGTTGATGATTTTAATTGTAACAGTTAATTTTCTATTCCCATGGCCTTTTCTGCCAAGCCTCGATTGGCTCTGCGAAAGCAGCAAGCAGCAGTGAGCGCCACTGACACTTGAGTGTACTCTAAAGAACGGACAAGACGGAAGCCAACAGACACTAAATCCAAGGAGTGTAAGGAAATTTTTTTAATTTGTGATGTTTATCAATGAAAGATTAGTTTAAAGATAACATTTTAAAGATAATTCATTACAACGCAGAAGAAAAACAACCACAAGTCACCGGTTAGATCAGAACCCATGGCCTCCGAATTTCATGTCCGGTGCTCTGCCAATTGTAGAACCTTAGTTATCTGTAATGAAAAACTACTGCCGGAATAGTGCCACACCTAGACAGGTGTTCAAATATGTTTGTAGGCTGGCAGTCCACTGTGTTGCCACATGTTCAATTTTTTTTTATTTTACCATACAGTGCTCTATTTTGTGCTTTTTGTTACACAAGGGGGAAGAGAGTTGGAATTTACAATGTATTTTGATGTTCCTTCCCCAACCTTCTGTTAACCAAAGAATATTACTATCGTATAATTTATTCCATTAACAAATACATTGCAAGCAAAGGAGCAACCCTTGCTGCTATCCACAATTATTTTAAAAAAGAGAGGGATGAAGATGTATTGTGGTTTCGATTTCGAGTCCAAAAGATTACTCGCCTCAGATTGCGCTCAATTAGCGGTGCTGAGTCTATTCAAGGGGCCGCGCTCAGAATAAATGCAGCTCTCTCAATGTCGGTCAGCATCTGCGTCCCTGTATCTCTCTTCAGGCCGCTGTCCCGGCGTGCCCCAAGCTGCTTCGGAAACTTCGTGGCGGCCACGCCAACACAGTTGCTCCCTTCCCTTACAGTGCGTTTCAGGTGTCCACTGAGATGTGAGACAGATAATGCGTGATTTCCTTTCCTAAAAAACCAGTTTTCAATTTGCCAATATTCCAACATTGACAGAGACACGCATTTTCCCTTCTGCATATGAAGCAAGAAAGCGGCGTTAAAAAGAAATCAAAGAACTATCTCGGCACTTCACAGTATGTGGCAGTTCTTTGCATACTCATGGCAGTTGGACTTTGTTGGAGGTTTAGCTAGAGCCGGTTTCGGTTTCGTAAATTCAGGATGCAGTGGTTTCCATTCTGCAAAACTACAGTAAAGAGTCGTGTGTGTTTTCGGCAATTCTTTTTTGTTTGTATCTCCATTTATGCTAGCAATCAGTGATGTCTGTTTTTGTGCATGACTGTGTGTCGTTGATCCTGGCCCGAAAAAAGTTTGGAAAGGGTTCCTGCCACGTGCGTGTCGACAGCGATGTAGGAGGGCTAGATCGCTCGTGACACGCACAGAAGTACGTCGTAACCATGTGACAACATATTAAACAAAAGGGCGCATACAATCGACAAAAACTTTTAGAATATTCAGTTACAGCCTAAATACTCACCTGTAATAATACAACTGTTAGGTTTTGTTCTTATATTTAGTTGAAATGTTTTTAAAATTTTTTTAAAGCGCATGAGTTCAGGCGACTCGGTGGCCATGGCGTGAGGTGGAGTTCGCACACATGAACGAATTTCGTCCAGGCTGTCGGCTCGAAGGCATTTAGTTCGTCCATACATTTATACTCTATGTTGAGCAAGCGTACACGACAGCATACCCCATACCGTGCTTTTACCCATGTTTTTACCTCCCTGTCGGACTCTGACTTGGGGGCTCCGGATCTTCTGCTGGCCAACATTCTACGTCTCTGTGAGGAAAACAAGTTGTCGCGCACTTCGGGTCCTCGATCGGCCCCATCGCAGTGAAGAAAGGTCGGCACCAAGTGTGTCTGTTGTCGCCACTCGTATATTCTATATGGCGAGCATCGAGTGAGAGCTGCTTAGGTCGGAGATGGTTTCCGCCTCAGCTGGCATGGATTACGACTGCTGACTGCCGGGTAAAGCCTTCGCGGACGATCTGGTACTGCCAGTGGAATACCCCCCAAAGGATTTTCAATTGCTGCTAAACAACTGCCGGAATGTGGTTACTCGTCTGAACCCATGGCTCAGTTCCAAGAAGACTGTGGTGTTCTGTTCGGCTGGAACCAACACGGCGGATTAAGAATTAACCTTGGAAAAGAAGTCCATCGCCCAGAATTTATAGTTCCGATGTCTGGGAGTGGAGATGTTCGCTGAAAACCCGTTACGGCCTTCATAAGGCTACTGACAGGGTGCCCTTACCTGCCGTGGCGCCGATTTCATCAGACAGTGGAGAGCACGCTATGCTGAATGTGTGGGCAAGCAGACAAAACTGCGGAACGCCTGGCTCTCTGCTGCCAAAACCTTTCTAGTCCACCATGGATGACAAATTCTACAGGTGTTTGGGTCTCCATTTGACGCCCAGCTAGAGGTACTGGATCGCGATCACAGCAGCAAACGTAATATCCGAGCCCCAGTGGAGACCATCGAGAAGCACCTTGCTGGGTGGTGGGTGCTGTGTACAAACGATACTAGGAGCACCTCTAAAAAAACTGGTTTGGGGTGTCGTGAGGAAGCTGTCAATAAAATGGCCACCAAGATTACGATGTGCTGCTGTCATTGCTGTTCCAGTTGTATGTGTGTTTTCATGCGTGTGCATACATTCTGTGTAGGGAGTGGCTAGATGTGTGTGCATGTGTTTGTGTACTCTGGCTGGGCACCGCACCAGCTGTGCTCATCTGATTCAAAGGACAAAACCACAGTCATAGTCATCATCAGGCTGTCTTGACTAACTCGGCTCCCACTGTTCCACCGGGGTGAAAGAATTATCATGCAGGATCTCAGAATATTTGGAGTGTATAGCAATTTCATGGAGTGCAATTTCTAACTACATAGAGGGCTTCGATGCCACACTGCGCTCGATGCCGCTGTGATGCTTCAAGCTATTGAAAGCAAAGAAAGTTCCCTGTGCCCGTGCCTCAAAATTGTTTTTTTTTTGGTGGTTATGAAAATTCCGTCATGCCTTCCAATACGAAAGATCTGAATTGCTCTGGAGCCAGACCGCTTGTCAGGCTTTCATTGGTTACTGTCACATAAAGGAAGGCGCATATCTGCACATGTTTCTGTAAATAGGCTCTCCAGCAGTGCAGCCTGGAATGAAAGCCTTTCTACCCAACTTTTGTTTTTCAAACGAAGGCAGCTTCTGACTGATCCTTTGCGCATTCTCATGCGCTCACCAACCCCGACCATGAATCTTGTCAACCAATCTTTTGGTCTTGAGCTGTTGCCTAGCAACAGTGACACCACATTAAGTTTGTTGTGTGTGAAATATATAATAAAATAAATATTGCTGCAACTGAAATTGAACCTGCAGCGGCGTGAACAGAGCAGCTTCACTGGCCAGTGCTCTAGAGTACTGTGCTATCGCCACAGCCGATCACGCCTCATGTTAAATTGCAACACACCCTTGCACACTGCATTGCACATTGTCGTCTTCATCAGCTTTCAGGCGCGAATAGATCGGATCACCTTATCCTCAATCAGAGCTTAACCTAGTCTGATATCCTTGCCAGACTTGCTGACGACTCAGCAAAGCAAGACCATGAGCCAATCAGCCTAAACACATGCCTTTGCACGTCTATTCAGGTGAGCTATGTGAAAACTCTATCGTTTTTAAGTCTATGTTGATCATTATTTCTTGTGTGACAAAGTGAAAACTGCAGTTGGAAATGGTGCATTGCGTATCTTGGCTGCACATATGAGGATGTAGGTGCTGATGTAAAATGTGTAAACTGGGTGCAGGTAGCTTTGGGTTCTGTTTTTCGAAATGCTCAAGCAGATTCTTGTAGGGTATTAACAAGGAAAAGCTACGTACCACATTTGCCAAGCTTTGTCTTTGCAAGTTTCTTTTCTTTCTCGAGTCCTTTTCACAAAATTGTTTTCCATCTGCTGTTCTATCTACTCCTCCAATCTGAACCACTGGGTCAGCGGCCTTACTGCGGCACTTGGCTAGGTCGGTAGGATTTGAGTCAAGGATAAATCCAGAAATCCTCAATATCTGTGCATTGCACGTGCACACTAAAGAACACCAGCTGGTCTAAATTAATCTTGTGTTCACTGCTATGGTGTTCCTAATAGCTAACATGTCACTGAGGGATGTTAGGTCACATAGTTTACAATTTAATATTTTTTTTTCAAAAGTCTAGGGAGCTCAGTTAGTCTTGCGTCTGATGAAGTTAAAGTACAATCCCCCATAGGAGAGTAGGGATGCATTTACACGCATTCGTGTTTAAGTGTTATGTATGATGGGTGATCAGAGCAGAGCACAAAACTGCATGGGAACACTTAATTTCCTCATCCTCGTTGTCCTTCAAAAGGATAGAGCAGACCAAAGAAAGCTCTGAAACATCTGTGTTCTAAGGCACTTTAGCTGAGTCCCAGAGCCAAAAACTCTTTGCTCATATGACGTATTTTGCAGTTTTTCTAGTCACTTCAGTATGCCTGTAGTGCCAAATTTAAGAGAATAATGTTGCTTGGTTGGTGGAAAGACTCTTCGGAAAGCTGAAGAAAAAAACTAAGCCAGATTGCACCCTCTGTAAGAATGATGACACAGCGATGCTCTTTGAGTTTGCTTCCACTAAGTTTACCATGATTATACTTGTCATTTTTATCTATGTCATCTATAGTACCACCCCCCCCACCCAATATCAATGACCATTCAGTCATCAGAACCTACAAGTGTTTATTTCTGTACCACCCCCAGACAGACACCTGACATCTCCCCCCCTCTGTCACAACTAATACAACAGTTGTCCTCTGCATAACACAACACAGCCAACCCTGCTGGCACCAGATGACCCCTATTTCTCTCTTTCTTCTTTCACTCACACCTTCCTCCCTTCCCTTAGGATGCTTTCCTCAAAAGCCAATTATAATTTTCTCTTTCTTCATTTATTCCCTCCCTCTCTCCTTTATCCCTTCTCTTATGGGGCAGTTCAGGTGTCCCCAGAGATGTGAGCCTACTGCCCATTTCCTTTCCCTAAAAACCAATTCTCAATTTCCTCTTTCTTCATTTCTTCTTTCACTCCCTCCTGTATCTGTTCTCTTGCACTGTTCAGGTGTCCCCAGAGATGAGAGCCTACTGTCCATTTCCTTTCCTCAAAAAACAATTTTCAGTTTCCTCTTTCTTCATTTCTTCTTTCACTCCATCCTTTATCTATTCTCTTGCACTGTTCAGGTGTCCCAAGAGATGTGAGCCTACTGCCCATTTCCTTTCCTCAAAAACCAATTTTCAATTTCCTGTTTCTTGATTTCTTCTTTCACTCCCTCCTTTATATGTTCTCTTGCACTGTTTAGGTGTCCCCAGAGATGTGAGCCTACTGACCATTTCCTTTCCTCAAAAACCAATTTTCAATTTCCTGTTTCTTCACTTCTTTCACTCCCTCCTTTATCTGTTCTCCTGCACTGTTCAGGTGTCCCCAGAGATGTGAGCCTACTGCCCATTTCCTTTCCTCAAAAAACAATTTTCAGTTTCCACTTTCTTCATTTCTTCTTTCACTCCCTCCTTTATCTGTTCTCTTGCACTCTTCAGGTGTCCCAAGAGATGTGAGCCTACTGCCCATTTCCTTTCCTCAAAAATCAATTTTCAATTTCCTGTTTCTTGATTTCTTCTTTCACTCCCTCCTTTATATGTTCTCTTGCACTGTTCAGGTGTCCCCAGAGATGTGAGCCTACTGACCATTTCCTTTCCTCAAAAACCAATTTTCAATTTCCTGTTTCTTCACTTCTTTCACTCCCTCCTTTATCTGTTCTCCTGCACTGTTCAGGTGTCCCCAGAGATGTGAGCCTACTGCCCATTTCCTTTCCTCAAAAAACAATTTTCAGTTTCCACTTTCTTCATTTCTTCTTTCACTCCCTCCTTTATCTGTTCTCTTGCACTGTTCAGGTGTCCCAAGAGATGTGAGCCTACTGCCCATTTCCTTTCCTCAAAAATCAATTTTAAATTTCCTGTTTCTTCACTTCTTTCACTCCCTCCTTTATATGTTCTCTTGCACTGTTTAGGTGTCCCCAGAGATGTGAGCCTACTGACCATTTCCTTTCCTCAAAAACCAATTTTCAATTTCCTGTTTCTTCACTTCTTTCACTCCCTCCTTTATCTGTTCTCCTGCACTGTTCAGGTGTCCCCAGAGATGTGAGCCTACTGCCCATTTCCTTTCCTCAAAAAACAATTTTCAGTTTCCACTTTCTTCATTTCTTCTTTCACTCCCTCCTTTATCTGTTCTCTTGCACTGTTCAGGTGTCCCAAGAGATGTGAGCCTACTGCCCATTTCCTTTCCTCAAAAAATCAATTTTCAATTTCCTGTTTCTTGATTTCTTCTTTCACTCCCTCCTTTATATGTTCTCTTGCACTGTTCAGGTGTCCCCAGAGATGTGAGCCTACTGACCATTTCCTTTCCTCAAAAACCAATTTTCAATTTCCTGTTTCTTCACTTCTTTCACTCCCTCCTTTATCTGTTCTCCTGCACTGTTCAGGTGTCCCCAGAGATGTGAGCCTACTGCCCATTTCCTTTCCTCAAAAACCGATTTTCAATTTCCTGTTTCTTCACTTCTTTCACTCCCTCCTTTATCTGTTCTCCTGGACTGTTCAGGTGTCCGCAGAGATGTGAGCCTACTGCCCATTTCCTTTCCTCAAAAAACAATTTTCAATTTCCTTTTTCTTCATTTCTTCTTTTGCTCCCTCCTTTTCCATTCTCTTGCACCGGTCAGGTGTCCCCAGAGATGTGAGCCTACTGCCTATTTCTTTTCTTCAAAAACCAATTTTCAATTTCCTGTTTCTTCATTTTCTCACTCCCTCCTTTACCTGTTCTCCTGCATGGTTCAGGTGTCCCCATAGATGTGAGCCTACCATCAGTTATCCATACTCCACATTACTCGCTGTGCACTTTTCTTGATTTTACCTAGAATTTCCTTACCTCTGCTTGCTCACAAAGCGATTAGGATCTCTTCATACCCTTTACCTCTACTCTGGCATTTTACTTTGCATGCTACACTGCACAGTCCTTATGTGAAATTCCACCCCCTTGATAAAGGCCTCAATTCAGGATATTTGCCAAGTGCGTTTCATCCTACTCATCTCATAAAAGTGCGACTCTCTGTTCCACTTTATTATACTATACACATCACGAGAGGCACGTTTTGAAGACAATGTCATGTGCCTGCGCATGCTTAAGAACAATAAACGTTTTCTCTGACTTTTGGCCTTGTTGCATTGTCTTACTTTTTCCACACTAAAATGAACAAGAATACGCTGGACGGTCCCCACCACAGTTCACACAATATGTTAGAAGGTGGAAGTGATCTGGGCTAAATGGTGCTGTTGGTTCCCAAAATTTCCAAATTGCCTCTGTTCACATAAACTCGGTTCCAGGGGCAGATTTATGCCTGGATGGGGAGGAAACTCTTTCCCAAGCAAAAAATTTCACATAGACAATCCAAATTGAACCCCATTTTTTAGACAAAAAAGGCTCATAAATACATTGCCCAAATGGGATTCTCCCCCCAAACCACCTCCTCCAAGAATGACCGATAAGCCTGCCTTTGCTTGCCCATGCCCATATTCATAACTAATGCCAATGGGGTGAGGAGCTCTCTTCATGCCCGATGCGATATTTGTTTTAGGAAGAGGCGTCAAACTAAATTTAGAAATCAGCATTTTATTTTTGTCACATCACATGATTATTTTTTACACAGCCATTACAAAATGGTATTGTGAACTTGGACATTTCCCTTTTACAGACATAACACTTTTCTAGCATAAAAATTTGCTCCGTGTTTAGAGACTAGTGCGTTGTTAATGTTTCTCTTACGGTACTGAGTTTTCGTAGATTTGGGCTGAGCCCGACAAAAAAGAGATCGCTTCTGCAGCCAAATTGTTCTTGCTTTAAATTTGCCAGCACGCTGTATTAGGCGAGTTAGACATAGTTCATCTTGAAGACCAGCCCAAAACAAAGGACCGATGAAAGAGATGACATGGGCACTGCATAACAAACTGAAGGTTTAATGGAAAACTCAGGAAATAAATAGGGTGAAAACGCGTGAAGCCTAAAACGAAACAAAACCAGAAAAACATCAAGAATTACACTACAGATGAAAGACACTTATCAAGGAACACTGTCCGGTTTCTCTGCAAAGCAACAGACAGTTTTGCCACACGCGAATTGGAGCTCTTAGCGATGCAATATGCTTCAAAAATTTCCCTGGTAAGGTAAGGAGGTTAAGGAGGGGGAGGTAAGGTAGGGTAAGGAGGAAGGTGGGAGTGAAAGCAGAAAGAGAGAAATAGGTGTCTTCTGCAGCCAGCACGGTTGGCTGTGTTGTGTTACACAGAGGACAACTGTTGTATTACTTGTGACACAGGGGGGGGGGGGGGGGAGGGATGTCAGGTGTCTGTGGGTGGTACAGAAGTAAACAATTGTACGTTCTGATGACTGAGTGGTCATTGATATCGGGGGGGGGGGGGGGGGGGTGGTACTATAGATGACATAGATAAAATTGACAAGTATAATCACGGTAAACTTAGTGGAAGCAAACTCAAACAGCATCGCTTGTCATCATTCTTACAGAGCATGTAATCTGCTTAGTTTTTTTTCAGCTTTCCGAAGAGTCTTTCCGCCAACCAAGCAACATTCTTCTCTTAAATTTGGCACTACAGGCATACTGAAGTTTGGTTTGGTTTATGGGGTTTAACGTCCCAAAGCGACTAAGGCTATGAGAGACGCCGTAGTGGAAGGCTCCGGAAATTTCGACCACCTGGGGTTCTTTAACGTGCACTGACATCACACAGGACGCGGGCCTCTAGAATTTCGCCTCCATCGAAATTTGTGCAAAATACGTCATATGAGCACAGAATTTTTGGCTCTGGGACTCAGCTAAAGTGCCTTAGAACACAGACGTTTCAGGAGCTTTCTTTGGTCTGCTCTATCCTTTCGAAGGACAACGAAGATGTGGAAATTAAGTGTTCCCATGCAGTTCTGTGCTCTGCTCATGGCGCTTCTCACCCTCCACACATAACACTTAAACGCAAATGTGTGTAAATGCGTCCCTACTCTTCTATGGGGGATTGTACTTTAACTTCATCAGACGCAAGACTAACTTGAGCTCCCTAGAAATTGGAAAAAAAAAAGTAAATTGTAAACTATGTGACTTGACATCCCTCAGTGACACGTTAGCTATTAGGAACACCATAGCTGGGGACACCAGATTAATTTAGACCCCCTGGGGTTCTTTAGGGTGCACGTGCAATGCACAGCAATTGAGATTTCTGAATTTCTCCTTGACTCAAATCCTACTGACCTAGCCAGGTGCCGCGGTAACGCCGCTGACCCAGTGGTTCAAATTTGAGAAGTAGATAGAACAGCAGCAGGAAAAACAATTTTGCGAAAAGGACTCGAGAAAGAAAAGAAACTTGCAAAGACAAAGCTTGGAAAATGTGGTACATAGCATTTCCTTGTTAATACCCTTCAAGAATCTGCTCAAGCATTTCGAAAAACAGAACCCAAAGCTATCTGCACCCAGTTTACACATTTTACATCAGCACATACATCCTCATATGTGCAGCCAAGATACGCAATGCACCATTTCTAACTGCAGTTTTCACTTTGTCAGACAAGAAATAATGATCAACATAGACCTAAAAAGGATAGAGTTTTCACATAGTTCACCTGAATAGACGTGCAAAGGCATGTGTTTAGCCTGATTGGCTCATGGTCTTGCTTTGCTGGGTCGTCAGCAAGTCTGGCAAGGATATCAGACTAGGTTAAGCTCTGATAGAGGCTTTAGGTGATCCCATCTATGCGCGCCTGAAGGCTGAGAAAGACGACAATGTGCAATGCAATGTGCAAGGGTGTGTTGCAATTTAACATGAGGCATGATCGGCTGTGACGATAGCATAGTACCCTAGAGCATTGGCCAGCAAAGCTGATCTGTTCACGCCGCTGCAGGTTCAAATTCCAGTTGCAGCAATATCTATTTTATTATTTATTTCACACACAACAAACTTAATGTGGTGTCACTGTTGCTAGGCAACAGCTGAAGACCAAACGATCGGTTGACAAGATTCATGGTCGGGGTTGGTGAGCGCATGAGAACGCGCAAAGGATCAGTCAGAAGCTGCCTTCGTTTGAAAAACAAAAGTTGGGTAGAAAGGCTTTCATTCCAGGCTGCACTGCTGGAGAGCCTATTTACAGAAACATGTGCAGATATGCGCCTTCATTTATGTGACAGTAGCCAATGAAAGCCTGACAAGCGTTCTGGCTCCAGAGGAATTCAGATCTTTCGTATTGGAAGGCATCACGGAATTTTAATAACCACCCCAAAAAGAAACAACTTGAGGAACGGGCACAGGGAACTTTCTTTGCTTTCAATAGCTTGAAGCATCACAGCGGCATTGAGCGCAGTGTGGCATCGAAGCCCTCTATGTAGTTAGAAATTGCACTCCATGAAATTGCTATGCACGCCAAATATTCTGAGATCCTGCATGATAATTCTTTCACTCCTGTGGAACAGTGGGAGCCGAGTTAGTCGAGACAGCCTGATGATGACTGTGGCCTTGTCCTTTGAATCAGATAAGCACAGATGGTGTGGTGCCCAGCAAGAGTACACAAACACATGCACACACATCTAGCCACTCCCTACACAGAATGCATGCACACGCATGAAAACACACATACAACTGGAACAGCAATGACAGCAGCACATCGTAATCTTGCTGGCCATTTCATTGACTGCTTCCTCACGACACCCCAAACCAGTGTTTTTAGAGGTGCTCCTAGTATCGTCTGTACACAGCACCCACCACCCAGCAAGGTGCTTCTCGATGGTCTCCACTGGGGCTCGGATATTACGTTTGCTGCTGTGATCGCGATCCAGTACCTCTAGCTGGGCGTGAAATGGAGACCCAAACACCTGTAGAATTTGTCATCCATGGTGGACTAGAAAGGCCTTGGCAGCAGAGAACCAGGCGTTCCGCAGTTTTGTCTGCTTGCCCACACATTCAGCATAGCGTGCTCTTCACTGTCTGATGAAATCGGCACCACAGCAGGTAAGGGCAGCCTGTCGGTAGCCTTGTGAAGGCCGTAACTGAATTTCAACGAACATCTCCACTCCCAGACATCGGAACTTTAAACACTGGGCAAAGGTCTTATTTTTCAAGGTTAATTCTTAATCCGCCGTGTTGGATCCAGCCAAACAGACAACCACAGCCTTCTTGGAACTGAGCTGTGGGTTCTGACGAGTAACCACATTCTGGCAGTTGTTTAGCAGCAATTGCAAATCCTTGGGGGGTATTCCACAGGCAGTACTAGATCGTCCGCGAAGGTTTTACCCGGCAGTCAGCCGTCGTCATCCATGCCAGCTGAGGCGGAAACCTACTGCGACCTAAGCAGCTCTCGCTCGATGCTCGCAATATAGAATATACGAGCGGCGACAACAGACACACTTGGTGCCGACCTTTCTTCACTGCGATGCGGCCGATTGAGGACCCAAAGTGCGCGACAACCATGTTTCCTCACAGAGACGTAGAATGTCGGCCAGCAGAAGCTCCGGAGCCCCCAGGTCCGAGTCCGACAGGGAGAAAAGCACGGCATGGGGTACGCTGTCGTGTACGCTTGCTCGACATCGAGTATAACCGTATGGGCAAACTAAATGCCTTCGAGCCGACGGCCTGGACGAAATTCGTTCATGTGAGCGAACTCCGCCTCACACCATGGCCGCCGCCTCACCTGAACTTATGCACTTTAAAAACATTTCAACTAAATATAAGAACAAAACCTAACAGTTGTATTAGTACAGGTGAGTATTTAAGCTGTAACTGAATATTCTAAAAGTTTATGTCGATTGTATGCGCACTTTTGTTTAAATATGTTGCCACGTGGTTATGATGTACAGTCTTTGTCAAAAGTTTAGAACCCAGGGGGTTCACTTCCAAGCTTTATAGTGGGACTCCAGGAGCATTCATGGAAGTCCTACCTACTGCAGGAGGCAATGCCAGAAATCTTCTCATGTCCAGAAAATTTGGAGTGCTAGAGATCCATTAAAAACGACACAGTGTGGCCCGAAAGAAAACCCCCTGGGCTTCAAACTTTTGACAAAGGCTGTACTTTGCTGCGTGTCACGAGTGATCTAGCTCCCTGTTGACACACGCATGGCAGGGGCCTCTTTCAATTTATGCACAGCTGTTTTCTTTGAAAGTTGCGTCAATCTGGTAGCCACGAAATGTATTAATTGCGGGAACGTACAAGCGAGATGTATTTTCAAACAAACAGCTCAGGAGGAAGGCAGTGAAAAAAAAATTTCAGGGGCACTTTGGCTTTCTAAAGTGGTGCAAGGCCAAGCGTTTCCTGGCGCAGTTCTTTAGTTATTTATTTTTTATTTATCATATTTTATGTCTTATTTTTCTTTTTATTTCCATTTCTTTTTTATTTCATATTTATTTTTCATATTTGATCTTTACTTTTTGTTTCTTTTTAAATTTTTTTTAATTTTTTTACTTACGTGGCAGTGAAAAAAGAAAGAGGGACCGTAATGAAGAAACTGAAATTGTATTTGAGGAAAGGTAATTTCGCAGAAACTGTCTCACATATCTCGGTGGACACCCGTCAAAACGCAGACACATCTGTTGACACGGCTGCCGACACGGATTGCTAACGACAGCATGAGGCATTAAAGGCTTTCGCCTTAATAGTTCACTCACCCAGCTTCAGCTCGAAGCTCTCTTTGATGTTCGCGTACCGCGATTTCTCCGAAAGGCTCTGCCATTCTCCGTCCGTGAAATCTTGACGAATTTCTGCAAAGTCGTCTTCGTTCGCCATCTCTATCAAAGCACGACAGTCTCAGCAAAGATCTCCCTCAACTTCCGTGCGCCAACTGACGCTCGGAGAGGCTTCCGGCTGTTTGAACGCAGAGCGGTTTATGCAAGGAGAATACAGCTTAGGCACGCAGAATCAGTTTAGCTTTGCTATCACGCAACTAGTAATTTTTTCTAAAGGTTTTGTGATAAACGTTCCGTACACTGATCGTGTATTATGAGCACACGATTACAAATAATTACAAAGCCATGCAGTGGTTGACGAGGTCTTCATCTGGCCACATTGTCACTCAGGCAACAACGACAAGATTGATGTAATCAGTCTATTTTGACTTTTTATTACGGTGGTGGGATGAATGTGGGAGGCCCATTTGGTCGTGTTGTTGTGTGGTAGTATGTTGAGTCTCTGGGATCGCGCCTCGATCTTATTTTCACCGCATGAAACATAGCGCGAGCACCAGCCGCGCCGTAGCCGCTTGTTTGAACAGCACGCGCATTTTAAGGCGAAAGCCTTTAATGCTTCATGCTGTCGTTAGAAATCCGTGTCGGCAGCCGTGTCTGCGTCCGTGTCGGCAGCCGTGTCCACAGATGTGTCCGCGTTTTGACGGGTGTCCACCGAGATATGTGAGACAATTACTGCATAATTTCCTTTCCTCAAATACAATTTTCAGTTTCTTCATTACGGCCCCTCTTTCTTCTTTCACTGCCACTTCCTCCCTTCCTGTACGGCGCAGTTAAAGTGTCGACCGAGATGACTGAGAACCCCATAAAACCATAAATACAGCGCCATTTCCTTTCCTCAAAAAGCGTTGCGTTCAAAGGGCAAGGCAGCGCGCTGAACGGATGGCGGTGTTCCCTGGACTCCCTGGCAGTGCTACAACACGCTGTCTCGTTCCACTCCTAAAGGCAAAGCTTAAGCGCCATTAATTAGCAGTCAATTAGTGCTGGGTGATTAATCAGTTATTAGTCACTAATTAGTAATTTGTAATTACTTCATCGTCATCAATTACGTGTGACGTCATCCAGTGGTGACGTCACCAGTGTCACATAGGCAAAGTGGTGCGGAAAACGCTTTCGCCTCTACGCACTTTAGACAGTCAAAGTGCCCCCTGAATTATTTATCAATGGTACTTAGGTTCGAGAGGCGCGGCGGGCCCCTTCAAAATCGGCGCACATAATTTTGCGATGACCGATGCAGCGCTGTCAGCCTGATGCATACGATCCGACGTGGGTGAGTGATTTTTTTCTCAAGTCTGTGCCTCAGTGCCTCAGCTTGGCACAGTGGCTACGACATGTTAACCTAGTGCTGAGTCATGGAGTCAAACTCAGTGTATTAAAGAATCAATATTATGGCAGTTTTTTTTCTTTTTACTGCACTGTTGAAGAACTATTCAGCTTATATGGCAGTAGCACTTAAGACAGCTTCGAAAGGTACTGCAGTTTCATGTGTGCAAACTCTTTATTTGTGCATTGCTCTTCAGGTACGTGCGTTGCGAATCGCCAGGTCCCAGTAGGAATTAAGCAGTTCTGTGTGGTCATCTGGTGAGAGGTCTGAATTAACAACTTCACTTGTAGGGATTGTGTAGAGACGTATTTCCGTGTATTGACTGGAGCAGTATGAACTGCAGCCGCTTTTTTGTTGTTGGTTTGCACTTTCCAAGATCGAAAAATCACTCTGGGTCCAAATTGCGAGACTCATTTCTCTGAGCTAACCATTGCCTATGGCATCTAGCGAAAGGGAGTTGTTTGCATTTTCTCTGCTGTGGATATATTCTTTAAATATGGTTTTACGACTTTCTCAACAGTGTGGCCATATTTTCGCTCCCTGAATGCAGGCCACTTAGATGTGTTGATTTGTGGTGTAGATCATGTAGGCAGCTGCAAGTCTCGATATCAGCTAATGCTTTATTCTTTGTTCACTGACTTTCCGGTTCTTTCTCCTGGACTGGTTTCCTGTTAATCTCTTTTCAGTCTCCTACGCCTTTTCTCTCACGCTGAATACGACGGGAGAGGGATTCATCATTTAGCATAATGGTCGAATCAGAGTGCTGGCCCATCGTCTTGGCGCATTAGAGATGTGTGTGTTTATGAACTTGATCTTGGAGAAGAAGTATTAACCGCTGAGTTCCACATTGCTGAATATTTTAAAAAAACTGTTGCATGCATAAAATTTAAAGCAGGCCAGAAGACAAGACTTGCAACAGCAGTGCAGTGTACAAAAACTAACCAATTCTAAACATAGCCCTATACTCTCAACACATGATGTGGGAAAATGAATCAAGTATGATGTCGGCGCAAAGAATTTGCCACAACTTTCAGGACAGACATCGCAAGTTGAATACAATCCATTCGTAATTCAGCTTCAGCACTTATGCAAGCACTGATGCCACCATACTGTGGGCATTTGGCCCCTCTTTCTCGGTGTATAAGGACACACACGAGGCCCCCACGCGGTGGGTGGTGTTCTGTTGGGGGCGAGTGCACCCTGCTGCACTCAAATGATGGCAACCTTATTGCCCATGTCGGGCAGGTCCCAGGAAGGCAGCGCATAGAAATCGCACGTGACCCATCCCGCGCTAGATAAGCTGCAAGCAAACGGCCTTTTTCAGCCGGAGCATTTTGGATTTTGGCGGTGTTGGCCAAGCGTTTCTCCTGAAGGTGGATTACCGCGTCAGTGAAGGGAACTTTGCGTAAGTACCTGCTCAAGCATGTCTGTTTTCTGTTTGCTAGGTGAGCACGTGTCATCACCTCACCGTTACGCCAGGTTGCCTGGTGCCTCGGCTGCCCTTTTCAGCTGCCTTTCTGCACGTGCAATTGCATGCCTTGCCTTCGCTTGCTCTTTTTTTCTTCTTTACCCAACCACAGGTTGACGGTGTTTTCCCGATCCGCAAGACTTGGATTGTTCCTTTTGTTGCTGTTTGAATTAAAACAGTTTTTTTAATGTAGTTGCTGGAGGTTCGTCGCACGGAGTGTGGCTCACGAGCCCCCCTGAGCGAAGGCTGAGGTCTTCAATACTTGCTTGAAAAGTACAGATTTTGAACAACGAAGGCACTGTAAGGACAACTGTGATTGAAGAGGTACAACACAATGACAAGGACAGTCATCGAATTCTTGTTCCTAAGCCTATAGCCTTGCAATAAGAGAGATCAGGGGCTAATTGCCCTTGAAGTTGGTCACAGGAAGGCATAATTTTGAATAATGTCCAAGCGGCCTTCACGATGCAGGAAGTGGGCAGAACGAAAACTACCGCATTCATTACTATACGATCGCTTATGTGGCTGGCTGCACGGAGGCATACTTCTGAACTAAATTCGTTCCATATTTCGGAAATGGATGAAAGAGTTAAGAAACACGCACTACACACATGAGAGATCCGTCAATGCTGATCTTATCCAGACTTCTATTTTTTGTGCTGATTGTTTATTCCTTGTCTCATCAATGTGTTTTTATTTATTGTTACTCTTGTGCTTAATCTTATTTTTTCTCCTGGCCGGTGTCATGAAGGTAAGGTAAATGCATTTCAAATATTAAACAGCCACTTCACTAAATCTGATCGGGGCAATGATGAACTGTGTGTCCAGGTAACATATATTTGTAATGTTACTGTGTAGTAATCTTTGACCCAACTATGCCCTCTTCAAAACAATGGCCTCCCCCATATCCCTCTCTATTCTGAGCCACCTGTTGCCTCTTCATTCCTGCAAGCACCCCAGTATAATCTCCTGCTTACCTGACTGTTGGTACCCTCTTATATATCTGCATTTATCTGTAATCCGCTGTTACCTAAGGAACTATCGGTTAATGTCACACCATGATAGACTCCAATTAGAGCTCACTTTTCTTCGAATAGTAAAGAGATTGGCCGGTCATGATTTGGTATGCCATGCTGAGGGTCAGTGGAGTAAGTATGCGTCGCAAACATACGTGGAAAGAAATATTAGCAGTGAAATATGCATTGCATCCATGAGCAAGTAAATTAGCACGAGTCTTTTCAAGCTTTTGCCTTAGACCAAAACCGTCCTTTGTGCTCCAAATTTTAGTTTTGCCTGTATATCAATGATTCAAGGCTGATTTTAAGAATCATATTCTAAATAAACAATAACTGGGGATCGTTTGTAGCGTAAGGTGTTCTTTTTTCTTTGCTTCTTTTGTTGCCCTGTACTCTATGTGTTTTCAGTATTAGAGTTCCACTGCTTTCTCCGTAAATCTATATGGCACCATTCAGTTCGAGCAGAAATTCTTCCCCATCCTACTTTACTTTGTGTGCATTGTTCTTGTGTTTTCCGATGTGAACTTGAATTTGTTCTTAGCAAGACGAAAAGTATCCGCATTTCTGAGCCGGCTTTCTCCATCATACAATGTTTTTCCCCTTCCTCCCTGTTCTTTGCACTGCTTTTCCTCTTTTCAGTCAAGCAGAACCAACAACCTCAATGCTCAACATTTGGGAACAAACCTTAGGAATGTGCCACTGCTCTTTTAGTGTGCAGGTAAGTTGTGAGACCATGGTCCTGAGCATAAATGGGCTGGATCCACACACGCATGCTAATAACCATGCTTAATATGTACTATGTGCACTTTTCTTTTTCTCTATGTCCGCTCTTCGCCTCTGTCATCCTTTCCTCCTCCTGGTGTATTTCAGGCATCCACCCAGGGTGAGGCAGTTTACGTTACCTTTACACTCGTCATAGCTTTCTTCTCCTCACTACAAAGATGACTATAGTTTTTTCAAAATGTCTGCACTGAGCTGAGGGGCCTCCACCACTCTCTTACCCCTGTGCTTTGTTTATCTCTGTGTTCCTAACGTGATTCCTGCAATGTTGTGATCAAGTCAGAAACACTAGCGTTCTGTTGGCAAGTGAAACAGGCTAAGTTGTGAGCTTGGCAGTTTACATTAGTGGCTAAAAGAAGGTTGTTTCTTTGGCATTCAGCTTTGGGCTCTGCTTGCTGCTTTCTCGTCCTCTGAACCTGTTAATTAGTTTCTTGATCTGCCATTGTTCTGTGTATAACATGCGTGCTGCCTTCGAGACCTTCAGTTGGTGTCTGAAGTGGTTTCTGAAATATTTCCCTGGCCATGGCGCAACGAGGTGGTAAACATAGGCATCGGTGTAAAGCGGTGTGTGGAATGCAGTCAACATACTTGAATTCTGATCCAGGACACAGTGCTATCATATATATTCATTTGCAGATATAAAAAGTTTGGAGATCGCCCTCAGTTTGGAGATGGCCCTCAACAAGCACTAGAGTGCTTTGGTGAGACTCTGTGGCTCAAAGTAGGTTCCAGGCTCATTAGCCTTCTTCCTTGCATCCTGTTTGGCTGTGATTCATCTTCCAGCCCTTCGTGCATTAGCTACAGCTTGGCCCTTATACCTTTCGAATGGAGCTGGCTAGTTTTGTTTGAAATAATAGTTTTTTATTTTAATTTTAGTCACCTTTCAAAACAATTGCAGATCTATAGGAGGTAAAATTTTTGTTGTTTTGTGAAAAATCTTCAAACACTCAATTGTGTAAAGTTCAAAGTGGCACTTTTCGCACTCTTGACAGCTTTCACTCTTTTAATGCGGATGTGTTGAGATTCCCATGTTGCAGAAAAGTTGTCTTCGGCGTCGTTTGCCATGAGCAAGAAATCCACAAGAAAATCCTCAAAGAAGCACCTAGGTGACATGTTTGCCACCTCTACTCTGTTTCGTGCATAGCACGTGATGCTGCAGAGGCTGCAAAAGTAGTGCGTCCGTGAAACCATATTACTCCACCACGTATGATTTGTTCTTTTCTAAGCTCCGGTAAGTGTTTAAACTAAAACAAAGAGCGGTATAAAACGAAGTTGTAGCACCGCAAATCGTGGCAAAAGGTGCGAGGCACTGAGTGTTCGAACCCTCTGGCTATAAATTTCACTGAGTGCGGACTACTTTTTAGGCGCGGATGGAGTAAGAGTGATTCTCCCTGTCAGTTACGTATCACAATGCCGCATTTCATTTTTACTTCTTGAAACCTCGATGAGTCGCAAGCTGAAAATGTGGCAAGAATTAAAAGGAAGTGCAGGTGGTTGTCATTCACTGTATTTTTGACATGTCGCACAAAATACATCATGATCACTGTGGTTGCATGGCGAACTACTTTTTGGGTGTGGACTTAGCCTCTGCGAATAGGCGCGCTAGTTTTGGCAGCATTGCCTGGTATGTGTGAAAGAGACTAAAGGCTATGTCACCTTATGAAATCTTCGCAACCTGCCCACGAGAATGTGAGCGAACTGCCCACTGTGGCAGGTGGGAGTTCAATTAATGGTTGTTTGCGAGAGGTTGTTTGGGAAGAGCATGGCCGCCTGGATCAGCGTGCAGCGGAGTTACAACCCCGCTGCGCAATCCGATCCAGGCAGCCGTGAGTAGAGCAACGTGGGTCGCAAAAGCCCCACAGGTGGCAGCACCTGCCATCACATGGCAGTGGTGCATCGCTTAAATGCTGCAGCACTGCGTGAGTGGTAGTAGTGGTAGTGGTTTTATTAAAATAATAGTAAACAGGAGAAAAAGATTTTTGCTAGCCCTGGCATCTGCCATTGCTACGAGAAGCACCTGAGCTGGGGCAGCGGAAATAAGAAGGTAGCAGGCACACTGCCATCAGGCAGCACCTGCCATCATATGGCAGTTACGCATCACTTAAATGCTTCAGCGCTGCATGAGGAGCTGTATGAGGACTCCAGAGATCTGTAACTAAGAAATTCTGCATATATGGGCATTAACCAATTAATGTTTTCGTACTCAGCACTTAAAGGCTTAACATAAGTGCTGCTCCTCCCCTTTTTTTCTCTGGATTTTTGCACACCAAACATCTGTAGAAAGCTTTCTGCGGTTCGTCATTTCAAGGTATTTGGCGATCAGAATTGGGCCTTTGAAGAGCCTCTAGATGCGTTTGGGACAGATCTAGACGTAGTTTCTGGTGTTCTTGTAACGGGGCAACATAGTCATGTCAGCAATTTGTTTAGACGAGATAAACTTATTACTTGGTGTCATAATCATCATCTACCTGACTATGCCAACTGCTGGGAAAAGGCATCTCCCATGCCTCTCCAATTAACCCTGTTCTTTGACAGCTGCAGCTGCTATATCCCCGCAGACTTCTTAATCTCATCCGCCCACCTAACTTCCTGCCACCCCCTGCTACGCTTGCCTTCTCTTGGAATCCGCTCTGCTACCCTTAAGGACGAGCGGTTCTCTTGCCTTTGCATAATATACCCTGCCCAAGTCCATTTCTTCCTGTATTTCGACTAGGATGTCATTAATCCACGTTTGTTCCCTCAGCTGAGTCCTTTTTGTTAGCCTCCACGTTTCATCCCTGTAGGTGACTGCCAGTAAGATACAGATGTTCTATATACTTTTGTCTTGAGGGATACTGGTACACTGATATTAATCACCTGAGAGTGCCTGCCATGTGCACTCCCTCTCATTTCTTATTCTCCTAGTTATTTCACTCTTATGGTGTGGCACTGGAGTCACTGACTGATTTAGATAGGAGTATTTTCTTGAACATCAATTAACATCAATTTTGATAAAACCGACCTGATGTCTTTCTGTGACAAACGTTATCCTTCCCTTATTAGTCACTCATTCAGTGTCCGTGCCGTAGATAAGGTTTCTGAGTAAAGGTTGCCTTGCTGTCATTTTTACGTATAACATATCATGGTCTAATCACATTGATTACATATGTGGTCATGCTCTAACAAAACTTGATTATCAATGGTTAACACTAAACAAAAGACACAAAGATCATTGTTATGATTGTGACCTATCATCCTCTTGTGCACTTCTTTCCTAGAACTTGTTTTTGCTCTCTTCACGTTTTCACATTTAATGATTAAAAACCTTACTTTTCATTATGAGTCTTTAGGCTATACTCTCAAATAATCATTAAATATACTTTGTGCCGGAATCATTAATGAGAAGACATCGTGATCTAAACTTGATACCATACTACACATGTCCTATATGCTATACAATATCGTGCAAAGGTTGCACCCCATTTTGGACCAGGTAATTGTGAAAAAAATATGGTATTGTGTTTTTTAAGTTGTGTATGGATGGTACCTTCAAAATTCACATCAGAATTCAAAAATAAAAGTGCGGCCCTTACCTGAGTTTATACGCTGTGCTTCAATTTAGTTTCCCTCACTCTATCAAAGTCTGCAATTCATTACCTGAGTCCATTCACCGGCGTTTATCCAAAACTTCTACATCCGCCATTTGAGATGCATAATCACTGCACATCCGATCCATGCTGTCCAGTTGTAAACTTTCTCTTTTGTTTACCCTTTCCTTTCCCTGCACTGTATTTTTTGTTTATGAAACTACTCAGCTGTGCATATCTCTTTTTGTTATACTCAAATGTGTGCCTGGTACTTTTTCAACCCTTTCCTGCCGTAGCACTCGATGCATTACAGTATGTATATATAAATAACTACATAAATTAAAAACTTGGAGGACACCTAATTGCCATTGGCTGTGACAACGGGATAGCATAAGAGCCTCGTCTATGCACGACCACACATGCCAGAGTGGAGAGTGAGATTCCCCTCTCCACTTCACCTGTGGCAAAGTGTGACACCGGTGGTGGGTCCAGATAGACATGAGGCTCTTCTTACGGTATCACATAAAAAACAAATAAAATCGATGAGCAATCAGTGAGGGGCTATAGTTGGCATCACACGATTTCTTAACATAAAACGTGTGGAAAGTATAATACCTAAAGAGATGCATACAGGACGGTCACAGACTTTCAGGTAGTTGTATATAGAAACCTGCGTTCTTCCTCTCTGAGTGTTTTTCATGTCTGATATTCCTTGTGTTAAATTTTCGTGTTTTAGAACCAAGTTGGATGGAATTTGATCTGCTCCTCTCTGGCATAAAAGATTCCTTTGATTTTCTTCACTAAGACTAAGCTTTAATCCAAGGATCATATTGCATCTAATGAATGCAATTGTGTTTTAGATCATCAGCCTTGCTGCTACTCTGCACTGTGTGGTTGCTTGAATGGGCCCTCTTTTTTGCAGGCATGCCCGTCTACCACTGCATCGAATTCAGCAGTGGCTGACCGAGGCAGTGAGTTGTGCTTCCAATATGGAAGCTAGTGGAGTGGAATCTCATTAATTTGAACTTGCGTTATTCACTTTTCCAATTCATTCATCAGATTCCTGCGGCCACCTTTTTCCTTTGCGAAGTTGCGACATAAAGTTCCTTTGATTGATTGATCGGACTGACTGACTGATTGATCAATTGACTGACCGATTGATTGACTGATTGATTGATTCATTCATTGACTGATTGATCCCATGAGGCTTCTCTCATTGGCTTCTGGTAGGTAGGGTGAAGCCTCTGCTGTGGCAGAGGTTGGTGGGAGGGTGACGCTACTCAAAGGTGATGGCTTCCGTCCTTTGCCCTCGCACATCACTGGGGCTAATTTGCGGAATGGTACTACTATTACTGTTCCAGTAAAGTGCCTTGAGAATTACCCGTTTCATTAACTACTGGTTAATATTTACAGTGGGCTTTTGAAACAGCGAGCGGCGTGGAAGAGGCTGTCGTTAATGAGGGTAGTGCTTGATACACTGATGCCAATGAGATACTTCATAAACCTCTGCATTCTGGCTTCTTGCTTAAAAAATGATCATTTTGAACTGATCCTTAGATTAAGCCCTGCCATGCATAGTAAGGGTTTGAAGGAGATTTAACCCTTTTGTGACCAGTGTTGCAAATTCATGACACGCTAAGTGTACACGACGTACTTATTACCAAAAAGAGTATAGATGCAGATTTTTATGTCGACATGTTCCCACTTGCAGTGCTTTCTAGCGAAAACACTTTGAGCAAGTTGTGTGAAGGAACAAAGCGTGCTAGTGTACAGCAGCCGGCTAGTTTTCAGTGACTCCTTGTGCCTCATTTTGTGCGAACCGTTGAAGGGAAAACAGCCAAGTGTTTGTCGCAGGAAAAATCGGCACAGTATTTGGTCCTTAATGGTTGCCTTTCTTGGAATGCTTTTTTTTTACTAATTATTATATTACTAGTTCATAACAAATTTATGGCACTGGGAATGGGTGCCACTTTTTGTGAATTTGAGAAAATGTGTCAAAACATGATCCACTCGTGAACATCAAATTTCTCGCATGTGTTTTGTAGCACGAGCATATATATGAGCGCAGTGCACAGAAGGGTGCATGTTTTGTATCTATGTAAACATACTTTGGATGCACGTTTGATCCTGCCAAACCATCGAACCCTGCATCGTCTTGAACGCACAAGGAGGACTTTTGTTACTACGGCAAGGAACTAAAAGCAACATCAGATATTTTTATCTGGTGATAGTGAATGTCGTTCACTCTAACGAAAATCCTGGTAGAACTAATAGCCTATGTGCTTTTCGACAACTAATGGGCAATTAGACTAATGAAAGGTCCCTCAAAAAGAAAACTGGATGAGCTGTTACATTCCTTGACGCGAAGAAGTAGCATATGGAGGGCTGCCGCCATGTTGCGCTCTCCAATTGGAGCTAGTGTTCACTGACATCCTTTGGGAATGCTGCAGCTCCATATAGACAAGCAGAGCATATGCAGGCGTATGCATGAGCAGGTTTACCTGTGACATTATTTGAAGACCATAATAATTGCAGACGTCAAAGATTTTTGCACTGTTGTTTTTTGATACTGTACATGTTGCTACCCCATAGACTGATACCAACTCGTATCAGAAATGGGTAACGATATAGCAATTACGAAAATGCATGTAGAGTTTTCACTAGCGTTAGTTACTTCCAATGGGCAGTAATGGAGAAAAATATCCAAAAATTTGCTGTAGGTGGCATGTTCATTGTGACCAAATGGCAACTACACTTTGACAGCCACATTTAACAGGCAACATTTCATTCGCCATTTCAGAACTACTATCGAATATAAAGTTCATAGGGCACACCCGAAACATTTCCGGATTCATGCCTCACTGCTTTAGAGCACACTAGATCTAATGTGTGGCCTCCAGTTCTGTGTTCTATGACTGTCGTGTCCCACCTAAGTGTGTTTGAAACCATTTTCCTATGCCCTGCACTATTTTCATCAGCACTTGTTACTCTTCTTTCCAACCGCAAGTCTTCTCTGGAAATAAAAAGACTACCATGAGCTGCCGTCTCCATCGATCGGCTCATTTCCTCTGTCCTGAAACTGGACACACAACAAAGCAGGTTCCGTGCCCAGAATTTTTATTCTTTTGGAAAGGGCACGTCGAACAAACACACATGCTCAAGAATGTTCTATCTCGATAAGGAAGAAGGGTGCCTAAACATGCATGGGTGTCATACGACTCTTCAAAGGGCTTTGAAATCGTCCACCGAGTGTGTATGTAATTTGGTGCGAGTTACTTGAGATTTCTAATAAAAATACTTGTAAATCTTATGGTTGCGATTGCTTTGCTGTCTCCAAAACATCAACGTTATCCAAACTGCCAATCGCCTCTTTGGTGAAAAAAATTGCTGGCGATTTTGCAGTGCTTACTACGAAATGTGCGAAAGCAGGTTTTTGATCAGAACAAATATGTGAACAAACAGAGGACAGATGTGCTCAGGAATCTGCTCGCAAGGGTGCTGTGCGACAAAATCCTCCAAGTTCGTGCCTACAGACTTTACAAACCATAAAGCACTCTTCTAACCATCCCATAACGTAAACACATTCGCTGTTCCATATCGTATGCTGCATTAATGCGTAAACTGTTTCATGAACTAGCTAATATGTATAAGTCGTCCTATATCCTTCTGGTTAGCAGCCATAATTTTTTACGCTTTCTCCTACTAATATGGGCCAGGAAATTGTTAGTGTCCAGATGGCTGCGAACATGTATACCGGTATAAAACATGGCTACATTTACTGCCTAGAGGCAGCAAAGATGACTACCTGGAGTGCATGGCTGCTGTATACAGGTGAAGCAGTCATTAAAAATGTACTCCATCTGGTCGTCAAGACGGAATGCTTTTCAGGAAATTATTTAGCACATTCTATGGTGCCTCATAGATGGCGCTAGCCACACTCAGGTGTCAGTCAGATCAGCCTGTACCTGCTTGCATTCAACGTGTCCAGCACTGACCACCCTGGCTGCTTCCGAAGCTTTACGAGCCGTCGCTCTGAACCATTTCTCCTCTAGCTGAGCAGGGCTGCAAGCGTTCCTCACTGCTTTTAGTGCTTTACGGCCGCCGAGTTCCTCCACCTGTCTTTCCCGCCCCGCTCATCTGTGGTCTCTTTCGTTGCTCAATGCATCATGACCCATCGCCGCTCTTTTCAAGCCTTAACGATGTGTTAGGCCGCCTTCACGCATTTACCTGCGTGTACATAATGAGCTGCCATTGCGTGGCACAGGCCTCTTTCCTATCTAACTTAACTGTGGAAGGTTCCCCGAGACCGAGACGGCTGTGTACTCTATCACGTGATCAACTCGTGCACGTGCTTCCTGCAACATTTTCCGAGCAGCTTGTCTCTCCATTGAAGTGACCACCTCACTCATCATGCAACCTTCGTTGGTGCCCACTTGTAAGGTGCCACCAAACGCTTTGAAATGCCTCTGGGACTCTATGCACATCTGAAAATGAAAATTGTGGGGGCTTGCTTATTTCTCAACCGGGCGTAGGAAGTCAAAGAAGAAAGAGAGAAAGAAGTACTATAGTGGAGGGCTCCAGAATAATTTCGAGCACCTGGGAATCTAAATGCAAACCGACGCCACACAATGCACTGGTGCCTTTCTGCGCACCCGCCGTGGTGGCTCAGTGCTTAGAGAGCTCGGCTACTGAGCTGTTGTACAGGGGTTTGAACCCGGCCATGTTTTGATGGAGGTGGAACGTGAAAGATGACCGTGTGCTATGCGATTTTGGTGCACGTTTAAGATCCCCACGTGGTCTGTGTTATTCTGGAGCCCTCCACTATGGCTCCTCTTTTTTTCTTCCTTCGCTTCCACCTCCCTCAATCCCTTCTTCGCTCATGGTGAGGTTCAATAGCTCAGCAAGAAGTGAGGCAGTTACTGCGCCTTCCACTTCCTGATAACCAATCTTTTTTTTTTGCGCATCTGCGTAGGGATTATAAGTAGTTTAGAGGAAAGGTGCTGCAGCAGTCTTACACTGTGTGGAGGCCTAGACCGTCTGTTAATGGATTAAGAAATGGAAAAAGGGACAGATTTAAAAAGCATTCGTTTACTCTTGCTCTCACATGGCTTAAGCAGCAGCATAGCGTAAGCATAATCAATTTTACAGTGAGAGCCTTTAATGGGACCCCATCAAGAGTAGGCACCTGTAACTGAAGGCCATTGGAGTCATTGTCCTAGGAATCTGCAAGCCAACACAGAAAAGGCACAATAATTAGAATAGAAAGAAGTCAAACAAGGAGAAGAAAGAGGATGCAATAAAGCACAGAAGTCAAGAGGGAGATAAAAAGAAGAGAGAAGAAAGGGGGTGAGTTGACGGACATCATGGTTTTAGCTGGGTGTTTTAACAAAGCCGTAGTTTAGCCAGCTTTATTATTTTTTTTTACTGCTACAGCATTATAGTAATAGCATTCCACCAAATTGTGGTGGAATGTGTGTGAAATCTCAGCGAGTGAAGCCTCGGAACGCTTCACGCTTCTACATTCATTGTCGCTTCTACATTCATCGGTGCTTCTACATTTATTGTCATTCCAGGTCATGAGGAACGCTGCCTTCATCACTGTAATGAATTAAAATGATGAAGTAATGATTATACTGCACTTTTTCCATGCCTCACATGACCTGTCACCTCTCTTTGACGCCACAGCCATCGTTCAGCTGTTGAAGCCGAAAAAGCATGGCAGAAATATATGATTATAAATTATTAAGCAGCCGTAGGCAAACAGTGCATGGTGATTCATGCATAGTAGTGTCTTCCATATCATTGTACAGAAGAAAACATGTCACCAAAATTAGGTGTTTATAATCGAAGCTCCACCTACATTCACAACCACCGCACAGATTTCCTCCATGACAAAAAATAGTCCGTTGTTAAAACCTTTCTTCTTACCTAAACAAAAAACTAATCACAAGAAAAAAATTATAAGGTCTAGAATTTTGATAACTGGCAGGTTTTGTTTATTATTGCGATTGGCCAGCAGTGCGATACAGTACGCTGCAACCCATGGCCGAGTGTTAGGAACTGCTGTTTTTCAAGTTGTATCCCTCTTTATACTACAGTAAAACTGAAAGCATGATCCAGCCAGATTTTTCTTTTTTGTTTGATGTTAATCAATATTGTTTCGTCACTATTGCCCTGGGTTCTACCGAAAAAAAAAGCTGTATGAATAGCTCATGGCGGTCAGATCCATGTAATGGTGACCAAGGATCATGTGCTTTTTTATTTATTTATTTTTTAATATATACTGCTAGTTGCAGGGACATTACGGGATGCGTTCCAAACCCAAACGCAATATACACCTCAGAAGGAGTTGTCGCAACTCATTTCCACTGTAAAATGCCGCAAACAAGAGAAACATAGTTCAGCGCAAACACACTAAACACCAAATGCTAACAACAGCGGGCAGTGTAGTGAAAGTGATGCGATTTAGAGACAGGCACCCTTGAGTCAAGTGTGAAATAACAAAACAGTGAACTTTCAAAATGGTGCAAGAGGAAGTATCCTGCACTCCCACCTTTCCTTAGTTTTTGGCTCGTGCAGAATTACGTGTTTCAATGAAACAATGAAAAATCAATTTCTAAGCATAACAACACAAACAACAAGACAAAAGCGTGAACAGAATACGATGAGTTTACGGACTAGGACAACAGGATCAAGCCGCCTATAGTCATACGTCAAAGCGCCTTCAGTGCATCATAATGTGCATACGGGTTAGCGCACTGAATTCGAAGGCAGCAGGGAGAAGAGTTAAAGCAGTCACGACTGACTGAGAACTTGCGCTATTGAAAAATTCGTGAAGGTTTTTCACATTATTGTTCTTTAGAAACTGAAGTGAAGCAGAGCAGATCACTGCACGTCAAGCAAATGCGTTTTTTTTGCCCGCTTTAATGTCTCTGGATATCAGTTCTTCTGTACAGCCTTTGTCTCTCTTTCTGTGAGTGTGTGTGTGTGCCTGTGTGAGCGCGTCTTTTTTTTTTTGCTGAAAATCGCCCGATTAACGTGTTCATTGAAAGCAAACTATTTTTTCGCCCTGGAGTGTATATTGGCCCTGAGGGATCGCAACACCACTTAGGTTTTGTTGTGCGCCCTTAGTGTTCTTTAAAGTATCCTTCTCAATTGCTCCCTAATAATTGCATAGCATGAGTAAGGCTTTCTGTGGGGCTAGTTGTTGTAACTTGCGAGAACGTTTCCACAGGGTAGTTGGTGCATTACCAGAATTTGTTGTTAGGGCAGAAAGGCAGCACAGGAAGGAACGATTATAACAGGTCAGAGCACCGACTAACAATTTATGTTTTTATTTTCAGACCACTTTCTTCTATGCATCAGCTGCTCGTATACTGACAAAGTGAAAGAAAATAATTCCCTCCAAACCTCCTCGTGGAATAATGGGATCTAAGTCGAATTGACATGTTCGTGAGTGAATTCTTTTCTCTCAGTTTGTTGACACGAACATGTTGTGTATAAAAGCAAGTGGTCTGGCTATAAAAACCTGAGTTGTTAACGCTCTGCCCTGTAAAGTTCCTTCCTTCTTGTGCTGTCTTTCTGTGCTAAAAGCTACTTTTTGCAATAATTCACGGCTGGTAAAAATTTGCGCGAAAAAACACACACAGAACAGGGTGCGACAAGAGCACCTTCGTTTTTCCTTTCCTCGTTTATTTAGACTTCTTTTCCACTGCGGAGGCGTGGCGTGTGCGCATGTGGCTTCTCATATCGGCCGTGTCCCAAAGGCCTTTCCCGCAGTGGGGGCAGTGCAGCCTGTATTGGCGGTAATGCACCACCCGCTCGTGTCTCATGGCGGTGCTGCTTTGCGCGAACCACACCCCACACTGTGAGCAGGCGTGGGGTCTCTGCCCCGTGTGTGTCAGCAGGTGTCTGTTGAGGTTGCCCCTCTGGGTGAACCCCTTTCCGCAATGGGGACACAGATGCGATTTAGCCCCGCCATCCACAGAGTGCTGCTCCCTGCGGTGACGCCACAGATTGGACTTTTGGTTGAAGCGCTGTCCGCAGTCCGCGCACTCGTGCGGCTTCTCCCCAGAGTGGACCAGCAGGTGTTGGGTGAGAAGATGCCGGCGTGTGAAGCCCTTCCCACACTCCTGGCACACGAAGGGCCGCTCGCCCGTGTGGGTCCGCTCGTGTTTGGTGACTTCGGATCTGGGTGGGTGACAACGGAAGAAAATTCCAGTGATGCACTTGTCTGCTAAGGTGCAGCGGTGCGAAAGCATTTCTCTTACTGCTGCTGATTATGTTGCTGCGCGTCAGTTTCTTTATGCCTTTGCCGTTTCTAAGTCTTGTTTTCGCTCTGACTCCAGTTCTACCACTTCCAAGGGTGTAGGTGCCATTGCTAGTGTGTCTAGTATGCACACAAAAGTACTAATTAAATAATTATTTCAATAATTAAGCAATTCATATATTTGACTAAATTCTCAACAAATGTTCAAAGTGGATTAAATAAGTAATTTGGCCAATTCTCATCTAATTAATTTATCAGTATGATGACAATGCAATTTAATTGTTTCTTTTATCAATTCAGGTAATAAATAATTCATAGAGACAATTAATTTTCGTTTACATGTTAAGTAATTAACAGAACACCGAAATACTTCAGCCAATTAACTAACCATTCAATTAATCATTTCGTGACTTAATTCATTCTTGGTAATTAGATAATTATTCAGTCAACTATTCTATTAATTACCCCTATAACGGATGATATAGTTCGTGTGGACACGCTCTGCGAACAGGCCCTGTACACGACACTCATGAGACAAAAATGCTTTCACATTAAAAGAGACAAGCTGACACAGTAAGCATCCAAGCCTCACTGACGACGCAGAGGATAAAAATTAAGATGTCCACAGCAAGAGTGTTGCCATCCGTGGCCGCGGATCCAGTCCTGCCTTTTCCACACGGCCGTTTCACGCATGCGCACCTCCCCTCCACCAGCCCCAGCCTGAAAACCAACTGCCAGCTCTCACAGCGTATGCTCAGTTCATGTTAGTGATGGTCGCTTGCGACAGATGACGACTGTTCTCAAACATGCTCTTGCCACTTAGCAGGCTCTGTTGGAGCCTCTGAACTGGATTCTCATTTCGTCATCGCCTGTTCTCAACCAGTAGCGATCAAATTTCTGCCTTTTCCCAGAGGGCGCCACAATAAGTCTAAAAGGTGGAGGAGGGCGCAGTATATGTTATATTTTTTTCTCTGTAATGCCACAGCATCCTGTTCTAACTCTTGTCAAATCGCGCTATTGCTCCCATCCCCTCCCACCCTTCTTTAATCTAAGTAATGGAGAACACTTATTTGTTGCAAAGCCGTAGGTGTATATATACATATACATACATAACATATACATACATAAACGAGGCGAGTAGTCAAACCTGTCTCACTTGTAATCGCTGGAGTAGGGGCAGTAGATGCAACAGTGCCTTCCCTGTGGCCTCTGCGGGTGCTTGCGCTGCCTGTGTATCTCCAAGTGGTCTTGCTCGGAAAACAACTCGCCACATGTGTCGCAGGGGAAGACCGAGTGCGGATCAAGTTTGTAGTTTCCATCGTCTGAGTGCAGAAACAACAGACAATTAACAGAGAGCTTGTGAACGACCTAGCATGAGGTTCCAGCATCGATCTCCAGTCATCAGAAATTCACACATACAGTGGCTACGTGGTTATGGTGCTCGGCTGCTCATCCAAAAGACGCGGGTTCGATCCCGGCTGCGGCGGTTGAATTTCTTTGGAGGAGAAATTCAAGAGGCCCGTGCACTGTGCAATGTCAGTGCACGTTAAGGAACCCCAGGTGGTCGAAATTTTCCGAGCCCTCCACTACGGCGTCCCAGTAGCCTGAGTCACTTTGGGACGTTAAACCCCGTAAACCAAACAAAACACATACAGACGTCCGCAGAAGAGTTGCTATCGCTTTATTTTCATCGCCTTGTGCAATTTCTTGTGCGAAGTACCACTGGTGCACCTCTGTAGTGGCAAGGACAACTGCATGAATGCCGATTGTTCTTATAAGCTACTACCATATCTGGTGCTTGCTTCACGGTTCGGCTTTTCCGAAGGTGACAAAAGAGTGGAGAAATTCAGTGTTTATGTGAGTGACAGCGCCGAGGGGAGGTGAGGGTTGGCGGCTACCACCCCGTAAACCTGGCGGACCTTATTAAACATTTGCCCAGCGCTTCCGAGAGACACTGAAGAGGAGGATGTTATTACATAATGTAGGCCTTGTTAGGCGCTCTCCATGGCAGGCGATATATACCAAGTGTTTCCGGAAAGCACGGCACTGATTAAAAATATAGGTTTCTGAGGTAACACTATGGCTTCTGTGGCATAGTAATAGCATGTGTGAATGAACATCAGAACAGTGATGAATTGTTTTAACTAGGGAGTTGATGATTTTAATTGTAACAGTTAATTTTCTATTCCCATGGCCTTCTCTGCCACGCCTCGATTGGCTCTGCGAAAGCAGCAAGCAGCAGTGAGCGCCACTGACACTTGAGTGTACTCTAAAGAACGGACAAGACTGAAGCCAACAGACACTAAATCCAAGGAGTGTAAGGAAATTTTTTAATTTGTGATGTTTATCAATGAAAGATTAGTTTAAAGATAACATTTTAAAGATAATTCATTACAACGCAGAAGAAAAACAACCACAAGTCACCGGTTAGATCAGAACCCATGACCTCCGAATTTCATGTCCGGTGCTCTGCCAATTGTAGAACCTTAGTTATCTGTAATGAAAAACTACTGCCGGAATAGTGCCATACCTAGACAGGTGTTCAGATATGTTTGTAGGCTGGCAGTCCACTGTGTTGCCACATGTTCAATTTTTTTTTATTTTACCATACAGTGCTCTATTTTGTGCTTTTTGTTACACAAGGGGGAAGAGAGTTGGAATTTACAATGTATTTTGATGTTCCTTCCCCAACCTTCTGTTAACCAAAGCATATTACTATCGTATAATTTATTCCATTAACAAATACATTGCAAGCAAAGGAGCAACCCTTGCTGCTATCCACAATTATTTTAAAAAAGAGAGGGATAAAGATGTATTGTGGTTTCGATTTCGAGACCAAAAGATTACTCGCCTCAGATTGCGCTCAATTAGCGGTGCTGAGTCTATTCAAGGGGCCGCGCTCAGAATAAATGCAGCTCTCTCAATGTCGGTCAGCATCTGCGTCCCTGTATCTCTCTTCAGGCCGCTGTCCCGGCGTGCCCCAAGCTGCTTCGGAAACTTCGTGGCGGCCACGCCAACACAGTTGCTCCCTTCCCTTACAGTGCGTTTCAGGTGTCCACCGAGATGTGAGACAGATAATGCGTGATTTCCTTTCCTAAAAAACCAGTTTTCAATTTGCCAATATTCCAACATTGACAGAGACACGCATTTTCCCTTCTGCATATGAAGCAAGAAAGCGGCGTTAAAAAGAAATCAAAGAACTATCTCGGCACTTCACAGTATGTGGCAGTTCTTTGCATACTCATGGCAGTTGGACTTTGTTGGAGGTTTAGCTAGAGCCGGTTTCGGTTTCGTAAATTCAGGATGCAGTGGTTTCCGTTCTGCAAAACTACAGTAAAGAGTCGTGTGTGTTTTCGGCAATTCTTTTTTTGTTTGTATCTCCATTTATGCTAGCAATCAGTGATGTCTGTTTTTGTGCATGACTGTGTGTCGTTGATCCTGGCCCGAAAAAAGTTTGGAAAGGGTTCCTGCCACGTGCGTGTCGACAGCGATGTAGGAGGGCTAGATCGCTCGTGACACGCACAGAAGTACGTCGTAACCATGTGACAACATATTAAACAAAAGGGCGCATACAATCGACAAAAACTTTTAGAATATTCAGTTACAGCCTAAATACTCACCTGTAATAATACAACTGTTAGGTTTTGTTCTTATATTTAGTTGAAATGTTTTTAAAATTTTTTTAAAGCGCATGAGTTCAGGCGACTCGGTGGCCATGGCGTGAGGTGGAGTTCGCACACATGAACGAATTTCGTCCAGGCTGTCGGCTCGAAGGCATTTAGTTCGTCCATACATTTATACTCTATGTTGAGCAAGCGTACACGACAGCATACCCCATACCGTGCTTTTACCCATGTTTTTACCTCCCTGTCGGACTCTGACTTGGGGGCTCCGGATCTTCTGCTGGCCAACATTCTACGTCTCTGTGAGGAAAACAAGTTGTCGCGCACTTCGGGTCCTCGATCGGCCCCATCGCAGTGAAGAAAGGTCGGCACCAAGTGTGTCTGTTGTCGCCACTCGTATATTCTATATGGCGAGCATCGAGTGAGAGCTGCTTAGGTCGGAGATGGTTTCCGCCTCAGCTGGCATGGATTACGACTGCTGACTGCCGGGTAAAGCCTTCGCTGACGATCTGGTACTGCCAGTGGAATACCCCCCAAAGGATTTTCAATTGCTGCTAAACAACTGCCGGAATGTGGTTACTCGTCTGAACCCATGGCTCAGTTCCAAGAAGACTGTGGTGTTCTGTTCGGCTGGAACCAACACGGCGGATTAAGAATTAACCTTGGAAAAGAAGTCCATCGCCCAGAGTTTATAGTTCCGATGTCTGGGAGTGGAGATGTTCGCTGAAAACCCGTTACGGCCTTCATAAGGCTACCGACAGGGTGCCCTTACCTGCCGTGACGCCGATTTCATCAGATAGTGGAGAGCACGCTATGCTGAATGTGTGGGCAAGCAGACAAAACTGCGGAACGCCTGGCTCTCTGCTGCCAAAACCTTTCTAGTCCACCATGGATGACATTCTACAGGTGTTTGGGTCTCCATTTGACGCCCAGCTAGAGGTACTGGATCGCGATCACAGCAGCAAACGTAACATCCGAGCCCCAGTGGAGACCATCGAGAAGCACCTTGCTGGGTGGTGGGTGCTGTGTACAAACGATACTAGGAGCACCTCTAAAAAAACTGGTTTGGGGTGTCGTGAGGAAGCTGTCAATAAAATGGCCAGCAAGATTACGATGTGCTGCTGTCATTGCTGTTCCAGTTGTATGTGTGTTTTCATGCGTGTGCATACATTCTGTGTAGGGAGTGGCTAGATGTGTGTGCATGTGTTTGTGTACTCTGGCTGGGCACCGCACCAGCTGTGATCATCTGATTCAAAGGACAAAACCACAGTCATAGTCATCATCAGGCTGTCTTGACTAACTCGGCTCCCACTGTTCCACCGGGGTGAAAGAATTATCATGCAGGATCTCAGAATATTTGGAGTGTATAGCAATTTCATGGAGTGCAATTTCTAACTACATAGAGGGCTTCGATGCCACACTGCGCTCGATGCCGCTGTGATGCTTCAAGCTATTGAAAGCAAAGAAAGTTCCCTGTGCCCGTCCCTCAAAATTGTTTTTTTTTTGGGTGGTTATGAAAATTCCGTGATGCCTTCCAATACGAAAGATCTGAATTGCTCTGGAGCCAGACCGCTTGTCAGGCTTTCATTGGTTACTGTCACATAAAGGAAGGCGCATATCTGCACATGTTTCTGTAAATAGGCTCTCCAGCAGTGCAGCCTGGAATGAAAGCCTTTCTACCCAACTTTTGTTTTTCAAACGAAGGCAGCTTCTGACTGATCCTTTGCGCGTTCTCATGCGCTCACCAACCCCGACCATGAATCTTGTCAACCAATCTTTTGGTCTTGAGCTGTTGCCTAGCAACAGTGACACCACATTAAGTTTGTTGTGTGTGAAATATATAATAAAATAAATATTGCTGCAACTGAAATTGAACCTGCAGCAGCGTGAACAGAGCAGCTTCACTGGCCAGTGCTCTAGAGTACTGTGCTATCGCCACAGCCGATCACGCCTCATGTTAAATTGCAACACACCCTTGCACACTGCATTGCACATTGTCGTCTTCATCAGCATTCAGGCGCGAATAGATCGGATCACCTTATCCTCAATCAGAGCTTAACCTAGTCTGATATCCTTGCCAGACTTGCTGACGACTCAGCAAAGCAAGACCATGAGCCAATCAGCCTAAACACATGCCTTTGCACGTCTATTCAGGTGAGCTATGTGAAAACTCTATCGTTTTTAAGTCTATGTTGATCATTATTTCTTGTGTGACAAAGTGAAAACTGCAGTTGGAAATGGTGCATTGCGTATCTTGGCTGCACATATGAGGATGTAGGTGCTGATGTAAAATGTGTAAACTGGGTGCAGGTAGCTTTGGGTTCTGTTTTTCGAAATGCTCAAGCAGATTCTTGTAGGGTATTAACAAGGAAAAGCTACGTACCACATTTGCCAAGCTTTGTCTTTGCAAGTTTCTTTTCTTTCTCGAGTCCTTTTCACAAAATTGTTTTCCATCTGCTGTTCTATCTACTCCTCCAATCTGAACCACTGGGTCAGCGGCCTTACTGCGGCACTTGGCTAGGTCGGTAGGATTTGAGTCAAGGATAAATCCAGAAATCCTCAATATCTGTGCATTGCACGTGCACACTAAAGAACACCAGCTGGTCTAAATTAATCTTGTGTTCACTGCTATGGTGTTCCTAATAGCTAACATGTCACTGAGGGATGTTAGGTCACATAGTTTACAATTTAATATTTTTTTTTCAAAACTCTAGGGAGCTCAAGTTAGTCTTGCGTCTGATGAAGTTAAAGTACAATCCCCCATAGGAGAGTAGGGATGCATTTACACGCATTCGCGTTTAAGTGTTATGTATGATGGGTGATCAGAGCAGAGCACAAAACTGCATGGGAACACTTAATTTCCTCATCCTTGTTGTCCTTCAAAAGGATAGAGCAGACCAAAGAAAGCTCTGAAACATCTGTGTTCTAAGGCACTTTAGCTGAGTCCCAGAGCCAAAAGCTCTTTGCTCATATGACGTATTTTGCAGTTTTTCTAGTCACTTCAGTATGCCTGTAGTGCCAAATTTAAGAGAATAATGTTGCTTGGTTGGTGGAAAGACTCTTCGGAAAGCTGAAGAAAAAAACTAAGCCAGATTGCACCCTCTGTAAGAATGATGACACAGCGATGCTCTTTGAGTTTGCTTCCACTAAGTTTACCATGATTATACTTGTCATTTTATCTATGTCATCTATAGTACCACCCCCCCCCCACCCAATATCAATGACCATTCAGTCATCAGAACCTACAAGTGTTTATTTCTGTACCACCCCCAGACAGACACCTGACATCCCCCCCCTCTGTCACAACTAATGCAACAGTTGTCCTCTGCATAACACAACACAGCCAACCCTGCTGGCACCAGATGACCCCTATTTCTCTCTTTCTTCTTTCACTCACACCTTCCTCCCTTCCCTTAGGATGCTTTCCTCAAAAGCCAATTATAATTTTCTCTTTCTTCATTTATTCCCTCCCTCTCTCCTTTATCCCTTCTCTTATGGGGCAGTTCAGGTGTCCCCAGAGATGTGAGCCTACTGCCCATTTCCTTTCCCTAAAAACCAATTCTCAATTTCCTCTTTCTTCATTTCTTCTTTCACTCCCTCCTGTATCTGTTCTCTTGCACTGTTCAGGTGTCCCCAGAGATGAGAGCCTACTGTCCATTTCCTTTCCTCAAAAAACAATTTTCAGTTTCCTCTTTCTTCATTTCTTCTTTCACTCCATGCTTTATCTATTCTCTTGCACTGTTCAGGTGTCCCAAGAGATGTGAGCCTACTGCCCATTTCCTTTCCTCAAAAACCAATTTTCAATTTCCTGTCTCTTGATTTCTTCTTTCACTCCCTCCTTTATATGTTCTCTTGCACTGTTTAGGTGTCCCCAGAGATGTGAGCCTACTGACCATTTCCTTTCCTCAAAAACCAATTTTCAATTTCCTGTTTCTTCACTTCTTTCACTCCCTCCTTTATCTGTTCTCCTGCACTGTTCAGGTGTCCCCAGAGATGTGAGCCTACTGCCCATTTCCTTTCCTCAAAAAACAATTTTCAGTTTCCACTTTCTTCATTTCTTCTTTCACTCCCTCCTTTATCTGTTCTCTTGCACTCTTCAGGTGTCCCAAGAGATGTGAGCCTACTGCCCATTTCCTTTCCTCAAAAATCAATTTTCAATTTCCTGTTTCTTGATTTCTTCTTTCACTCCCTCCTTTATATGTTCTCTTGCACTGTTCAGGTGTCCCCAGAGATGTGAGCCTACTGACCATTTCCTTTCCTCAAAAACCAATTTTCAATTTCCTGTTTCTTCACTTCTTTCACTCCCTCCTTTATCTGTTCTCCTGCACTGTTCAGGTGTCCCCAGAGATGTGAGCCTACTGCCCATTTCCTTTCCTCAAAAAACAATTTTCAGTTTCCACTTTCTTCATTTCTTCTTTCACTCCCTCCTTTATCTGTTCTCTTGCACTGTTCAGGTGTCCCAAGAGATGTGAGCCTACTGCCCATTTCCTTTCCTCAAAAATCAATTTTAAATTTCCTGTTTCTTCACTTCTTTCACTCCCTCCTTTATATGTTCTCTTGCACTGTTTAGGTGTCCCCAGAGATGTGAGCCTACTGACCATTTCCTTTCCTCAAAAACCAATTTTCAATTTCCTGTTTCTTCACTTCTTTCACTCCCTCCTTTATCTGTTCTCCTGCACTGTTCAGGTGTCCCTAGAGATGTGAGCCTACTGCCCATTTCCTTTCCTCAAAAAACAATTTTCAGTTTCCACTTCATTTCTTCTTTCACTCCCTCCTTTATCTGTTCTCTTGCACTGTTCAGGTGTCCCAAGAGATGTGAGCCTACTGCCCATTTCCTTTCCTCAAAAATCAATTTTAAATTTCCTGTTTCTTCACTTCTTTCACTCCCTCCTTTATATGTTCTCTTGCACTGTTTAGGTGTCCCCAGAGATGTGAGCCTACTGACCATTTCCTTTCCTCAAAAACCAATTTTCAATTTCCTGTTTCTTCACTTCTTTCACTCCCTCCTTTATCTGTTCTCCTGCACTGTTCAGGTGTCCCCAGAGATGTGAGCCTACTGCCCATTTCCTTTCCTCAAAAAACAATTTTCAGTTTCCTGTTTCTTGATTTCTTCTTTCACTCCCTCCTTTATATGTTCTCTTGCACTGTTCAGGTGTCCCCAGAGATGTGAGCCTACTGACCATTTCCTTTCCTCAAAAACCAATTTTCAATTTCCTGTTTCTTCACTTCTTTCACTCCCTCCTTTATCTGTTCTCCTGCACTGTTCAGGTGTCCCCAGAGATGTGAGCCTACTGACCATTTCCTTTCCTCAAAAACCAATTTTCAATTTCCTGTTTCTTCACTTCTTTCACTCCCTCCTTTATCTGTTCTCCTGCACTGTTCAGGTGTCCGCAGAGATGTGAGCCTACTGCCCATTTCCTTTCCTCAAGAAACAATTTTTAGTTTCCTCTTTTTTCATCTCTTCTTTCACTCCCTCCTTTATCTGTTCTCTTGCACTGTTCAGGTGTCCCAAGAGATGTGAGCCTACTGCCCATTTCCTTTCCTCAAAAACCAATTTTCAATTTCCTGTTTCTTGATTTCTTTCACTCCCTCCTTTATATGTTCTCTTGCACTGTTCAGGTGTCCCCAGAGATGTGAGCCTACTGACCATTTCCTTTCCTCAAAAACCAATTTTCAATTTCCTGTTTCTTCACTTCTTTCATCCTACTGCCCATTTCCTTTCCTCAAAAAACAATTTTCAGTTTCCTCTTTCTTCATTTCTTCTTTTACTCCCTCCTTTATCTGTTCTCTTGCACTGTTCAGGTGTCCCAAGAGATGTGAGCCTACTGCCCATTTCCTTTCCTCAAAAACCAATTTTCAATTTCCTGTTTCTTGATTTCTTCTTTCACTCCCTCCCTTATATGTTCTCTTGCACTGTCTAGGTCTCCCCAGAGATGTGAGCCTACTGACCATTTCCTTTCCTCAAAAACCAATTTTCAATTTCCTGTTTCTTCACTTCTTTCACTCCCTTCTTTATCTGTTCTCCTGAACTGTTCAGGTGTCCGCAGAGATGTGAGCCTACAGCCCATTTCCTTTCCTCAAAAAACAATTTTCAGTTTCCTCTTTTTCATTTCTTCTTTCACTCAATACTTTATCTGTTCTCTTGCACTGTTCAGGTGTCCACGGAGATGTGAGCCTACTGCCCATTTCCTTTCCTCAAAAAACAATTTTCAGTTTCCTCTTTCTTCATTTCTTCTTTCACTCCCTCCTTTATCTGTTCTCTTGCACTGTTCAGGTGTCCCAAGAGATGTAAGCCTACTGCCCATTTCCTTTCCTCAAAAACCAATTTTCAACTTCCTGTTTCTTCACTTCTTTCTCTCCTTTCTTTATCTGTTCTCCTGCACTGTTCAGGTGTCCGCAGAGATGTGAGCCTACTGCCGATTTCCTTTCCTCAAAAACCAATTTTCAATTTCCTCTTTCATTTCTTCTTTTGCTCCCTCCTTTTCCATTCTCTTACACCGGTCAGGTGTCCCCAGAGATGTGAGCCTACTGCCCATTTCCTTTCCTCAAAAACCAATTTTCAATTTCCTGTTTCTTGATTTCTTCTTTCACTCCCTCCTTTATATGTTCTCTTGCATTGTTTAGGTGTCCCCAGAGATGTGAGCCTACTGACCATTTCCTTTCCTCAAAAACCAATTTTCAATTTCCTGTTTCTTCACTTCTTTCTCTCCCTTCTTTATCTGTTCTCCTGCACTGTTCAGGTGTCCGCAGAGATGTGAGCCTACTGCCCATTTCCTTTCCTCAAAAAACAATTTTCAGTTTCCTCTTTCTTCATTTCTTCTTTCACTCCCTCCTTTATCTGTTCTCTTGCACTGTTCAGGTGTCCTAAGAGATGTGAGCCTACTGACCATTTCCTTTCCTCAAAAACCAATTTTCAATTTCCTGTTTCTTCACTTCTTTCACTCCCTTCTTTATCTGTTCTTCTGAACTGTTCAGGTGTCCGCAGAGATGTGAGCCTACTGCCCATTTCCTTTCCTCAAAAAACAATTTTCAGTTTCCTCTTTCTTCATTTCTTCTTTCACTCCCTCCTTTATCTGTTCTCTTGCACTGTTCAGGTGTCCGAAGAGATGTGAGCCTACTGCCCATTTCCTTTCCTCAAAAACCAATTTTCAATTTCCTGTTTCTGGATTTCTTCTTTCACTCCCTCCTTTATATGTTCTCTTGCACTGTTCAGGTGTCCCCAGAGATGTGAGCCTACTGCCCATTTCCTTTCCTCAAAAACCGATTTTCAATTTCCTGTTTCTTCACTTCTTTCACTCCCTCCTTTATCTGTTCTCCTGCACTGTTCAGGTGTCCGCGGAGATGTGAGCCTACTGCCCATTTCCTTTCCTCAAAAAACAATTTTCAGTTTCCTCTTTCTTCATTTCTTCTTTCACTCCCTCCTTTATCTGTTCTCTTGCACTGTTCAGGTGTCCCAAGAGATGTGAGCCTACTGCCCATTTCCTTTCCTCAAAAACCAATTTTCAATTTCCTGTTTCTTCACTTCTTTCTCTCCCATCTTTATCTGTTCTCCTGCACTGTTCAGGTGTCCGCAGAGATGTGAGCCTACTGCCGATTTCCTTTCCTCAAAAACCAATTTTCAATTTCCTTTTTCTTCATTTCTTCTTTTGCTCCCTCCTTTTCCATTCTCTTACACCGGTCAGGTGTCCCCAGAGATGTGAGCCTACTGCCTATTTCTTTTCTTCAAAAACCAATTTTCAATTTCCTGTTTCTTCATTTTCTCACTCCCTCCTTTACCTGTTCTCCTGCATGGTTCAGGTGTCCCCATAGATGTGAGCCTACCATCAGTTATCCATACTCCACATTACTCGCTGTGCACTTTTCCTTGATTTTACCTAGAATTTCCTTACCTCTGCTTGCTCACAAAGCGATTAGGATCTCTTCATACCCTTTACCTCTACTCTGGCATTTTACTTTGCATGCTACACTGCACAGTCCTTATGTGAAATTCCACCCCCTTGATAGAGGCCTCAATTCAGGATATTTGCCAAGTGCGTTTCATCCTACTCATCTCATAAAAGTGCGACTCTCTGTTCCACTTTATTATACTATACACATCACGAGAGGCACGTTTTGAAGACAATGTCATGTGCCTGCGCATGCTTAAGAACAATAAACGTTTGCTCTGACTTTTGGCCTTGTTGCATTGTCTTACTTTTTCCACACTAAAATGAACAAGAATACGCTGGACGGTCCCCACCACAGTTCACACAATATGTTAGAAGGTGGAAGTGATCTGGGCTAAATGGTGCTGTTGGTTCCCAAAATTTCCAAATTGCCTCTGTTCACATAAACTCGGTTCCAGGGGCAGATTTATGCCTGGATGGGGAGGAAACTCTTTCCCAAGCAAAAAATTTCACATAGACAATCCAAATTGAACCCCATTTTTTAGACAAAAAAGGCTCATAAATACATTGCCCAAATGGGATTCTCCCCCCAAACCACCTCCTCCAAGAATGACCGATAAGCCTGCCTTTGCTTGCCCATGCCCATATTCATAACTAATGCCAATGGGGTGAGGAGCTCTCTTCACGCCCGATGCGATATTTGTTTTAGGAAGAGGCGTCAAACTAAATTTAGAAATCAGCATTTTATTTTTGTCACATCACATGATTATTTTTTACACAGCCATTACAAAATGGTATTGTGAACTTGGACATTTCCCTTTTACAGACATAACACTTTTCTAGCATAAAAATTTGCTCCGTGTTTAGAGACTAGTGCGTTGTTAATGTTTCTCTTACGGTACTGAGTTTTCGTAGATTTGGGCTGAGCCCGACAAAAAAGAGATCGCTTCTGCAGCCAAATTGTTCTTGCTTTAAATTTGCCAGCACGCTGTATTAGGCGAGTTAGACATAGTTCATCTTGAAGACCAGCCCAAAACAAAGGACCGATGAAAGAGATGACATGGGCACTGCATAACAAACTGAAGGTTTAATGAAAAACTCAGGAAATAAATAGGGTGAAAACGCGTGAAGCCTAAAACGAAACAAAACCAGAAAAACATCAAGAATTACACTACAGATGAAAGACACTTATCAAGGAACACTGTCCGGTTTCTCTGCAAAGCAACAGACAGTTTTGCCACACGCGAATTGGAGCTCTTAGCGATGCAATATGCTTCAAAAATTTCCCTGGTAAGGTAAGGAGGTTAAGGAGGGGGAGGTAAGGTAGGGTAAGGAGGAAGGTGGGAGTGAAAGCAGAAAGAGAGAAATAGGTGTCTTCTGCAGCCAGCACGGTTGGCTGTGTTGTGTTACACAGAGGACAACTGTTGTATTACTTGTGACACAGGGGGGGGGGGAGGGATGTCAGGTGTCTGTGGGTGGTACAGAAGTAAACAATTGTACGTTCTGATGACTGAGTGGTCATTGATATCGGGGGGGGGGGGTGGTACTATAGATGACATAGATAAAAATGACAAGTATAATCACGGTAAACTTAGTGGAAGCAAACTCAAACAGCATCGCTTGTCATCATTCTTACAGAGCGTGTAATCTGCTTAGTTTTTTTTCAGCTTTCCGAAGAGTCTTTCCGCCAACCAAGCAACATTCTTCTCTTAAATTTGGCACTACAGGCATACTGAAGTTTGGTTTGGTTTATGGGGTTTAACGTCCCAAAGCGACTAAGGCTATGAGAGACGCCGTAGTGGAAGGCTCCGGAAATTTCGACCACCTGGGGTTCTTTAACGTGCACTGACATCACACAGGACGCGGGCCTCTAGAATTTCGCCTCCATCGAAATTTGTGCAAAATACGTCATATGAGCACAGAATTTTTGGCTCTGGGACTCAGCTAAAGTGCCTTAGAACACAGACGTTTCAGGAGCTTTCTTTGGTCTGCTCTATCCTTTCGAAGGACAACGAAGATGTGGAAATTAAGTGTTCCCATGCAGTTCTGTGCTCTGCTCATGGCGCTTCTCACCCTCCACACATAACACTTAAACGCAAATGTGTGTAAATGCGTCCCTACTCTCCTATGGGGGATTGTACTTTAACTTCATCAGACGCAAGACTAACTTGAGCTCCCTAGAAATTGGAAAAAAAAAAGTAAATTGTAAACTATGTGACTTGACATCCCTCAGTGACACGTTAGCTATTAGGAACACCATAGCTGGGGACACCAGATTAATTTAGACCCCCTGGGGTTCTTTAGGGTGCACATGCAATGCACAGCAATTGAGATTTCTGAATTTCTCCTTGACTCAAATCCTACTGACCTAGCCAGGTGCCGCAGTAACGCCGCTGACCCAATGGTTCAAATTTGAGAAGTAGATAGAACAGCAGCAGGAAAAACAATTTTGCGAAAAGGACTCGAGAAAGAAAAGAAACTTGCAAAGACGAAGCTTGGAAAATGTGGTACATAGCATTTCCTTGTTAATACCCTTCAAGAATCTGCTCAAGCATTTCGAAAAACAGAACCCAAAGCTATCTGCACCCAGTTTACACATTTTACATCAGCACATACATCCTCATATGTGCAGCCAAGATACGCAATGCACCATTTCCAACTGCAGTTTTCACTTTGTCAGACAAGAAATAATGATCAACATAGACCTAAAAAGGATAGAGTTTTCACATAGTTCACCTGAATAGACGTGCAAAGGCATGTGTTTAGCCTGATTGGCTCATGGTCTTGCTTTGCTGGGTTGTCAGCAAGTCTGGCAAGGATATCAGACTAGGTTAAGCTCTGATAGAGGCTTTAGGTGATCCCATCTATGCGCGCCTGAAGGCTGACAAAGACGACAATGTGCAATGCAGTGTGCAAGGGTGTGTTGCAATTTAACATGAGGCACGATCGGCTGTGACGATAGCATAGTACCCTAGAGCATTGGCCAGCAAAGCTGATCTGTTCACGCCGCTGCAGGTTCAAATTCCAGTTGCAGCAATATCTATTTTATTATTTATTTCACACACAACAAACTTAATGTGGTGTCACTGTTGCTAGGCAACAGCTGAAGACCAAACGATCGGTTGACAAGATTCATGGTCGGGGTTGGTGAGCGCATGAGAACGCGCAAAGGATCAGTCAGAAGCTGCCTTCGTTTGAAAAACAAAAGTTGGGTAGAAAGGCTTTCATTCCAGGCTGCACTGCTGGAGAGCCTATTTACAGAAACATGTGCAGATATGCGCCTTCATTTATGTGACAGTAGCCAATGAAAGCCTGACAAGCGTTCTGGCTCCAGAGGAATTCAGATCTTTCGTATTGGAAGGCATCACGGAATTTTAATAACCACCCCAAAAAGAAACAACTTGAGGAACGGGCAAAGGGAACTTTCTTTGCTTTCAATAGCTTGAAGCATCACAGCGGCATCGAGCGCAGTGTGGCATCGAAGCCCTCTATGTAGTTAGAAATTGCACTCCATGAAATTGCTATGCACGCCAAATATTCTGAGATCCTGCATGATAATTCTTTCACTCCTGTGGAACAGTGGGAGCCGAGTTAGTCGAGACAGCCTGATGATGACTGTGGCCTTGTCCTTTGAATCAGATAAGCACAGACGGTGTGGTGCCCAGCAAGAGTACACAAACACATGCACACACATCTAGCCACTCCCTACACAGAATGCATGCACACGCATGAAAACACACATACAACTGGAACAGCAATGACAGCAGCACATCGTAATCTTGCTGGCCATTTCATTGACTGCTTCCTCACGACACCCCAAACCAGTGTTTTTAGAGGTGCTCCTAGTATCGTCTGTACACAGCACCCACCACCCAGCAAGGTGCTTCTCGATGGTCTCCACTGGGGCTCGGATATTACGTTTGCTGCTGTGATCGCGATCCAGTACCTCTAGCTGGGCGTGAAATGGAGACCCAAACACCTGTAGAATTTGTCATCCATGGTGGACTAGAAAGGCCTTGGCAGCAGAGAACCAGGCGTTCCGCAGTTTTGTCTGCTTGTCCACACATTCAGCATAGCGTGCTCTTCACTGTCTGATGAAATCGGCACCACAGCAGGTAAGGGCAGCCTGTCGGTAGCCTTGTGAAGGCCGTAACTGAATTTCAACGAACATCTCCACTCCCAGACATCGGAACTTTAAACACTGGGCAAAGGTCTTATTTTTCAAGGTTAATTCTTAATCCGCCGTGTTGGATCCAGCCAAACAGACAACCACAGCCTTCTTGGAACTGAGCTGTGGGTTCTGACGAGTAACCACATTCTGGCAGTTGTTTAGCAGCAATTGCAAATCCTTGGGGGGTATTCCACAGGCAGTACTAGATCGTCCGCGAAGGTTTTACCCGGCAGTCAGCCGTCGTCATCCATGCCAGCTGAGGCGGAAACCTACTGCGACCTAAGCAGCTCTCGCTCGATGCTCGCAATATAGAATATACGAGCGGCGACAACAGACACACTTGGTGCCGACCTTTCTTCACTGCGATGCGGCCGATTGAGGACCCAAAGTGCGCGACAACCATGTTTCCTCACAGAGACGTAGAATGTCGGCCAGCAGAAGCTCCGGAGCCCCCAGGTCCGAGTCCGACAGGGAGAAAAGCACGGCATGGGGTACGCTGTTGTGTACGCTTGCTCGACATCGAGTATAACCGTATGGGCAAACTAAATGCCTTCGAGCCGACGGCCTGGCCGAAATTCGTTCATGTGAGCGAACTCCGCCTCACACCATGGCCGCCGCCTCACCTGAACTTATGCACTTTAAAAACATTTCAACTAAATATAAGAACAAAACCTAACAGTTGTATTAGTACAGGTGAGTATTTAAGCTGTAACTGAATATTCTAAAAGTTTATGTCGATTGTATGCGCACTTTTGTTTAAATATGTTGCCACGTGGTTATGATGTACAGTCTTTGTCAAAAGTTTAGAACCCAGGGGGTTCACTTCCAAGCTTTATAGTGGGACTCCAGGAGCATTCATGGAAGTCCTACCTACTGCAGGAGGCAATGCCAGAAATCTTCTCATGTCCAGGAAATTTGGAGTGCTAGAGATCCATTAAAAACGACACAGTGTGGCCCGAAAGAAAACCCCCTGGGCTTCAAACTTTTGACAAAGGCTGTACTTTGCTGCGTGTCACGAGTGATCTAGCTCCCTGTTGACACACGCATGGCAGGGGCCTCTTTCAATTTATGCACAGCTGTTTTCTTTGAAAGTTGCGTCAATCTGGTAGCCACGAAATGTATTAATTGCGGGAACGTACAAGCGAGATGTATTTTCAAACAAACAGCTCAGGAGGAAGGCAGTGAAAAAAAAATTTCAGGGGGCACTTTGGCTTTCTAAAGTGGTGCAAGGCCAAGCGTTTCCTGGCGCAGTTCTTTAGTTATTTATTTTTTATTTATCATATTTTATTTGTCTTATTTTTCTTTTTATTTCCATTTCTTTTTTATTTCATATTTATTTTTCATATTTGATCTTTACTTTTTGTTTCTTTTTAATTTTTTTTTAATTTTTTTACTTAAGTGGCAGTGAAAAAAGAAAGAGGGACCGTAATGACGAAACCGAAAATTGTATTTGAGGAAAGGTAATTTCGCAGAAACTGTCTCACATATCTCTGTGGACACCCGTCAAAACGCGGGCACATCTATTGACCTAACACGGCTGCCGACACACACACGGACTCAGACACGGCGGCCGACACGGATTGCTAACGGCAGCATGAGGCATTAAAGGCTTTCGCCTTAATAGTTCACTCACCCAGCTTCAGCTCGAAGCTCTCTTTGATGTTCGCGTACCGCGATTTCTCCGAAAGGCTCTGCCATTCTCCGTCCGTGAAATCTTGACGAATTTCTGCAAAGTTGTCTTCGTTCGCCATCTCTGTCAAAGCACGACAGTCTCAGCAAAGATCTCCCTCAACTTCCGTGCGCCAACTTACGCTCGGAGAGGCTTCCGGCTGTTTGAACGCAGAGCGGTTTATGCAAGGAGAATACAGCTTAGGCACGCAGAATCAGTTTAGCTTTGCTATCACGCAACTAGTAATTTTTTCTAAAGGTTTTGTGATAAACGTTCCGTACACTGATTGTGTATTATGAGCACACGATTACAAATAATTACAAAGCCATGCAGTGGTTGACGAGGTCTTCATCTGGCCACATTGTCACTCAGGCAACAACGACAAGATTGATGTAATCAGTTTATTTTGACTTTTTATTACGGTGGTGGGATGAATGTGGGAGGCCCATTTGGTCGTGTTGTTGTGTGGTAGTATGTTGAGTCTCTGGGATCGCGCCTCGATCTTATTTTCACCGCATGAAACATAGCGCGAGCACCAACCGCGCCGTAGCCGCTTGTTTGAACAGCACGCGCATTTTAAGGCGAAAGCCTTTAATGCCTCATGCTGTCGTTAGAAATCCGTGTCGGCAGCCGTGTCTGCGTCCGTGTCGGCAGCCGTGTCCACAGATGTGTCCGCGTTTTGACGGGTGTCCACCGAGATATGTGAGACAATTACTGCATAATTTCCTTTCCTCAAATACAATTTTCAGTTTCTTCATTACGGCCCCTCTTTCTTCTTTCACTGCCACTTCCTCCCTTCCTGTACGGCACAGTTAAAGTGTCGACCGAGATGACTGAGAACCCCATAAAACCATAAATACAGCGCCATTTCCTTTCCTCAAAAAGCGTTGCGTTCAAAGGGCAAGGCAGCGCGCTGAACGCATGGTGGTGTTCCCTGGACTCCCTGGCAGTGCTACAACACGCTGTCTCGTTCCACTCCTAAAGGCAAAGCTTAAGCGCCATTAATTAGCAGTCAATTAGTGCTGGGTGATTAATCAGTTATTAGTCACTAATTAGTAATTTGTAATTACTTCATCGTCATCAATTACGTGTGACGTCATCCAGTGGTGACGTCACCAGTGTCACATAGGCAAAGTGGTGCGGAAAACGCTTTCGCCTCTACGCACTTTAGACAGTCAAAGTGCCCCCTGAATTATTTATCAATGGTACTTAGGTTCGAGAGGCGCGGCGGGCCCCTTCAAAATCGGCGCACATAATTTTGCGATGACCGATGCAGCGCTGTCAGCCTGATGCATACGATCCGACGTGGGTGAGTGATTTTTTTCTCAAGTCTGTGCCTCAGTGCCTCAGCTTGGCACAGTGGCTACGACATGTTAACCTAGTGCTGAGTCATGGAGTCAAACTCAGTGTATTAAAGAATCAATATTATGGCAGTTTTTTTTCTTTTTACTGCACTGTTGAAGAACTATTCAGCTGGCAGTAGCGCTTAAGACAGCTTCGAAAGGTACTGCAGTTTCATGTGTGCAAACTCTTTATTTGTGCATTGCTCTTCAGGTACGTGCGTTGCGAATCGCCAGGTCCCAGTAGGAATTAAGCAGTTCTGTGTGGTCATCTGGTGAGAGGTCTGAATTAACAACTTCACTTGTAGGGATTGTGTAGAGACGTATTTTCGTGTATTGACTGGAGCAGTATGAACTGCAGCCGCTTTTTTGTTGTTGGTTTGCACTTTCCAAGATCGAAAAATCACTCTGGGTCCAAATTGCGAGACTCATTTCTCTGAGCTAACCATTGCCTATGGCATCTAGTGAAAGGGAGTTGTTTGCATTTTCTCTGCTGTGGATATATTCTTTAAATATGGTTTTACGACTTTCTCAACAGTGTGGACATATTTTCGCTCCCTGAATGCAGGCCACTGAGATGTGTTGATTTGTGGTGTAGATCATGTAGGCAGCTGCAAGTCTCGATATCAGCTAATGCTTTATTCTTTGTTCACTGACTTTCCGGTTCTTTCTCCTGGACTGGTTTCCTGTTAATCTCTTTTCAGTCTCCTACGCCTTTTCTCTCACGCTGAACACGACGGGAGAGGGATTCATCATTTAGCATAATGGTCGAATCAGAGTGCTGGCCCATCGTCTTGGCGCATTAGAGATGTGTGTGTTTATGAACTTGATCTTGGAGAAGAAGTATTAACCGCTGAGTTCCACATTGCTGAATATTTTAAAAAAACTGTTGCATGCATAAAATTTAAAGCAGGCCAGAAGACAAGACTTGCAACAGCAGTGCAGTGTACAAAAACTAACCAATTCTAAACATAGCCCCATACTCTCAACACATGATGTGGGAAAATGAATCAAGTATGATGTCGGTGCAAAGAATTTGCCACAACTTTCAGGACAGACATCGCAAGTTGAATACAATCTATTCGTAATTCAGCTTCAGCACTTATGCAAGCACTGATGCCACCATACTGTGGGCATTTGGCCCCTCTTTCTCGGTGTATAAGGACACACACGAGGCCCCCACGCGGTGGGTGGTGTTCTGTTGGGGGCGAGTGCACCCTGCTGCACTCAAATGATGGCAACCTTATTGCCCATGTCGGGCAGGTCCCAGGAAGGCAGCGCATAGAAATCGCACGTGACCCATCCCGCGCTAGATAAGCTGCAAGCAAACGGCCTTTTTCAGCCGGAGCATTTTGGATTTTGGCGGTGTTGGCCAAGCGTTTCTCCTGAAGGTGGATTACCGCGTCAGTGAAGGGAACTTTGCGTAAGTACCTGCTCAAGCATGTCTGTTTTCTGTTTGCTAGGTGAGCACGTCTCATCACCTAACCGTTACTCCAGGTTGCCTGGTGCCTCGGCTGCCCTTTTGAGCTGCCTTTCTGCACGTGCAATTGCATGCCTTGCCTTCGCTTGCTCTTTTTTTCTTCTTTACCCAACCGCAGGTTGACGGTGTTTTCCCGATCCGCAAGACTTGGATTCTTCCTTTTGTTGCTGTTTGAATTAAAACAGTTTTTTTAATGTAGTTGCTGGAGGTTCGTCGCACGGAGTGTGGCTCACGAGCCCCCCTGAGCGAAGGCTGAGGTCTTCAATACTTGCTTGAAAAGTACAGATTTTGAACAACGAAGGCACTGTAAGGACAACTGTGATTGAAGAGGTACAACACAATGACAAGGACAGTCATCGAATTCTTGTTCCTAAGCCTATAGCCTTGCAATAGGAGAGATCAGGGGCTAATTGCCCTTGAAGTTGGTCACAGGAAGGCATAATTTTGAATAATGTCCAAGCGGCCTTCACGACGCAGGAAGTGGGCAGAACGAAAACTACCGCATTCATTACTATACGATCGCTTATGTGGCTGGCTGCACGGAGGCATACTTCTGAACTAAATTCGTTCCATATTTCGGAAATGGATGAAAGAGTTAAGAAACACGCACTACACACATGAGAGATCCGTTAATGCTGATCTTATCCAGACTTCTATTTTTTGTGCTGATTGTTTATTCCTTGTCTCATCAATGTGTTTTTATTTATTGTTACTCTTGTGCTTAATCTTATTATTTCTCCTGGCCGGTGTCATGAAGGTAAGGTAAATGCATTTCAAATATTAAACAGCCACTTCACTAAATCTGATCAGGGCATTGATGAACTGTGTGTCCAGGTAACATATATTTGTAATGTTACTGTGTAGTAATCTTTGACCCAACTATGCCCTCTTCAAAACAATGGCCTCCCCCATATCCCTCTCTATTCTGAGCCACCTGTTGCCTCTTCATTCCTGCAAGCACCCCAGTATAATCTCCTGCTTACCTGACTGTTGGTACCCTCTTATATATCTGCATTTATCTGTAATCCGCTGTTACCTAAGGAACTATCGGTTAATGTCACACCATGATAGACTCCAATTAGAGCTCACTTTTCTTCGAATAGTAAAGAGATTGGCCGGTCATGATTTGGTATGCCATGCTGAGGGTCAGTGGAGTAAGTATGCGTCGCAAACATACGTGGAAAGAAATATTAGCAGTGAAATATGCATTGCATCCATGAGCAAGTAAATTAGCACGAGTCTTTTCAAGCTTTTGCCTTAGACCAAAACCGTCCTTTGTGCTCCAAATTTTAGTTTTGCCTGTATATCAATGATTCAAGGCTGATTTTAAGAATCATATTCTAAATAAACAATAACTGGGGATCGTTTGTAGCGTAAGGTGTTCTTTTTTCTTTGCTTCTTTTGTTGCCCTGTACTCTATGTGTTTTCAGTATTAGAGTTCCACTGCTTTCTCCGTAAATCTATATGGCACCATTCAGTTCGAGCAGAAATTCTTCCCCATCCTACTTTACTTTGTGTGCATTGTTCTTGTGTTTTCTGATGTGAACTGGAATTTGTTCGTAGCAAGACGAAAAGTATCCGCATTTCTGAGCCGGCTTTCTCCATCATACAATGTTTTTCCCCTTCCTCCCTGTTCTTTGCACTGCTTTTCCTCTTTTCAGTCAAGCAGAACCAACAACCTCAATGCTCAACATTTGGGAACAAATCTTAGGAATGTGCCACTGCTCTTGTAGTGTGTAGGTAAGTTGTGAGACCATGGTCGTGAGCATAAATGGGTTGGATCCACACACGCATGCTATAAACCATGCTTAATGTGTACTATGTGTACTTTTTTCTCTATGTCCGCTGTTCGCCTCAGTCATCCTTTCCTCCCCCTGGTGTAGTTCAGGCGTCCACCCAGGGTGAGGCAGTTTACCTTATCTTTACACTTGTCATAGCTTTCTTCTCCTCACTACAAAGATGACTATAGTTCTCTCAAAATGTCTGCACTGAGCTGAGGGGCCTCCACCACTCTCTTACCCCTGTGCTTTGTTTATCTCTGTGTTCCTAACATGATTCCTGCAATCTTGTGATCAAGTCAGAAACACTAGCGTTCTGTTGGCAAGTGAAACAGGCTAAGTTGTGAGCTTGGCAGTTTACATTAGTGGCTAAAAGAAGGTTGTTTCTTTGGCATTCAGCTTTGGGCTCTGCTTGCTGCTTTCTCGTCCTCTGAACCTGTTAATTAGTTTCTTGATCTGCCATTGTTCTGTGTATAACATGCGTGCTGCCTTCGAGACCTTCAGTTGGTGTCTGAAGTGGTTTCTGAAGTATTTCCCTGGCCATGGCGCAACGAGGTGGTAAACGTAGGCATCGGTGTAAAGCGGTGTGTGGAATGCAGTCAACATACTTGAATTCTGATCCAGGACACAGTGCTATCATATATATTCATTTGCAGATATAAAAAGTTTGGAGATCGCCCTCAGTTTGGAGATGGCCCTCAACAAGCACTACAGTGCTTTGGTGAGACTCTGTGGCTCAAAGTAGGTTCCAGGCTCATTAGCCTTCTTCCTTGCATCCTGTTTGGCTGTGATTCATCTTCCAGCCCTTCGTGCATTAGCTACAGCTTGGCCCTTATACCTTTCGAATGGAGCTGGCTAGTTTTGTTTGAAATAATAGTTTTTTATTTTAATTTTAGTCACCTTTCAAAACAATTGCAGATCTATAGGAGGTAAAATTTTTGTTGTTTTGTGAAAAATCTTCAAACACTCAATTGTGTAAAGTTCAAAGTGGCACTTTTCGCACTCTTGACAGCTTTCACTCTTTTAATGCGGATGTGTTGAGAGTCCCATGTTGCAGAAAGGTTGTCTTTGGCGTTGTTTGCCATGAGCAAGAAATCCACAAAATAATCCTCAAAGAAGCACCTAGGTGACATGTTTGCCACCTCTACTCTGTTTCGTGCATAGCACGTGATGCTGCAGAGGCTGCAAAAGTAGTGCGTCCGTGAAACCATATTACTCCACCACATATGATTTGTTCTTTTCTAAGCTCCGGTAAGTGTTTAAACTAAAACAAAGAGCGGTATAAAACGAAGTTGTAGCACCGCAAATCGTGGCAAAAGGTGCGAGGCGCTGAGTGTTCGAACCCTCTGGCTATAAATTTCACCGAATGCGGACTACTTTTTAGGCGCGGATGGAGTAAGAGCGATTCGTCCTGTGAGTTATGTATCACAATGTCGGATGTCATTTTTACTTCTTGAAGCCTCGATGAGTCGCAGGCCGAAAATGTGGCAAGAATTGAAAGGAAGTGCCGGTGGTTGTCATTCACTGTACTTTTGACATGTCGCACAAAATACATCATGATCACTGTGGTTGCATGGCGAACTACTTTTTGGGTGCGAGCTTAGCCTGCGTGAATAGGTGCGCTAGTTTTGGCAGCATTGCCTGCTATGTGTGAAAGAGACTATAGGCTATGTCACCTTATGAAGTCTTTCCTACCTGCCCACGAGAATGTGAGCAAACTGCCCACTATGGCAGGTGGGAGTTCAATTAATGGTTGTTTGCAAGAGGTTGTTTGGGAAGAGCATGGCTGCCTGGATCAGCGTACAGCGGAGTTACAACCCCGCTGCGCAATCCGATCCAGGCAGCCGTGAGGAGAGCCACCTGGGTCGCAAAAGCCCCACAGGTGGCAGCACCTGCCATCACATGGCAGTGGTGCATCGCTTAAATGCTGCAGCCTTGGGTGAGTAGTAGTAGTGGTAGTGGTTTTATTAAAATAATAGTAAACAGGAGAAAAAGATTTTTGCTAGCTCTGACATCTGCCATCGTTACGGGAAGCACCTCAGCTGGGGCAGTGGAAATAAGAGGGTAGCAGGCACACTGCCATCAGGCCAGAACCTGCCATCATATGGCAGTTACGCATCACTTAAATGCTGCAGCGCTGCATGAGGAGCTGTATGAGGACTTCCGAGATCTGTAGCTAAGAAATTCTGCATATATGGGCATTAACCAATTAATGTTTTCATACTCAGCACTTAAAGGCTAAACATAAGTGCTGCTCCTCCCCTTTTTTTTCTGGATTTTTGCACACCAAAGATCTGTAGAAAGCTTTCTGCGGTTCGTCATTTCAAGGTGTTTGGCAATCAGAATTGGGCCTTTGAAGAGCCTCTAGATGCGTTTGGGACGGACAGATCTAGACGTAGTTTCTGGTGTTCTTGTAACGGGGCAACATGGTCATGTCAGCAATTTTTTTAGACGAGATAAACTTATTACTTGGTGTCATAATCATCATCTACCTGACTATGCCAACTACTGGGCAAAGCTTCTCCCATGCTCTCCAATTAACTCTGTCCTTTGCCACCTGCAGCTGCCATATCCCCTCAGACTTCTTAATCTCATCTGCCCACCTAATTTTCTGGCACACCCTGCTACGCTTGCCTTCTCTTGGAATCCGCTCTGCTACCCTTAAGGACAAGCGGTTCTCTTGCCTTTGCATTATATACCCTGCCCAAGTCCATTTCTTCCTCTATTTTGACTAGGATGTCATTAATTCACGTTTGTTCCCTCAGCTGAGTCCTTTTTGTTAGCCTTTACGTTTCTTCCCCATAGGTGAGTAACGGTAAGATACAGCTGTTATATATACCTTTCTCCTGAGGGATACGAGTAAACTGCTATCAATCACCTGAGAGTGCCTGCCAAGTGCACTCCACTCCATTCTTATTCTCCTTGTTATTTCACTCTTATGGTGTGGCACTGGAGTCACTGACTGATTTAGATAGGATTGTTCTCTTGAAAATCAATGAACATCGATTTTGATCAATCCGCGCTGATGTCTTTCTGTGACAAACGTTATCCTTCCCTTCTTAGTTGCTCTTTCAGCGGCCGTGCTGTAGATAAGGTTTCTGAGTAAAAGTTGTTTTGCTGTCATTTTTGCACATAACATGTCATGGTCTAATCACATTTATTACGCATGTAGTCGAGCTCTAACAAAACTGAATTATCTATAGTGAACACTAACCAAACGACACAAAGATCATTGTTATAATCGTGACCTTTCATCCTCTTGTCCACTTCTTTCCTAGAACTTGTTCTCACTCTCTTCACGTTGTCACATTTAATCACTAATAATCATACATTGCATTATTAGTTCTTAGGCTTACTCTCAAATAATCATTAAATATGCTTTGTGCCAGAATCCTCAGTGGGAAGACATCATGATCTAAACTTTATAACCTACTACACATCTACTATATACCACAGAATGTCGTGCAATGGTTGCACCCCATTTTCGACAAGATAATTGTGAAAAAAATATGGTAATATGTTTTATTTCGTGTATGGGCAGTACCTTGAAAATTCACATCAGGATTAGAAAAAATATGTGCGGCCCTTACCTGAGTTTATACGCTGTGCTCCAATTCAATTTTACACCTATCATTTTTCTTTCCATAGCTCGCTGCATTGTCCCTAGCTACAGCTTAGCCCATTTTGTTAGCCTCCACGTTTCTTCCCCATACGTGAGTAACGGTAAGATACAGCTGTTACATATACTTTTCTCCTGAGGGATACGGATAAACTGATATTAATCACCTGAGAGTGCCTGCCATGTGCACTCCCTCTCAATTCTTATTCTCCTAGTTATTTCACTCTTATGGTGTGGCACTGGAGTCACTGACTGATTTAGATAGGAGTATTTTCTTGAACATCAATTAATATCAATTCTGATAAAACCGACCTGATGTCTTTCTGTGACAAACGTTTTCCTTTCCTTCTGAGTTACTCTTTCAGTGGGTGTGCCGTAGATAAGGTTTCTGAGGAAAGGTTGCCTTGCAGTCATTTTTACGTATAACATGTCATGGTCTAATCACATTGATTACACATGTGGTCATGCTCTAACAAAACTTGATTATCAACGGTGAACACTAAACAAAAGACACAAAGATCATTGTTATGATCGTGACCTATCATCCTCTTGTGCACTTCTTTCCTCGAGCTTGTTCTTGCTCTTTTCACATTTTCACAATTAATCATTAAAAACCTTACTTTTCATTATGAGTCTTTAGGCTATACTCTCAAATAATCATTAAATAAGCTTTGTGCCGGAATCATTAATGAGAAGACATCGTGATCTAGACTTGATACCATACTACACATGTCCAATATACCATATAATATCGTGCATAGGTTGCACCCCATTTTGGACCAGGTAATTGTGAAAAAAATATGGTATTACGTTTTTTAAGCTGTGTATGGATGGTACCTTCAAAATTCACATCAGAATTTAAAAATAAAAGTGCGGCCCTTACCTGAGTTTATACGCTGTGCTCCAATTCAGTTTTTCCCCTACTCCATCAAAGTCTGCAATTCATTACCTGGGTCCATTCACTGGCGTTTATCCAAAACTTCTGCATCCGCCATTTGAGATGCATAATCACTGCACATCCGATCCATGGTGTCCAGTTGTAAACTTTCTCTTTTGTTTTCCCTTTCCTTTACGCATGTATTCGCATGTATTACGCATGTATTCGAGCTCTAACAAAACTAAATTATCTACGATCAGCAATAACCAAAAGGCAAAAGATCATTGTTATGATCAAGACCTTTCATCCTCTTGTCTACTTCTTTCCTAGAACTTGTTCTTGCTCTCTTCACGTTGTCACATTTAATCATTAAAAACCTTACTTTGCATTATCAGTTCTTAGGCTATACTCTCAAATAATCATTATATATGCTTTGTGCCAGAATCATCAGTGAGAAGACATCATGATCTAAACTTGATACCATACTACACATGTACTATATACCATATAATGTGCAAATGTTGCACCCCATTTTGGACAAGATAACTAAGCAATAATACGGTAATATGTTTTTCATTTCATGTATGGGCAGTACCTTAAAAATTCAAATCAGAATTAAAATAATAAGTGCGGCCCTGACCTGAGTTTATACGCTGTGCTCCCATTCAGTTTTTCCCTCGCTCTAGCAAAGTCCGCAATTCATTACCTGGGTCCATTCGCTGATGTTTATCTCAAACTTCTGCATCCGCCCTTCAAGATGCATAATCACTGCACACGCGAGGCATAGTGGCTGGTTGTAAACTTTCTCTTTTGTTTACCCTTTCCTTTCTCTGCACTGTATTTCTTGTTTATGAAACTACTCAGTTTTGTATATCTCTGTTTGTTGTACTCAGATGTGTACCTTGTACTTTTTCAACCCTTTTTTTGCCGTTGCACTCGATGTGTTGTAGTATGTATAAGTAAATAACTACATAAATTAAAAACTTGGAGCACACATAATTGCCATTAGCTGTGACAGTGGGATAGCATAAGAACCTCGTCTATGCACGACCACACATGCCAGAGTGGAGAGTGAGATTCCCCTCTCCACTTCACCTGTGGCAAAGTGTGTCACCAATGGTGGGTCCAGGGACATGAGGCTCTTCTCACGGTATCGCATAATAAATAAATAAAATCGAGGAGCACTCAGTGAAGGGCTAGTTGGCATGACATGATTTCTTAACATAAAACCTGTGGAAAGTATAGGGCCTAAAAGATGCAGACAGGACGATCACAGACTTTCAGATACTTGTACTGAAAAACCTGTGTTCTTCCTGTCTGAGTCTCTTCCATGTCCCGTATCTCTTGTGTTGAATTTTCAAGTTCTAGACCCAAGTTGGATGGAGTTTGATCTGCTCCCCTGTGGCATAAAAGATTCCTTTGATTTTCTTCACTGAGACTAAGCTGTAATCCAATGATCACATGGCACTTAATGAATACGAATGTGTCTCAGTTCGTGAGTCTTGCTGCTACTCTGCACTGTGTGGTTGCTTGAACTGGGCCCCCTTTTTTGCAGGCATGCCCAGCTACCACTGCATTGAATTCAGTAGTGGCTGCACTGGGGCAGTGAGTTGTGCTTCCGATGCGGAAGCTAGTGGAGTGGAATCTCACTAATTTGGACTCGCTTTGTTCACTTTTCCTGCTCACTCATCAGATTCCTCCGGCCACCTTTTTCCCTTGTGAAGTTGCTACATAAAGTTCCTTTGATTGATTGATTTATTGTCTTAGTGACTGATTGATCAATTGACCGATTGATTGATTGACTGATTCATTGATTGATTGATTGATTGACTGATTGATCCCATGAGGCTTCTCTCATTGGCTTCTGGTAGGTAGGGTGAAGCCTTTGCTGTGGTAGAGGTTGGTGGGAGGATGACTCTACTGGAGGATGGTGGCTTCTGTCCTTTACCCTCACACATCACTGGTGCTAATTTGCGGAATGGTGCTACTATTACTGTTCCAGTAAAGTACCTTGAGAATTACCCGTTTTATAAACTACTGGTTAACAGTTACAGTGGGCTTTTGAAACAGCGAGCGGCGTGGAAGAGGTTGTCGTTAATGAGGGTAGTGCTTGATACACTGATGCCAATAAAATACCTCATAAGTCTCTGCATTCCGGCCTCTTGCTTGATAAATAAACTTCTAGAACTGATCCCTAGATTAAGCCCTGCCATGCATAGTAAGGGTTCGAAGGAGATTTAACCCTTTTGTGACCAGTGTTGCAATTACACGACATGCCAAATGTATACGGTGTACTCATTACCGAAAAGAGCTTGGATGCAGATTATGATGTCGACATGCTCCCACTAGCAGTGCTTTCTAGCGAAAACACTTTGAGCAAGTTGTGTGAAGGAACAAAGTGTGCCAATGCACAGCAGCCGGCCAGTTTTCAGTGACTCCTTGTGCCTCATTTTGTGCGAACCATTGCAGGAAAAACAGCCAAGTGTTTGTTGCGGAAAAATCGGCACAGTATTGGGTGTTTTATGGTTGCCTGTCATGGAACCCTTGATTTTTACTAGTAAGGATATTGCTAGTTCATAGCAAATTTGTAGCACTGAGAATGGGCGCCACTTTTTGTGAATTTGAGAAAATGGGTCAAAACATGATCCACTCCTGAACATCAACTTTCTTGCATGTGTCATGTAGCACGAGCTTATACATGAGCCCACTGCACAGAAAGGTGCATGTCTTGTATGTATATACATGTTTTGGATGCATGTTTGACCCTGCCAAACCGTCGAACCCTGCCTTGTTTTGAACGCACAAAGAGGGTTTGTGTTACTACGGCAAGGAACTGAAAGCAACATCCAGACATTTTTGTCTAGTGATAGTGAATGTCGTTCACACTACCAGAGATTCTAATAGATTTAGTAGCCGATTTGGTTTTTGAGTACTAATAAGGAATTAGACTAATGAAAGATGCCTCAAAAAGAAAACTTGATAAGCTGTTACATTCCTCGACGCCAAGAAGTAGCATTTGCAAGGGAACCCCCATGTTGCACTCTCCAATTGCAGCAAGTTTACACTAACGTCCTTTGGGAATGCTGTGACTTCATATGGACAAGCAGACCATATGCAGGCGTATGCTTGAGCAGGTTTGCCTGTGACATTAATTGAAGGCTGTAATAATTACAGATATCAAAGATTTTTGCGCTGTTGTTTTTTGATACTGTACATGTTGCTTCCCCATAAACATATACAAACTCGTATCAGAGTTGGGGAATGATATAGCACTTACAAAAATGTACCTGACCTGTATGAGAATTTTTGCTAGGGTTAGTTACCTCCAATGGGCAGCAATGGAGAAAAGTATCCAAAAATTTGCTTTAGGCGGCACATTCATTGTGTCCAAATGGCAAATACACTTTAACAGCCACATGTAACAGCCAACATTTCATTCGCCATTTCAGAACTACTGTCGAATTTTGAGTTCAGAGGGCACACCCGAAACGTTTCAGGATTCTTGCCTCGCTGCGTTTACAGCATGCTAGATCTGATGTGTGACCTCCAGTTCTGCGTTATATGACTGTCGTGTCCCACCTAAGTCTGTTGCAAACAATTTCTGTACGCCCTGCATAGTTATCATCAGCACTTCTCACTCTTCTCTTATTTGCAACCCAAAGTCTCCTCTGCAAATAAACAGCCTACCATGAGCTGCTGTCTCCGTCGATCAATTCGTTCTCTCCTTCCTGAAACCGGACACACAACAAAGCAGGTTCTAGGCCCTTAATTTTTGTTCTTTTGGATTGGAAAGGGCACATCGAAGAGACAGACATCCTCAAGGATGTTCTATCTCGATGAGGTAGAATGGTGCCTAAACACGCATGGGTGTTATACGACTCTTGAAAAGACTTGTAAAAAGTCCACCCAGCGTGCATGTAATTTGGTGTGGGTTATTTGAGATTGCCAACTAAAATACTTGCAACTTCATGCGCACTCTTATGGTTGCGATTGCTGTCTCCAAAACTTCAAAACTATGCAAGCTGCCAATTGCCACTTAGGTGAAAAAAATTTCTGGTGCCGTGCATGAAACGCAGTGGTCTGCGCCTATATAAAACTTAGTAATCCTGTCTGAATATACCACAGAAAATACACGCGAAAGCCACAGCGTTCCTCTAAATCTCTGGTCACCCGGTATGCTGTATAGTTGAGCGTGTACTCAGTTTTGGGGAACATGCATATACTGACCGACATCTTTTTCGGGCTTTCGGATGTGCATAGAATTTTTAGATAACCTGT